>NC_134595.1:857500-1518333 GCF_037038515.1 Microtus pennsylvanicus | reverse complement strand
TTTTTGCAAGAACAATTTATGAGGGTTTTTTTAATCAAGAACTACATGAAAGAATATTGAGAAAATTTCCTTAAAACAATTACCTAAACATTGACCACTTAGCGAGGTAAGCTTATCACTCTGATAAAAGCTAAAATTTATTAGAGGCTTCCAACCACTCTGTGCTGAACACTAAGCATGCTTCATCTCACATAATCCTCAGTACTACCCCAGAAGCCAGGACCAACATTATCTCCATTCTATGGTTAAGGAAACAAAAGCTCAGAGTGGTTAAGTAATGTACCCACAATGCAACTCTAAACAGTTGTCTTAGTTTGTTTCGTTCTGCTAAATGTGACTCTAAAGCAGTGGTCTCAACCCTCCTAATGCTGTGAACCTTTAATACAGCTCGCGTTGGGGTGACCCCAACCATAAAATTATTCTGTTGCTATATCAGAACTGTAATTTTGTTTCTGTTACGAGATGTAATGTAAATATCTGATATGCAGGATATTTGATAGACAACCCCCAGAGGTTCTCGACCTGCAGGCTGAAAACCACTGCTCTAAAGTCTTCTTTAGTCAGGAAGACATGGTTTTCAGCACTTCCATGCTGACTTTATGTTCATGTGGACCCCATCAACAGAGGAAGCAATGCCCATACAATCTTGCTATCATCTTAAACAAAGTTATCCTGAGCAGACAAAGAACTCACATACTGTCAGCATGACAGATATATTATGAGCCCAGCCAAAAGTGCTCTGACAAAAGGTTCACGTACTTATCCGTCTGAGGAAAGCAAAGGAAGCAAGATATCATGAGCGTGGAGAAAGTGTGCTGCCCCAGAATTCTCGTTAGACCTCTACAATGGGCTGTTCTTACTTATCTGGCATCATTCACTAAAAAGGTAGTTATCAGTGAAGTGATCGACCATTCCCTAAATTTTGTATTTCTGAATATCTGGTGGTTTCACTGAGTTCCCTCTAAAAACAGCCATGTACCTCCAGGCTGGCATTACACAGAGGCAGGAAGAGTCCTGTGTCTGACTGATTTGTCATTAAAAAGAACAAAACAAACAAACAAAAACCTGGGATATTTGGGTATTTTTTGGAGCCCAGAATGGTAATTCAATATGACTGGCAATAGGAGGGTACGGTAAGGAAGGTATTTAACCCTGTTTCTTGTGTTGAACCCATCTTGACCCCTTCTATTCCCGGCAGTGCAATCAATGCGAGGGTAAGCAGGCTTCCTCTGACCTCTTCAGGAACTACAATCCTGTCTCTGTCTTGGGAAAACTCTCATGCTTTGGCTTCCTCCTCCACTGCTACAATTTTTACAGCCCTTCCTTCCTCTTAAGCATTGCTTGAAGCAGCACCCCTAGAAATAAAGCCTTTAGCTTCAACATTGCACTCCGTGGTCGCTCATGTTACTGAACCCCATGGGAATCTGTTCCTCCTCCCCACCTCTCTGTGGCTCCATCTCCTACCCTTCCCACAAGTTCCCACACTCAGTGAATAAGAAGGGTCAATCTGAACACATCTGTCCACTTTCCGGAATGTCACAGAAGAGTAACAGCTGTTGACCTCT
This sequence comes from Microtus pennsylvanicus, assembly GCF_037038515.1. NCBI lineage: Eukaryota > Metazoa > Chordata > Mammalia > Rodentia > Cricetidae > Microtus > Microtus pennsylvanicus. Next base: position 1,516,768 of record NC_134595.1, on the reverse strand, counting down.
GTTCCGAACACGTTATTCTGTTTGTCCCAAAGGCAGCTTGGATGAACTCCAGCTAATATATACAATCTCTACTTCCTAGGGGGAATGTAGGGCCAGGACAGTGCACTCCCCAGGGCTCTAATTGTGGCATAAATGCAACCTGCTTTTAAAAGCTGTATCCAATTACTAATATTTAATTTTATACTTACAGTTAACGTTTATTAAGCATTCGTTATGTGTCCAATGTAGGACAAAGCTAGAAGCTTCTCAAAATTTGAATACTTAATTTTTCTAAAAAAAGTCAATATTCTTTTCTTCTAAGTAACCATGATTAATTAACTTTATACACATACACACACATGCACAGCCACGTGCACACACACACACACATACACACATATGCACATGAGAGACAGAGACAGAGAGAAGGTCTTTAATGATTTCCCATAGGTGCACAGGATGAAATTGCAATTAGGTGCCTCCTTAGAAAGGAGAGGGGCTTGTCTAGAAACACACATAACACTACATACGGTGTCTTTTACATATTGCCCAAAGAACACCTCCAGGCTACTTCTGTGCTCACAGAATGTAGTTGCCCTGATAGCGCAGGCTCAGATTTTGGAGTGCCTGGCACTCTGTTCATTACAGACGCAGGATGGAGACTGGAAATATAGGAAAGTCTTACCCCCGCCCCAGGAATTGGTTCTGGGCTCTTCTCACGTGCTCTTGCTCCTACTGTGACATTTACCCAGTTTGCCGCACCAAATTTTTACAGGTCTCTTCTGGTAAAATGGCAGTCATATGGCAGACGTCTAAACAGAAAAATAAGACTAGAAATGTCTGGATGTCACATAAGTCACTTAAAAACACATTGATTCACCCAACTGACAGTTCAGAGAACATACACGGAAGACAAATGGAATTCTGTATGCCCAAAGAACTTAAGTCCTGGAAAACTATCAGGGAAGAAAGTCCTAAGCTACCTGGAGAGGCTCGGTGGGCCGAGTCACCATGATGAACTGTCCAGACCACAGTCAGGAGGGGAACAATGTGCACTACCAATAAAGGCCTAAAGCTGCCTGACCTGCTTGCAGACCCACGGAGTTCAATGACGTCGCAATGACTAGACACTGAAGAAGGCCTGAGCTGTAACAGGCTAGTCACCACGGCTCTTTGTGCCATGTGGAGAGCTTGCTATCTGAACTGAGCTCACTTGCGCCTTGCAACAGGGCGCAGCACACACCTGTTTCTCTGCCACAGACTTAGAAAGCATCAGCTTTGTAGATCTAATATTTGGAACATCAGCTTCATATAATTGATATCAATTACCTTAAGCTCTGTGTCCAACCTGATTTCTGAGTGCTCCTAGAATGGGAAAAAAAAAAGATGGAGCTTAGGCAGTGGCAGGGAGGGGGGAGGGACTCCCAGCTCAGGACCAGGGTAAGCTGTAAACTTGGATCAGATTGCAAACTGTTCTTCCCCACCTGTCCCTTACATCTTGGTAATTTTCCACTGTGGACGTTTGGAAAGGATAATAAATTACTGTCTTCCCCCTTTCAATTTCAGCTTTAAATCAAGTAAGAAAGGCCAAGAAAGGCAAAGGAGCCAGGCTGCTGGGCAGAAAACTATCACTGAGAAAAATACTGGAGACTGTGGCTGAGCCCTGTGGCCAGAACACACATTCCAGAATTCAGCACGTCTCTCTGCCAGCCATAGGCATTGCTAGGGAACTGCAGGCATGGCCTCCAGGGATGGAGTCTTTACCCCTAAGCTAGCACATGGTACAGAGAAAGGTTGACCCCAGCAGTGGGAATGAGATACAAGAGAGTCAGTCAAGATGTGAAATCAGAGATGGGATTGTTTAAGTTGAGAGAAAAAACAGCAAGATTTCAAATCGACAACAAGACACATCAGAAAGAGGAAAACTGGGGGCCAGAGAAGGAGATGGTCTCAGAGTGGGGGTGGGGGAGTCAAAGAAGTAAAGAAAGTGGTCCAGAGCATAAGTTTCTTAGTGCTCGCTGTCTAGGAAAACAGAAACTACAGACTGACAGGCATTGATCAGGCACTTTTCCAATTAACCCTTATTATCTAAGAAAAGTTCTACGTGGGAGCTTTTAGCTCACTTTATCCATGAAAAGACCTAGGAAATGGCCACAAAGAACTCAGGCATGTTTCTCCCAGCATGTGATCTGGGAGCTGGTGGGTGTCTTGACTTCTTGGTCTTTGTCGTTCATTCACAACTTCAGGATAAGCTTCCACCAGGCTGTGGGAACTGACAGGAGAAGCATCATCAGAAACCAGCATTATATGCCTGTGGATCATGAGTTCAAAGTCATCCTGGGCTACATGGAACCTGGAAGAAAGGAAGGAGGGAGGGAGACAGGGAGAAAGAGAATGAAGGGAGGAAGGGACGGAGGGAGGGGTGAAGGGAGGGAGGGAGTTTTCCTCCCAACCAAGATTATATAGACCCTGAGGCAAAAAGTCCTGGGTAAGACAGAGGATCTGACAGCCACCAGCATGTCATCTACCTACATAGGAATAATAAACACACACCCCCCACACACCAAGCACTGTATTATTTGAGAGCTGGAATCTGAAGCCATCTTAATGACATCCATGAACAAGGATGCTTCCCGGATGGTTTTCATACTAAAAGTTAATGAAACAGACAGTGTAAATAACATTATACACTTCAGCATCAGTATGCTCATAATCCTCCATTTCCAAATGCTTGTTGAATGTGGATGGCAGCTCCCACCATGGTCTTGATGCTTGGGACAGAATCACAATCTCCACCAGCTTCTTGTCTGGGACCTGTTTTCTCTTGAACTTTAGGTAAAGTACAGCTTTCCATTCTAACTACTATCACTCAGCTGAGACAAAAACTTAAACCCATGGTGGGAGGACCTCACTCAAGCTCAAAAGGGAAGCCCCCATTCTAGCTTTTTGTCTGTTTGTTTAATAACTTTTATTTTTATGTGTACGTATATGCACACCATGTTTGTGTGGAGTATCTATGGAAGCCAGAAGAGAGTGTTGAATCATCCGGAACTAGGGTGATAGGCACCTGTGAACCCCCCAATGTGGGTACTTGAAATCGAACTCCGGGCCTCACTCTTAAGCACTGAATTCTTTCTCCAGACCAAAAAATTCTTGTTCTAGATATTGAAATAAAACCCCCAACTTCTTGTACACATTCAACACACACTTTTGTATATTGTGTCATGTGGATCTAACAGCCTTGGAGATTATCTGCCAGTTAGGAAGCAAAACCCTTCACACCTCAGGAGACTCCTGACATTGTGTTTCCTTTTGCTTTCTCCTCTAAAACACCTATTCTTTTTAGCCTCATGTTCTTCCCTTTTTACTCTCCCCAAGGCTTATGTCTTCTCCTGGTAGTTTTCATTGTTGAGTCTTTTATTTTTGTTTTTACTTTTTCTTCTTATTTGTCTTCCTTCATTAAAAAAATGTATTATTCTTTGACAATTTCATACATGTATACAATATTTATGTTTCTTTTTACTGTGACAGTTAGTTTTTTATTTGTTTGTTTGTTTGTCAATTTGACTCTAACTAGAGTCTTCTGGGGAAAGGGACTCACACTTTAAAAATAAAATGCTTCTATTGGATAGCCCATAGGAGAATCTATGAGTCATTTTCTTGATTAATAATGGATGTGGGAGGGCCCAGCCCACTGTGGGTGGTGCCACCACTAAGCAGGTGTTCCTAAGTTTTATAGGAAAACAGGCTGAGCAAGCCATGAGGGACAAGCCAGTGAACAAAATTCCACTGTGGTTCTGCCTCAGATCTTGTCTCTGGTGTCTGTCTTGAGTTCCTGCTCTCATTGCCTTCATGATGACTATAAGCTGTAAGATGAAATAAACCCTTCCTTCCAAAAGTTGCTTTTGGTCATGGTGTTTCTTACAGCAATTGAAAGCAAACCAGGACATTCACATTCACCCAGGGCACCCTCACAAGTCCTGCCCCTGCTGATTGACTGCTTCTCAGCACTTCCCCCTAGTGGTTTTGTGTATTTTATGTTTGTTGGAGGGTAGGAGATGTGACTCATTGAGTCTAAGTAGGATTGCTTTCATGAGCATGGGGTAGGTTAACTTAAGAGTAACTACACCCTTGACGAATATGAGTCTCCCTCTCCTAGCAACCACTGACTACCAATAACTCCTCAGAAAGGGGTGGCGGCCTCATGATACTAATGTGATGAGCCTTCATCTCATTCAGGTCTTATGCAAGTAACCGCACCTGCTTCATTTGTGAGTATAGTGGCCATGTGATATGCACAGACAGCATCTCGTTCTTTCTAGTTTCCCCACTCCCTGTCCACTTCTGCAATGTTCTTTCATCCTTGAAGAGAGTGACCTAGATATCCCATTTAGAGACAACTACTCAGAAGCCAGTCTTAGTGCTTGAACCAATTTTGAGTCTCTGCATTAACCACTGCTTACTAAAAAGAGAAGCTTTTCTGACCAAGGCTAAAAACAGTGGCACTCTATAGGTATAAACACAGATATTTAGAAGGGAGTTTGACACCATTATCCCTATGCCTCCTTCCAGCCATGAGCTTTTAACCAAGTTTACAGTACCAGACATTAATTCTTCCCTGTGGAACCAAGCTCAAATCCTATCAGGAAACAGTTGGTTATTACTATAACAGTCATACCACTATCACACCAGTAGGCATATCTTTCCCTAACAGTCATTTTTCACCACCTTATGAATTTCCACTTATTTCCTACCTCAACATGTGGTTTGTTTTCCATAAATGAATGCAATTTTTAGTTATTTCATGTATTTTTAGGTATGCCTTCTGTCAGAGGCCAAGTTTCTTATAGACAGGAATCATGCCTGACTTGTTCACTTCTGCCTGCCTGCACCACCAATATATGCCTGCACCTGACAGGTACTCCACAAAAAAATGAGTAATTGCCGAACATTCTCTATTATAATATGAAGTTCTATGAACTGTAATGTGTATTCTAAGCTTCTATTCATAGCAGTTGAAAAAGCAAAGCAGAATGAAGTGTATCAGGCAGTGCCTATCCAAAGTCCTCTAGTACATGAACCAGAAGTGGAATCTTACTTGATTTGGTTTGATGGTCTGTCACCTGATGATCCAACTGTCATAATCAGTACCAATATCTCACAAGGTAAGGGTAATTCTTGCCTACTTCTCTGATTCTTAGAAGGATGGGTTTAGGGCCAAAATTATCTCTGGGCCTGTACCTTGAGGACTGTACAACAGAGGAAAAACTTGGCTCGAGTGTGAAGGATAGTCTCAAAGCTACCAAGTGGGGATGAGACAGCAAAATCTAGGTAGATGCCCCTCCAGCCAGAGGGAGGGCTCGTCTGTCTCTCATTGGCTGGAGGTACGCCCACATCACACAATGTCACTTAACCTATATAAGCTGATGCTTAAAAGTAATAAACTGAGTTCCTGCTTTGACTTGACTCCCTATTGTGTCTGATTGTCCTGCCTCGTGGGGCTGCAGAATGGGTGGATGGCACACTCACCTTTCCCTGGGGAATAAGGCTAAGGAGGCCTGGCAGATGGCTATATGAAACGTAGAGTTACTTCATCTCTAGAATAATGGAGCTTGTTGCCTGAGGCAAATTCTAGTCCTGGCTAGCAAGGTAAACTTTCAGCCAGATTTAGAGTACAGAACAGGTCAGAATGGAGGTACAAATCTCTCCACTGGAATCGACTTCCTTGGAAAGCCATTCGTTCACCTGAAAGTGGTTAATGAGATTACTTAGGCCCTTTAGTATAGGCTGGGAAGATAAAGGCAAATAAAACATCTCAAGTGACTCAAGGCAGACAAGTACAAGGTAAATCTCTCCTACCAAATTAATGGTAACAGGACATGTTGTATTCTGGCTCATATAGAATTATCTTTCTAAAACATCCATACACCATGTAAATGAAACCACTTTATAAGTGTACCCGCAGAAGAATGAATGAGTCTGTGAAAATATATGTATACAATCATATTTGTTGTCTCCCATGTGTCCCTGAAAGTATAAAAAAGAAAAATGAACCCGTCTCCCACAGAAGTACAAACCAGACTTCACCATTTAATTCAATAACTGTTCCTTTAAGGGATGTCTGGAGTCACTGCCCCACCCAAGCCAATAAGCACAATGGAACATTTTCCTTGAGATTACCTCACTCTTGCCGACCCGCACAGGAAATAATTATTTTGGTAGTCTCCCATAAACAGTGAAATATACTTGCTTAAAAAAATAAGCTCTTTGACCCTGTAAGTCAGTGGCTTCATGAGCATACCAAACCTAGTACCCTTCCAAATCCAACAGTGTTATACGTAAATGGCTCCTTATTCTTGGATTGTGGGTTCCCAGTCCCTGGCTGCACTTGAGAACTCTGCCAAAATGCCACCACAGACAGTGGTTTCCTTGTATTTCTGCCTAAAGAAGGATGTAGCATCAAAGAAAAATTATATTTTTTTCCTAAGATAGAATTTGGAAATTCAACGGATGTCCTAGCAACAAATTCAAACACTGTAGTTATGGCTGAGAAACCAACCCTGCCCTTTCAGACATCCATCCCAGGGCGCAGCACAGAAATGTAGCAGCATTTAAAAGAGTGGAGTTTTTCTGCAGAGCTTTTGAGCCTAGGTGACAGCCAAGATCTCCATCCCCTTTTCTGAGGCCAGCTATCATGGCCCAATCTTTCATTATATAATCCCCAAAAGGCAGCAATCTAAAACAAAGCCATGAAGAGTCGAAGCAACCTGTCTGTGAGAGAAGGTAGGCTGCCTGTGGAAAACAGAAGAGTTGGAGCCCTAAGGCCATGTTCCTAACTGAAACTGACAGGATTGTACTAAACTCCCAAGTCACTACCTTGGGATGAAAGCCTGTCGGGACTACCTGACAGACACTCAAACTGGCAGACACTAAAGATAATGAATGTGTTTTCCTACCTTGTTCAACAGTCAGCAACTGAGCAACTTAGGCCTCAAAATGTTGACTCAAGAGTCAGAACTCAGTTACCTTCCACCAAGTAGCTATGCCCTTCTCTTTCAGGTCACAACTCAGGAATGGCAGCATTTCTGCTTCTTTCCCAGAGACCAAAGATTAGTCACATGACCAACATGGCATGGTTGTTCCTGGTTGTTTCCATTTGCATGCTCAGAATTCTGTGACTATAAGATAACCAATGGGCCGGGCGGTGGTGGCGCACGCCTGTAATCCCAGCACTCGGGAGGCAGAGGCAGGCGGATCTCTGTGAGTTCGAGACCAGCCTGGTCTACAAGAGCTAGTTCCAGGACAGGCTCCAAAACCACAGAGAAACCTTGTCTCGAAAAAAAAAAAAAAGATAACCAATGTAGGAGTCAGCCGGGAGTCGGCCACACTTGTCAGTTTTCAAGTCATTTCATGCTGTGTAAGTTGTCAGAAGATGTAACCTCCTGCCTTACAAAGCTATGGCAGTACCCATGCCTCCCAAATTACTCCATGAATCAGACCCCTGTGCTAGCTTGATACACTGGCATGCTAAGGAGTGAACAACCGTGAGGTAACAGCTGGCCAGATGTGTGGGCAGGCTTTTCTCCCACCTCTGATCCTGTAGACCAAAGACTCCACCTTGAGGACCATAGCCCAGCCATTACTCCCATGCTTGTGAAGGTCATCTGGTTTAATTTTATTTTTCTCTATCCATAACAAGGGAACATCCAATAATGGGTCAAGGACTTGACTCCCAGACAATTTCAACTTTGGAAAGGAAATATAACTTCTCCAAACTCCAAAAGAAGGTAAATTAGTACAAGAAAGGACCTATGTGTGTCAGCTTGGACTTCTCTGAAAGCTCCTGGGACTGTTCCAAGAAAGAGGTGTAAGTGCAAAGGAGGCTTGGGCGTGACTGGGTCAGATCTCTTCGTGTGTCATTTTGGAGTGGAGCTTACTGACTTCCAAAGGTAGAGAGAATTCCTCACCGGGACTTCCCACACTTTCATTCAGTAAGGAGGAGTGAAAAAGGGCTCTGTGCTGAGTGGATTAGAATCCCACCTGGTGTTTACACCAACTACAGGATGTGTTTAATATCCTGGCATGAATAGGCCATCTCTTGGCAGCATTGAACAGCACCTGCTTTCAGTGTCCACTCTAGCCAAATAAATTTAATGAGGCTCTTCTATCAAGTAATATAAGAACCAAATACATGAATGCTCGATACTTCAAAGATAGACTGAGAGACAAACCAGTAATGGGAACCACACTGAAACAAGTTCTTCCTCGAGGGATGAGACGGAGAGGTAAATTTGTTTTGTGCAATAAGTAGAAATCATTTGATATTGCTACTAAATTATAACTGTCATGGGAAAAAAGAAAATATTTGATGTAAGAAATATTGACAAACAACTTTTACTCAACCTAGACCTATAAACCACAGAAATGTGAAAATTTAATCAGTCATACACCTGATGTTTGTAATTTTATACAGCACATTCATTATGACATAAAAATGCAGATAGTGCTTATACATGCCTGAGAACTTTAACAATATTTTAATTACAAAACTCTTCTAGATTCCAGCATAGGTCTCTAGTCAGGAAACATTAGCACATCCTTTTCCTGTTTCTGCCTTGTCCAAAAGCTGGAACAAAACTCTTGGAAAAGATCCAGGGTATGAGGAAGAGATTATTTTAAGTGTTGTTATGTATGAGAGGGGCAGCAAAGAACGTGAATTGACCTCCATATTTGAAGCTATGCTAAAGTAATACTATCACATGTCCTAAAAGGATTCTGGTATGCTCGTTTCTGGCAGTGGGCAAGGGGATTTGTAGGAAGGACTGACTCTCAGATCTGTTCAGTCATTCCTTCTGCTGCTTCCTACAGCTCTCCTTTAGCGCTTACCTCATTCATTGGGCTGTAATCATCTGCTCTTCACAGAGCAGGCCTGTGGCATGGGAAGGATAAGAACGTCAGCTCAGGAGCCAAACTGTCTGGATATGAATCCTAGCTCTGCCACTAACTAGTTTCCGTGACCCTGAGCAAGCCCCTTAACTGTGCCAAGCTTCTGTTTTACCCTCTGCAAAGCCAAGTTAATAATCGGTCATTAGACTGTCAGCTGTGAAAAATCTCATGACAAATGAATGAAAAACACTTTCCAGCGATGACTCCCGTTCTCACTTAGGTCAGGACCATTCATCTGTGTATTCCCATCCCTGAAAGCGTGAGAAAATGAAGGGAAGGACAAGCATCTCCAGCGTCCTCACTTGTCTGATACAGTGTACTCGTAGGACTTCTTTGCTGAGACTTTCGAGACTAATAATTAGGCTTATGTGAGCCACCTCCAGAAATTTCTTTCCTAGATGAGAGGTCCTCACAGAGTACTAGTGGGCAGACAGACTCTTCGCCAGCAGAAAACAAACATTCTCTACTTTTCCTCGGGAGGTTGCCCTCCCACGTACTTTGGTGTTATCTCCAGGTCTAGATGGTAAAGATGGAAATTCTGGATCCTGCTGGCAGATACCCACGTCCTCATGCTAAGCCCTTCCCTGCAACTGGAATTGATCAATCACAAGCAGGATAGTTTGGCTTCCAGCTGTCGTTTGTATGTCATTTCCCAGCGTGTTCTATTTATTGCACCTTCTCTAAGACTTACTGGGGCTTAAAAGCAAAAAGGAATTTCGCATCCAGATTCTAGCACATACCTGCAATCCTAGCAGTTAGGGGGCTAAGACCAAAAGATCACAGGTTCAAAGCCAATTTGAACAGCAGATCAAGACCCTGGTCTTGAAAAATTAAATTCGTATTTCTAAGCCTTCAGAATTTAGTGAAGTGTTTCTCTCGGGAGGAACTGAAAGGTAAACTTTTGAAGGACTGAAGTGTTGACGTGGCTAGGTTTGGCTTGCTCTGACCACTTTCCATGATACAGCCTGGACTCTTGAACCTTCCAGTTGGATTCCAACAGTTACATGAGACTCCATGGGTAGAAACAAAGAGACCCTTCCCCTGACCCTCTACACAGCCCTCATCCTGAGTGCATGGCCCTCTCTATAGAAACAGCTCCTGCTGGGTTCTCTCTATTCACGTTCACTCTCCTGGTACCCTCAAATCTAAGAGCAGTAATAGCTTCCCAGCATTGCTAGTCTCCCTGGTCCTTTAATACCATTGTTAGCACTAGTAACACTTTCCCCACTCCTTAAAAATATCCATTTCTTCTTCTTCTTCTTCTTCTTCTTCTTCTTCTTCTTCTTCTTCTTCTTCTTCTTCTTCTTCTTCTTCTTCTTCTTCTTCTTCGTCTTCTTCTTCTTCTTCTTCTGCCTCTCTCTCTCTCTTTCTCTATCTTTGGTTTTTCAAGAGACAGGATTTCTCTGTGTAGCTTTGGTGCCTGTCCTGGAACTAGCTCTTGTAGACCAAGCTAGCCTCAAACTCACAGAGATCTGCCTGCCTCTGCCTCCCAAGGGCTGGAATTAAAGGAGTGTGCCACCACCACCTGGCTGTTAAAATCTCTTTAAGAATGCCAAACACAGTAACTCATGCGTATATTAAGGGTACATGTTCAGGAGGCAGGAGAATCACTGTAAATCCAAGGTCAGCCTGATCTACGTAATGAATTCCAAGTCAGCTAGGGTTATATATCTATCAAGTCATAGAAAGAAAGGAAAAACCCCACAAACTTTAAAGTTAAAAATAAAGTCTTTTCATGAAAAACTAATTTTTTAACTACCAGAACCCTCACTGAAATAAGTGACCAAATATAACAGGAAGACTACTGGAGAGGAAGACGATGGACCTTCACAGAGTGGTGTCATTGAGCATTTGTCTTGTGCAAAACAGAATGGTCTTTAGTCTCATTACACCTTGCTCCAGCAGCCTTCTGACAGCTTAACTTTCAGCTTGTTTCTGCTTAGTGAGATAGGCCTTCATCAAAACAACCAATACTCAGTTCCTTGTGATGGTTCTATATCTCTTCTCAAATCAATTAACAATAATGGTAACTGGAAAGTCAAAAGGAAGTAGAAGTGACAGAATTAACTGTTAACTTTTAGTTCAATGGGAGACAAAATCACAGATTTGAAGAAAGGACATCCTAATGTCGCCAGCATTCAGATTAATACACAAAGATAACATCTGAAGTTTGCAGGACACAAACTTCTGAGACTGTCACCTCTAAGTGGACATAGATACAAACTCGGTCTTTGTTTTCTGACTTCTTGTAGAGTTCATCTTCCCTCTCATGTTTTAATGTGTTTGACTATTAGTCCATATTTACAACTGCAGGCACACGTTCCTCAAAACCTAAACCTTCAGATAAGAATGAACTCTTGCAAGGACAACATCAATAACTTACAATCTACTGGGGGAGATAGACTCAAACCAAAAAATCATCATACAGAAACATGTGGGAAACAATGTCTGTGTAAGGGGAAAGAGACAACTGTCTCTTGCAGAAATCTGAATTGTGCTTTGGCAGGCAACCGTCTAAGGATGAGAGAAAATAAACCTTGCAGAATTGAACCAATTCATTGAAAATGAAACCTGTGATGTTAATTTTATGCCAACTTAACACAAACTAAAATCATTTGAGAGGAGGGAACCTCAACTAAGAAAATGCCTCCAAAGATAGGTCTATAGGCAAGCTCGTAGGGCATTTTCTTAATTAGTTATTACCCACGTGGATGGCGCCTTCCCTGGGCTGGTGGTCCTGGGTTCAATAAGAAAAGCAGGCTGAGCAATTCATTATGAACAAGCCAGTCTGCAGCACCTTTCCAGGACCTCTGCATCAGCTCTTGCCTCCAGGGTCCTGCCCTGCTCCTTTCAATGATGGACTACAAGGTAGGAGTTAAAGCCAAATAAACTTTCTTCCCCAGCTTTCTTTTGGCCATGGTGTTTCATCATAGCAATAGTACTCCTAACTAAGACAAAGCCAAACTAACTTTTGAGCTTTGTTCATATAATTCCTTTAAGATTTTGATTTCAGCATCACTTAGAAGTATCTCCACTGTGCGCGCGCGCACTCACACACACACACACACACACACACACACACACACACACACACACACGAGTGTTAGGGAGCCAGCCAATCCCTTCCACTGGATGGTGAGCCCATAAGGCCGAAGAATGCCCCTAGTTTCTTGATTATTGTATCTCCAGAGCTTGCAATTGTTTCTCACGCAGAGTAAGTGCTCAAGAAATATTTTATGAAAAAACTCCTTTACAGTATACTTATTTTCTCTTTTTGAATGCATTTGTCTCATTCTTTCATTCAACTAATAGAAAATTATTTCCCTCCCTAAATAATATTATTTGACTTTTCTTTCAAGATTTTTTTTTCGCTGATTGCCCCAGATAATGGGAATAAATTTCTTTTTATGGATCTCTACTCAGAGAAGAATTGACCCTGAGGATCATATATAAGGATGCTTTCTTTAGGTGGTCACGAGAAGCAGGTCTATTTGTAGGCTCCTAGAATTTTTCCCCATGGGGTTTCTCTTGACTCCTGTATACACAGAATCCAAAGAACTTAAGCTGAAAAAACAGGAATTTCCTTTGGAGAGTAGTTAAAAGTAATGTTCTCGGAGGAATGGCAACAGGTCAGCAATCACTTTCTGTGCCCAAAACTCATTCTTACCCTCTGCTTTCGCTTACACAAGGGGAGAGGGGAGAGTAAGGTCCTGGTTTGAGGCTGAAAGTGGTCCAGGTGTTTAAAAATAAGAACATAGGAAGGATCCTGAAAGAGGGCTAGTCCTAAGGCACTCATGAGTCTCTACAGTCAGTGGATCCTCAGTTTGCTGCCTCCTTGGGCCATCTGGCAGCCAGAGAGGGTTATTTTAAGTCATGGCAAGGCATGTGGCAACCTCAGAAACCACACCCTTTGAAAGTTAACCTTGCCCACCAGCATGGGACATGTCTGACAGGGACACGGGACAGGAAACAAGGGTTGTGCTATGGGCTTGCCAGGTCCACGGAAACACTGTTGACTCCTTAGAAACATAGTGATTAGGACAAGTGCCTTAGTCTTTTATGTACTAAATGTTCTAAAATCTGGAAAAGCCAATCAAACTTGGATGTTTCCAGCTGTCCAGATGTGTCCTAGATTCGGCCTGGATGTCAGGAACAGACTTAGATTGATTTAAATGTGAAGTATTTTTTTTCACTGTAGAAATAACTATTATGCATTTACACAGTCTTTCACATGACCCTTGAAGGAAATAAGAAAACATAGTTACTGAGGAGGAATGACGTTGGTTCTTACGAGTATTAGCTAAAAGTAGACATAGCATTAAGCAAAGAGTTTCAAGTTTCTCTTACTATCTCAGGGTTTCATATATGGGATGAACTGGGTATGGTGAGGAATGTTTGCAATCCCGGCACTCAGGGGACTAATGCAGGAGGATTGCTGGACAGTAAAATGTCTTTAAGGCTAGCCTGGGCTACAGAATAACACCTTATTTTGGGGAAAAAAACATGAGTAAAATAATTACCAAAAGAAAATATGGAATTTTCTTAAGTATTAGATACCTATTTTCTGCTGCAGTTGCAATACATAAACTAACGACTAAAGGAACAAGAATGGCCTGAACTTTCATGTTGGTTCTTATTCCAACCTAAAATGAGAATTACTCTTAGTTTATTTCTTTTTTTCCAATGTTTGGCCATTTATTTGTTCCTCTTAATATTTATTTTATACTGGACTCAGCTTAGAAGTTGGAAGCTATCAGTAAGGACAGCCTGCATCTCTTGACAGTCTGCTCCTGGTGTTTGTCTTTGGCCTCCTTCATTCTCTTGGCGAAGAGTTCAGCACATTCTGCAGCCTCCTCTTTGTTTTCCTTAGAGCATTGTTTCTTCAGAGCAGCACACCAACATCTGTGATGCAGGACACATGGAGTAACAAGACGCCGAATCTTGGGTGCTTTGGTCCTGGGCTTCTGGCCTTCTTTGTTTAAGGGTTTTCTGACAACATACTAGAGACATTCACCTTTTTCAGAGAGACTGAAAACTTCAGGCTTTGCTAGCTCTTTTGAGCTTAAGCTGTGAGGCAGTCAGTTCAGAAACATCCTCTCTCTTTTCTTTCTTTCTTTTTCTTTTTAATAACCAAGTTGGCTTGAAACACTCAGATCAGCATCCACAATGCATCTTTGAACAGACTCACACTTCCTCTCTCTAGTGCTCCTTGGTGTGTGTGTGTGTGTGTGTGTGTGTGTGTGTGTGTGTGTGTGTGTATTTAAATATGCCCCTTGCTCAACAGCAGGCACACTCTGCCATGGGGAAACCTTGTTTGCCATTCTCACCACTGATTAAGGCCACAGAACCCATTCACCATTCAGTTATTTCTGCTGCCATGTGCTTTTGATTGTCCATTTCAATGAGTTTCTGACAGCTGGTAGCCAGGAAGGAAACACTCAATTTCATCTTGATGTGGTGAAGTGGCTAACTGCCTAGGAGGCACCACAACAAGAACAACAAATCTTACTTTCTTTGAGTTAAAATAGCTCAAATTTAAGGGAGAAATGATGCCACCTTATTAGCTCTTGAGTTGATGGCAGCAAGTGGGACGTTTCTAAATGACCCAGATTTTAGTCTCAATTGTGATGCTTTTCGCTACAAAAATGGAAACTGATATAGCTATGTCCGCAATGTACAATAGATGAAACAAATCATCAATCAGCCTTTCATTTCAAACATGTATAATTTGATTTGCTTATTAGAGATCAAATCTTTCTCAAAGATTCTTCTGTGTGTGTGTGCGTGTGTGTGTGTACACGTTCCTGTATGTGTACATGTGTGTAGGGTGTGCAGGTCAGAGATAGACAGCAGTGTTTTCCTCAGTTGCTCCTCCACCTTTTTTAGACATGGTCTTTCCCTGAAGCTGGAACTCCCTGATTGGGTAGCCAGGGGGCTTGGCAGGAGTCCCAGGAGCCCTTCCTCTCCCCTCTCTTCCCCACTCTACCCTCAGTGCTGGAATTATAGGTTCACGCCTGTGTGATGAGCACTCTCCCACTGAGCCATCTCCCCAGCTCCAATATTCCACCTGTAGTGCTTTGAATGATAATGTCTCCCATAAGATGCCTCTAGTCCCCAGGAGAGGGCACTGTTTGAAGAGACTTAGGGGGTATTGATGTTTTTGAGGAAGCATTCTGTCACCTTACAGACTCTTGCCATTTCCCGTTCACTCTCTGCATCTTGCTTGCAGCCCCAGATGTGAGCCTTCAGCTTCCTGTTCCTGCCACCATGCCTGCTACCAGCTGCCCCCTTCTGCTATCATGACCTCTAGTCCTGTAGGCTGAATGCCAGAATAGACTCTTTGACCATGACCATGATCCTGGTGTTTGATCAAAGCAATATTTAAATGTAACTAATATGCCAACTGCAGGTTGGAAACAACTTGGGTAGCACTCGGCCCAAGTGTCTGCCTCCATTCACCATCCAGCAGGCTCTGGAGCCTCAGAAGCCAAGGAACTCCAGCAACTTCATTTTGTGTTTGTTTTTGTTTTAACAAGGGTTAGCAGTAAACCAAACAGAAGGGAGGAAATACCAAAAATACATCTGATGCTTCAAATATGGTAATATTATTTAGAGGTATAAATTTTGTACCTTATAAAACAGTGTACTTGAGTCTAGAATGAAGTCACCACTGTAGATAAATGAGGAAATAAACTAAGAAAAGGAGTAAGACTGGAGTGTGAATCCTCATTGTTAGTGACAGTCTGAACCAACTTTCTTTACTGTGAGCTAGAGAGAAATAATTCGCAGTGACAGCTACAAAGGTGAAACCTTTTGAAGTTTCAAGTCTTTTTGTTTGTTTATTTATTTGTTTTTGAAGACAGGGTTTCTCTGTAGCTTTGAAACCTGTCCTGGAACTAGCTCTTATAGAACAGGTTGGCCTCGAACTCACAGATATCTGGCTACCTCTGCCTCCCGAGTGCTGGGATTAGAGGCGTGAGCCACTACAGCCCAGCTGGAAGTTTCAAGTCTTAAACTATAGTCAGTCGCTCTTGATTTCCACCTTAGAAAGTGCTGATAAACAAAGCACACTTAGGCTCTTGGGTGAATCCTGGCAGAGACATCTGAAGCACAATTGGTAACTGGTGGTTGATACTGGTTTTTAACCCATGTAGACTATCCCAGAAGCAAGCCTGTGGCCCCATCTTCAAGGGAGTTCTAGTTTGAGCTAATGAGATGGAAAGTCTACCCCCAGTTGTGGGCACTCTAAGGACAAATAAAAGAGAAAGTAATCTGAGACCCATCGGCTCCCCCGCTGCATCCTTATTCCAGATAGTACAGAAGCTGTCTTGTGTTCCTGCCGCCATAGTCCCTCACCCTCAAACTATGAGCCAAAGGAAATCCCCTTCCTTGTTCTTGTCAGCCATTGTTACATCAATAGGACAGACACATTTTCAGAATTATCCACAATTATTTTAAGGAAAAGCAATCCTTAAAATGTTCAGAAAGCACATTAAATGGAAACTTAATTCTAGGTTCAGTACAATAAGTATATGGCTCTAAAACTTGGGTGGATGTGTGTGTCAATTCTCTGTGGTTGTAGCAAAAGAAGAAATCTGAGAAAAAAAATTGAGGAAAGAAAGATTCATTTTGACTCATGATTTCAGTGGGTTTTGTCCATGGTCGTTTGACTCCTTCACTTGTGGACCCACAGTGAAGCATGTGACTGAACAGAAGTCACTTCCCCAACAGAAATCTTCGTCTCTTTAAAGCTATAAATACTGTCGGACTAAGGGTCACTCTGGAACTCACTCCCAGGTACTGATGCTGTCCTGTTTGGAAGAGGGTGTAAATGTTACTTTCTGTTGCTGTGAGATAAGACCCCATGACTGGGGCAACTTTAAAAAACAACGTTTAATCTGGACTTCCAGTTTCAGAGGACAGGAGTCACTGAGAGCTCACATTTGGATCAACAGGTAGGAAGCAAAGAGCACACCAGAAATGTCTCAATACTTCTGAAACTTCACAGCAACCCCCAGTGACACACTTCCTCCAACAAGGCCATGGCTCCTAATCCTTCCCAAATGGTTCCGCCAACTGGGAACCAAGAATTCAGGTATCTGAGCCTATGAGGGCCATTCCATTCTCACTCAAACCACCTCAATAACAAATGGCAAGTGCAGGCAATTGTTTCATTTCAGGACAAGTCAGTCTGTTTCGTGGGCATTTAAATCCCTCCTCTAGACTGAAGAGACTACTTGACTATACTGACATAAGAGAACAGCTCATCTTCCAGAACATACTAATGACAGGTCTCTCTACTCATAAGCCTAGGAGGATTCCCTTACATATATTTTTATATTGTCTCATCTAATATTTTCTTTACCTATGGATAAGTTAAAGACAGACAGACAGACACAACTTGTAAAATAATTTTCTGTGAGTTAAACCCTTAAGGAATCAGGTAACCCATGGTTAAAGACAGACAGACAGACAGACACACACACACACACACACACACACACACACACACACACCCCTTGTAAAAATAAGTTTCTGTGAGTTAAACCATTAAGGAATCAGGTAACCCATGTTATCCTCCAAGTATTTCTAGGTCAACTCAGAAATTTATCAGCATCAAGTCCTTGAATAGAAATATCCACGTAGGGCTGGTGTGATGGCTAGTCTTATGTCAACTTGATATGCCAACCAGAGTGATCTGAAAGGAGGGAGCCTCAAAACTGAGATGATACCTCTATAACATTCAGCTGTAAGACATTTTCTTAATTAGTGATTGACAGGGGAAGGCCCAGCCTATTGTGGGTGGAGCCAGCCTGGGCTGGTGGTCCTAGGTTCTATAAGAAAATAGGCTGAGCAAGCCAGGGAAAGCAAATCAGGCCCCTCCATGGCCTCTGTATCAGTTCCTGCATCCAGGATCCTGTCCTGTTTGACTTCCTGATCTGGCTTGCTTTGATGATAATGGAAGTGTAAGCAAATAAACAAAAACAAAAAACAACCTTTCCTCCCCAACTTGTGTTTTGGTTATAGTGTTTCATCACAGCAATAGAAACCCTAACTAAGACAGCTGGGCAGTTGGCTCAGAGGGTAAAGTACTTGCTACACAAGCATGAAGACTTGCTTTCAGATCCCCAGAACCCACAGGAAGCCAGGTAGAGCAGCAGGCCTAGAACCCCAGTGATTGCTGGAGTGGGCAGACAGGTGGATCCAGATGGCTTTCTGGCCAGCCAGTCTGGCAGAAACAGGAAGCTCCAGGTTCAGTGAGAAATTTCATACCAAAAATAGGGTGGAGAGCAATAGAGGAAAGGCACCCAGTGTTGACGTCTGACCCTCACATGCACAGACACAGAGAAGCATATCTAGAATACATGTGTGCTTAGACAGAAATACACCATCCGCACATGCACACAAAAATGTCTGTCAAATCGTGAACCAACATTTACCATGCCTAATGAGAACCTACTAAAATGGCTTCCTCTTTTTCACCTTCATTTGAAAGGTCTCAGAAATTCCGGCCAAGAGCCCCAGTGGAGGTTAGATTGTCACTTCAGTGCAATGCCTATTGGGACATGTTAGAGCTTGTTGTTAAAGGTAATGTTAAATGTGCTTAAATACCAGAAGAAAAATCTCACAGTTGGAATCTAGCGAGCTTCCAACCTCTGTTTTCTGTAGCATAGCAAAGTAATTTATTCCCCACGTAAAATAATCATCTGTTTTCTAAATCAGTGGTTCTTCAAATACAAGGTTGCTAACCCAGAAACACCATTATTACCTAGGAGCTCCTTAGAAATGCAGATCGTCTGCCCCGCCTCCACCTGCTGAAGCAGAAGTTCCAGTGCTGGGCCGAGAAATCCTGTTAGAACAAGTCCTCCCGGGAACTTAAGGTTTGACAGTCACAGCTAGAAGTGGTCTGTGAACTAGGGCGTTCAAATCCCCGGGACCTTATCACATTTTCAGGCACTTGTCCAGACCTATGGAACCAGAGGCTCCACTGTGACGCTCCCTGGATGATGTGTATTGTACACTCAAGGATGAAACTGAAAAATCTGAGTAATTAAATTAATATGACACTCTTGTACCTGCCTTAGTGTGTGTGTGTGTGTGTTTGTACCTGTGGGAGTACATGTATATGGAGGTCAGAGGTCAACTGTCTACTGTCTTCCTCAGCGGTTATCCACCCTTTTGTTTGTTTGGTTTTCTTTTGTTTTGAAGCAGAGTTGCTTACTGACTACCTAGAGCCAGGGGTCAGTGAAGTCTAGCTATCCACATATTTCTACTCCCGTTAGAGATAAGACACGTTAGCATGCCTGGCTTCTACGGAAGTACTGAGGATCTGACATGCCTTCATGTTTGCTCTCGGGCACTTTACCCACTGAGCTATCCCACACTATCCTTACTTAATTTCTCAATAAGATGGTAAACTCCATCTTATCTGTAAAACACAAGGAGAGTAGACAGTTGACCAAATGTCACGAAGCCAGCAAACCGGGAAGCCAGCACTGGACTCAGGCAGTTTAAATCTAAAATGCAGGCTCTTAGCCACCATCTACAACAAGTAACTCTGATTGTAATACAGCAAGTTTTCCCCAGATAAACAGCCTCTCTAACAATTCATTCATAGTAACCAATTAAGCCTTTCCCTAATACTAAAATTAATATACACATATGTTTTAGCTGAAAAAAAACATTTATAGAGGTCTATTTTATGACAGTTCTGCCCTGTTCAAGTTTAAGAGAAAGATTAATAAACATAGGCGTGCCTTAACGATTTTCTGAACCAATGGGTAAGTCAATGATTTTTATTATAATATGCTCAGTTATACAGAAGCAGAAATGAGAAGCCTGTTTACATACTGGGAACTCAGATGTTTCCTGCATATATGAGCACTGAGCTAAACCCATAAAAAGAGAAAGATGGTTCTAGACATTCTGAAGACCAAGGACTTTATGTGAGGATGAATATTCACTAGAGTATCCAAGAGAGGGCTACAGACTCAAGTAGAAATACATGAGCATACAAAATGGATATACACAAATAATTAAGAAATCAAGATTAGTCCCCAAAGCATAAGAACTTTACATCTGAACCATTCCGATTTAGATTACTTTCAAGCACATCCTGGTGGATATTCCCCAGGAGAGGTTGTAACTGGGGTCTGTCTTCCTTTTCATGAAGGGGCGGAGACACAGGGTCTGACCTGATAACAGCAACTGCCTCATTAATTAAGGAACTCAAAAGAGCCTGAAGAAATAGAGAACCTTCAGCCAAGAACCTCTCTCAGCTTCAAGACCCACTCTTCAAATTTTAAGTCATAGAAAACAGGGGCAGAAGGGCTAAATTTGATTGACATGGATTGTCTTTATGATACCTAGGTGACCCCCCCCAAATTATCTAATATTGAAAATTCATCGTTAAGTGGCTTTCTTTTTCTCTTAGCTTTATGTATGTTGGTGGGGGCAGGAGATTTCCTTGGAACCTTTAAGAAGAATTATAAAGTCCCCACAGTGACTTCCATATCCTTGTATCTATATGTATAAAAAGGAAAGATCTAGTTTCTCCTTTCTCTCTCTGTGGTCTATACTTTGCTTCTCAAAAAAAAAAAAATCCAGAATTTAATAAATGAATTGACAGTATTTAGGGAGACGAAGTATTTAGGGAGACCTTATCATCTCTTTAAGTCATGATGTTGTTTCATCAAAAAAGAAACCAAGCATTTAAGTTGTGTGTCTGTGTGTGTGTATGTCTGTGTGTTCACATGCACACATACATGAATAAGTATGCAAATGGACAACAATTTCTAGTGTTGTTCCTCAAGTGCCATCCACCTTTTTGTTTCAAGACAGGGTCTCTCAAAGGCCTGAAACTTACCAAGTGGGCTCAGGATCCCCTGGCCAGCAAGCCAGTGGTCTCCCCTCCCCTGATGGAATTACAAGATACCACACCCAGATTTATTTTTTAACATAACTTTTGGGTATCAAAGGCAGGCACTCTTGCTTTCTAGGCAAACAATCTTGTCAAGTGGACCATCTCAACAATCTCCCCCAAAGTTCTTAAGTTCCTTATTAGGGCTCCAATACTAAAGGTGTTTTCCTTGAAGTTTCTTGAAAAGATCAAATGGTTCCAAAGAAAACAGATCTCATTCTGAACCCCAGTTCATACTCGGAAGGCTTCTTTATCAATAAGATGTTCTAGAATCTCTAGTGCAAAGGAACCTGCATTCCATGGTTGGAAATACAGAGACCGTTTCTGTCTAGATGCCATCCTGAACTGAAGATCCTTCACAAGAGGTGACCCAAATGGCTAGGGTCACCAGTCAGTCCAGTGGAGATCAAAGCTGCTGTCCTTCTGAGCCCTCAACTCCTCAGCTTGTCCTTTCAAACAACAGCTTTCTGTGCCAGGGCTGAGAGAAAAAAGAGGCTAGGAGTGGGCAGAGTTGGGGGTGGCCACTCACTTCCTGCCAAGAGGACATGAAAGCAACTCAAGAATGATCAACAGCCTGTTTGTCCTTAGACTTTCATCTTCATTTAGCATCGCCAATCACAAAATCAGAATATATTGCTTAGATGTTTTGGTAAAGCATTTTCCAAAAACAAACTCGAGAGTGTTGGAACTATTTAATAAAACCAATAGAAGAATTATAAACCTAATTTCTTAAAAACAAAAAAACAAAAACAGAGAAATTCAAAATCCTTTATTAAATCACTGAAAATATTTTCTTAGTTAACATGTTTTAAATTATGTTTATTGAAAAATGATTTTTATACAATATATTCTGTTTTGGTTTCCCTGTCTTCACCTCCTCCCAGATCCTTCCTACCTCTCTGCTCATTCAACTATATGCCTTCTTTCTCTCTCTCTCTCTCCTTAGAAAACAGACAAATAAACAAAGGGAAAAAAGAAAAAGTGTGAAAAACACATACACACACACACACACACACACACATGCCCCCACAGAAAACCCAGAACACCACAAAGTCATTTCTGTAGGCACAATGAAGACCTCGCTGTGTCCCATCGCCATTCAGGTGAATGCTCTTCCTACCTCCCAAATCAGAAGCCCACAGCTCCTCCCAAGCCCAAAGCAAGACCTGTGTTATACTCTAGATTTTACTTTCTCGCAGTTCTCCAGGAAGCATTCCTTATTCCGTTCTCACCCCTACCCATACATCTACACAGATGCTCAAGTCGTATAAATGTTTTCTCTTAGCCATAGGCTAACCATCTCTTTCTTTTCCTTGGAATCTCTTTAGATCTACCGCTCTCCCTCTTCAGTAATCCCAATTTGCCTTTAAACTCTATAACTGTATGCAAACGAAAGCATTGTTTTATCAAAGACACTAACAACTCAGCAATCAAACTCACCAGCCTCTTTTAGTACTTAATCCCAGCAGCCTGCCCTCCTATCTCAGAGGATCCTCGTCTTATTCTCAGTTCTTTCTTTGTTCTGTTTCCTGCCTTCTATCCCACTCTAGTGCCCCTTTCTTTCCCTGTCCCTCTTAAAGGTTTCATTTTCCTTTCTTGCCCTAATACCTAAGATACTATGCCTTGACTCACCAGTGGGCTTATCATTCTGGGGCTTGTTCCTAGAAGACTCTTTGAAAACAAAAGGCCCCTAAACACTTGAGTTCTAACTTGAGCTCTACGTCCACATTTCTATCCTCTGCTAGAGACCTCGAACTACAGTGCATCTTCAGTTATCTCCTCCTTCCCAGCTCCCACAATCCTACGTGTTCTTCAACATTCCCAGTATCACAATTGTTGCAAAAAGCCAAGTAGTGGTACTTTACAATCTGCTTCCTTCCTTCCTGACCTCTGACAAACCATGTGACCCGTGAAAGCACTGTTCTTTATAGTGTCACTTCTGCTGATGTTGGGTTTGTGTGCTTCTCGCATGTTCAGGGGTCAGCTGACTGTCAGGGATTTAGGATGGCCTTGGAACTTCTCCATGTGTCGGTCACATATCTGCAGAAAGCTAACCTGAGTATATTTCATGACAATAAATAAATAAATAAATCAGCCATACAAGTGGGCTACGGAAATTTGTGTGCTTTTTCAAGCCCCTGCCTGCATCATGCTTGGTTATAGTCAGTGAGTCAAAGCAGGTGGAAGAAATGAGCTCTGAGTCAGCATAGGTGGGAGCTTCGCAGGTGCAGCACAAACGCCATAGTAACAAAGAAAGGTCACCGTCTTCTGTATAAAGTCCTAAAGGGCACCTAGACTTTTGTACTTGTATACACCATAATTCTTTTTATTACTGTTGTTTGTTGGCCTTAAAAAGACTAAAAATGAAAATCAGTTCTGGTGTAACATAGGCTATCCTCAAACTGCTATGTAGTCAAGACTGGCATTGAATTCCTGATCCTTTTGGATGCTCCTCCCAAGTTCTGGAATAAGTATATATCATGTCTGGTCACTGATTATAAACTTTAGAGTGGAGTAATTATACTTTATTATTACTATATACCCTACATCCATTAGCCAAATAATACACATAAATTAGACACTAACAAATTTTATAGCATATCTCTAAACCCCTCATTTATAAATTATTATAGATGTTATATATTATACACAATAATTCCTTATGCATACAAAAGCTCTACATTTTATAAATCCTTTTCAAGTACACTTACATGCTAAATGTACAGAAATATACTTTGCACAGCAGATACTAAATGTATTTCTACATATTTCTAAATATATTTCTGTATATTTAGTATATAAAAATATCATTTTGCACAACAGAAACTAAACATATAGAAATATATGTTTAGAAATATATAGAAATATGCTTAGTATCTACTGTGCAAAATAAGACGTCTTACTCACTGCCTAAACACCCCTTCTTTAAACTTTAGACCAAATTAATTATCATGTTCAAAAGAATACTAAAAATAATTTTCTCCCACAAAATTTTGCACATTTCAAACAGGCCCTTGTTTTCCCTGAAAGGGTGAATTTGTCTTTCTTCTCTACCCTCTCCTCTGTACCCTCCTCACGTGAGAAGGAGCAATCAGAACTGCCCTTGGGATCTCAGGGGAAATGGTGTGGTCTGGTTTGAAGATTCCTAAATGTCATCACAGACCCAGACATTGAGTGACTAAGTTAAACCAGGACAGCTTGTCACTGCACACCATACACTGCACTGCCTGCATCTCTGTTCTGTGTGTTTCCTTTCTCCCCATGCTCTCATTTCACCCAGGCTCCTCACCTAGAAACACCTCAGGAAGGTGACCTATCTAGGAGCACTGATGGTGTCCCTTTGAGTCTTCTTTCTTTTGCACTCCACATTTGGCCCAGCAGCAATTCTCATCCATTTCATATCAAAACCCACCTAACATCTGAACAGTCCCCTTGGCTGCCACTGTTACCATCCTAGTCCAACCAATGTCTTGCACTTACACTATGAGAGTAGCTTCCTACACATTCTCCTCCTCCTTGTCTTCTGCACTGTAGCCCAAATACAAACCTATCAAAAACCTGCTCAGATTCTCCGGTGGATTCCTCTTGCTCAGATTAGATGCCATTATTATAGTAATTTACAAGGACCAACATAATGCTCCCCACCCCCATCCCATCACCCACTACCACCTTCTTGATTCCCTTTGATGCAGACACAATGGTCCTCTTGTTGCTCTTGAACATTGTTCTGCCTCCTTGGTTCCTTACCTCTGCTACCCTCTGACTAGAACACTTGTCACACACACACACACCTCACCAGTTTTCTCTTCAACGCCATCTTATCAGAAGTCCTTCTTTAACTACTCACTATGAACTATTTCCCCAAGTCATCACTTTATTTCCTTCCTTTTTGACATCTTATATATTAATTTGTGCACTTATCACTGTCCCTACTACTAAATTTTAAGTGGACAACATTTATCTGTCTTGCGGTTTTCTTCTCAGAGACTGGAATAAACTCCTTACACAATATGTGGTTAACAAACACTTGAATCAGGTAGCTATGCCCTAGTCATACTTGGATGCAAGCATTACCACAGGCTCACTTGATGAAATGTGCAGGTTTTATTCAATCCGTTTCTCTCCAGTTCATTCCTCAGAGCTACTTAGGATTTACATCTGCCTATGACATTAAAAATCTTGAGAAGTATGAACTCAGTGGTATTTTAAAGAGATGAGTTTTAGATATTTGGTGTTAAGGAGAAAAACAAGAAAGTTTCCATTCTGGTTCCTAGATTAATGTGCATAAGGAAAAGATAAATTTGCCTATTCTCACTGGAGATATTTGCATATGTATGTCTAGTAGTAATGCCACATACTTCTCTATCTGTAAGGAAACATACACCAAACTGGTCTCTCAACACCAAACAGGTACCAGCTTTGAGGTATATGTATCTAACACCCTTTCCTGCATATATTCTAAATCATCAAATTATGGGGATAGACTGGAACTCTTGGCCAAGTCTGGGTGTCACTCAGTAGAGGAGAAACCTAGCATTATCACCCTACAAAGAGAATAGCAAAGTCATCTTCCAAATGCCACTATAAGGCCATCAGTTGGACAAGCACCTTTAGATGTATTTCTGCTCTTTTTTTCCATTCTTCTCTTCCTTTTGTGATTTATATTTATGTACAAATCAATGTTTTTCAAACAGGATGTTATTATACTCTAAACAGTGTAGCATGGTATTCTCATTTGTTAACAAAATAAAATGAATCTACATATTGTTACAAGGAAGTAGATCTATTCACCTAAGGTCAACAACCAACTGTATATTTTCTGAAACCTGAATGTTTCATTCCATGAATCTCTTTGACATCAAGGCAAAGGGAATAACTTTGCCTTGTCCTCAAACCTAGGCCTGGCTCTAAAAGACAGGCATATGTTACACCTTACCAGCACCAGGAGATGATTCATCATAGCAGAGATGATTTCTTTAAGCTCTTTATTTGCGTCACCAGTCATTACAGAATTAAAAAGAGTGCCGTGAACAGGGAAGATTGCCAGCCTCTAACAGGAAGTAGTGTGCTCTAATAGAAGACCTAGGGAGTAGACATAAGTGGTAATCTGAGGAGTCTTCATGCAGAAGTTGTAAGGGGAAAACTTAGCCTAAGGATGGGTCCTGCATCTCAGGGTCCATTTTCAAAGATGAGGAGTCAAAGAAACTTAGAGCAACCATAAGCCAGATGTCTCCGTTAGAGAACTACAAAACCTTGGAAATTCCACTTGATTGGTTTTGGTTTTGAATCCCTTAGAACGCCCCATGCAGAAGACAACGGCACCGTTCATGGGGTTTCTGAGTGTCCCTGAGCCTCCTACTACTTCAGTTACTGCGGCACTGTTCTCTTTCCTTTAAAGGTTTCTGTCAGAACCAAAGAATGATGCCAAGGTTTCTTAAGGATGTTTTGCTTCATGAATTTTATAAAAGAAATAAATGTGGGTTTCCTGTCTCTTTCAACCAAATTCATTCAAAATAACAGCATTTGCCAGGACCGGAGGTTGTGGGAAAGGAAGAAGGAGAATGGGAAGAGGTACTGTTGAGAATTGTTCCCTCCAGCTAATATTTCTCCGTAACAATTGTTCATGCAATACAAAAGATCACTTCAGAAAACCAGGAGCAAACCTGGAGTAGTCAGCCGAAAGGTAGCTATAGTTGTATTTTAGAGAACAAGACACTTGAATTTCCTTGAGCCTGGTTAGATTTTCTGGTTGTTTCATTTGTAGCATAGTAACTAATGTAACAATACAATATAGCTAAAATAGCAGATATAGATACTATTATATAACGTATTATTTGCAGACACCTGCAGTTTCCTCTGTCTTTCACAGTGCTGGGGATAAAGACAAAAGATGCATCAACACAGGGAGGCAGTATAGAACAGTGGTTAAAGTGCAGGTGTGGAGTCTCAGAGAGCTATCAGCTGTTGATAGCAGCTGGAAGGAGGAAGTTGTCCTCAAGCATGTGATCACTGATTGATCCACCAGATCCAGGGCTGGCCCCCACAACCAAGAATTTTTGAACAACACAAATTGGATTTGATGGTTTTCAAAGAAAGAGAATGCAATGTTAGATACATCGGGAGTTGGGAGGGGGTAGACCTGGGAGGCGATGGAGAAGGTGGGTGAACATGATGAAAATATATTGGATGAATTTTCAAAGAATTACAAAAAAAAAAAAATTAAGTGCCGGTTTGGCACGACAGCATGGTGAAGTCCTAGTTTTGCCTCTTGCTAATATGTAACCTGAGGTGAGTTTCCAAACCCTCCTAAAGACCTGATTTCAAATAGAGATGGAAACTCATCTTCTTGAAAGTTAGTGTAAGAATACAGAAAGATAGTCCTTAGGAGGTTTCGACAGTCTCCGGTCTGCACAGCACACTCCCTGAATGTCCCTACTTATAGTCAGTATGGAGACAGTTGTCTCTCCCTCAATCTCCCAGTTTCCAAGGAAAGTTGGAAACAGTGGCCACATGCTTCTCAGACCAGACTGTGAAGGGAGAATGAAAGGACTGACTCGCTAAGCTTGACTTTGCAGTTGCCTAAAAAGCTGTTGCCCTGCTCCGACTAGCACTGAGAGCCATCCCAGCTCGGCCCCAGCACATCCCCTTTGGGATGGCAAGACACCAGTACACCACAGCCAAGCCTGTCCCCGTGGGAGGGGAGTATGACTAGGAGAGTTCAGGTTGTTGCCCTTCAGGAAGCAAGGATTACAACACGTTTATACTGTCCCGGAGCAAAGGTCCATGATAGCCATGGAGGATGAAGTCCAATGGCTTCCGGGGTGTGTGTGTGGTGGTGGTGGGGTTATTAAAATAGACAAAACTAAGCGGTGTTCCTAGCCTTAAATCACAGCCATTTCCAGAAAACTTATCTTAACTGACTGTAACTTCCAAACATCATGCATGGCTAAATTCTACTTAGTGTGACAGACAGACAGATGAGGGGCAGAGGGTAAACATTATTTAGGACTGTGCGAATGGTCTGTGTGAATGATAATATCAAGAAAGAATTTTACAATTACAGGTTTCCTGAAACAAAGGACCCCAAAGGTCCGCTGTGCACTAAATTGATTTTACAACATCCTTGGCCTCAGAAGTGACTAGGTAACTTCACTCATAGTGGCTTATAGATTAGCTGAATGTCCCCATCAAGCGTAAGAAATCTGCATGTATGCAAACTCCAACCACTGCAGCTAATAACAGTCACTTATAAAATGCTTGTTAAAAGAACACAGAATGCATAAATATGAAGAAGGTATTCGCCCATGTCCAGAGCAGCAGACTTACTAACGGACAGTGAGGTCAGCCTGCGTAAAGACCTTCATAGAGACGGAAATTATAGTTCTGTTATTGTGTGGTAATAAGCCTCTATGAAATGGAGCATTGTGTTTCTTCTGAGTTGTGAATAAAAAATAAATCAGGATCTGGCTTCCTTGCAGACAAGGGAAAAGATGGAGCTTGCTTTCTTGAACAAGATCTCCTAAGTCCCACAGTACATACATTTTCTCATCTCTTTTTCAAAAATTCTGCCTTTCAAATGACACTGTCTTTAACTAAAAATTGAAAGTGCTTATTCTGGGAAGACATTTTCTGTTCTGCGTGTTTTCAGAAGGGTACTCACTCGGTCAAGTAGCTCACCACTCAGGTGAAGGAAAGCAAACATTGGAAATAAGTTCCAAGGGGGACAATGTACTTCCTTGCACCTTCCTCAGCAGGAGATTAATGCAGAAACCTCTTCCACACTTAGTGAGCAGGACCACAAGGTACTCCTGTGTCTTTAAGACTGTTGGGTGGAAAAGCAGCTCAGGCACATGAGCTGCTCCCAGAAAGAGAAGCCTGGTGCAAAAGTCTCACCAGGCTGTCATTCTGAAAGGCTGCCTGTTATTTGTAAAAGCGCACAGGGTACTATCATTCACCTTTTACACTTTTAGCTTTTGTTTTTACTCCTTAAGATTGTATAAAGAGACACTTTATGCTACAGATTACCTAAATTTATTTTTCTACCCTAATAAAATGCTCTCATGACGCCAATTACCTAATCCAATCCTATTTCCCCCATTTCAATACTCCAGATACTTCTTCCAGGTTTGAAAAGAAAAATCTAATTTTTATCTATCATCCTGTGTTCCAAATTGATTTTATGGGGAGAGTCTTAGCCCTTATTTTCTATTGCTTTTTAGTTTCTTGTTGCTTTCAAACTAGAAGTTATTATGCTCACTAGGGAAGAAGGCAAACACTGGTCAGTGACATATACATATATAAATATGAACATCTCGAACCTTTGAAACACTATTAGCTTGTAAGTACCATGTATCAAGCATTAGGGTGGGTATCATGCTAATGGCCTTAAAACACAAGCTCTTCAATCCAAACAACACTTTCTGAATCTATTATCTCCACCTTATAGTGGTGGGAATTAGGACTCAGAAGAATTAAAGGATTTGTCCTGGGTCATAGAGGGCCAAGAGTTAAGTCAGGGTAATTTAACATCCATTACACAATGTTCCTCCCAAACTCCAAGTTTGTTTGCCCTGGGCAAATATTATGCTTATATTCCAAACACTAAGGAGAAAGAGGGAGGTGAGAGCTACTAACTAGAGGCAAAGCAAATGGAAAATCCTGCAGGTTTTAAAGGACAAACACTACATGAGATTACAGTACAGTTCCTCTCCTCGGGGAGCTAATAATTTAGTTGAAAAGACACATAACAATAGAAGTCAAGGGTTGGAGAGATGGCTCAGGAGTTAAGAGCACTGACTGCTCTTCCAGAAGATTCAGGTTTAATTCCCAGCCCCCCACATGGCAGCTCAAACCTGTCTGTAATTCCACTTCCAGGGAATCTGACACCCTTACACAGACATATATATGTGGGTAAAAAACAATGCATATTTAAAAAATAGAAGTCAAATCAAATGGGTGCTGTAGTCCAGATATACACGAATTATTGTGTTAATGGGGGTTAGAATGTTTTTCCCACTGTTTGTCAAACTGTTGAAAAAAAATCAGTCTTGCCTACTTATCTTTATCATCGTATCTATTTTATTCTGCCCATTAAGAACATCTGGGGTGTAGTCACCAAAATTAAGGTACCATCGCATTGATTTTGGATATCTGAAAAAGTCACTGTACTGAAAAACCTGCTTCTATACTCTCAAACATCAGTAGCAATGAAAGCTGATACATTTCTTTTGCTTTGTTTTGGTATTTGAAAGAAAAACAGGGACATGAATCAGACCTCTACAATTTGTCCACTTTATTGATGAGCTCCTGAGAAAACGAAAGACCTACAAGAACATTAAGTCAAGCCTTGCTCTTATAATACAAACTACAAACAATTTGAAATCCACTAGTTGAGGATTATTTAAATCCCTATTTTATATCTACACATTGGGCCACTCTGCAGCTGTTAAACAGAGCTTAGTACTTATTAAAGAACGTTTCCATGGCAGAGTGAAAAGGCAAAATTACAAAAAGAAAAAAAATCATGATGCTATCTGCACTAAAATTACATACATAAGAGAATGAGAGATGACTAAGCAGTTAAGAGCACAGGCTGCTTTTCCAGAGGACCTGGGTTCAATTCCCAGCACCCACATAGCACTTCACAACTGTCTGTAACTCTAGTTCCAGAGGACCCGAGAGACACACATACAAGCAAAAGAGCAATGCACATAAAATAAAAATAAATAGTTTAGGGGCTGGAAAGATGGCTCAGTGGTTAAGACTGCTGGTTGCTCTTCTAGAGGACCTGAGTTCAATTCTAAGCACTCACATGGCAGCTCACACCTGTCTGTAACTCCAGATCCAGAGGATCTGACCCCTTCACACAGATATACATGCAGGCAAAACACCATAAAAAACAAAAAGCTAAAACATTAAAAAATCATTTAAAAATTCTAAAATTACATACATAGTTATACACACACATACATACAAAAATGGACACATAGTATGCATAAGTTAAATGCATAGAAAACTATCCAAGAAGATATTTGCCAAACATTGGCATTGGCATGGAAATCAGACTTAGATTTTTTAAAAATATTTTTCTATATTGTTTAGATTTCTATGTGAATCTATTACTTTTTGCAATCAGTAAATGGAAAATAAGATAATAATCTTGTCTGGGGAAGAGGGAAGAATGTATCTTTCAGGCATACTTATTACAAATTATTTCCCAAAAAAATCATTTCAAAACATGTTTCTGTTGGAGTACTAATACCTTCCCTTCTCTTGAGCAAAGTGATTTCTGCATCAGGTACTAAATTTGAAATTATTAGCTTTATCATCATTAGAAAAATTACACCACATAAAAAGTAGAGATGGGGCAGACTTTTAACCTGGCCGCACATTCTTCATGCATCCACGTTTTCAGAAGAAATAGGTTGTGTTTTTATTCTTCTCTTTTTCATTGTCAGTGGTTCTGAGCTAATCAACAAAATGACGAGAGTCCAGCATACATTCCCAATTTACTGCAGAACTAATTCAACTAAAAAAAATGGGTAGTACAGACTCAATCAATAAGATAAAGAAAGAAAGTATCCTGGAATTTTGTTTCCTGGAATAAAAATGTATTCTCTTCCATGACTGATACACACACACAAGCTCTTGATGGTTTGAAAGCTAGGTGGTTCTGAACACATCACATTTCAGAGAAGAATTATTCAATGAGGAGAGTGAACTGACTATGTCAGGAGCGTGTGTTTTTGCTGCATTCCTATCATGACTAAACAATTATCAGTTTCCAAAATGTGAGTATGCAAATCCAACAAATCCCATACCAAGTGCAGAGTTGTAGTAAGAGGAGGAGCTGCTCCTGGCCGCCCGGCTAGCTTATACCCCGAAATAACAACACACAAATTGTATTCATGTAAACACTGCCTGGCCCATTATTTATAGCCTCTTCTTGGCTAATTCTTACATCTTGATTCCGCCCATTTCTAATCATCTGTGTTCACCATGAGGTTGTGGCTTACCGGGAAAGATTCAGCATGTCTGAACTGGCGGCTGGCTCCATGGCGGCTCTCTGCCTGCCTTCTTTCTCCCAGCATTCTGTTCTGCCTACTCCACCTATCTAAGCTGCTGTCATATCAAAAAGCCAAGGCAGTCTCTTTATTTAACCAATGAAAGCACCTACACCAAGAGTTGCAATAAAAACATATATGACTTGGAAATAGAAAGTAGGAAAAAATTCTCAGTAGCAGGAAGATGAAAAAAGGTGGTTTTATGGTTCTTGTTGCTACTTAATTTAAAGTGTTGATGGAGAGCTGTCTCTACAGTTAACAGCACTTACTAGTGTAGCAGAGGATCTGAGTTCAATCCCAACACCCATACTAGGTGATTCATAACCACCTGTAACTCTGGGCAGGCACTCTGCTGCCCTCTTCTGGCTTCTCCAGACACCTGCGTACTCATGGCATACACTCAGATAAATATATACACCTAAATCCTAATAAAAATAAATCTTTAAAAAACAAGAAGTATAGAAGAGATAACTAAGTTTTTATCAAATTAAGTTGAGGGGAAAATATTGAAGGAAAGCAGGAAGGAAAAAAGAAAGAAAAGGGCCTGTCTC
Organism: Microtus pennsylvanicus; assembly: GCF_037038515.1. Taxonomy (NCBI): domain Eukaryota; kingdom Metazoa; phylum Chordata; class Mammalia; order Rodentia; family Cricetidae; genus Microtus; species Microtus pennsylvanicus. Next base: position 1,484,309 of record NC_134595.1, on the reverse strand, counting down.
TTTAGCCAAAACAATAGATAGATGATAGAAGACAGACAGACAGACAGAGATAGATAGATGATAGATAGATAGATAGATAGATAGATAGATAGATAGATAGATAGATAGATAGACTCATTCTGTCCCAGAATCATTTCTTTGTCAATTTGAGCAAAACAAGGATAGTCTATAGTTCTTATACATAGTTCTGATATTAAAACCCTCATCATTTTCCACAAAACCATATGATTTTCTCTTGTTCTGGGGCAAATTTAAAGAAGTTCTCAGATCCTTAAGTAGTTTAGTTCAGTTTTTTGTGAATGTTAAATGTTTGAAACTTCTACAAGTTTCTCCAGTAGATTCTCATTTTTAATACATGGTAATTTTTTTAAAAAAACAACTTGTAAAACACTTAGAAAATTAAGTAGAAATAAAGTAGGTTTGGCATCACCCAGCACGGTGAGCTCTACACTTACCACTTAGCGGGAATGTGAGCGCGGGCAATTCTCTCAGTCTGAACTTGACTCTTGCTGAACTGGCATCTTTTCTGAGCTGAACTCAGAACTTCAGAGTGGCCGATGTGTGAAAGTGAGGGATTTGCTTACCCTGGTGTCTGTCTCCTCAAACCAAAAATGAAATAAGCATATCCTCTTCCTAGAGAAATTACATTATGTGCTTACCAGGCGGGAGTGTCTTCTAAACAGTGGTAGCTCTTTTCCTCCCCTGCTCCCCTCTGCTGTATCTCCTGCCCTACTGCTTAGAAATATAACTAAATATAAGATACTTACATTATTAAGATTTTAACATGCTCTTTCAAACTTTTGCATTGAGATAAAATTTGCATGTAACAAAGTATGTAGAATACATGAGTTTTTAATGATATCTTACTAAATTTCATATGTGAACGCAGGCACAAGCAAGGGTGTACCACTGCATATGTGAAGTCTGTTCTCTCCTCCCATCCCATGGGTCCTCGGTGCCCACGGGTGAGCTTGGCAACAAGCACCTCTACTCACTGAACCATCCTTCCAGCCCACAGGGAAGACCTTTAAGTTTGTCCACCCTACCAGGTAATCACTTCTCAGGATCGAATATAGACTGTCTCTTAGAATGGGGTACAGACTAGCGTCTCAGCACCCAGAAGATTCAACAAGGACCCATCAGATCTAACCATTCTTCTTACTTACTGGATTTTTGTTTGTTTGTTCTTTACAAAGTGAGCTTCGTATACCAACATGGAAAAATCCAAAGACATATTCTGTATTCTTAATATAGTTAGAATTAGCTACATTGATTACATTTTCAGTGGTGGTGATAACAGAAAGGATAATATAAAGAAAGATGAAGAACATGAAAGATAAAGTTCTTCGGGTCTTGTTAAACTCCTCACGGAGTGTGCCTTCACTTAACAACGGAGGAGGCTCCAGTCAGCCATCCGCCTGTCATTGGGAGGATGTAAAATGTCCAGAAGCACTGACGTGGACAGGCCACACGATTTTCGGAAGGCGGTGCACTTCTCTCCTCAGACTTTGACACCACCACATCCTTGGCTCAGACCCCTCACAATCGCTGTGTGACCCCACCTTCTTTTCCCATAACTGAAGAGCCAAACCAAGAGACAGGAGCCCTGGGATGCAGAGCGCTACCTCACCACGCAGCTGTCTAACAGCGCTGGGGCTCATCAGCCCCCTCCTAGAAGTCACAACCCAGTGTAGCTGCTTTTGAGGTGAGCGAGTGGACACAGCCTCAAAGGTGCGATGATTGTACGGAAGAATTAGCCAAGACCAATCTAAGCTTTGTCTCAGAAAATTCCGAGTGATCCTAATTGCACTTATATCTTCTAACTAACTTACTGATTTTTGCATTTACCCAATAAACAACTAAATAAAGAGTAAGAAGACAGTGCCAGGGTAATGCCAAAGCTAGTGGCTGAGCACTCTTTCCGCCTTCTCCTGATTAATGCTTTCTCTTTTTCAGTTGCCGGGTGTGACCTTCTTAGCAATTCGCACAGCCCAAAACGTCCTCCCCCGGCACTGGAACTTCCTTGACTCCGGTTTGTGGAGACAGGAAAGAACCAGTGTCTGTCTTATAGCAACCTTCCAATCAATTGGACCTTTTTTCTCTAAGTAAATAGCCCCACAGCTCTTTGGCCTTTCCTCATATCCCTTATTTTCTATGCCTTAATTACATTTTTTCTCGTTTTCTGGAGCTCTGCCATTTCTTCACATCCTCCTTACACAAAGTAGCCACAAATGATGTCAACTCAGTGCTGAGACAAGCTTACAGGCGACTTCCGGCTCTTTGCCCTTCCTACATCTACTGCCTCACTAGTTTAAAGAATAAATAGCGCATATTTGAGTAATTCTATAATATTTGCCACACTGGATTAAATCCCATCTTTCTCCATCTTGTATCTTAACTATTTGATTTTGTCACTGAAGTGCATGCAATGGGATGTGCATGCACGTGTGTGTGTATGTGTGTGTGTGTGTGTGTGTGTGTGCGTGCATGCGTGCATGTGTGTTGGCTTTTTGAGTCAGGGTTATACTAAGTATCCCAGACTGGCCTCTGGTTCATAGTTGTGGGCATCTCACAGACTTAGGAAAAGAAAGAGAGAAAGTAGGAAAGGCTGGAGAAGTAGCATCTTGATAGAATGCTTTCCTGGTACATACAGGCCCTAGCCTTGGTCAGCAAGGGGTAGGACAGTGACACCTGGACAGGGAAGGAGATAGATGACCTTTCCTGTGACCTCCGCTCTGTAATACTTGTCTCGTGGGAGAAATATGGTATAGCAACAAATTGTCTTGTGTTCCTGAGAGGATAAAGCATGAGTCTCCGACATGCCCCTGAAACACAGATAGTATGGATGGGGGTCATAAGTCAGAGAAGAGATTTCGTGTGGAGAGATCCTTGATCATCTGCTCCAACAGTTAACTTATTTCCAAATAGGAGGCGATCATTATTCGCCATATAAAACTATTACTACACTATCATTATTATAAAAATAAAATAGACATGATCAAGCTTGAAAGGCATCTGCCTACCCTGACTTACATGTGCCAACTTCTGGAGGGAATAGGAACTCAGTGTAATAACAGCGAGAGGTGGTGTGGGAGAAGCATGGGGGACTCTCTCACACAATTCCATCTTCATAACAATGAGACATCTGAATAGTGCTTGGGTTTCAATTTTTTAAAGCAACTGTGCTTATTACATTCATCTGCCCAAAACCACCTTAAGGAATTTCACTATTCAAATAAGAAAAACTTTCTGTTGTATGAATAAAACATTAAAGAAAATATAGCGAAAATAGTGTGATGCAAAACTGAGTGAAAAATGTGGATTTGGGGAGGTTAGTTTTTAAGGATTAAAGGCTGATTCTCTGGAATCAATTTTTAAAGCCCCTGAGAAGTAGCAGAATTGTTAAGCTCTCAATCAGTGTCAGATCTACAAACCCTATATTATTAGGACAAGTGACCCAAATGTTAAACTTTTCCTCAAGGATTTAATGAATGCTCTCTGTTAAAATAAAAATGTCCTACTTTCTAATACCAATTCTTGTTAAAGCTAGACTCATACTAAATCAAATAAAGATTACTTAATGTTAAGCTAGTTTTGTGAGTTTTATAACTTTAACCTTGTATATCTTAGTGATATTTTTAGAAAATTGACATTTACCAATGCATATTTAAATGTCAACAACTAGAGAATTTTGTAATACAATTGCTCGAATACAGATGTTTATATGAAAAATAGCATTTGCTTAACTTCCTGAATAAAAAAAAATAGATTCAAGATTTTCCAACTGTCCTTCTAAGGCTGTGTGCCCCTCCTCTATAATCTGCTTTCTCGCCTGCCTTGCTTGCTTCAAAAATAAATTCATATCAACCACTGCCTGACCAAAGTTTAAACTTAAAAATAGACTCAACAGTTATCAGCCTGCTGATGTGGAGTGTAGCTAGGCACAGCCAGAGGCCAGCCTCCTAAAACAGTCAACGAGAATCCACCTAAGCAATCAGACCTTAGCACACAGATCTAGTGGTGTGGATCTAGGGAGAGCCTCTATAAATGTCTGCTGAGACTGAGAACCAAACCGCCCCATAGTATGAAAAGATGCCTGTAAATAGTTCATGTCTACAGTTATGGTACTTTCTGTGTTCCTACAACAGGACTTCTTGAACACTGTGGTGTTAGTATTTTAGTCATTTTAAGAAATAAACGTGTAAATCTATAGTCCTAGCCAAAACGAATCTTCTACGAATTGTTATACAAGAAAATTTTGCAATGAGCAAAAAAATACAAATTGTTCATGCAACCTATATGGAATTACCTTTATTTAAACATGATTTAATTAGGCCAGTTTCTGAGTGGCTTTCAGTTTACAAGAACAAGTATTTAAAAAAGAAACTCAACAGAAAGCATGTCGGTTTTGTTCTTACAAAGTTGTATTGGCCTAAATCATCTCCAGGATCCAAAGGTTAGTGGATCTATCTTGATAGCTTTGAGAAAAAAATAAAATGTGTAGTCAGCTTGAGCCTACAATAAATTCTCTTCCTCTAACCATGACTCTGAGATACCAATAAAGTATTTTATTACAATTTGACATCAAATGAAGTCCAGCTCTCCTGTTTTGTAAGTAAAAATGACCCTAAAAATCATTGGACCAAGGCCAACAAAGCCAGGTGAGAAAAATCACTAGTGTCTAAAGGAAAGCTGCAAGTGGACAGAACCGGTTCCTTTCCCTGCTCTGCTAGAATGCAGTAGGCAATCCTGGGGACATGTTTACATCGTGACTGTCTCATCATTATCCCCTCTGTTGTTCACAAGATTCCTCTGAAATAGATGCAGAAACTGGCAAGCATTCTGAGTTTTGTGATGTCAGCACCTGACCAGGAGGCTATGTGAGCAAGAAGTCTATATACAAACACAGCGGATAACGAAGTCAGATGGTAGCAACAGTCCCCGGCCAGGCCTCAGAATCACCACCACAGCAGTGGTGAGGCCAGTGCTCTCAGGCAGACTCTGTAAGTGTTATGATCTGACTGTGAAACACTCCCTGCACAGACCCTATGTTTGAGCAGTTGGCCCCCAGCAGGTGGCACTGTCCAGAGAGGTTGTAGAACATGGACGGATATAGGGCCCCAGAAAATGTAGGCCTGTAGGGGCGGGGCTTACATGTTATAACCCAGCCCTTGTTATGACCAAAGTGTTCACTACTTCAAGACTGCTGAGACATTGTAGCCACCACCTCACAGCCCTGCCCCTACACCTTCCCTGCCGTGATAGGCTGTGTCCCCTAACTATGATCCTGAATAAATAAATGCTCTTTGTCTTAGGCTGTTTCTGTCAGAGCAATGAAGAACATAGTTAGACCCCACTGTTTCTCTGTCTCCCACTACAACATCCTAGCCTGCTATCCTTGAGCAGCTTCTTTACTGCCCTGTGCCTCAGTCTCCTTGTCTGAAAGAGGGTGAAATACGTAACACCTACCTCAATACGATATCGCAAATATTAGTGAGAAAATAAACTTAAATCACTGAGAAAGATGGCACCTGGCAAACACGCCACGCATGTCAGCCATTCCTCACCAAAACTCCCAATGCCAATGTAACTTGCAATTCTACGGAGAGTTTAATTTTTTCAACAATTCTTAACTGAAAATGCTTTCTAGTTACAGCTACTTTATAGTTAAGCATTTTAAAAGGTCTTCCTACATATTCAATTCCTTGCTCAAAAGCTTCAGTGACTCCATATCTCTGAAAAGACGCCCAGACCCCTCCTTGAGTTTAGCTTGCTCTGGTCTGCATTCCTAACCTTCTACTGCAGGGAAGGTGTAGGGGCAGGGCTGTGAGGTGGTGGCTACAATGTCTCAGTGAGACTCACACACTCTTCTTCATGGCACCCACCTAATGCCCCACCGTGGGCCACACAGGCTCTGATGGGAGCACAGTAAGTGGTTGTGGTTGTTTGTCAATGTTATTTTTGCTCTGGCATCTTGCAGTAAGGCTGTTTATATCTTACTGTGGGAGTGGATCCAAAAGACTATGGTCTGCCCAGAGGGAAGACAGGCCCAGAAAACCCAGCCCAACCACAGCCGATTCTGAAAAGCTCAGCAGTGGTTGCAAAGCTAAGGCTGGGAACACAGCTCTCCCACAATGTTTAGACTCAGACATGCTCAGGAATACATATGTGCTCTTTTAAAAATAATAGTACTGTTGTGGGGTCTAGAGAGAATTCTCAAGGAAGAATTCTGGAAAAAAAAAGTCTCTAGAGAATTTCAAAAGCAGTAGTAACTTTGGCTTATTCCTATCCCAACTATAAGCCTTAACCATTTAGGCTTCTCCATGGGGGTGCCTCACCAAGAAGAATTTATGCTAATTTATTTATATAATGCAGCAAACCCATCTCTCTGGTCAACAAAAGTTGCGGCTTCCGTTCACAAAACTGACTTAAAATTCACCATTGTTCGGGTTTGCTTTCCTCTTAGAGGAAGACACAGCAGGGAGCTCAGAATTCTTGGGATTCAGAGAATCCTGTTTGATGTGCTGATAATGCCAGAGGGTGAAAGGGAAACTGTGAGTGATTACCCTGGGAAAAAAAGGGGCAGGCACCCTGATAACCTTCAAAGATGAACATCTCTTTTCCAAGAGTCCTTCATTTCATAGCCACAGAAAAAAGACAAAGGAGAGCTGAGAACACAACTCAGTTGGTGAAGAGCTTGCCTTGCAAACTTGAGGACTTGAGTTTGATCCCCAGAAGCCAGGCATATGAAAGCCCTGTGAGGTGTTTTCTCTTAGACAAACCTCTCTGCTGATGCAAATAATCCCAATCAGACCAAATCAGACTGAATAAAAAATGCCCATGTTTAATGGAATACTCCTGGTGGCCAGGGAAAAACATAGAGAGGGAGAGAGAGAGAGAGAGAGAGAGAGAGAGAGAGAGAGAGAGAGAGAGAGAGAGAGAGAGAGAGAGAGAGAGAGAGAGAGAGAAGAGAGAGAGAGAGAGAGAGAGAGAGAGAGAGAGAAAGCGGAGACCATGCGAAACCTGGAGACCACATGTTCTTTCTCTAGGGGGGCAGTTTAAGTAGCCTGTGGGAGAGGTATTGGGGAGCACTTTTCTGGGGAGGGACTACTGTTTGGCAGGCTTTCTTGACCCTCCCTGGGGTGGGGTCACCATTTGGCAGGCTTTCTCGGAGGTGGAGTTTGAACTTCTAGGGGAGAGGGTTTATTCCGGAAGCCCCTAGGCAAGCAAACCCAAGTGGAGACAGGTAGAGCCCTGGGAATCCCTGGCTGGCCAGCCTGGCCTACTTGGCAACCACAAGGCCAGTTAGAGTCCCTGCCCATTCCCCCAAATAAAAAGAAAGTGGACAACTACCAAACAAACAACACGCCTGCCCTGTGGTCCTCCACAGACTCAAGGACACGCACATCTACACAGCACACGCACAGAAGGGGAGGGACGAGGAGAACCTTACAATCTCTAGTCAGGGAAGAAAAATAAAACAAAAACTTACTGTTGTATAAAAAGCATTACTGAACCACTCTCAATAGAGCAATAGAACCCTAAAATTCAGACTTTCAGTCTTGCTCATTAAGTTGATAGCAGGCACAAATTGGTAGCCCTTAGGTAAAACAGTGTTCTTACCTTTTTAAAAATGGTTACTTAAATGTCTTTATATGGATTTGTGCTCTGTGATTCAACTCAGTCTCCCTCATATGTCTCAGACATAAATCATATAGTAATTCCCGCCTGGAGACACTCGTGTTCACAGCTTCTGCTGGAATTTGATGAACTTCACTGGGACATTTAGGATACTCTCATTCTCCTTTCTAGTAGCTTCAAAACTCCACCAACTGTTCCTTTTTAAAGTAACCCACCACACAGGTTGCCTGTTTTTATCGCCGGACGAGAAGAGGCCACTCCATTGCAGTCATCAATCCTCAGTTTACCCACAAGACTCCCTAAGGTTGAAAGCTGATTGGGTTTACAGTAATTGGTTTCTGCCTTCATGCTGAAAACCTAGTGTTGGACATGCACCACGGCCTTCAGCTTTGGAGAACAGTAAGCTGGAATCTTCCTTGTTCACAACGTCCAGTCCGTCCTGTTCTGCAACTTCACAGCCTTCTCTCCAGTACCACCTGCCCATCCAGCTTATCAAGACAGTGAAGTGGCCTTTGTTTCTCTGGGTTCCACAGGGACATTGTAAGTAAAACACATAGCATTCCATTTCTTGACGGCGGTAGAGGATAGAGGACAGAATCAGCCTTTGACATAAACAGGACTCATCCAGAAAGTAGCTGGAGGGGAATGTTGGCAACACACAGTTAGCCAGCTGGTCATCTCTATGTCAGTCCCCCCTCGGCTCTAACTGCCAAGTTTTAAAGCATTAAATGCTTTAGCATGCCAGGCATAGTTCAAAACCAGATTTTTTAAATCTGTTTTCCATGTTGCCTGCCCTCTTCTCTAGCCAGTTTCATGTACAAACTAGGGGTCAAGTAAGTTAATACTTCAAATAAAAGGGTGCTGACGCTTTTGGTGGAAAACCAGGTGGTAAGTCAGTATCAACTTTTCCTGAACTCTTGCTCAAGAAGAAAACTACTTGAGTGTTCATTTTTCTTGTGGCTGGAATGCTCAGAGCCTATCTCAAAGTCAAGTCCAGATCCTTCAGTAGGACAAATATTTTTTATTTGTTTTATTTATTTATTTTTTGGCCTGGGTTGCAAATGATATGCCTGGTTATTAAAACAGAACCAAAGAATGCATAAAGGAGTGGAAACAATGGCGGGATTGATGAAGTTCTTATTACTTTTGCACTTTTAAATTCCCAATCCTTTGGTGAGAAGATTGGAAAATAAACAGCCACCCCTGGAATGTTAATGAATACCCAGCCCAGCTTTCCAGCTCCCTTCCTGAGGATCTGCCTTCCTGCATGTCACCTTGTCTTTCTCCTAGGCTTACGATGTTTATTTCAACTCAGCTGAACTCACTGATGTGGTCTCAGTCAGCAAGGTCATTTCAACTCATTAATTTGCTTTTTCACCCTCTGATATCCAAATCTAAAATCTTCCATATGCCTTGGATTCTTGAACAAGTAGTTCATAGGGAAGCTCACAAGCATAAATTGCAACTTTTTATGGCAGAAACATTAAGCTCCTGGCTGTCTTCTCCAGCTCAGCAATGAGCTGTTCCTTTGAGACATCAGGAAAAGTGACTCTCTTGATGGAATATCTTAGAGCAACTAGTCTACTTTATTAAGTTTCATTATTATTAACAACTCTTCTCGGGGGTTGTGTAATCTATTTCTGGGGAGAGGTAAGTAAACTCATCCCAAAAGGGAATTGACAGTGGACCAAAGTAAGGAAGGATACTGTTTGGTTAAAAGTGTCACCCCAGTCCCTGGCATCCCTATATCCAAAGAGTCTAGAATGTTTGGGTGGAAAGTTCCATCCCAGGCCTCCTCCCCTGGGAGTTGCCTCAGTCCAGACTCCATCCCCAAGAAAGCCCCCAAATGATGACCCCTCTTCAGAGATGCTCAAGACTACTCCCACAGGGGATTAAACTGCTCCCAGCCAGAACAAACAGGTGATTTCCTGTCTTCCTTCCCCATCTCCATCCCTGGGAGGCTGGAAGGAGCATTACTGTCCATTAAACCTGACAACCGATACGTTTTAATTGGGTTACTTATAGTAGTATGGATGAGGATTATTTACAGGAGCAGAAATGTCTCAAAGACAGCTGCATTACCACAAACCCAGCCCAGCATGGGCGATGGCTACAAAAGCTGAGGACTGTCTGCATACCTTCCAGGCAGTTCAGTTGGTCTGAACCTCTTCCAGACAGCTCAGTCAGTGTCTGCCTCTTCTTGTCAGCAACCTGAGAAAGATCTCTCAGCAGTCCTTACAAGAGAGGGAGGGGCCTTGCCAATCCACTCAGTTTCAGAAACGTGCTAAAGCTGAGTTGTTTTCTTCCCAAGCTGAATGTTCCACCTTTCTTAGGACGTCCTGTGTTCTAGGTACCTTTCCTCCAGATGGAAATTTTTACATAGTATATTAAGCATTTCAGACTTGAGATGACTCAACAAGTAAAGGCTCCTGACACGAGGCTGGTGACCTGAATTCAGTCCCTTGAACTCACATGGTAGAAGAAAAGAACCTATTCCCCAAAGCTGTCCTCTGTCTGCCACACTCTGGGTACTCTGCGGCACACACACACAAAGCATGTGAACATAGAGAGAGATTTAATGTATAAATTAAGTATTTTAAAAATTCCAGTTTGAAAGGATAATAAGCAACATGTCTTCTTATTCTTCTATTCACAAACTTATATGTTATATATGAAATTGACCTGGTAGAATTAATGTGCTTTGGTTTTGTCAGAAATTAAAATGCATGATTAGGGCACTTATTTTTGGGCTTCTTTTGCAAATCCTGTCAAAAACAACACAGTTTGTTGTTGTAGTTGTCATTGTCGTGTTTTTTTTTCTTTAATATTTGATGTGGGATGTCCTATGATATATGTGTTGCTCTTCTTGGTTAATAAATAAAGCTGCTTTGGCCTAAGGCAAGGAAGAATATAGCCAGGGTGAAAAAGATATAGAGAGAGAAGGCAAAGTCAAGGAGATGGCATGTAGCTGCCAAAGGAGACAGTCACTGGATCCTTACCAGAAAACCACAGCCTCATGCCGATATATAGGTTAATAGAAATGGGTTAATTTAAGATGTAAGAGCTAGTTAGAAATATGCCTGAGTCATTGGCTGAACAGTATTATAATTAATACAGTTTCTGTGTGATTAATCAGGTTTGAAAAGTCGGGAAACAAACAATCAGTCTCTGCCTACAAATATTTGTTTATTTATTTCTATTTTATGTGCATTGGTGTTTTGCCTTCATGTATGCCTAGGTGAAGGTGTCAGATCCCCTGGAACTGGAGTTACAGACAGCTGTAAGCTACCATGTGGGTGCTGGAATTGAATCTAGGTCCTCAGGAAGAGTAGCCAGTGCTCTTAACTGCTGAGCCATCTCTCCCTGGTCTTTCTTTTATAGTTCAAAATCTTGGCTTTCTCTTACTACCTCCATTGAGTGATGAAGTCCATGGTGTGTGGACCTGGGACCAGGTGCTGAGCAAACCACTATGCCTGAGGCAAGATGAAATTGTTTGGAAGCCTTCATCAAACTTGTCTTCTGCTCCAGTAAAATCAGGTCGTGTGTCCTGTGCTTGCCAGTGTTGCCCGATTACTAAAACTAAATTCATTTCTTTCTTATATCAACCTGCTTGATTCATCATGCTCCTTCCCACTTGTGCCTAACTGATACATGTTGAGTTAGCTTCCTGCATCTGGCCATACACAGTTGCCTGTGCTTCCGTAGCCTCTGACACATGATGACTATTATGCTAGTATATCAGCCAGTTATCAATAGTTTACGTGGTGTCTGTACAATACAACATTTAGGCTGTTGACTGGGTTGGTGTAGTAATAGGGAGCGGCGGCTGGGCTGCGTCCCCAAAACCCCCAGCCGCCTGCCCAGCTCGGCTAGCTTATGCCCCAAAATAATTACACAGACACTGTATTCTTTTAAACACTGCTCTGGCCCATTTCTAATCATCTGTGTAGCGCCCCTAGGTGCGCTTACCGGGAAGATTCTAGCCTAAGTCCATCCTGGGTCGGAGCTTCATAGCGTGTGTCTTCCCTGGAGCAGGTAGCATGGCGTCTGTCTTGCGTCTGCTCCGGAGAAGAGAGCTGTCGAGTCTGACCCAGGATGGACTTAGGCTAGAATCTTCCCGGTAAGCGCACCTAGGGGCGCTACACAGATGATTAGAAATGGGCCAGAGCAGTGTTTAAAAGAATACAGTGTCTGTGTAATTATTTTGGGGCATAAGCTAGCCGAGCCGGGCAGGCGGCTGGGGGTTTTGGGGACGCAGCCCAGCCGCCGCTCCCTATTACTACAAATGGCGCCCACGTGATGGCCTAAACCCACTTAAAAAACCTGAGAAGGCTTAAAAATAATGGAGAGAGAGTTTAACACAGATTTTTGCTGTTTGTTCGTGGCGTGCTGTAGAGAGATTTCCTGATTCAGCAACAGCAGCAGAAAAAACGCTGTGTCATTTCAAAGCGTGGCTTCCTGGGGCTGTGCCGCCAGTGCAAACTCTGGCTTTATGTTTGTGTTCCCGCTTGGGATCGGAAGGAGAGTGCTCTGAGACCTTGACGATGACTCAGAGCTCCCCACCTGCTCCTGGGCAGAAGGCAGAATCAGGCTTAGGCAGGCGGAAGAGCATGGCGGATTCCTGCCGCCATACAGGGATGTGTTTTCAGACTGCGCAGTGCTCTGCGTGTCAGATTTGGATGTAACTTGGATGAAAAGAATTTCTGTGCTGCACGCTCAGTCTCAGAATTAAAGTGCTGAGTGCCGCTCCTACCTGGTAGCCCCAGAGCTAGCACAAAATGGTATGTCCTCAATTTTGAAAATTTCCTGACTCAGCAGCAGGAACAAACCTGTGTTGTTTTAAAAATGCCGGCTTTCTGGGCCATCCTGCCAGGGCAAACTCTGACTGTTTGAGACAGGAGGGCCGGCTACCAAGAGAGGACTTGAGTGTTGTCTGTTGTAGCTCGCTGGCTGGCAGGGACCTTGAAATGCTATAAACATGGCTACAGCCAGTACCTCAGCCATGAGTCTGTAAAGCTAAGGATCCAGCCGGCAAAGCCACGCCTTTAGTCCTACTGAGATTGCTTAGTAAATTAAAGGCTCTTGTGGTCAGAAAAAGAGAGATATACAGTAAAGAGAGATTCAGAGACAAAGAAAATTTCTAAATGGTTTACTGTGTGTTAAAAATATATGCAAGCTAAAAGTTGAAGTTCTTAAAAAAAAGGAAGAGAGTTGTTGTGTGTCCTAGTATACACCTTTAATCCCAACACTTGGGAAGCAGAGGCAGACGGATCTCTGTGAGTTTGAGGCCTGCCAGGCAGTGGTAGCACACGCCTTTAATCCCAGCACTTGGGAAGCAGAGGCAGACGGATCTCTGTGAGTTTGAGGCCTGCCAGGCCGTGGTAGTGCACGCCTTTAATCCCAGCACTTGGGGGGCAGAGCCGGCGGCTGGGGTGTTGGGGGACGCAGCCCCGCCGCTCCTATTACTACAGGTTGGAGTATGACTTCCTTAAAGATATGCTCAAGTCCTATTCTGAATCTGTGAATGAAACTATTTTGTAAACAGGGTCTTGGCAGATATAATCAGGTTAAGATAAGATCAAACTAGGTTAAGGTAAGCCCTAAATCCAATATAACTGGTTTCCTTATATGTGTGGAACCAGGAAAGAGCTGCAAAAGACACACTCAAGGGAGAACGCCATGTGAAGATGGACGTGGAGTTCATGTGTTCAGCCACAAGCCAAAGGCTCTCCGGGAATGCCAGCTGAGAAATGCATGGAATAGCCCCTTCTCAGGTCCCTCCACAAGGACCCAGTCTCACCAACACCTTAACTCTGGACTCCTAGACTCAAGAATTGTAAAATAAAATACATTTTTGCTGAATTATCAGTTTGTGCTGCTTTTTTATGGCAGCCTCAGAAATTCATATGATTTCTCTCAAGCTTTTGTAAAATTATTCAGTTCTTCTAACAAACATTTATTCAGCACCTACTATCTGCCAGGGACTTTTTCTGGGTTCTATGGAAAGCACCATAAATTTAAAAAAAAAAAAAACAGTCTCTCTCTTAATAGTCTAGTTGAGAGATGAGGTCACGTAAATCTAGGGAGGGAGTCCTGTAAGGGGTGTTGAGGAAGCAGGGAGGACACTTACTCTAGCCCAGGGTTCAGGGAAGGCATGCTGGCAGAGATAAAGGCATGGAAGAATCTTGAAGAATGCAAGCAGTACAGGAAATTGGAGGCGAGAGGGAATAACAATCTTTTCCTCCCACACTGGGCTCTAAACGCAGCCCCTTCCTGCAGCCAAGGGACTTCCACAGAAGAGGAAAGTGTGTGATTCTTCTGACTGATTCTCCACAGCCTGAAGTCTCTTACCAGCCTGGCTTTATGAAACAGGTCCATTCTCTTTAGACTCCGTTTGGAGAAAGAATGGGAAGTCTGCTTTGTGCGGAAGGGTTGCTTGGGTTTTGTTTTGTATTTTCACATCTAGATGCCGTGCTGCTGTCATGGCTCAGTACCAGCTGTCTTTCAAAAGCAATGAAAGACAAAATGCTTCGAATCCAGACTAGAGAAAGGAAGGTCCACCTGGGTGTGATCTTATATACTTGCAATCCCAGCCATGGCAGAAGGATCACAAATCCAAGGCCTATCTGGGCAGCTAAACTAGAGCCAGTCTCAAAAAATTGTTTCAAAGGGTGTTAAAGCAGCTTAGTGGCAGATTGTCTGCGCCACATACTCTGGGCTCAATCACAAGCTTTGAAGGAACACAGGTTCTCCCAAGAGGGATTACTGGCTCTTTCCAATGACAAAGAAATAGCGATAAAATAAGAAGATGATCAGAATGAAAACATACTGGCAATCTGGAAAATAGAATAACTAAAAGATAAATTTTAAAACAACTGGTGTGGTGCACTTCTTTAATCCCAGCACTCTGGAGGCAAAGTCAGGCGCCTCCCTGAGTTCAAGGCCAGCCTAGTCTACAGAGTGAGTTCCAGCGCAGCCAGGACGACACAGAGAACTCCTGTCTTGAAAAAAAAAAAACAAAACAAAAAACAAGCAAACAAATAAAAAACCAACTTCATATAGTTTCATCAATCAGAGATGATCACCATATTAATATTTTTATGGATTTCCCACTGGACTGTTTTCCAGGCATAGTTTTTTTATTGTGTTTGTTTCTGCGTGCTCATAAGCGATGTGCCATCCAGCCTTTTACATGCAGCATTACAGCATAAACATTTTCAGAGCCCTTGAGAAGCTCATTATAAACATTATTTTAGTGGTTCTGGAGATTTGATTGCATGCATGCTCATGGTTTACTTAACCAAGCTTAGAGTTGGCCATGTAAGTGAGATCATAACTTTTTAAATAGCCTTCAGATAAGCACAATGGGTTTTTAAGGGGCGATTTTAACTAATTTCATCATAGACAGTGGTCTTATGATACGAAGACCATTGGACTTTGTCATTAGTGTCACAGCTCTCCACTTTCATCCCTCTAAAGACTGTTTTCTTCTTCGTCCTAATTATCTCAACTTCCTGGTAAAGCTGGGTGTAAAGCAGTAATTGTTCTGGGGCCTCTGCCCTCCTCATTAGACTACATAGGAGTCAAGTCTCCTGTTGTTCTGACTCAAAACAAGCACCTCAATGATAGCCCAGACTCCTACTTTACTCTTCAAGAGACACCCTTGTGAATTCACTCAAGTTTGCCTTGAAACTAGTCTGGCTGACCCTATCAAGTCTATATTTTTCTTAAGCCATCATTCCCATCTCATCTCCATGATGCTTCTTTAGAACCTCTCACCTAAATAGTCTAACCACTTGTCTTAGTTGGGTTTTATTGCTGCAAAGAGACAGCATGATCATTGTAACTCCTATAAAGGAAAACATTTAAATGAGGTGGCTTATATTTTCAGCAGTTCAATCTTACCATCATGGCAGGGAGCATGGCAGTGTGCAGGTAGAAACAGTGCTGGTTACATCTAGGTCAGCAGGCAGCAGGAAGTAAACTGAATGTCATACTGAGGGAAGCTTAAGCAAAGGAGACCTAACAGTCTCCCCCCACCCAATGGTAACATACTTCCTCCAATAAGGTCAATGCCTACTTCAAAAAATCCACAGCTCCTAATAGTGCCACTCCCTATGAAATTACAGGAGCCAATTATATTCAAACTACCACACTATTATCGGGGTCTCACACACATACACACACACACACTATGCTTTTTCACCAGTTTCTCTGTTTTTTTACTTTTTATTGTGGTCACTGTACTGCTATCAAAAAAAAAAAACCTTACACTGAGTTATTTATAAATTAACATGTACTACTCACAGGTCTGGAGACAGGAAATGACCCCTGGTGGAGGCTGCTCTCTGCTCACAAGAAATTGCCTTTTTGCTGTGTTCTCACCTGGTGAGCAACAACAAAGAACCAAAATTGGTGGAAGATTCAGGAAGCTTTCAAAGTCCTTTCTTATGAGGACTGGCTGCTTAGTACCTTCATCATGTGGTTTACACTTCAACATATAAAATTTGGAGGCACACAAATACTCATACCATAGCAGTAACCTATCTACTTCCAATATCTCCTGATGTTCTAGTCCTTGTCCAAATCTATACCTGATCCAGACCCTCTTACCTGTGTTTATTTAGTTGGGCTTTTGAGAGACATCTGTGCAGAACAGAACAGCCACCCAGTCACTGCTGGAATCACGGAGACTAAATGTCCTTGCGCTTCTGAGGTTAAGCACATTGCTCACTTTACCACCCCAAGCTCACTTTACTGCTGAGAAGATCACCCATCCCTTACCCCCAACAGACTTCAGTAAGCACTTCACCTCCACAATGTGCAGAGCTTACAGTAGCACCACCACTCCCACTCTGACTACAGTAAACAAATAAGTGTCATCGCCACCACTTTGAAAGAGTCTTGCAGACCATATATCTGGATAGAAGTTCACTGACTCTAAAAATTGACTTTTTTTTTTTTATCATTTGTTTACTAGTAAAAGCTGACAATGCAGGTTGCTTGTGGCTTCTGTGACATGCCCACACAAGCCTGGTGTCTGGAACAATGGAAGTATATGCTGTTGTAGCCGTGTAAGCCAGATGTCCAGAGTCAGTCTTCCTGCACCAAAGTCAAACATGTCTACAGGGCTGCAGTTACTCCTAAAACTGTAGGGGTCAATACATCCCTGTTCTCTTCCAACTTTTAGTGGCTACTGGTGTTCTCCATTCAATCTGCCTGCTTCAAAAGTTGAGTTGTTTTTAATCTTCTCTCTGTGTTAAATCTGGCTCTGCCTTCCTTTTATAAGGATGCATTTGATGGTGTTTAGGACTCACTAGGTAACCCAGGGTGATCAGACGCCTTACTTCAATCACTTCTCTTTTACAAGGTGGCATATACAGGGATTGGGACCTGACGCGTTCTTGTGGCTATTATTCATTCTACTTATTAACCTCAATGAAAACAAGGCAATTGTGATCTTTATCTAGCCCTCCAGAAGTGAATAGTAGTGTCTCACCAAAGAAATATTCATGTGTGGGATCGCAGAGTACCGCTCCAGACCTCAACAGGAACACTGAATGTTGTGCATAACTATGGTGTTCGCATCTCTAACATCAGACAAGCCCTGGAGCATCCCACACCCCCGAGGTTTTTAGATAAAGGTTTATGACTCTGGATTTCCCTACTTCAAGCAGCTTGTCTGCAAAGCCTTTCATGGCTCTCTCGGCTACACATCA
This sequence comes from Microtus pennsylvanicus, assembly GCF_037038515.1. Classification (NCBI taxonomy): domain Eukaryota; kingdom Metazoa; phylum Chordata; class Mammalia; order Rodentia; family Cricetidae; genus Microtus; species Microtus pennsylvanicus. The sequence goes on along the minus strand of NC_134595.1, from coordinate 1,466,949 downwards.
GTCCAGGAAGGTAAGCAGTGTAGGAATCACCGCGCCTGTTTTAGAGCTAGGAAATCAGAGGACTGCCTGTCTTATTGAGTATCCACATTAGTCAGTAGCAAAGACTAATCTTCACGGAGTTCATCAGAGCTGCCTCCCCAGAGACAGGCAATCTGAAATCAATTACTCTTTAAAGCATATAATTTGAATCTTTTTACTGGTGAAGGTTAGAAATAGCTCTTGTGAGTCTTGTCAAATGACGAAACAGATAGGCCCTGAGCCAAAATCAAACAAAGGAGACACAAAAGGTACAAGAAAATATTGGAGGTCACCTGCACACCGACCGACTCAACTTCTGTGTTCTGTTGGTTAGTTGTGGTTTTTGTTGTTGTTGTTGGCTTTTTTTTTTTTGTATGTGTTTGTCTTTTTTTTTTTTCTATGAATGCATTATCTGGCTTGAGGTTTGGGGAAGAAAAAAAAGCTACATTCACATAGAAATTTACATTCTGTTGCAGGCAAGCTGACAGGTCACTTCTAAACTGCAGAAAATGATGCTTCCCCGATTCTAGCATTACCATAAGAATTAAACAAGAGCATATAAAATGCTAGCACAGAGACCTTAATGAACACAAATTACCTCCCCTCTTTCTCTTGTTCTCCCTTGAGAAAACCCCCTCACACAACTGAAACTTCTGAGACTCAGGGTTCCATGTGACAAGCTGCTGAGCGGGGTTAGGGGGGTGGGGAGTTAGGGGGTGGAAGCCGGGTGTTCCCGGACAGATCAAGTCACTTCAGTGAAGCACCCTGTTCTCTTTGGAATTTACTCAGCGGTGTGTCTCCGCTAGCCTAGGCCAGGGCCAACTTGCAATCCCCTGGGTTTAACCCTCTCCCTGCGTATTTTGATCGTTGCATCTCTATGAGATTCTGCTTTCTTCACCAGTGATAGAAATGAAACCTGAATAGCACACGGAGGCTTCCATATTAAAGGACAGGGTTGTGAATACTGTTGTCTGTTTTTCTGTTTTCTCCAAGCTCTGTCCTTTAACTACCGTGCACAAAATCACATCAACCTGGCATCAAATGTCCATGGTCTCCACTCTAGCCTGCATTTCAATTCCTTGCTCTGATTACTGTTGACCTTGCCATCCCCTAGCACGAGGTATTTTCGCCAACCTCTTTATACCTTTTTTCAGAGGCGGCACTGACTCATTCCTGATCCTCCTGCACTGCTGCCTCACCTCAGCCTCCAGCTGTGAGACGCCCTGCCCCCCCCCCCCCCTGTGCTACTCTCTCAGGGGACGCCTTTCATGCTCCTGTGTTTGAAAGGAGAACACATCCCTTGAGTTCCCCACCATTGGCTGCAATCTATTACTTCTCTACCTAAGTGCCAGAGGCTTCCAAATCTCTGAGGAAAGAACTCGGAGCTAATTAAATGGTAGAAAAAAGCTACTGCGTGTAAAGTCCAACTAGTCTCTGCATCAGATTTCCGCCATGTTCTCAGCTCCACCCAGCTCACTCCAACCGCCCCTTAAGGACTTTCTACCCCAAATCCCACCGGAGCCACTGCACCTGTTCCTCTCTGAGATCTTGAACACTAGTATCCAGGACTCTCCCACATAGCCAGGTTGACTTAGGTGTGCTTTTTCCTTGACTTCTCCATCTGAGATAACACCAACCCCTGGGCTCTCTTCTGACCCCCCTCCTGACCGCTGTGACTCACCTTCTCCCTCACGTTGCCTCAGTGCTTCGCTCCTTGCACGTCTGTTCTTCCTGCTTTTCGCCTAGGTACAGAAACTTCCTAGACCGTTCCAACAGACTTTTGTCCTCTGCCTTCTGTGTGGGCAGCTACCTTCTGGGGAGAGGGGAGATTTAACCGTATAGATTGTTTCTATTACTTTTTTAGTTATTTGCTGGGCTTTTCCTCCTGCTGTGTGGGTCCCAGGAACGGAACTCAGTTGTCAAGCTAGGCAGCAAATGCTTTTACCACTGAGTTATCGTGCCAGCCCCCACTTGCAGATTCTTGACTCTCAGTGTTCATGCTCATCAAACTTAGCTTTTGTTTGTAACAGGGGACAATTGCTCTAACGGCCCAGGTCACCAGTTTCCCCATCCCCTAAGCAGTCATATCTTCCTCCTTTCATTCTCAGCATGTAGCTGTACTCACAGAAATTAATCTGCCTCAGTTACTATCTTTCTCATGTGAACCACTATCTCCAGCTTCAGAAACTGAATCCTGCACCTCTACCTCAAGGCCAAGCCCCTCCCTGATTCTTGATCCCAACACACTCTGCTTGTCCCAACAATTACCAGTCCCACCCTTCCTGATAGCTTCTTTTCTCAGTTTATAAACATTCTCTACCACCTTCCATTTTCAACAGTGTTTGACTCTAAATCCCAGTGTATCTCCTGCCTTTTTTCTTGCTTCCACTTTTTGGTTTCTTGAAGAGTCATTATGTTCAGTACAATGTGTGCTTATTATCTCAACAGTTAGAAGACTTAGGTGGGAGGACCATAGGTTTGAGACAGCCTAAGCTACATAGGGAGACCCTGACTCGGGAAAAAAAGGTTGTCCTCCTCACCCCAATGCCACCTTCTTGCCTTCTGTCACTGCGGCCCTCGAATAGGGTAAAGAGTTTGCAGAGCCCACACACCTAACACCGCTTCTCCTAGACCAGCACCCCAGTGCCATCTGCACAATGGGCTCTTTGTCCTCTGCAGCCACCCTGCACCAGGCCTGAAAAGTGGCAAGGACAGCTATTCACATGAGTGTGCACAAAGCTTCGCTATGTAAGTTAGAGTGAGCTTACACCATAGTATGGACAAGGACTGAGACCCTTTCTCAAATGATGATGATGATAGTTTTATTTTAAACAAAATACATATAGCATAAAGTTGTCCACCCTCACCGTTTGCAAGCATATAATCATCCACCTTTCCTAACGCACAAAACTGAAATATGGTATCCATTAAAAGAACTTTTTATTTCCGTTCCCTCCCACTCCTGGTACCTGCATCCTCTCTTCATTGACTTAGTCACTCAAGGTACCTCATTAAATAGAGTATTTATTCTTTTGTGACTGGCTTACTTCACTTAGCATAAAGTCCTTCAGGCTTGTTCATGTTAAAGTATGTGCTAGAATTTTCTTCCTTTTTAAAGCTGAATGTTATTCCATCCAGGGTACGCACCACAAATGTCCATCCCTTTGTTAATGGACCCTTAGGTTACTTCCTCCTGGCGATTGTGAATAGTGATGCTGGGAGTGCAAATGTCTGTGTGCCCCTTGATGGTTTATACCTTTTAAGTATTTAGACATACAGCATGTGGCCTCCATTTCTGTTCCTGGGGTAGGCTCTACAAATGCTAAAAGTAGACCTTCATGAAACATGAGCATTCCCATTTACCAAAGACAGAAGCCTGCTTTACCTTAAGTGCCAGCTCCTTAGCTCCAGGGAAACTTCCATGCAGATGTACTTTGAAAGGAAGAATCCCAGAGTGATCCCTGAGGTCTGCCCTAGGCACAGCTGATGCATTCCTTGACCTAGTCGCAACTCTTCATTTCATATGGGAGAAAACTGAAGTCAGGAGCAGTTAAATCTCTCTCCCTCTCTAGTGAGGGGCAAACTAGAGCAAAGACTTGGGTCTACGACACTGAGTCTGAGCGTTGGCTTTTGCAGGGCTGGAAGAGACCTGGTCCTGTGAAGGCATGGGCAAAAAACTTCTCAGGCTTCTCACAGAGCTGCAGGTTTATGTTCAGAAAAAAAGTTTAAAACAGGATGGAATAATTAATTCAAAAAGATGTCATGTGAGAAAAATGTAGTTGCAGGTTTTCCAACAAAGCCAAGAGTGTTGTGAATTAAGAAGAGATTGCTTTAGTCATTAGGCGACTAGACCTGTTCTAGCTTAATTTTAAAGAAAAAGATGTAAGCAATCAATTTGGAGACACACACAAAAATAATTTAATAGCAAGGCTGAGTTCAAGGAATTTAAATGAGGATACACTAGCTAGACTTTGGAAATGAGGTATCGAGGTGGGAATGAGCAACCCAGTACATGACTGACAAGCATGAAGTGAGAATATGGCAGAGAAGACAATTTGGAATTTGTATTTATGACTGACCAACTGCAGGATACATTCTTGATTATTCTGAAACACCAGCTTCTTTTGAATACAGAGGAAGTAACATCTACCTTACCTTTCCCTGTTGCTATGACAACTAAAGATGACAGTGCAGTAGATGATATGAAACATACACTGTAGATGAGATGCACATACAGAAAGCAGGCACTTGAGTTATTCATGATATAGAATCTGTACCATTCATTTACTCACTGACATTTTGCTTCACAGCTGCTAAGCAGCTGGCATAACTGGCCTAGGGAGTCCATCCTAGTCAGGGTTATTATTGCTGTGGTGAAACACCATGGCAAGAGCAGCTTGGGGAGGAAAGGGTTTACTTTGTTTACATTTCTACATCATTGTTTATCATCAAAGGAAGTCAGAACAGGAACTCCAATGGCAGAAACCTGGAGGCAGGAGCTGCTGCACAGGCTATAGAGGGGTGCATGCTTCCCCATGGCTTGCTCAGCCTGCTTTCTTATAGAACCCAGGAACACCAGCCCAGAGGCAGTATCACCCATCAAGGGCTGGGCCCTCCCCCATTAATCACTAATTAAGAAAATGCACTATAGGCTTGCCTACAGCCTGATTTTACAGAGGCATCTTCTCAATTGAGGTTCTCTCCTTTCACTCTAGTTTGTGTCTAGTTGATGACCGCACATCCCATCAAGGTGGAGCAGAACAAAGCTCCCACTCCTCTGCCTCGTAACTCCTCTCTGCACTGTCTGGCTTCTGTTGCCCCTGAATATGTTCACAGTGTCTCAGGGCAAGCCAAGAGCAGTGTTTTGTCTAGTGTCAGAAGTTCTTGCAGCCAATGAGTAGGCATGTGTCTGTAACAGAAATTAGATGATTGGCAGATGGCTTGCGCTCAGCCTTCAGCTATACCATGTATACTATGAGTCACTTCAGTCTCTGCACCTGTATAATAAGGACCTATAATCCTACCTTTACTTCGTAGAGTTAATATGAGGCCTAAGTTGATATGCATGAGTGTAACTGTGACAGGGCTTGCTCAAAGCTTTATCAGCATTAGCTATTTTTAATAAGAGATGCATTAATCATTGACATTGAAGATTCTGCCGTTGCCATTACAAACATGGCCTTGTCCCTTTAAAGGTCTTCCCGCACTGAGTGATATTATTGAGGACTGTAATATGAAGAGCCTCAAACACTATAGAGAAACTGCAGCTCCCAGCCTGGCACGATTAAACATAGATCCACCAGCTTCATCTTAACCAGCTGCTGCACACTCAAGTCAGCCCAACCTTTCTCTTTCCAACTCTAGGTTAAACACAACCGCTATACGTTCAGAATGAGTATACTCTCTCTAAACCTTTTAAGTCAACAATTTTCCTTCTGGCAAGCCATCCAGGGTAAATGATCCATTTAAGAGAAATCCATACATGCATGTACAATATTTTTGTAACAGAGATTAGAAGTGAAGCTATAACAGAGGCACAAAGATAAAAATCATTGCTTGTTCCAAAGGAGGTGCGAATACAAATGCGGGATTTAAAAAAAGACGCAGCTGAAAATGGGTTTTATAAATCTCTCGAACACCTAGCTTACATTTAAGATATGAACGGGCTGGGGTGGGGAGAGAGAAGAGATCTGTGGAGAGGGTTTCTCAAGAAGAAACTGTGCCACGTGAAAAAAAAAATGTTTGTCCCTGCACTTTAGGGCTGGGGAAGAGGACCCAAAGGGATCATTTTCTAAGCTTGAGAGGGCAGCTGGAGGAGCTGCAGGACAAACCCTAGGTTCTAATTTGAATCTGAGAAAGTGACTAGCAGCAGCAAAGAAGGAAGTACAATAGTAGACCAAACGTGATAGTGGGTCAGGAGTGGGTCCGAGTTCTGCCTGCCAGACCCTGTACAGGGGAGCCTACACAAAGCCACGTGGGCGGAATGGTGACCGAGCAAGTCTGTACGGAGTGGACGGCTGATGACAAGGCCCCGTGAAAGTGGTCAGCGGAAGGCATCAGCATTCTCAGAAGCTAGCAACAAGGTGCACCTTCCTTCCCATGCACCAGGTAAGAACCTTCCTTACTGCACTCCTGACCTCTGACCCATCCCTGCCCTGATAGCTGGAGGAAGAAGTTAGCAAGTAGTTGACAATAACATGCCACCTACATGGGCATAGAAAACAAAACAAACAAACAATAAATAAATAAATAGATAAGATTATAATATATAATAAATAAAAAATATATAAAATATAATAAATAAACAAAACAAACAAACAATAAATAAATAGATACGGTTAAAAGGTTTTTTCTTTTTTTTTTTTCCTGGATCAGACATTGTCACTTCTAAACAATGCTCATGGTACTTCAAGTAAGTTTATAATCACAAAAATCATGGCAAGATTGGTTAATGGGTAAGAACCTGCTGCCAAACCTTAATCAGAAGCTGTATGGTGGAAAGACCTGTTCCCTGTCCTTAGTATGTATGTTCTGGTTGAAGCACACACCACACAGAGATAAACAAGTTTTTGTTTTGTTTTGTCTTGTTTTGTTTAAGATAAGGAAAGTCATGGAGATGTTCAAGTCTCCTTTGGAATCTTGAAAAGATATTGGAAAAAAATTAAGTCAAAATTTTGAGGACAAACTCTGCTTTCTGGATATTTTCTGTAAACCTAATTTATCAAATATGCCATTAATATATTCTTTTTATCATGGAGAAAATTAGGAATAATCTAAGTATCAATTGTAGTAAAATGATCAATTGTAAAAAGATATATCTCATTTATGTTTTAATGTACATAAACATTAAGCTTCCAATGTAGATTGTCAAATGACATACATGTATGGTTATATAATGAGTATAATTATAAGTATATGCATATATATGCACACTTAGTGAATGAAAGAAAGCATGCTATGAGTTAAAATGGTTATTTCTGAAGCTAGAATTGGTTTTGAAGATCCATTTCGTGTGTGTGTATGTGTGTGTGTGTGTGTGTGTGTGTGTGTGTGTGTGTAGGGACCCTCAGAGGCCAGAGGAGGGCATTGGATTCCCTGAAGCTAAAGTCAGTCAGTTGTGAGCTACCCAGCATGGGTACTGGGATCCAAACTCAAGACTTCTAGGAGAGCAGCAGGCACTCTCAACCACTGAGCCATTTCTCCAGCACTGAAGCAGGAATTTTTGCTCTCTTGTGTGTTCTCTTATATATTTTCGGCTTTGTCTTTCCTTTCTTTTCCTGTACTCTCCAACTTATGACAGTGGGTGACTGTCAAAAACTTTGCTTAACTGTTGGTCCTAAGGAAGTCAACTGCTACCCTAGAGTGTGTATGGAGTCACTGTTCTGTACTTCTGACACTGCATTCTACAAACCATTAATTCCAGGGCATACAATGCACGAGAGTGAATTCAAAATGTTGAATGGCCTTGTAAAAGGAGATTTCTTGAAATTTGTCTAATCCAGGACTTACTTTTCACAACTTTCTTTCAACCATACACGATGCTTAAAACAAAGCAAAGCTGAACAAAACTTCGAGCAATTGAAAACAACCAGAGTTTGGGAAAACCCACCCAGGAAAATGTACCCGCAACTGTAATTCACAGAGGCAGTGAGAATTTATTGCTAAGGAACTGGGCTACTCTGTAGTATTGACCTGTTCTTTCTTTTTGTTGTTGTTGTTTTGTTGTTGTTTTTGCTTTATCAAAACAGGGTTTCTCTGTAGTTTTGGAGCCTGTCCTGGAACTCGCTCTTGTAGACCAGGCTGCTTGAACTCAGAGATTCTCCTGCCTCTGCACCCTGAGTGCTGCTGGGATTAAAGGAGTGTGCCACTACCACCCAGCTTCAGGGAGTATTCTTGATACAAATCTTATTTCTTCTCATTAATAGAAAGCAAGAGAAGCTGCCTACTGTTCTCCAAAGACTTCATCCCATCCCTTTCAAAGCCAAAGGAAGCTAACAGGGAGCAAAAGTGGTTTTTAACTGGTGGGTGCAGTGAACTCAGAGGACTTAGTAGTCAAGCTACAGCTTTCTCTTTCTTTCTTTTTTTCTTTCTTTCCTTATTTCTTTCTTCCTTCCTTTCCTTTCTTTCTTTCTTTTTCTTTTTTTGAGAGGGTTTCTCTGTGTAACAGCCTTGGCTGTCCTGGAACTAAATCACTTTATAGACCAGGCTGTCATTCATGTTCACAGAGAGTTCTCCTAGACTGTGTTACTTTATAATTGGGTGCTCTATCATGTGGTAAATGAGCTCTTCCCTGTATCCGTAGTAAATGCCACCATGTATCTTCTGGAACTGGATCACCTTAAATGAACCCTGTGATCATTATAACTCTAGAATCACAAGGAGGAAGGCCAGATTGCATAATAGGAAGAAAGATAATACGGACCAGGATGTCTGCTGCAAGATAGTGTCTTCTAGACAGGACAAGGAAGCTACACCCACAAAATCTCAAAAATAGGGTCATCTAAACAAGCATGCAAAGCCTTCAGAGTTATCAAGGCAGAAAGAGAACAGTACATTTCTAGTCTCTACGGTAATAGTTCTACATCTCTATGGTAACAAACGGGTGTTTTTCTCCTTGCCAAACAATTTCCCACAGATTATACCCACAATCTTAAATTCCTTTACAGGGATGTATGGAACTCTTGGTACTTCAGCCCAGACACCTCTTTACCCTTCAGAATGTCCAAATCCTTTCCTCCAGGTTGCAGAAGTACAAACCTTTATATTCCCAGCGAAGGTGGTTAATGCTTGTTTGTTGGTTGGTAAAATTTCATCATTGTATATATATAGGTGATGCCTAGGGGCTGGAGAGATGGCTCCGTGTTTCTGAGTACCTGCTACTCTTCCAAATAACCTGGGTTCAATTCCCAGCACCCACATGGCGGTCACAACTGTCTGTAACTCCTATTCCAGGGGATCTGACATTTATATAAGACATACATGCAGGGAAAATACTGCATAAAATACAAATAAAAAGTGATGCCTATTGTTAGTCAGCACTCAGGAGGCAGAGGTGGCCAGGCTCTGTGGGTTGGATGCCATCTTGGTCTATATAGTAAGTTCCAAACTAGCCAGGGCTACATAGCAAGATCTTATCTCAAAAAAACATATAAAAAATCCTATAAAACCATGATATTTACATCAATTTTGTTTCTCAAATACAAATCTCTTAAAATATTGGCTTTAATCTCCACATTCCCACTTTTGAAATTGAGCAAGAAAAGTCCCCAGTGATAAGCATTCACAGATAAATACTTACATCTAGGGGGAATTGGAGATACTTTAAAGACCAGTGGGGAAGTATTTTTTTTTTAATAATCTTTATTTCACTTAGGTCCTTGTGGCAAGAAGGTGACAGTTGCAAGAAGTTTGTGGTTAAAACATAGTAAAAGAGCAATCAAATACTGTGGCCAGACGGGAAAAAGATGTTATAGTAGAAGAAAAATACATAAAAGCCATAAATAATATATCAAGAGGGTCAGTCAATATAAGCTACTAGGTCACCAGGAGTTATTAAAATCCTTTGTTATTTATGGCCCATTTTACAAGCAATCATTCTTTCCTTCTTCCAAATGTGTTCTGTGTAAATGACAGAAAGTCTATGCTCCTCCAGTGTTATTCTGGCTAATTCAGAGGTCTGATAATTTTCCTGATGGAAAAAGTTCAAATTCACACACACACACACACACACACACACACACTTCATGGACTCCCTAGCAGAGGAGATCATATGGCCTGAGATTATATTAAAGATGTGGCACAGCACATATATTTAATTGTTTTCTTTTTCAACACACACTGGTGCTCTTCAAAATTGGTTTGCCTCCATTCCAAACTCTTGGCACAGTCCTTTCCTATGTCCTTGAATGAAGTGAAAGCATTTATTATTGGTGTCTTATCCAAGAAAACAGACAGATAGACTGGTGAAAACATGCAGCTAGAAGACTCAAATTCAAATGAGCTAATCTGGATATTGTAGGAGGAGGGCAATTGTTGGTTCCAGGCTGCTCAGCCCCAAAATAACCAGACAGAAACTGTATTAATTAAATCACTGCTTGGTCCATTAGCCCTAGCTGTTTATTGGCTAACTCTTACATCTTAATGTAACCCATCTGCATTAGTCTGTGTCACCACAAGGTCGTGGCCTACTAGCAAAGCTTCAGCACATCTCTCTCTGGTGGCAGCTCCATGGCTTCTCCCTAACTCCACCTTCCTTCTCCCATGCTATAGGCCAAACCAGTTTCTTTATTCACTAACCAATAAAAGCAACACATAGACAAAAGGACCTCCCACACCAGGATGGCATATGGGAATTAACCTTGATGCAAAGATAGAAGGCCTCAAAAGTGGACATGCTCAAACCTTATTGTTTAGTGACACAATTTAAAATACACCATGGAAAGCAAAGGGGAAAGGGTGGGGCGAGTGAACACAGTTAGGGAAGGACATTAACAGATGGAAGAGCACACTCTCAGCATCCTGAGGTAGGCAGTCTTCATACCCCCCTTTTCTCTCCTGCAACAACCTTCCCCACTGATGATGTGTACGTGGTAAGGACAAGAAATAAACCTGTGTGGCTGCAGCAAGTAGACCCAGAAAGACAGTACCAAGGCCAATGATGCACATATACCCTAGCAGAGAAATCCTAGAGCTGCTACAATAGCCATAGGAGTGGCTTCCCAATTAACCATGCTGGACAGCTCTGTGTGCCTTTTATACAGTGAACATGTGTGACTATAAAGGGCATTGCTAATGGGGGGCCAGTTTGGAGATGGTATAGCTGCTAGGCCACAGATGGAATGATCAGGACTTCAATGTTTCATCTCTTTTCATCTATAAATAACTTTCATTTCCCGCCACTTATTTTTTATTCCACTTTTTCTTCAGCATGTTTTACAGATTAGCAACTTACATTCTACAGTTACATTCAACACATTTTGTGACTCCCATTTTTCTCATAAGCTGTTGCCTAGCTCATCATCTAAACTCAACATCATAGTAATTTCATATATATCTCATAAGCTGCTCGTTCACTTTCACTGTGCACTAAAAATTTCCCCTACTCTTTTGCCTTCCACAGCACAAAGGAATACCTATTGCATATTTTTATTTGTGCATTTAACAGAATCAAAAGAGCTCTTCCAAAAAGCTGTGAACCCCCACATGTTCTTTAGGCTCTTAGAGTTTACAAACTTTGATTTCTTTTATAAATAGTGATTTAAGGGTATTATGAGTTAAATGTCTTGGGAACTTGAAACAGGAGGCAACTATTATCTTCTAAAATCTCCAAGATATGAATTCTTTCCTTTCTAATTTTGGGTTATTCAACTGAGTATACACCAAAACTAAACAGTGCTCTAGTTTTTCTTGAAAAATCCACTTTGAGTAAATCAACCATGGAGTAGAAAATGAGCTAGGAATATGGCCCACTAAAACAAGACACAGAACTAAAAGACAGTAACAGAATCTGGTTATCCTATGGTTCTGCGTGACCATGTTAGTCAAGAAGTCCTTTCTCTGGGATGCTAAAACCAGGATTTAGGTTTGTTTTGCTGCTTTGTTGTGAGACTAGTCAAGGCATCCATTGCATTGCGATCTATTCACGTGTGTGGCTCTATGCATAAGAAAAGCAGGAAAACCTACAGAAAGAAAGGACTTTGTGGCTATCTCACAAAGGACTCCCCACAGCATAGCTTTATCCAGGATGGCAGAGAGAGCAAGTCCATGCTCAGTGCCTGTAGACACATGGAACTACAATCAAATACCAACTCCAATACTGACCATCTTTGTGATCCTAAGAAGGCATTTCTGAACCAAGACCTCTTCACTTACAAATTGATATTAGCAATATCCATCTAAAAATTAAAATAATTTATTTACATAAATGACATTGTATGGTATTCCAAACTCAAGCCCCTCCTGTAGTCATTAGATCCATCATTATTTTAATCACCATTGTTGTTGCTGTTGATATGATTAGTAAGACTAACATCAGAGTAATAATTATACTATTTTAGGAGTATAATTTCCAAAGTGTCTCTCTACATTCCACTAGTCATAATACCCCAAATATTTCAATAAAGTAGAGCCTTTTATTCTAGAGTTGGCAAAGGATCTTAAAATGAGATTCTCCCCCTGGAATGTGACACATTAGCTTAAGTTCATGTACACACTTAAATGTCTATTCCTTCTCTGGGTGGAAGTTTTGAAAATGATTGAAAATTCATACTTTCCAAACAAACATAACCAAGATAGATCATTAGGTAAGTAGGTAGGTAGATAGATAGGATGATAGATAGATAGATAGATGATAGATAGATGATAGATAGATAGATAGATAGATAGATAGATAGATAGATAGATAGATAATGTAAGATAAGAGGTTTACTGTAGAAGCCCACAGTATGCTATTTGGAGCATACTAGAAATGCCAATGATGAACCAGGAAGTCAGTGGTGTCATCCAGTCTAAGTCCAAAGGCCTAAGAACAGGAGCTCTGATTCGTCCATCTGAGGGCAGAAGATGGAAGTCCTAGGTCTAGAAGAGGAATAAATATATTCTTCCTCTGCCTGTTTGTTTTATTCAGGTGCCTGATGAGCAGGATCATGGCTGCCCATTTCTTCAATCAATCTACTGATCAAGCGTTACTCTCCTCTAGAAATGCCCTCAGAGAAATACCCAGAAACAAGCCAGATCTCTAAACATCCCTTAGTCCAACTCAAGTAGACAAAGAAAATGAACCAACACTGATGAAAATAATAAATAGTGTGTGCTGTCTAGATTTTTGTCAACTTGACCCAAGCTAAAGTTTTCTGAAAGGAAGGAGCCTCAGTTGAGAAAAATGCCCCCATAAAACCCAGCTTAGGAGCATTTTCTTAATCAGATGGGAGAGAGCCTAGCCCATTTTGGGTGGTGATATCTCTCCCTGGGCTGGTGGCCCCTACTCATATCTGAGTAAGCTATGAGGAGCAAGTCAGTAAGCAGCATTCCTGTATGGTCTCTGCATCAGCTCCTGCTTCTGGGTTCCTGCCCTGTTTGAGTTCCTGTCCTGATTTCCTATGGTGGTGAACAGTGCTGTAGACGTATAAACAAAAACAAAAACCTTTCCTTCCCACATTGATTTGGCCATGGTGTTTCATCATGTTTCACCATGTTTTACCAGGCTCCCAAGATCCCTGAGGCCATTCCTGAGTTTTAAAGATTAAACTGGGAGAGAAGTAAGGAATGGACAGGAGCTACCAGGACTCTTCTCCAGGTTAGGTTTCCTGGTTCTGTCACTTAAGAACCACAGAGAAACCCTGTCTTGAAAAACCGACCGACCAACCAACAAACAAAAAAGAACCAATGACCACACACTCCAGAAGAGAAGGAATAATTCTCCATACGCTTGAGGAATTGAGACATTTCCAGTATCTATGTGTGCATGTGTGTCTGTCTGTCTGTATACCAGTGTAGCATATGTGGTATACATTTGGAATGTTTATGTACGCAAATCTGTGAGCCCATGTGGAGGCCAGAATAGGATGTCAGACGTCTTGCTCCATCATGTTGACCTTTATTTCCCTGAAACATGATTGCTTACCGAATAGAGAACTAGGCTGGTGGCTAATAAGCCCCACCAATCTTCCTGCTTCTCTCCATCAGAGTACTGGAACGGCAGATGTGACCCTACACAAGCGGTAGGAATTCAAAAGCAGGTTCTCATCCTTGCAGAGCAAGTCATATTTCCCACAGTCTCTCCCCCAACCTCCACTAGTAACTCATACGTCAAAAAGGGGGAGTTAGATGCGCAGTCTGAGAATGGTGGAAGTTAAGGTCAATGGCAGAAGAGGCCAGGAGAAGTGTCTGACACCAAAGTTCTAATTTACAAAATATTGAAAACAAATATTTTCCCTTAAAAAAGAAACTAACACTTGCCATGTGTTTACTGTGTGCCTGGCAGTGTTTTAAAGGCCTTTCCTCATTTCATCCAGCCAGGTAGCTGGTAAATTGTCATCCCCACAGCTTGGGGAGTTTGGAAGAACAAGAGGTTAAGTGATTTCCTAGGAGTTGTTGAGACAACAGGTGTAAAGCCAGGATCCAAAGACAAGCAAGCTGGCATGGGAATCCATGGATTAATCATTGACAGAAACCAGAAACATTTATTGATCCCTACATTTGAGACAGGACATTAAATGCCTGTCTTATGACTGACCCATGGGTGGAGGGTGGGGGTGGGGATGAGGAGTTGAGCAGACCCATAATTCCAGCATAGAACCCAGCCTGAGAAACATATTAAACTCCTGTCTCAAAATTCAAAGCAACATACTTAAGACAGAAAGAGAGAGAGAGAGAGAGAGAGAGAGAGAGAGAGAGAGAGAGAGAGAGAGAGAGAGAGAGAGAGAACTTCAAGTCCCTGGTCCCAGAAATCTAAAACTGGAATAAAAGAACACTTTACCATTTCATGCCACAAACCAAATTTCCTGAGGTGCCACTGATGAGCAAACATGAGATAGTTTTTTGCAACATCTACTCTAATAGGTCTTTCTTTTAGTTGTATATGGCTATTGGGATATATTCAGACAAACAAATCAAAGAGGACTATGGAGGCCACTGGTCTCCTGCTCCGCTTTACTGTTTCTAACACATCACACTGTGAATTCATTTGGGTTGGCATTACTAATGAGGTCTGTGCTCATGGCAAGCAGGGAAGGTGCTCAGCTGCTCCTTAGGAATTCCATCAGCAATGCTCTCCACTTCCTGTAAGCTTCTGAACCCCACCCCAGATGATGGGTCTTGACTATCTTGGCAACCGGATCCAGTTTTCTTACCAACTAAAACCAAAGGCAATTCTTCTGTTGTTGTTATTTTGTGTTGTGTTGTGTCTTTTGAGATAGAATTTCTCTATGTAGCCTTGGTTGTTCTTCCTGGAACTTGCTCTGTAGACCAGGCAGGCCTTGAACTCAGAGATCTGCCTGCCTTTTGCCTCCCCTTCCAAGTTCTGGGATTAAAGGTGTGAGCCAACACTGCCTTGCAAAAGGCAATTCTTAAAGTTCCATGCTTTGGGCATTTTTCTTTTCCTATCTTTTTCTTTCTGCAACCAACCTTAGAAGCAGTTGCATCTCAGAAGAATCGGTTCCTCTCCAGTTTCCTCAGAAGTGCTGAGTGGACGGTATTTGGGGCTTGGGGTTTGAGGTAGAGAAGTTTGAGGACGGAAACAAGGCAGCCTGGGGTTTCTTCTTACATCATGTGCACAATTTACATTGGCTCTGAAATGAGAGAAATGACATGTAAGGAGCTGAGGCGGGCCACCATTGTCCCAAGAATCTAATGTGAGATCACCACAGATGTGTGCACAAGACAAGACTGTGCCCAAGTGATGGCATCAATCTGAAAAGTGAATGGGGATGATGTTCAGAGTGGCAAACATGAGCCAGTGAAATATGCCTTTTACTTCCCAAAAGGACTCTGTTGTTTCTCTTTTGTGACTCCATTTCCATGCAGATCCTTGCCCTTATTGCTCAGCCCCTTCACCCAGCTTTGGCAACCAGCAGGACCCAAACACTGGGAACAAAACCCAGCCCTTCAACCGATAAGGAGGCCCTTCCTCCCTATGCTTAACAGTCCTGGGAGAGGACTAGCAATCATCATCAGGTTGACTTGACATGAGAGTGCAGAAAGGCAGAGCTCAGACTGTGTGTGTTTCCTAACTCTTTTGCATGCTCCTTTCCCCTAGGCCTTCTCCCTTCTCTCCCTTTTGCAGCCCGCCTTGTCTGTGCTTCACCTTCTGAGAAAACGCTTCCTCCTATTTTGTAGCTCAGTGAGCACACAAGCTCACTGGGAAGAGATGGCGAAACCAAGGAAGCATTCAGAGCACACTCAGAACCATGTTAATCTACCTAGTGTTTTACAGGAATCTGAGAAGGCAGCCCTTTTCAGATGGGCTATTGGCATGGAGAGAAGACCATGAGCCAGTTCCCAGCCACACATGACCCCTTGGCCAGGAGCCCTTGAACTGAGCACAAAATACACAGTCACAAGGGACAACCCTGGAGGAGATAATTAAAATCTTCGGATCAATGTGGCACACTGCAAATGAGCATGGTTCCGACACTCCTAGTCAGGAAAGGGTGGGTTAAGAATGCTCTGGGTAGAGGGTAGGCTCTGGGCTAGTAGAGATAAGGGGAAGGTCATCTTCTAAATGGGGAGGACATTATTATATAAGAGAAAAATAGATGACAGAGAAGTAACGGTGAGAGGAAGCATCAGGCCTCATATTTCACCTGGTTCTTTCTCCCTTTTATTCATGTTTGCCTTCTTTTAACATTCCCTCTGATTCCTTGGTTTCGCTCCTTCCTCTCTCTTCCCTCAGATCTGTTGGTGTTGAGCCTTCTCAGCAGTAAGTCACATCAGTCTCCATAGTTACAAGCCTCAATCCAGCCATGCGCTTCAGAGTCACAGTAAAAATGGGGACACTCGAGGCTGCAGAAGCATCGGATTTTATGAATCTCTGAGGTTATTTGGGCTTAGCCTTTGGCCCAGGCAGCTGATTTTTCATTACTGTCTCTTTGTCTCTAAACTATAGAGTACCTAATTTCTCCTGAAATAGTGCCATAGGTGCTAGGCTTAGGGTGGGATCTCCTTCCATTGTTAGAGAGCACTTTCTGCTTTGTTTGTCCTGAGACAGGGTTTTACTTTGTAACCAAGGTTGCCCTCAAACTGTGATCCTCCTGCCTCAGATTCTCCAGTGATGAAATTATAAATATTTTGTTTTGTTTCTTGTTTGGGGGTTGTTTGTTTTGTGTTTGTTTACGTTGGATTTACTGTATTCTGCTTTAAGGACACCCGTTGGCTCCAGGTTCACCTTCACAGAGTAAAGGTATCCTCTGTAATTAAACCAGAGACCTGCGTCCTCCTCCCAGCATCCCCTTTGAACCTCCTTGCTATTTTGAACAAAGTGAAGTTAGTGTCTTTGAGAACAATGAGAGAACAACAAGGTGAGAACAATGGCTTCCTGGTTCCCTCCCAGGCAAAATAAGAATTAAACAGTAAGAATTGCACCAGGGTGTTTAATGGCCTTTTCTATACAGTAAGTTAGGGTCAACTAATGATTTGTTTTTGAAAAAACAATAGACATTTTTTAAGAACAAATTTTGGCTCGTGGTGAACTTGAGTGGTGGGGACCGAGATTTCCCATACACTCCCTGCCCCTGTCACACTTCCAATACTTGTTCTTTCTAACATGAATTGCTATCAAAGAAGATCCAGCTTTTCCTGAGTTCATTCCATGTTAGGGTACACATCGACAAACGTTTTACATTTATGCCAAATGAATCCATCTCTGCTGAATTTCATCTTTTTGCTATCAGCTCGCTGTCAAGGAAAAGGGGGCTGTTGCGTTAGCTCTTGTGTACATGGAATTGACCTTCCGGCCGTGGTGTGTCACAGCACAACTTCTGCAAAATTTCACAATGTTCAGTAAACAAAACTACTTGGAGGAGGATCTGTGCTCTGCAGAAGGAAATCTCCCTAACCAAGGTCTCATAACTATCATTCCTGTGGTGAGAAAATCTTGTTTTAATAAGATTAAGATGATTGATCTATCAAAGTATTTTTAGCATTAATTGAGCATTTCTAGAGAGCTACAAACATAACTCTGTTCCCAGAAATTGAAACATGTTTCTTTGTTTTGAACATTTTACATCATACATTTACATCATACATTTGATTTTTCACATGGATTTTTAAAATTAAAATATTTGCTCAATAAAACACCACCTACAGATTTATATTCTCCATCGTGGAAAGCAAGAGTGATGAGCCCCCAGCAAAGGAACAGTCAATCATTACTGATGAAGAAAAAATCAAAACGGCTTTCTTTTTCTGCCTCTTCTTAGATACCGGGTCAATGGGACATGGTACCCCAGTTACAATACCCAAGGGTGAATCTGGAGTCCTTTGCATGCAATTGGCAATCCTGTTGCAGAAACTTAAGGGAGTGGGAGAGACAGAGGCAGAGACAGAATTTCCTGGTTATGTGTAGTTAGGACATCCAGAGACTGGGGAGGTGGCTCGGCAAGTGTGTTAGTCAGGATTCTCTGATAAAACAGAGCTGGTAGAATATGCACGCACACACACACACACACACACACACACACACACACACGCTCATTTATTAGACTGACTTACATCATGTGTGTGGTCCGGGTAGTACAAGAATGGTTGCCACATGATGGAAAGGCCAAGAAGTTGATCAGTCCTTGGGGGTGCAAGTCTCCTGCTGTTCCAGACTGGCACTAGAGTCCTGAAGGATTCCCAGAGAACCACTGCTCTTCGGTCTGTGTTGGGACCCTGAAGAAGTTGGCTTTACTACCAGCCACAGCAATGGGGAAGACCACTTGCCAGTAAGAGTGATGGCAAGCAGACAGAAATCAAAGTTTCCTTCCCCCTTGTACTTTAATGGTCCAGATTTAGCATGGGTCTTCCTGCTTCAAACAATCCAACTACAAAAATCCCTCACAAGTGTGCCCAGAAGCTTGTGTTTTAGATGATTCCAGATGCAGTCAAGTTGACAAACAAAATTAGCCAACACACAAAGTGAAGGCCCCTGCTACCGAGCCTGATAGACTGAGCTCCATCCCTGAGACCCACATGGATTTCTCACATTGTCCTCTAACCTCCACTCACATTCTATAGGACATACATATACACATGCAAAATAAATAAGCAAATAAATATTTTAAAATTCCCAGCAGTTGGCTTTAGCAGTTCCATTCCTAGGCTAGAAGATTGTAGCAACAAAATAACTTTATTTTATTTCATATTTTATTTCCCCTCCATTATGCTTAAAACTTTCTCTTTCCAATATCATTTTTTTTCAGCCCCAAACGATAGTTTGATCAAACTGAAAACCTCCCGTGCTTTCCTTTTGATAGCAGTGCTGTTTGAAGGTGTTGTTTAGTCTTTAATCTTCTTTAGTAGCTCCGACCCTCACTCCGTCATGCCTTTACCACCTACAATCTAGGTCAGCACTCCTGGGTCTTAGTAACCTGCAATAAGGAAGAACACGGTTTTTGTTCCAGTCGCACCCAAACCAGTCTGCTGCTCGTTGTGCCTCCTTAGTTGAGCGCAGAGGAGAAAGAAGAATCAAAGAAGCACAGAGAGGATGAGCCTGCTGGGGTCTGACACCTGGATACTGTGGGATACTGAGGCAGAAGGATTGTTACAAGTTCAAGACTAGCATGGTTTATATGTGGGGCATTGTAGCAGTAGGACTCCTATGTTCAAGGCTTGCCTGTCTAAATGGTGAGTCCATGTCTCAAAATTCAAAAGAGAAGAAACAAAAAGGTCTTCATTACTTCATATTCATATGTCAGATGAGACTCTTTTATAGGAAATCTATGGTTTTCCTTTAGAAAAAGTCAAAAATGACAGCTAGAGGGATGACTCAGCAGTCAAGAGCCCTGGCTGCTCTTCCAGAAGACCGTGGTTCAATTCCCAGCATCCATCTGGCAGCAGCCAACTATTTGTAACTCTAGTCCTAGGGGATTGAACACTGTCTTCTGGCCTCCAAGGGCACTAGAATGCACGTGGAGTTTAAAAGATACACCCATACACATTTTTAATTATTATAGGAAATATACTCCACCCTTCAAAGAATCTACACCAATTTTCTTTTCTTTTCTTTAAGGTAGATATCAGTCTCCTATGGACCACTGTTATCTCTGTTTAGATAATAAATTCCTCATATAGATAATATTCTCATGCAATATTCTTTACAGGATACTTTTACTCTTCACCATTCCACCTGCACTAATTGTATTACTGTGATAAAATACTGGATGAAAGCCAATTTAAAAAGGAAGAGTTTATTTTACCTCACGGTCTGAGGATACACTTCATGATGTTGGGGATAGCATGGTGGCAGAATCATGAGGCAGCTGGTGACACTGCATTCACAGTCAGCCCCCATAGGCTCAGACATTTGAATACATAGTTCTCAGATGGTAGTGCTATTTGGGGAGGTCTAGGAGATACAACTTTTAAGAAGAAGTTCACATCTTTGATCCCTGCACTTGGGATGCAGAGGCAGGTGGATCTCTGTGAGTTCGAGGCCACCCTGGCCTACATAGCGAGCTCCAGGACGGCTCCACAGCTACACCTGTCTTGAAAAAGGTTAATGTGAATAGGAGTCACCTGTGTACACTCGTAGAGCCTTACTAAAGTTGTAGCTGAACAAAACATGTCCTCCAATAACTATAACAATGATTGTAATTGCCAATGGTGAAAATAATTGCTGCAAGATGAACAAAATAAAAAAAATGACTCTCTGTGTGAGGTTAAGTTACCGGGACTCCATGTAATACATTCAATATTGCATTTAGATGTCTTTTACATTTACTAGAACATTTTTACTAGTTATTTGAGAAGTCCATGTATTTTTTAATTTTATGTGTTACTATTGTTGCGTGCATATAAGTGTATGGACATGTGTCTGCCATGGCACACTGTAGAGTTCAGAAGACAACTTCCAGGAGTCAGTTCTGCCTTTCTACCTTTCTGAGATTATTGTCGCACATGATGTTCCAGCTGGGCTATGCGCACCAGAGTAGCTGGGCCATACACATGTCGAGGCATATCACAATTATTAGTTCTGTTCTGAGTGGGAATTGGAGTCCAAGGCTCTGAGTTCAAACCCAGAAGAATCCCAATGACACTGTCATACTTCTATCCATGATTACTCATGATCAATAAAAGAGAATAAGGACTGGAGATGTAGGTTTAGTGGTAGATAGTAGGAGTAAAGTATACGCAAGGTCCTGGGGTTGATCCCCAACATCACAATAAAGAGGAGAGGGGGAAGGAGGAGGAAAATAAAGGAAATGAAGGAAGAAAAAAACATAATTTAGCAGACACCGTGACTGGCTCTAGACAATCATCAGAAACAGGTGACCTACACATGTGTGGATAGGCGCGCGCGTGTGCGCGCGCGCGCACACACACACACACACACACACACACACACACACACACACACACAAGCACTATTAAAGCCCAAAATCCAAATCCTCCCAGAACTTGTGTTTCAAAACATATACTCTTATAATCTCACTCCCCCCCCCACTTTTTTGTTACTAGTTAAGCCAAAGCTAACACAGTAGGAGGAAGAAAATGTTTTCCCCTTCTTAAAATGTTACAGCAATATGTATGCAAAAATAAGCCATTAATTAATAATTAATAAAATTGGTATTTTTAAAGAGCATTTTATTACAATTTAAGTTTGTGGAAGTGGTTACAGAATTTTTCTTCTTCTTTTTGGTCCAAATTCTAATGCTCAGCACATTTCTATTAACCAACAAACAACAAAACTGCCATTGATGTCCAATTCAGTTTGTCTCTCCCTGAAGGATGTTTTCCAACTTCTTCCCAACTTACCATCATTCCAGAACTTTACTGAACTGGGCCAAAAGCTGGCTCAACCAGAATTTGCCACTTCACTATGTCTAAAATGACTAACCATGTTCTTTTCAAGAGCATGTTCAGTTCCCTGGTCCTCTCTGTCCAGGACCACCGCTGACTTAAGCTTTACTTTAGGATTGTTTGGCCTCCATTGGCCTCCACTCTTTTTCCAAAAGAGCACTTGGAGTGTGGGGGCTGGGGATGGAGAGGTAGGCCAAAGAAACATTATACATGTTTAGGAAGGAAGTCTAAATCTAAAAGTAAGTCCCTCCTGTTTCATATAAAGAATGGTATGTCTTCAGAGGTTAGGAACTGATGAAGGTGCATACAGTTGATGTCTGCATTGTCTGAGCTGCTAGCGCTGGGCCGGCAGTGCCCTCCACTGCTGTTTTCACACAATTCTCGTGCATCCTTCCTTGGTGCCATTCTTTCCTAATCTGTGACCTAACAATAACTGTTCTGCTCCTCTTGTGGAGCTGCAGTGAACACTGCAATGGCGTAGGCACATGTGCATTAAAACCCTTGCAAATGTCAGAAGCTATTTGAAGTGAAAATTATTTTAATCAAGAAAATAAATGCATACCCTAAAGCATGGATGAGAACACAATTCATAAATGAGAAACGCTCTGCAAATGACTTGCAGCACTTATAATTAAGTTTTCCATTATGTCTAAGTACCAAATAGATCTGAAGGGGAAATAAGATGGTCTTCTGTGCATAGGGCCAAAAGAAATCAGCATGTGCCTAATGGAATTACACAACTACATGGGACCTAATGAAAATTAGCTTGTGTCACTAGAAGCAGGGCATTTTACTATGCTCCCTTTGCCTTCCACTACTGATTCCTTTCATGACACCCTCAGCGAGAAAGCTTTGAAGTTATTGCCATAATGGAGATGACGGTGTTTTCTTATTCAAAAGAAAGTGAGGAGCCAGGCTCAATGGAAGTGAGTCCAGGGAAAGAGACATTATTTGGAATGATATTTAAATTGTATTTCAGTTTTAGAAAGTTCTAAGGAGCAACACTAGGAATAGGAGAAACAAAGGGGCAACGCACAGGTTCCTAAAACAGCCAGCCAGAAAACCATGCAGAAAAACTGAATCAAAAACACAGAACAAGCCAGGCTGTGGTGGTGCATGCCTTTAATCCCAGCACTCTGGAGGCAGAGGCAGGTGTATCTCTGTGAGTTCAAGGCCAGCCTGGTCTACAAGAGCTAGTTCCGGGACAGGAACCAAAAGCTACTGAGAAATCAAAAAAAAAAAAAAACACAGAACAAGTAACTGGATTGAGTTAGCAATAAGCATAACTGGTATGGGGAAGGCCAATTATACAAACCAATATATTAGTGAGTTCCAGGACAGCCAGAGATAAACAGAGAAACCCTATTTCAAAAAAAAAGAGGATAAATTAGAAAATATTTTTTAAATTAAGTTTTTAGGTTAGTATACAAAGCCCTGGGTTCTGTCACAACATTGTCATACACAAGTGTCATTATGTTTTGTTCTAATTTGTCCCGGTTCCCTTTCTTCCTCTTCCCAGTGATTCTCAACCTTCTTAACACTGCAACACTTTAATACAGTTCCTCATGCTGCAGTGACTCACAACCATAAAATGATTTCATTGCTGCTTCATAGCTGTAATTTTGCTACTGCTAGGAATAGCAATGTGAATATCTGATATTCAGGATACCTGGTATATGACCCCCAAAGGGGTGGCTACGACAGGTTGACAACCACTGCTCTGGTAGTTTTCCCTTCTGCTTTCTTATTACACTGTATCCATTACCCTCTCCACTTCCCACCTCACCCAAGATCTCTTCTTCCATTGTCATGATTCCCTTTGCAGTTTCATCACACATACACATGCACACACGCATGCACATGCATGCACATATATCTATATAGAATTTCAAGCCTAGGATCTGCGTAGAAGAGAAAGCAGGCAGTATTTGTCACCTGAATGTGATTTATTTTACTTAACACAATGACTTCCAGTTCTACACATATTCCTAAAAAATACAATTTTATTTTCCTGCATGACTGCATAAAAATTTCATTGTGTGTATAACATGTCCATTATCTGTCTGTTGATTGACATCATTACTGACTTACTGGCCATTGTGAATCGTGCATCAATAAACTGATATGAGCAAGTAAGGATCTCTGGAATATGTTAACTTAGAGTCCTTTCGATGTATACCCAGGAATTGCTAGAATTACTGAGAATTCTTTTCTTAACCTGAGCATCAAGTAAAACTCTCCCCTCCCTCGTTGTGCAGCAGACTTTATTTAGTAATCCCCTCCTCAGCACAGCTATTTATTGCAGCTACTTCCTGATACACACACACACACACACACACACACACACATTCCTAAACTGGTCAGCTAAACTAGATCACTCCATTAGCAGAACAGGAAAGTCTGACTCAGCCCTTCTTGCTTGCTTCCTCCTTCTGTCAGTAAGGAAGAGTAAATGCTGGTAGAACAAGTGATCATCTAGATAAGACCAAAAAACTAAACACTGTCCCCTGAGGGGAGTGGGCAATTAGAAGAGACGAGAGAGGCAGGTAGGGCATAGTGTCAGGAGAGTAAAAGTAGCGGGTGAGTGGGTAGCAGAGCCGTGGGAGAATATAGCAGTACAGAATCCTAGGGTGACTATTATATAGAAACCCAGACAGCAAGAAAATCTGATGGCTGTCAGGCTGGAGCCTGGAACCCTGGAGGGCAGTGGAGCACAAGGGCAGCTTGACAACATCAAAGCAAGACGTCTGCTCCGAAAGAACTAAGACGTGGCCAGAAAGGAAGGCAGAGACTGGGGACAGGCAGGTAGGACAGAGGGCCAGGTGTTGGCTGAAGATGCAGGTGGAAGTTTGGGCCAAGGGGATCAGGTAAGGGGCTCACTACTGGGAATGCAGAGCTGAATCAGGATGGGCTGGCCTGCATCAGCACTGCAATGGCACAGACAGTCAATCTCTAGCTGGACTTACTTCCTTTGTATCTTCTTAAACTGAAAAATGTTCCCAAATCTGGAGGCAGAAGTTTAATCTTACTGATTGGACTCTATGTGTCTATAATTCCTTGTGATGTCATTATTATGTTATTCACTTATCCATTAACTTAACCAATATATAATAGCACTTAGTCCGTTTCAGGCATTTTGCATATCCCTAAATATCAGTGCCTACAATAACCCCTATGAGGTTAGCACAATGACAATCACAGTTTTACAAATAAGTACACTAGACACAGAGCAGTTAAATAACTTGTCCAAGGTCATACAGCT
Source organism: Microtus pennsylvanicus (assembly GCF_037038515.1). Taxonomy (NCBI): domain Eukaryota; kingdom Metazoa; phylum Chordata; class Mammalia; order Rodentia; family Cricetidae; genus Microtus; species Microtus pennsylvanicus. The sequence goes on along the minus strand of NC_134595.1, from coordinate 1,442,171 downwards.
GGTAAGTAATCAGATAGAACACAAATTGGAACATTCAAATTCAAAGTCCCTATTTGTAAACAGGATCCTGCACCACGTTGCTGTCTTTGTCATGCTCCGTCTGTATTTCTGTTCCTGCTACCAAGAACTTCAGTCTTCTCCAAATCCACAGTGTTAGTGCAATGCCTAGCATGTAGGGAACCTTAACATAATAAATGCCTAACAAATGAATGAATATGTGCCTGCAATAATGAATGCACAAACAACCGGAGCTACAGGGTCCATGACAGAAGAAGCAACAAGAGAATTCTGAATTTGGGTAGTATGAGCTGCTTGATAGAACAACAGAAGGCAAGACACATCACTGTGGTGGTTCGAGTAAGATCAGTTCCCATAGGCTCGTATATGTAAGTGCTTAGAGAGTGGCACTATTTGAAAGGATAAGGAGGTGTGGCCTTGTTGGAGTGGGTGTGGCCTTGTTAGGGTGGGTGTGACCTTGTAGGTGTGGCTTTGTTGGGATAGGTGTGGCCTTTGGGAGAAAGTATGTCACTGGGGGTTGACTTTGAGGTTTTAGAAGTCAAAGTGAAGCCCAGAGACTGTTGTTTTTCCTAATGCCTATGGATCCAGTTGTAGAATTCTCAACTCCTCCAGCACCATGTCTACCCATGTGCTGCCATGCTACCCACCATGGAATAAACCTCTGAACCTGTAATCATGTCCAAAGTAAATGCTTTCCTTTATAAGATTAGTCATGGTCATGATGTCTCTTCACAGCATTAAAAGACTAAGACAGTCTGGTAGAACTGCAAAAGGAGGTGCTGGGATATGGCTCATAGCAGGAGCTGTGGGTGAGTGACTTTAAAAAGTAGCTGATGTCATAGGAGACTGAGACACAGGAAATGTTTGTACAGTGAATGGTCTGCTGTTTATTAATACCCTACCCTCACCTCCCCATTTTTCCATGCTCTTTTACGTCCTGCCTCTCACCTGAGAGAACATATAGACTTAGTCCATCACAATTTGCACATGGAAAATGATTCGTCCCTAGATCACTGCCAACCATCCTATATTGGCACACAACCATCTCTGGATAAGAGTCAGTTATAATAAGCACAGCTCGTATTCAAAACATCCAAAAGACAGTGTGGTAGTAAGCAAAGAACTGATCCCTTTAATAACATGCAGCCAGAAAGCTCACTGCTGAGAAAAGCTTTCATAAATGTTTGAGTACTCAATGATTCCTTTGTTGCTATTGCGCACAAATGCGGATAAACCTGGGAGTGAAGATGGACAGATGACATGTCCACAAGTTTCTCACTGTCTTATAAGTCCCTTCTTAACCAGAAGTTTAGCAAGTAGGTGGCAACACTTGTAATTTCAAGAGAAGGAGAAAAATGGCTAATATATATTGAATCCATACTTCAAGGCAGCGGATCGGATTCCAAGGGCCTTATGCATATTCCCTTGTTGAAACGTCACAATGACTTCTATTTCACAGAAGCAGAGAACATAATGAGTTTGGAAAATTTGTCCAAGGTCACTTGCCAAGTAAGTAATAGAGGCTGTGTTCAATGTCAAGCCAGTTTGTCTCCAAGGCCTCTGCTTGGAACCACAATACTAACTGGATTGTCAGTTCTTGAGTATAGCAAATACTAGAACAACTAAAATGCAAAACTGACTTCAAAGCCATACCAGTTCATTCCAGACACTCATCCAAAACCCATGCACTGTCTGCATGCTCCAGACTGGGTAAAATCACCCAGAATGTTTGTCTTCTCCTTGCAATAGATATGAAGGAATCTAAAACTCTCAAAGGGATTCACTAGGGTCTCCTGATAAAGCTTTCTCTGATCAGAGATGTGTGAAAATAGAATCCAAGTCATAGTCCAACCAAGGTGAAAATGAACTCTGCTTCATGCTAGTGGTTGGTACAGGCTCTAATTATTGTCAGGCTATGACTACTGTGCCTGATGCTTCACGACACTTTCTTCAGATCAAACATGTCATAATTAGAGAATGTCTTAACAGGACCACTGTGCTATTGGCATTCTGTTTCTATTTTGGCAAGAACCCAGACAAAGAAGGCACTCTCTGGCTCATAAGAACTCAGGACCGCGAGGGGTGCACCCACACACTGAGACAATGGGGATGTTCTATCGGGAACTCACCAAGGCCAGCTGGCCTGGGTCTGAAAAGCATGGGATAAATTTGGACTAGCTGAACATAGCGGACAATGAGGAAGAATGGGAACTCAAGAACAATCGCAGTGGGTTTTTGATCCTACTGCACGTACTGGCTTTGGGGGAGCCTAGGCAGTTTGGATGCTCACCTTAGGAGACCTGGATAGAGGTGGGCGGTCCTTGGGCTTCCCACAGGGCAGGGAACCCTGATTGCTCTTTGAGCACATGAGGGAGGGTGACTTGATCGGGGGAGGGGGAGGGAAATGGGAGGCGGTGGCGGGGAGGAGGCAGAAATCCTTAATAAATAAATAAAAAAAGAAAGAAAGAAGAGAAAAAAAAAAGGACCAAGCCCATCCAAAGCAAACAGTTCCCATCACTGTTTACAGCAGAACAAGCTTTTTCCTTTAAACGGGGCAGATGTGGAAAATCACTTGTCAGACATTGCTTGTTGTTTTAGCTTCTGAAACTTGGAGAGGAGCCCCACCCAGCCAAGAGAAGTGTTCCTCCAATGGGAACAGCATAGATTGGAAAACACACCAAGCATCATGTAAATGCCTATGGAGCAGCAACTGTGTCTCTAAAAGCGCATCAGTGTCTTCACTACTTAACCTAAACAGCCCATCTTGACCCAACTTGAAAGTTTTCTCCTCTCTTCTGGCACCACTCCAAAGAATTACATAATGTGTCTGTGTTCCTCTGGACTGGCATTAGCAAGACCAGAGAAAGATCTTGGCTGTTGTTCTGTCATTACCTTTCACTGCTTCATTATTGTAGGAGGCCATGTGTTAGTTTGTTTCTAGCTGCTCAGCCCTGAAATAACCACACAGAAACCGTATTAATTAAATCACTGCTTGGCCCATTAGCTCTAGCTTCTTATTGGCTAACTTTTACAACTTAATTTAACCCATTTCTATTAATCTGTGTATTGCCACATGGCTGTGGCTTCCCAAGTAAAGTTCCATTCAGCGTCTGTCTCTGGCAGGGCTACATGGCTTCTCCCTAACTCCATCTTCTTTCTCCCAGCAATCAGTTTAGTTTTCTCCACCTGGCTCTACTCTACCCTCTCACAAGCCAAGACAGATTTCTTTATTAACCAATGATATTCACAGCATACAAAGGGGAATTCCACATCACCTCCCCTTTTCTATCTAAATAAAAAGGAAGGTTTTAACTTTAACAAAGTAAAATTACATATAACAAAATAGGTATCAAACAAGAATTATATTTACAATATTCATATCTACTTTACATTTTATCATAATTAAGGAAAACTATGATTATAACTATCTATTCTTCAACTCCATCAAAGACTCCAGAAGGATGTAATATTACCTAAGTAAGCAGAAAGTGCATTGTAAGCAACTTCTAAAACTCTAGAATTGACAGAGACATCTCACTACCTGGACAGTCACCCAAAGTTCTTCTGAATGTTGCAGGCACCCATATTCAGCCTACTGGCCTACAGTATCTGGCAGAATTTCCCATGAAGCAGAAAATTTTAAAAGCAGTTATGCCTATATTGGCAGTTTGTCTTCTGTGTCCTGCAGAATGTCTGGTAGATTCTTTCATGTAGCAGGAACCCCAAAGGACCATCTCACCTTTATGCAAGTTCAGTAGTCATTTCTCTGTGGGTCCTGCATGTCTAGTTCATACAGCAAGCAGTCCAGGCAAGAGCAGTTTCTTACCTAAATGGCTAACCAATGCCATAAGGAGCCTATTTGGTGCCCATCATCCTCTTGAAGTAGCTTGGTGCTACCAGGAGCAGATTTGTCTCACTGTCATGAAAAGTACTAAGTTCTTAAAACATTTTAAATGCCATATTCTGTAGGTCTTTGAAAGGGTTTGAAGAATAACCATCTATCTGAAATATATCTCTGTACATGTAAAAAAACCTAACATGAATACAAGCTTGATGATTACAGATGATTTTCTATTAACCTATATTTCTTAATTATATATTACATTTTTAAAATGAGTTGCACAACCACAATACCTTAATCAAGAACAAAATATACATATAACAAAACTGATCTTAAATTTGTATCAATAAACCAAGATCCATACCAGTGAAAATATCTATAATATATCCCTCTTTAAATGTAAACAAACATTTATAAACAATATTTGGGAATATGGGTGTAGTTCTCTCTAAACTGCTTCCTGATTTTTGTTGATTGAAGTAATCTTTAGGGATGTTCATGGCAACCTTTCAGGGGATCTTGGTCCATCAAACCACATTAGTCTGAAATTAATCCATAGGTTCCCATCTTCTGTGGAAACAAAAGAAGAACCTCTTTTCCAAAGCCACAAATCCTTAGCCCCAAATTTTGAAGATAAGATATCTTTAAAATAATCTATGCTGGTTTAGCATAGCAGCTCATACAATGAAATGTCTCTCTGTACTTAGCTCCTTCACAGTCAAAAATTTAAAGAAAACACAATAATATACATAATCCAGACTTTCTGTATATATTCCATCTTTACATGGCTTATTTTTCTTACTCTATTACTTTTTCTACAAGTTTAATATTTATTTTATTATCTTTATTCCTTTAATCTATGACTGTCTATATTCTCTTTACTGTCTCTTTACTCTTTTTCTTCTCTCTCCCAAACCTCCACACATTTTTTAAACACACTGTGTCTCATTTAGAGGAGTTTTAGGTTTGAATCTGTCCTTATTACATATCTGTAATCCTTTTCTAACTAGGACAGCTTCTTAAAATGCTAAACGCTTCTTAAAAACCTAAGCAGCAGCATTGCTAGGGCAAATACTACCCTGCCTGCTTGCTCAGCTCAGTCTAACATGGCAGAAGTTCATTCAGTGCCTCTGAGAATGGCAGGTGGGAGCTGTCCTCACCACCTCAGCTCTGGTAACCAGTTAGCCCATGCTGCCTCCAAGTAGCTTGCAACACACTGCCCACAAACCCCATTTAAATACCCAGCCTCCTGAAAGAACCAGAGTTCACGCTGGCAGCATGGCCCAGAAAGCTACTGTTTCAAAACTGCACAGCTTTTTTTCTGCTACCGCTGAATCAGGAAAACCTCTCTTAGAGGAACTGCAGCATGCTGCCAGCAAGCAGAGCCCACTTGGAAAAAAATGTAGCTGAACTTTGTTTGTTAGTGTCTAGAATTCCTTTCCAAGCCCTCTCAGGCTTTATGTGAATTTAGCTAGCACACATTGGAGCACCAATTTGTATTAAGAGGCTGCTTGTCTGTTCCTGGCTGCTCAGCCCCAAAATAATCACACAGAAACCGTATTTTTTTTTTGCAATACTGTTTAGCCAATAGCTTAAGCATATTTCTAGCTAGCTTTTTACCTAAACTAATCTATCTCCATTAATCTGTGTATTGCCAGATGGCTGTGGCTTAGCAGGTAACATTCTGTCCAACGTCTGTCCCTGGTGGGGCTATGTGGCTTCTCCCTGACTCTGCCTTCTTTCTGCCAACATTCAGTTTAGTTTTTCCCACCTCACTCTAGTTTACTCTATCACAGGCCAGGACAGATTTCTTTATTAACCAATGGTATTCACAGCATACAGAGGTAAATCCCACATCACTTTATCATTATAGTTTCTTAATTAAAAATAAGGATTATCACATTATTACTAAAATGTTTTAGAGAACCAAAAATGCATGCTAAGTTTTTATTTAAAAAAAAAACCAGGGGCAGAGAGATGGCTCAGAGGTTAATAACACTGGCTGCTCTTGCAGAGGATCTGAGTTCAGTTTTCAGCATCTACATGATAGCTCATAATAATCTGTAACTCCAGTTCTAGGGGATCAACACCTTCTTCTGGCCTCTGCGGGCATCCATGCATACATGAAACGCATTCATGCAGACACATTTAAAAAAAATAAAGAAAACGGATTTTTATAGACCCACCTCTGAAACTCAGTGAGTCACGGTAAAGCATCTGGATGATGGGCTCATTAGTTGAAAGCTGTATGAAACTGGAGAAGCTAAGCCTAAGAGAAAAGGCATACGTGTTTGGTTGGTGTTCCAAAGATCTTAACTGTTCTCTACATCCTCCATTTTTAGTTCTCAGGTACCAGGCATCTTTGATTGAAGCCTAACAGAATATTAACTGCTTTAAACTCTGAAGTGACTAGGCCAACTAAAATACCAGTGTTAAGTGTACTGGGAATAGCAGTGCTGATTTATATGGAAGTTGTTCTAGAAATGGAAACAGTGTGCAAAGAGGAAAAGTGCTCACTTTTGATTGCCTCTGTTCCTAGCCTACTAAAGGGAGAGGTGGGCCTCAGGGTGCAACAGCAAGCTCTGAGAGCTTGCTTCTGTTTAAAATCCAGTTAAGTATTCAAATGCCTTACAGGGGTTAATTTGTAGCTCTCCGAGATCCTGTCAGCTGATGATCATGGGCACGCCTGCCTTTCATGCTTACAATGGAGCATGAGAAGCCCCTCTGACAGCAACTGCTTCTCTTTGCCCTGCAGTGAAAGGCAGGGAATAGAGGTCAGCTCTACTGTTCGGGCTGGCTAATGTGCTACGCTTGCCTCTAGAAAGCTCTGTTCCCACAGATCAACTTTTATATCCCTAATCCCAGGAGTCCATGTGCTATGCATGACATTGCAGTGTCTACTCTATCAGTACAGGAAGTGAACAGCACCAACAACAGGCACCAGGACTATCAATTTGTTTATCATTCCCTCAAAGCATTAAAAAATAAATATGGACATCTTTGTGTACCCTTTTAAAATAAGAATTGCTTGAATGTGAAAAAATGTACTTAACTCATTATGTCTTTAGTTTGTTGTTGTTGTTTTTTAATTGGGAAGATAAATTTAAAGAAACTTGGATTTTCTTAAAGAGAACTTCCCCTGCTGGCCAATTTCCATTGTACAGGAGGATGCTATGAAGACTTGCTAGGAGAGAAAAGTCAGCAGTAGTCTTCCTTGCCCATCCATGAACCCTGCAAGCAACAACCAAACTGTCATGCAAGCTGTGCCCATAGGTGCAACAGAGGCATGACTGTTGTGGAATAAATCAACTTCTTTCTTTGAATTTAGGCTTCACAGGAGGGAATACCTAGAATTGTAAGACTGGTCAAAAGTCCATGCGTGGGAAGGTCACAGGCTCTGGGGGTTGAAGGGAAGGACCATCTACTGTTGTTTAATAAATGGGCATATTATCAAACTGTCTCCTAAATATTTGTGTTTATGTCCATAGACTAGTGCTTTTCTCAGTCTTGGTCAAGAAACTTTCCTTTGCAGTGGGTGATGATTAATACCAAGGGTCAAAAATGTTCGAAGCACAGTGACTAAGGGACTGAGTACTTAGCACTAAATGGAACATCTGTATCACCATTTTCAAGGCCTAGGGAGGAAGTGGAAAGAATGTAGGAGCTAGAGGATGGGGATGAATTCTGTGAAACACTGTCTTTTAGATATGATACAGTCATTACACTCATAGACTCCCAACAGCTATGCTTACTTGCACAAGATCAGCACAAGATAAGGCCCAACCACATTCCCTGGTGGGTGAGAGAGGGTCTCATGAGACACCAGTTCTCCTTGAGGTAATATTGACAGCTCAGTATTATTGGAGGAGAGGGAGCAATTTTCTTCAGTACCATGAAACTGCCAAAAATATAAGAAGTTTTAATTTTTTTTAAAAAAAAGAATGTTAGTTTTGAAGGTGAGGAAGTGATAGAATAATTTTGTAACCAATACAAGATTATTTTAAAACAGACTTTAAAAGCATATGTTCTATGTCTTTAACACACTAACCACTATTATTTGGCAGGGTTTTATTTTGTCTTATCAAAATACATAATACCCGCCTCGATTCCTTTTCAATGCTCTTGAAATAAGCATGTCTTCCCTATCAAAGCAGTGCCGTGAACTTCCATTTGAGGCAGGTGTGTTTGCCTTCTGTTTATTTATGAGTCCCGCCTCCTCCCAGAGAGAACTTGAAGTTTTCAACCTCCAAGATGTGGAGAAAACCAGTATTTCTTGTTCCTTACTGTTTGTGGAATCTTACAAGTACTGATTCATAGAGACCTGAGACCTGTGCAGACTAGCTCCAATAACCCTGAGCAGTCCTTAGTGATGATCACTCACTCAGCCAAGAGCAGAGCCAGCCTAACTTTTGAATCCTGTGGAGGCTGTGTCTTTTTTATCGATGCAAGAGCAGACAATCATTTCTGCCACTACTCCTTAATGTACCAGGCAAAAAATATACCCAACTTCAGAGCGAATGTCTCAAAGGCATCATGCCCGTGGCTCTAATTGTCAACTGTCAACACAACCAACATTATCTCGCTTCTGCCAGCTCACAGCCATGCCTGGGTTCTGTCATCACTGTACTTTCTTCTCAAGACAACTTTCCAAATGTAGACTTCCCATTCACATTCTCCACTGCTTATTAGAAGTGGGGGATTTTCCAGGAAATCCCTGCTAAAGGACTGGACGGATAATTAGCATTATGATAACCCAGAGACACAATGTTCTTTGGGCTATGAACCTGTTACCCCTCACCTAACTCCAAACAATTCTTATGCAAGAGCTTTCAGAGAAAAAAAAAAAAACTTCTGGTTCTACAGAAACTGTGGTTTGTGATTCAAGGAGCAATTTTTCTCTTTTAAGTTTGCATTGAATTAACACTATTTGAAGCATAGTCCTCCAGGCCTGGTTTTTGTTCTAGTGTGTTTCTTTTTGTTGTTTTTGTTGTTGTTTGGTTGTTTTAATGTGTCATTGCTCACTAAAAGATTATGAAAGATATTTTAATTTATTCCTAAACATTTTTTATGGTTTTTAGTTAGGTACTGGGCAGAGTTTTCTCTAACCCTCCTGTAAAACCTTACAGGTGTGGGGCAAGGATAGTCTGTCCAGCCACCGCTCAGTCTGAGAATCCACTAGAGCCCCTTTCTTCAGTCTCTCTCCCCCAGATCCACCTCTATTCCTGACAAGGCAGAAGTACTCAGTGATAACCCATCCCTCAGGAATTTACTTTGGGATCCCTTTGGCCCCTGCACCTCTTCAGATCTGATTGGCATCAAGCTCTCCTTCAATACTCCAAGACTACAGGAAAAACTTTCCTTTCAAAGGAGTATTTTTTTTCTTCTTCCTGTATCAGAAAATACTTCACCAAAGTTATTCTACATTCCACACCCAGTACATTATCTAACTTGCAGCAATACCAGTAGCTTCTAAATGAATGACTGGATGAGAGAATTTATGAATGAATGATTTTTATTCTCTTCCATTCTCCTCTTTTAACTTCAATATCCTGAGTACTCTTTCAGCTACTCTAAATTATTAATCCACTCAGTGGGGACTTTCTTGTCAAGTTGAAAAGGAGAAAACTTTCCAGTACAAATCAGATAACTCTAATTGTCCAGCCTTAACTTTGGTTGACAGGTCCTAGCATCACGTAGGATACAGCTTCAGGATACACCTGTGAGGAATTATCTAGTTTTAATTCATTTAGGGAGACCCATTTTACCTATTGAAAGTACCCATCCTGGGAGTTGGGGTGGCACAGTTAGACTAAATAAATGGAAGCCAAGCACTAGAACTCATCACCCCCTACTTCCTGATTGTGATGCAGTATGGCAGCCACTTCATGTTTCTGTCGCCGTCTGTCGCACCCTTAAACTGCGAACTAAAACAAACTCTTTCTACCCTAAGTGGGTTTTGTCGGGTATGTTGTTCCAACAAGACACATTAACACAAGTGTTAATTCCACACTCAATATTAATTTCAATGAGTGTCAGGACTCTCACAGATATTGGGACTTTCTCACTGCTCAGTCTTTATGAGCACACAGGATTTGAAGAAACGGAAAAAGGAAGCAAAGGAAAGAAAATAATTTTTAATAAGAATGGCAATCCCACTGGGTGTACAAACCACAGTTAAGGGCAGCAGCAGATGCCCAACACAAAATGAACTCAGCAGTATTTTTGTAGACTTTTTGTCTCATATTGCTTTTGTTTGGACATTTTTTGTCTTACTGGTTTTTTTTGTTTGTATATTATGTGTTCTGATTTTGTATTTTTATAGGTTTTGCTTGTATGTGTTTCTTGAACTTTTTCTCATTTTCTATTTTTATTTTTGTTTTGTATTTTAAATTCTGGTTTATTTAGATTTTGTTTGTTTGCCTGTTTGTTTTCTAAAAAGAGAGAAAAAAAGGCATGCAGTTTGATTGGTGAGGCTGTGGGGAGGATATGGAAAGAGTTAGGGGAGGGGAAAGTGATCAGGATATACAGTATTAAAAAAACTCATTTTTAACAACATATATATGCACCTATGTGTTGAAATGTATACATACATTCATATGTATTAAAATGGCATTGTAGAGGATTGTGGTACCTGTATTAGTACTAGGGTAAAGACAGAAGACTGGAACGTCTAAAGACAGTCTGGGCTACACTGAAGGCCAGTTCTCTGTGGCAGTAACACACACCAGTAGTCATCCTCCTAAAGAAGATGGAACGAGTTTAAACCCAGGCTGGGCTCCTGTCTTGGTTAGGGTTCTATTGCTATGAAGAGATACCAAGACCACGGCAACTCTTACTAATTGGGGTGGCTTACATTTTCAGAGATTTAGTCCATTATCTTTATGGTGCGATATGGTGACATGCAGGCAAACACAGTCCTGGAGAAGTAGCCAAGTATCTTGCATCTTGACTTGCAGACAACAAAAAGTAGTCTGCCTCACTGGGCATGGCTTAAGCTTATATGAGGCCACAAAGTCCTCCCCTACTCACTCCCCTACACACTTCCCCCAACAAAGCCACGCCTACTCCAACAAAGACATACTTCCTAATAGTGCCACTCCCTTGGGGCCATTTTCTTTCAAACCACCTCAGCTGCACTGAAGGGTCTTGTCCATTTTTTAAAAAGGAGATGTCATAGAAGTAATATTTACTGAATATCTTTATTTTACCGACAAGGAAAATATTGCCTGAAAAAGAAGATAGAATTCACAATGGTGCTGGAAAAATTCATAACTAAATAATCCTATATTCTTTCTGTCTCCTTATTCCTATCCCAAAGACCTCTGTTTATCCATGCCATCTGAAATTAAATGAGAGCATGTTTACAAATGGGTTTTTAGAGGTAGAAAACAGTAAAGAAATAAAAGATGTAGGCATTGCTGTCTCTTTATTTCCATAAATAACTGTTAATCCTACAAAATAAAGCAAATGAAGATGTTTGCCACGGTGTCTTGTAGCCTTCATTCCATTATCATCTTCAGCCACTCAAGACACCACTGGTGGGAAAGGAGAGTCATCAGCCCATCAAGACAAATTAAAAACTAACTGGAGTGGTTTTATGTGCTCAGCCCCAGGAACCAGAAACGTCTCTGATGTGATTTGAGATTGACTCTAGACACCATCCACTTCTGTACCTAGTGATATGCAGTTTCTATTCACGGTATTAACAAGTGTGAGTTACAAATGTAAAGACCAGGCACTCCATTATCTCAAGGATAGGTTTACACTACCAAGTGTGAGAATGCTTCAGACAGATAGCCTTGCCAAGTGGTGTTAGTGTGTTAGTTCCCTGACGTTAAGGGACTGAGTAGTTTACCTAAATGAAAATGTCTCATCTTCACATCATTAGTCTTATAAATGTCAGTGAATTTTCAACAATTAATGTGATGTTTACATTCTACTGAAGAACTCCCTCACCTGTCACTCTCTAATCACTAAACTGTAATTTATTCTTCTGTCTTCATCCTCTTGGAGCACTCAGTTGTAAACCTCAGCAGCTCAACTTTTTTCTGAAACCCTATCTAAATCACTCCCACTGTGAACCCTGGTTTCTCCACAGTATTTAGACCAGTCCTTCAGGGCATTAATATCACTTCCTCTACTCTGTCTTCTCCTCCTGTCTCTAAAAGTTCTCAGCGCTCCTCTTTTTCTATCTGTGTCATTGGATAGGTTTTGTTGGGTGTGTGCCAGCATATGTGTATGTGTGTGCGCGTGTGTGCATGTGTGTGTGTGCATGTGTGTACAGGTCAGGACAACCTCAGGTCTAAGCTCCTCCCACACATCTAGAGTGACACAGGGTCTCTCCTGTTACTCACTGCTGCACCCTTCAAGGTTGTCTGACTCCCAGGCATCCAGCAACTCTCTTGCCTCAACCTCCACCTCCCACTGGAGCACACTTCATCCAGCTTTTATATGGATCTTGGGGTTCCTGACTCAGGCCATTTTGGTCATCACACATTCAAGAAGCACATTACACACAAAACGATCTCCCCAACACCTCTCCATAGTTTTTCTTGATCCACAACCTCTACCACTATAGCTACAAGTCTGACCTCATCACTGGTCTCAAATTTTATCTAGAAAGATGTCCACCTATCTCTAGGAAATCATACCCATGGTATTTAATTTGTTTCCCAGATGGCACATTTACAGGCAAACTTCCTATTTTTCCTGACTTTGAAATTTCTATGAATGGAGCCACCATCTTCCCAGCCCCTTAAATTCTGAAGATCTGACTGTGATGTTTTTATTCAATTTTTCACAGACAGTTCATCCTGTCTGGTGTATGCATTCGTATACAGTACCATTATATAAGCTAGTCTGTTATCCATGCAGTTTATGTTCTTTGCTAGATCTGAGAAGAAATCTGCTTTATTCAATGTAGGCCACCCAGGAGACCTAGCATAGGAACTGGTACAAAGAAGAGAACATTAACCATGTGTGGTTGATACGTGCATGTAATCCCGGCACTCAGAGTGCTGAGGCAGAGTACGGAGAGTTTAAAGTCATCTACATATTAAGACCCTGTCTCAACACACAATGAATAAGCAAAAAAGGATAATTAAAAAAGGAAAAATGACCCTTCTTAGATATATTTTATCTGTCATGCACAGTTAATGATAGTGAGCTATAATTGTGTTTAACCAGAAGAAAACTACCAGAGAAAGATTCTAAGAGATACTATAACATGCAGAGTGATGTGGACTCCCCTCTGCATGCTGCGAATACCATTGGTTAATAAAGAAACTGTTTTTGGCCTATAATAAGGTAGAGTAGAGCTAGGTGGGGAAGACTGAACTGAATGTTGGGAGAAAGAAGGAGGAGTCAGGAGAAGCCTTGGAACCGCCAGAGGAGAAACACGTGGGCCACCAGCTGGAACCTTGCCAGTAGGCCACAAGCCTCATGCTAAAATGTAAAATAATAGAAATGGGTTAATTTAATATGTAAGATCTTACTAGGAATATACTAGAGTCATTGGCCAAGCAGTGTTTCAAATAATATAGTTTCTGTGTGATTATTTTAGAAGCCTGGGCAGCCAGGAAATGAACAAGTAGCCTCCTACAACACTGCTGCAAAGGAATTTATTATGTGTGTGACCAACATTTTAAGTCATCAGTAACCACATGAAAACAAAATCTATATTTGGAAGGGACAGTGAAATGTGTGGAGAACCAATTTCATGTCTCCCATTAGAGCTATTCCCTTGGTTTGTTTCCTCAGTGGTGGAATTCTATCTCCAGCTCCCAGTAATTTGTTGGTCCTGTTATTACTCCCACACTTGGTTATGAGAGCTCTGTATTGCTAAGAGTTATATGCAAAACACTGCAACTTTAACTCAGTGGAAGCACATACCTCTGAGTGTGACTCAGCACCATGATGGTGTCCACATTCCAACCGTTGCTGACCGCCTCTGCCAGTGCTGTTTGATGCTGCCTGGAGTTAACTAATCACAGGGAACAATTCTTAGGTTTAGGGTTTGCTTGCTTGCTTTTGTTAGATAACAAAATCAACACATATTGGTAGTGTGGCCAGACTTGCTGGTTTCCTGGACAAACGTGTAGATTTAATCCAACAAGAGGAAGAGAGCAGGGGAGGAGCTTCTTGTAGCCTGGAGCACTGGAATGAAGCTTGTACCAACCTGTACACTGCCACAGACAGCCTCCAAAAGACTTGAACGAATCACCCCATTGGTCTCCTCTTACTACAGCGACTGGAAGCAGGCAGATGAGGCATGTTTTAAGAGCAGTTCATGCAACTAACCAATATTTACTAGTGTCTGGCTAGTGGGCAGTATAAAGCTAACATATATGTACCAACACAGTCCTCTATGAAGTCTAATTCACCATCAGTCAGAATGCTATAGCTAATAGTTTATTCCGGCAGAATTAACAATGCATTTGCAGAGCAAATCTGGGTCCTATTTGGTGGCTGACAACATCTCCGGCTGGTATGAGGGAGGACACCGGCAGCTGTTCAGCGTAGAGCTCTCCCTGAAACAGCACCGCCAGCCCGTGCTCCCTGAAAGCAAAGCTCAGGTAGAACCCTCTGTTGTTCACAGCTCACTGCCTGCAGCCTGGCACTCGCCAGTTGCTCCTACCTTCTTCCACCCCTCCCTGTCATATTCCAAATTCCAGACAGTGGAACAACCAGCTCACTCTGTCCCCTCGTGCATCTTCTCCTTACTCGCTGTGATAAGCCGGCTCACAATCTTACCCTCAATTCCTGTAACTGTCCTTCAGACCAGAGAGCCTGTCAAATTGTTACCATGATGTCACACTTTGCATTTGGTTTTTGTTATTTCTGCTCACTGTCATTCCCTCTACTAACATGTAAATTTCCTCGAGGCCAAACTTTTTTTTCTATACTTACAACATATGCCAATTTTTTTGTTTTGTTTTGTTTTTTTGTTTTTTGAAACAGGGTTTCTCTGCGTATCTCAGACTGTCCTGGAACTCACTCTGTAAATCAGGCTGGCCTCAAACTCACAGAGATCCACCTGTCTCTGCCTCCCAAGTGCTGGGATTAAAGGTTTGCACCACCACCGCCTGACTCAAAAAGCTGAATTTTCACAAATAAATCACAAGTTAAATTTGTTAAGCAGACACCTTGGAAGAGAAAGCAGTTCCAAAGATGTTGGCAGTGTCTGAAGTTATTTTTAAATTTTTCTTTTGGTTTTTTTTAAAAGTCAGTTTATATGCCATATGTGTAAGAATCTTTTAATCAAGTCTTGTATTTATAAGATTTTGCTTTAGCCTCAAGTGGAATTACTCAGTCTGATTATCCAGGCTTGTCTCTAAATGTCCACTGATGATTTATAAAAATCACTTCTATTTTCAAAAGCTGAAAACTTCCCCTAACTGAAGCTATTTCAAAGAGTATACCAGTAGCCCTGAAGGCTATTCTATAAATACCTTGAACAATGGCAGTACTGTTTGAGTATGTGTATAATCTTACTAAGAAAGGAAGAATACTTGGAATGGTTGTGTTTAGACATACTGACTTTATATTTGTACTTAACAGGTTTCTAGAAAACCACAAAAGCAAACAGACAAATCATTTAGAGATTTTTTTCACACATATATGTGTAATTGTCTTTTTCCTAGTATGGTTTACAAAAATTGCATATATTCAATGTAAACAATCTATTTCTCTTCATTTTATTCACCAATCAAATAATTAACCTATCACTCACACTTTTAAAAATGTATATTGCAATAAAATACTCTGACCAAAACAACCTAGGGAAGAAAAGGGTTGTTTTGGCTTGCAAACACAGACAACATTGAGCAAAGTCAAGGCAGGATCTCAAGGCAGCAGCTCCAAGGCAAACCTGCTTTCTCTCCCAGATAGCATTACCTCCTACCAAGGGACTCACTTATGTCAACAACCATGGAAAACGCTTCGCTAGCTGGCTCGCTGGCTGCTCTATGCTCAGCCAGCTTTCTCGCATATTTCAGGACTACCTGCAGTAGGCTGCCTCCTCCTACATCAATTAATAGTCCAGACACTCCTTCACAGACTTGCCAGCAGGCAAATCTGAGCTAGGAAATTTCTTAGTCAAGGCGCTCCTCTCAGATGACTCTAAGAGAGTCAGTTGAGAGTTAAAGCAAACTGGGACTACTATATTAGCAAGTTTCAAATTCATTGTTATTCCTATAGTAATAATATCTTTAGGTCTCCATAGATTATTCTTCTTACAATTGAAAGTTTTGACAAACCTTAGCTTCACTGGGATGGGGACAGTCAAACAGCATAAGCCATGGGCTCCACCCTGCACTCAAGACAGCACTTCTGAGTCACACCAATTGGCCACACCACACTGAGGGGCGGGGGGAATGAACAAAGCCAATGGCAGAGAAACTGGCTTGTGTTGTGAGTACTCTGCAGGTGTTCTATGTGATGCTCATATCTGTTGATGTAAACACCCTGCTAATCAAATGGTAGTAAAGAGCCTCCTTAAAACAGTCAAAACAACCTAAACTATGAAAATCCCTTCAAGTAAAGCATTGTGATAGGAAATGTACAGAATTAGTATAAATACCATATACCCCCAAAAAATCCCTCAAGAAAACACCTTCAGTATTATAAAGGTAATTAATTATGTATGAAGGACCTAGACAATAATGATTCTAATGCTTCTATTTACTGAGCACCTAATGTGTACATACTTAGAGGTAATATTCTCACTTTCCTGACAGAGAAAATGAACCTCAGAGGCATACAAGTAGCAAATGGATAACAAGGTCTATGTTGTGTAATTAGAAGTCTGATTTCTCTGTAAATCTGCTTCAGTTCTCATAGATAATTTAGGTGGTAATGGAGAAAGGGACAGAAGGAAGAAAAGAAGGGTGAGTAAGAGAGAAAGGGGGGAGATTGCAACACAATATCCATTGCAGAAATTCTGTTTACAGTTTCTGTTATTCCATCAGCAAATGCACGAGCCTTCTATACCATATCAGCTCTAAGGTTTTTTTCAGAGGACAGAACCTTTTGTCCAAGTGATGGAAGTCGGTATTAACAACCTGAACCCCGTAAATTATAGTACCATCTTCCTGGAGTTTGTGTATTTTCTGCATTTTCTGACTAGTAGGTCTCCAGCACTTGGTACAGTGCCTATCACAAATTATGCCCAATCAATATACATTGATGAAAGCTATATTGAATGGAGTGTTCCAAGGGGAATATGAGTAAATTTAGGGAAGTAGCCACCTGACAGAACTAAAGAGCAACAGAAACTGCTCCCTACTCAAATGAGCCCCCTCAATGACATTCTGACGCTCAAGGGCCACTTGTGGTCATGTGTCCCTGCTGAAGAAGTAAGCATGGCCGTTGTTCACACCTGGTGTCAGTGCCTTTATTAGGTGTCTGTGATTAGAAGAGGGAATGAAAGGGAAAAGAGGCCATGAGTAGATCTCATTTGTTATGATAACCTGTTGCCCTCGCACCTAGAACTTTTCTCCACCTGACTCTCAATGTCTTAATGAGCCTTTTCTTGGGCCAACAGTTTTTTACCAAATAAGACTTGTCAAAAGCATCTAATAACATGCAACAATATGAAGATGGCTCTGTTTATACACTTCCTAATGTCTGACTTCTGAGACTTCTATTCATGGTTACCAGTATGTGGCCCTCACCTAAGTTCGCTACTACACCATCACTCACTGGTTGGTCTCTTTGGTTTTGCCTTTGTCCAGGGAGAAGAGCTATGTCTGCAGCTGTGATTCTCATGTATTATTTATCCAAGTACACAAGACACAGACACAAGAGAGTTGTAGATAAATGAGAAAACACAGAGCAAAAAAAATGAAAATAAATAATCTGTATTTTATTTTTTTTTAAAAGAGGAACTGGTTTGTTCTCAGGCTTCAGTGGTGTCATGGGAAAGCTGATAAACTTGGTCTCATAAATTAAGGCCGATCCCATGGCCATAAGTGTTTCACAGCTTCCTTATAACAGCGCATACATCATGGAGTTGTTAGGAATGTGAGAAATGATAACATAGGGCAAAGTACTTTGTGAAATATAGAGCTCTATTGTTTCTAAAGGAATGACTTGGGCTGGGGACATGGTCCAGCCTTTAAAGTGTCTAAGTACCTGAGTTTGGCACAGTGGGGCACATCTATAACCCCAGGACAGGTCTACGAGTCGAGACAGGGATTCCTGGAGCTCATTGACCATCCAGATAACCAAACTGATGAGATCCAGTTCAATGGGAGAGGATACGGGATGCCTGACATCAACCTCTAGCTTATACACACAGGTACACACCTATAGGAAAAGTAAGACAGACAGACAGACAAACTTAACGGGAAAAAGACAAACTTGGATTTCAATCCAGATTCTATCACTTTTGAGCTGTGTTACATTAAGCAATTATATAATCCGAATTTCAGATTCTTCATTTTTAAGTGGAGACAATAATACCTTTCAGGTATGTTTTGAAAATAAAACAAGAAAATGTTTTGGTAGCTCTGCCTGAAACACAGTGGGTATTCAGTAAGCATCCTGTTCTCCTAAAATGGGACTAATTTCCTCCACTTTCTATTGCACAATAATGTAAAAGATAAATAAGGACAAACAGCGAAACAACACAGAGTAAATCAATAGTCATAAATTGTAATGTTTTCCTGTTTAACTATGGTCTCCCAATGTGCTGGACTATCAGCAGATAATCACACCAAAGGCCAAATCAACAGACAAGGAGCCAGCATGAGTAAGCATGACAAGGTGAGCCAAGGTGGGAAGCGCCCAGAAAATTGAGGGATAATCTGGAAGAATCCTGTGTGTATCCAATAATATAAGTATAAATTTGCTCAGACAGACAAGGTATATTAAAAAAGATTTGGAAGATTTTACCAGAGAAAGTCTTGGCTCTCTAAGATTTTGGTTCATGCCACACAAGCTATTGCACAATTTCTGGGGGAACTGTTTCTCACCACAAACAATCAAAAATGTATAGCATCTCACACTCTGCCTCTAAGCTCTGTTGTATGTTATTTTCCAATTAAGGCTGCAGACAGGCTGCACAGGAATGACGATTGATGTCTGCTGCACGGCTTTGTAAGAAGCAAGGTGAGAGTGAACATTAGATCCAGCCCACAGGAGAAATGTGGTAATTGCTATAACTCCCTGCACGGCAAATCACATCTTCCAGAAACTACAGAAGAGGCACCTACAAGTAGAGAATCCGACCACAGAAAATTGGAGCACTGCTCATCTTGAGGGAGCATCCTATGAGACCTTCTACTCAACCATTTTCAGGATTTAAATCAGTGATAATGTATTCGTACTAGTTCAGTTCAGCTGGGGCATTGCAACACTGATAATAATAGTTCGTTTTTCAGTCTTCTGAAATGAACCACCTTAATTTATTCTTTGTGTGTGTGTGTGTGTGTGTGCGCGCACACTCATGCATGGACATGCACAGATGCATGTGGCGGTCGGAGGACACCTCCCAGGAGTCAGTTCTGTCTACCATGTAGCTTCCAGGATTGGCAGCAAGAACCCTGACCACTGAGTTCCACTGTCAGCCCATCACTTGTGTTAACTTCTCATTTGCATCTTATGGTTTCTCAGCTCTCTGGTTCTGGATTTTTTTCTTGCCAGTTTAAACCAGGCTTTTATGCTGTTAACAATGATAACCATCCTTGAAATAATGAGAAAGCATTTATAAGTGAAAGAAATTTGGCCTGTCATTGTGTATCTGATTCTCTCTGTTTATTTTTCCCTCTATATTGAAGCATGATCATAATCACCAACTAAATGAGAAACAAAGGAAATGCATGAAACTGCACCAGATATCAGGCAGATTTCACAGCATAGGTGAGCGTTGTCTTCAGAGAAAACCCTCTAATCATCGAGAAACACAGAAGACACACCTCCTGTCAAAGTCATTCTTACAAATCTGACTTTTAGTCTATGCTTTCGCCTTCCAACAGCTGGAGATCAATCCGACGATGTCCAGCACAGCAAAACATTATTTGACCACAAGACAGGAAGCAAGGGCGAATGGATAGAATAAGGTTGTTTCTGGAAAGTGGGTGTGAATGTGTGAATGTGTTGTACAGTGAAGCAGAAGGTAAGGTTACTTTTTAAAGAGAAAAAATTCTCAGTTTATGCGTACTGAAACTTTCTAGAAGGGTCTTTGCGTATCATCTTCCACACATTTGCATCGTTCACCTTTTTCTTTTACAATTTTTGTTTTCCTGAAGAAATCAGGTGCAACTTAAGTCTCCAATACCCACCAAGCTCGGCGACTAACCTACTTCTGCACTGGTTAGGAGAGTGATTCTATTTCCATGGGAATCCCAGAGTGCTTATTTCCTGCCAAGGGAGTAGGTTGGTGAAGGTCACAAACAAGAGGTTTGAGGACAGCAGGAGGCCTGGAAAAGGTGTCTAGCTCATATTTTGTCTAGGGTTTTCCCAAATCAGAAAGAATCCGACATCTGAGTTTTATAAACAGCTTGGTGGTTGTTTGGTTGTTTGGGATTAGGGAAATGTAAAACACGCTCTGTATGAAGGAGCATGGAGTGAACCAGAAGAGAGCTGGGCTACATTTAAAGGACACTTTGCCCCACTCTGAAAAGAAAGAAGAGAGTTAACTAGGACTACAGGCTCAATAGAACAGAAGGAATTGGGCTTCTGGGGCTATTTTATACTTAAAACAATAAATCAAAGAAAGTTGTGAATGAGTTCCTGGACAGCTTTCTAGAATTACAAAGTTAAGTCCAAGTCAGGATAGGTGGGGCTCCAGTGTGGCTGCTTGAACTTTGCCCCCTGGTCAGGAACTACCCTTCACCTGAAACAACTTGAGACACAGTCACAGAACAGGAATGAGAAAGCAGTTTTCAATTTGCCCTTGAAGCTGTCTCTGTCAGCAAAACCAGGAATGTCAGGGACAACACCGCTCAGTGCATTTCCCTCAGGCTGCCCTTCCTTCATTCAACCAATGACTCCTTCATTCAACCAATGATGACTCCTTCATTCAACCAATGACTCCTTCATTCAACCAATGATGAGCAGGCTGGGGAGTGGGTTGTCCGGTGGAGGTTTGTTCAAGTCATACAATCAGAGGCTAGTGGAGCAGAAATTGGAGTCTCTCCGTGGTCTCAGCACTCTGGCCAGCTCTTTCCACAGTGTCTCTAGCCTCCCGCTCTAAACTCTCCAAATAATTCCACTAATATGAGAATTGCTTGTTTCTGAAGTGCTACTAGCAGACAAGGGTCCAGTGTTGCATTTTAGCAAAGGCTTTTGCATTCATCTGCTAATCCTGGAAGAAAGTACCTTACCACAAAGAAGCAAGCCTCAAATGATGGAAGTATAGAATACCCCCAAACGGCACTTTCTTTTCTCTGCCTTCTTACACTGTGGTTTCTCCACCAGCAGTGATGACTTGGAGGATAAATGACATGAAGCAACTCCAAACTTCAGGGCCGTACACATCACGTCTGACTTTGTAACTTCGTGGGGTTTTCAACGAATGCCAGCACTCTTTTCCTAAGTCAGTTCCATTGTTTGGAAAGTAAATAAGAGAAATATTTTCAGTCCCCAAAATAACATTTCAAATGCAAATACTCTTTAAAAAAAAAAAGTCTTAAAGAACACGATCAGAAAAGAAACAGACTTTGGAATTTAGGCTTTTCAAGCAGAAGAGGAAATTTTTTTTTTCAAATAGAGGATTAATAGTTCTTTACAAGTGGAAGAAAGTGACTAAACACTGATGTTGTTCTTGACTGTAGTTAGAAACACACACAAGAATCAGTTGACTCTAGATAAGCCAGACAAAAATAAGCCTAAAAAAATTTCCTTTCCATCAGTACACTAAAAGTACAAGAAAAGACGGTATTATAAATAATATTTAGTACCCACCATCCCTAACTAGCAAAAAAGATCCAAGATTCCTCTGCTGCAAAAAGATGGTCCCCGAGGTTCTCTTCTCTTGCAGACTTTGCTTCCTTCTTTCCATCAAGAGGCAGGGGAGCAGCAATTCATCAAATTAGTTAATTGCAATGAATCAGTGGTAATAGGACTTTTACTTTGGGCAATTCTTTTATGCCTTGCCATGTTAATGAAGTTCCTAGACTTAAACCAAAACCCAGATGGTTTAATTTGCAATGTCAGGAATAGGAAAGAGACATGTTCTCCTTATGGCAAGCAATTTATCTCAGAAGGCGGGATAGTAGACAACCTTCTAGATCGTTCCTCATTTTTTTACAGCCCCTATTGTATTGAAATTTATTGACTAATGATGGTAAAGCCCTACAGGATAGGCCTCATTGTGTTTAAGAGAAATATACAATATTGCCTTTGGGAAACCTTCCTAGAGCAATGTGTGAGTTCCAAGAGGGATAAAAACAGAATTAGTAATTTATAATTAAATTCTTCACACTCTTTCTCCTTTGGCTTCATATCACACTTGACTTTCATATTTGTTACTTTCCTATTGCTGTGATAAACAGTATGACCAAGGCATTGTATAAAAGAAAGAACCTATTTGAGGTTTACGTTCCAGAGGGTTAGGGTCCACAATTCAGGGACAGTAGGTGGCAGTCACAGTGGCTGGACCTGGAGGCTGAGCGCTCACAACTCAAACTGCAAACAGGAAACAGAGAGTGTGCCCTGGAAATGTCCAGTGTCTTTTAAAACCATAGAGCTTGCCCCTACTAATATACTTCTGTCAGCAAGGCCATGGCTTCTGTACCCACCCAAGCAGTGTCCCCAACTGGGGACCAAGTATTAACAGGTTTTCCTCAAAATAAGCACTGAAGGATTTTAGTTTGTTTAGTATAGTTTCCACATAAGTAAGTGTAAATCCTAGTCAGAGGGAGCATTGCCACTACCTCAAATTTTAAATTAGAAGTCTAATTATAGTAATAATTTGGGAGGAAGAAGAGCTTCCTCACAATTTAACTCTGAAAATACAAGACTTTTATTTTTTGACTATGGATTCACAGTATTGTTTCTTGTCTAAGGAAGAATATTATCCTAAACATTTTTCAAAAATTGAACTGGAACCTCTCACCATAATGTTTGGCTATCTACTTAAAGCTCATACCACAGTTTTCTTTCCCTCAAAACCTTAATCCTTTTGAAAAAACTGCTCTATTTTCAGTTCATTTCAACCATGCCCTCCTCTCCAATACTTCATCTCCCCCATCTCCCCACCCCTCAATCCAATAAGCAATTGTCACACCCATTTTACAGATAGGAAAATGAAGCTCAGGGGTGGTACATGGTTTGAGAACCTTCTGACTCTAAACCCAAATTGTTAGGAATAGCAAATTTTGTATGAAGTCAGTACATTCTGAAACATGGTTTCTAAGCTAAAAAGGAAATTATAGCGTCTGAGATCAGAGAACATGAACATGCTTCTGCCTGTGAATTCCTCAAGGGCTGATTATTGCACCATTTCCAGCATATAACACTGTGTCTGCAGGCTTTTCGCTACTCTCAGTTGGATCAATGAAATATAATTCAAAAATTATTATTTGCAACTAAATAATGTCTTTCCTCATTCCCCTAAAATGGTGTTTTCCCTATTGTGGTTTCCAGAGAGATTAATAGCGACATCGTAAGAACGAGTTCTAATGGTGAGTTTGAGAAATATTATTTATTAAAGACTTTTAAGGAGAATTTACAATGCATATTAACTTTAAGGTTTGAAATCTCCTATGATAGAGAATCTTATTTAATTTCATTTAAATATTTACCCAAAGAAATCAACCTCCCTTCCTTTTGCAGAATTATTTTAACATTCTTCCATATATCCATGAAGTATGAACTACAGCTTCAGAAAAAAAAATCTTTTAATGGGCTTGATGGCACACATATATAAACCCAGCACTTGGGAGGCAGGGAGTCATGACAATCACAAGTTCAGAGCCGGCCTGAGGTACATAGTGAGATCTTGTCTCAAAACAAGACCTTTAAACTAAAAATCAAAAAGAGTGGTAGGATAGTATCACAAGAAAGGAAAACAATATTCTAGGAAAGGAACAATATTTTGAAAAAGTTACCAGAGAAAAACAACTGAGGGTTATTTGTGGGATTTTTGGTGTATTAACCCCACACACACAAAGGGCCAGAGAATCTTGGCTGTAATGATTCATCAAGTGTTCTTCCGTGGATGGGGAGCTCCAAGATTGCTTCAGGCAGACACTAAGAAGAAACTCAGACAAGAAAGGCACAAAAACCTGAAATATTCCACATCAGAAAAGACATCAAATGCCAAAGAGTAGTAATTGCAGGCTGAGAGCAAGGTTAGGAAGTATTGTCTCTCCTGGGGGTTAGAACCGAAGGTCACAGGTTCAGTCCAAGAGCCTTAAGTGAGTTAAGAAGAAACTCGAGCTTAGAGAGAACCTAGGATATAGGCAGAAGGAAACAAGTTGGAAAGATACCCATAAAACTCATGTAACTGCACAACACAATACTGTAGCGGGCTTTCTTGGAGGGCCAGCCCCCAAATTATGACACAGAAATTTTGTATTACGTATGAATGCTTAATCTTAGCTTAGGCTTGTTTCTAGCTAGCTTTTTTTGTTTTTGTTTTTAAACTTAAATTATCCCATTCCTATTCACCTTTGTGCTGTCTAGAGACTCATTTACCTCACCTACATACTGCCCATCCCGCTTTCCTGCTTCCTCTGTGTCTGGCTGGCTGGCTCCCCTTTGCTCTCTGCCCACCAACCTCACCTATCCATCCTCTGCCTAACTATTGGTCATTCAGCTAGTTATTAGGCCAATCAGGTGCTTTAGGCAGGCAAGATGAAACAGCAACCCATCTTTACACCGTTAAACAAATGCAGCATAAACAAAAGCAACACACTTTTACATAATTGAACAAATGTAGCATGAACAAACACAAGACATCTTTACATAGCTAAACAAATACTGTATTCCATAACATGATACTGTATTTTAATATAAATTATATTGTATCACACACACAGTACAATTAGCAAGGAGCTGTTCCTGATGCTAGAGCCAAATTTCAGAGTTCCTACCCTCACCACACTCCCACCAATAGCATCTAGAACACTTAGAACTGCTACAATTTCTAACACACAAGGTGGGGCCTAGGAACTAAGTATCCACGTTGGTTGTGCTGGAGTCCCTTTTGCAGAAAATGAAAACTAGGCCATCTTCAGTTCCTTCCTTAAAAAGGAAGGATGTGTGCTTATATTGGCTGCCACAGAAAGCAGACTAGATTGTGTAATACTACAAAGGACACTATTACAAGCTGACATCATTATGTGGTCACGTGTTTCCTGCCTTCCTCATGTCAGAAACACTCTAACATGCACTCTGCTTCTGTGTCTTTATCCATGGCGCACCACGTCAGTCCCCAAACTCCTCTTCCTCAGTTGCTATTTGTTTCGCCTATCTAATAAAATTGCAATCTGTTGTCCCTTGCTTTCAAGCTAAGAGTGCTAAATAAAAGAGACATGGCTGTTCATATTGCGTGTATATGTCTCCACTGCCCTATTCCTATAGACACATTAAATATATATGAAATAAACTTTCAGCTGTATTCAGCTTCTGCGAAGGAAGAAATGTATAAGGACTCCAAGAAAATATTGGTATTATCAGTGCTGTTCACAGGCTCCTTCAGTGAATCTTTGAACTCTTCTACATTTTCCCTAACTTCTCTAGCCCTACCCAACCTCCTATCCCATCCCTGACCTCTTCTGCTGAGCCAATGGTTTAACCTCTCACTTCCTAAGACAACCATGACCATCAGAAAGGAATTACTCCAGCTTTGGAATGTCCCGTGGTCTTGCATTTTCCATCCACCCCTGTTTCTTCACTTCCCCCCATCAAAAAAAAAAATCCCGCCTCTTACCCAAGGCTAGCTCCTCTCCAAACCCTTTGTTATCCTACCTTATAGGTTTTACTTTCCCTTTTCTCTGGGTACCACCTTTGTCATGGATTTCTCTAGAGACACTTATCACAAGAGTCTAAGAGTTTCTCTTTTCAGCTCTACAGATAACCCCAACTACTACACTCCATCCCTCCAGCATCACCTTTCTGGAATTCTATAATCTCCCAGAGGTCCTCTTGAATCCACCCCCTGCTCTGAGTTCTCATCTCTCCCCACACACTCTCCTCCACACCTGGCCTCCAGTTTGCATCAAGTTGCCATAAAATGGCTTGTGTGCATCACCCAGTAAACCTCTACAGGCGACCTCTCACTGGGGTCTAGCCTGTCCCTATCTTGTCATACTGTCTTGGGAGCATTGACTATGAGCTTCCTTTAGGCTCAGGCCACAGGAAGGCTCTAGATCAGCAGCTCTCAACCTGTGGGTTGCGACCTCTTTGGAAAATGTCTATCTTCAAAAACATTTACTTTCCAGTTCTTAACAGTAGCAAAATTACAGTTATAAAGTAGCAGCAAAAATAATTTGGTGGTCAGAGATCACCACAGCATGAGGAACTGTGTTAAAAGGTTGCAGCAGTAGGAAGGTTGAGAAGCATTGCTCTGGATTTGTCCCTTTGTCTCGGGTTACTCCTCAGAATCTCCAAGGGTTCCTGCTTTTCTCTCCATTTCTTCACTGGGGATTTTTCTCAGTGTACTTGGGATCTTTTCTTTTTCCCAACCTACTTGGCCTCCATGAATTTTCTTACCTGCAGTCCTGGGCCTTCACATATCCTCTTAAAGATGGCTACTTCCAATTCCTGCCTTTAAAACCAGATACCCTGCTTAGGAGGCTGTGACAGTTGCTGTCACCAGCACTTCAAAAGCCTCATATGAATTCATCCCCTTCCCAGCACAACCTGCTCCTCCATACATCTTCTTCCCCAGGGCCCACTCAGTAGACCAGAAAGCCGATGAAGAAGCCCACATCTCCCTGCAGGTGCTGTGGGTAGAGCAAATTTTCCTCCCAAGCTCTCCAGACAGATGTCCAGGCTGCAGCTTCAGAACCCGTGTAAAGCTTTGTTCCTGCACCATGCTGTCCCCATGGTTCTTATTACGGGAATAAGGCTGTAGCCAATGGTTCTAAAGCCCAGACTTCTTACCAAGGCCCAAAAGGTTATTTTAGGCACTCTCTTTCTTTCATTTGCTCCAATGGCTATTAACATATCATCATTATTATTATGTGACATGATTTTATCAGTTCTGTTATACTACAAACAGAGCCACTTGGAGAATCTAGAATGTTCTAGGCTCTATTTTTTGTCTGCCCCATCCTCACACCTAGGTAATTCCTATTCATCCTTCACATCTTTATACAGAAAAATATTCTTTTGGGAAACATTCTGGGACTTCATCTCCGTCCCAAGGTTGTGACTTCACCTACTGTGAGGCTGACCCTTCTAAACTGAAGGGCAATCATAAAGTGAGTCTGTGCAGTGTGTTGGTACTTCTCATAGCACATAAGAGGACAGTAGGCAATGGTGGGTCTCTCAATAAATACAAGGTAATGTGAAGATAGCATCCACATACAGGCTGACTTAAGGCTGACTTGTCCAGGAACTGGTTTAAAGCTCTTTTATAACTCCAGACATGACAGAGACCAGTTCCCTAATACAAAAGCCCCACTGAGCCTGTGAGTAGAGCTCTCAGAATCTCAGTTGTTGGAACTGAGAAGAAGAGATCACAGGAAGTCAGGAGGAGACTAAGGCATTAGCCTTGAAAGGAGACGGACAGACAGATCTGCTACAGGTGCTTAGGGTGTAAGAGGACATAAAAGCAGGATTGAAATGAGTATTATTCTGGAAGGTTAAAATCAAGGGGGGAGGATAGGGATTTGATATGAGAGTTTGATCTAAATTTAAACTCGAGAGCTTGAGGTTTTTCACCTCACACTACTAATTTGGGAAATGTAACCAAGTCAGGGAGCAGTCACTGTGAATTTACAGTAAGCATTCTTGTGTGGTTTGAAGTAGGTTCTAGTGATTTGTGACCATTCCATTTTTGTGGGCTATCTAGAAAGTTCTAGGCTTTATCACTCCAGAGAGAGAGTGCAGTACTGAAGTCAACATGGCTTCAATCTCTGTTCTGCTTGACAGTCCACTAACAATCCTTTGATATGTGTTCTGAATGAAGAGTGGTTTTAAGTTATAATCGGTCCATTCACCAAATCTTTTAATAGAACCTTGAGTCTAGGACAGACAAATCAACATTCTATGATAGTACAGATTAAAGAAAGCATCTTGATAAGTATTCATTTTGGGAGCTGGGGAGATGGCTCAACAGTCAAGAGCACTTGCTGCCCTTCCAGAGGACCTGCTTTCGGTTCTCAGCATCCACACAACAGCCTGCTCCAACAGTTCCAGGGAGCTCCAAGGGTATACATAAAGTATACATGCGGTGCACATGCTACACCCCACAAGTGACAAGAGTTCAAGGCCATCCTTTATTATATAGCAAGTTTGAGGCCAGTCTTGACTTCCATGAGAACCACCCTCAAAACAAAAATTATTGTAGTTATTTTAAATATTATTCTTTATGTAAAGCTATTAATTTGAAAAACATTATTATCCATTTCATATTCATTAATGTGAAATATGAATAAAACAGTAAAAGGTTTGATACAGATAAGGAAGTCTGCCTCTTAAAACAGTTTTATAAGCAGTTTTGTAAGGTATCTCATACCTGTAGCCCCAGCACTTGAGAAACTGAAGTAGAGAGGTCACTGAAAGTTCAAGGTTAGACTTGACTACATAGAAAGTTCCAGAGCTATAAAGTTATGCTCTGTTTAAAAGAAAATAAACAGTAAACATAAAGTTTTATTTCTTCCCCGATCCCATAGACGATTTGAACATTTTTGCTATTATTAAGCAGAACCTGGTGGTACAAGCCTATAACTCCAGATACTCAGGAGGATAAGGCAGAGGAGCGTCACAAATTCAAGACCAACCTGGGTAAATAAGTTGAAGGACAGATTTGGGTAAATAAATGAGAGCCTCAAATAGTCAAAAAGAAGGCTGGTGATAGAAGTCAGTGGTGGACCACCTATCAAACTGTGGCCCTCGGTTCCGTTCAGTCCCTAGTACCACATATCCTTTTTCATCCTTAGAACACTATCTGGCACTTAGGGAGAGTCATAATATTAACTATTATTCAATGCTGATGATGAAACTAAAACTTCAAGGAAATACTTTTAGCCAAGTCTGATGGATACAAGTCTACAATCCCACCACTCAGGAGGTTGAAACAGGAGAAAAGAGAGTTCAAAGCCAGCCCATGCTTCATAGTGAGCTCCAGGACACTGTAGAGCTACATGATGAGACCTTGTCTCCAAAAAGGGAGAAGAAAGGGAAGGTGAGAGGGAGGAAGGGAAGAGAAATAAAGAAAGGAAAATATTTTATTTCCTTAACAGCATAAGATTTTTTTTTGGAAAACTTTAAAAGTCTGTGCAGGTGTTGCTCAATGTATACAGCTTTCAATCATGCAAGATGTAAGAGTTCTAGAAAACAAGAAATTGTAGCCAGTTGATAATACATAATACTTTAATAGACATTTAAATTTGTTAAGAGGGTCATTTCATTTTTCTAATCTGGGACTGTGTCTCAAACCTTTACATAGACCAAGATATCCTTGAACTTGTGGCCATTACATGTGAACTACCATGACTGGCTTGGATAAATTAATTTGTACCATAAATTTTAAAATCAGAGTTCAAATTGTCCTGTTTATTAAAAGTAGATTGGGACTGGATAGATGGCTCACTGATTAAGAGCTTCTTCTTACAAAGGAACTGGGTTCAATTCCTAGCATCCACGCTGGGACTCACAACCGCCTGTAACTCCAGTGTTATAGGACCCAACACCTTCCTCTGGCTATGAGGGCATCAGGCATGCCTGGGGTGTACAACCATACATGTAGACAAACAAAAACCCATATCTCATTAAATGACAGTCTGAAGGCACTTGCATTGCTAGAGGAGCTTTGGCTGCTGTAGCAAGTCAACTCTGATTGTCAAGCAGCTACTGTACATTCGGGAAGTACACACTCTCAAGTTGGCCAGTCAGCTTTCTTCCAGATGGTGACTTAAGAATGCAGGGTTTGTGCATGTGTGATTCTGGCTTCCTTAGGGCCCGTTTTCATGTTTCTCCAGGTAGACTGAGGAAGAAGAGTTGGGAGAAAGATTGCAGATGTTTATTTAAAAACACACCTGCTTTTTAAAAGTCTTGGCCTAGAATGGCAAGAAAGACTGGGCGGTCTATGTCCTGGCTCAGTAGCCATGTTCTGGCAAGAGTTCTAGCCATGTGAGGAAGAACACATTTTGTTAAACTCCTGGCCATCTCCACCACAGTCTAGAGTGGTATATTATTTGGGTTTTAATAAATAAAGCTTGCCTGAAGATCAGAGGGAAAGTCTCCACACTAGTCAGCCATACAGACCAGGGAGTGGTAGCACGCACCTTTAATCCCAGGACTGGGGAGACAGAGGCAGATGGATACCTGTGGGTTCAAGGTCAGCCTAGGCTACACAAGATTGATCCAAAAACAGATCCAAGTGGTGGTAGTTCACACCTTTAATCCCAGTATTTGAGAATCACACACTTTTAATCCTAGCTCTAGGGAGGTGGAAACAGGAGCCATATGGCTGGGCAAAGAGAAGAATACAAAGGTGAAGAGACAGGAACTCAGTGGAGTGTGGAGTCTGAGGATTCGTGGAGACAGGACCTCTCCCTTTCAGTCTGAAGATCTGGTAGAGGTTAAAGATCTCTCTACTTGTTGGCTGCTTTGCTTTTCTGATCTTCAGATTGAACCCCAATATTTGTCTCTTTCCTTTTTTTGTACTACAACAGTCCTTGAATATAATGTCTATAAACACATTGAACCTTAGTTTTAAAGTGCTCACAAAATATTCACTTTCTGTAGCACTCAATGTATTTTAATGGCAATCAATCAATCAAACAAAAATACAAACATTGTTTCAGGATTCTCTTTTCTTATCTTTTTTCATTTTACTTTTGTCATGTCTTTAATCTCCATAAAGCAATGCATTAAATCTGATTTAAAATTATTTCAGAATCACAAAAATTTTGTTTGTCTACCCCTGGCACTAGGATGTTGTGTTTAATAGCCTATTACTTCTAGGAACAATCCTATTTATCCACACAGCTTACCTTCATTCACATTTTTATTTTCTATTTTGATTAGCTTATCAAATATCATACTTCCTTAAGACTTTCCCACACATCCTTACTTAGTTGACCCTCAGTGACACTCCCAGCTTGTTCCCTTCCACTTTTGTGCCACACACATTGTTCTACCCTTCTCCTACTCCCCAGTCCCTTAAAGAACCTTTCCCCCTTTTCATAGGCCCTGTGTGGTTTCTCTGGGCTCTGCATACACTCATTTCTTCACAAATACACATACAGGAAGTTTAGAAGGGAGACATCGGCACATTCCTTGAATCCCAGCACTGAGGAGGCAGAGGCAGGTGGATCTCTGGGAGCTGGAAGTCAGCCTGAACTAAATTACAGATATTTGTGAACCATTATGTGGTTGGTTAATGGATATTGAACCCTGGTCCTCCTCAAGAACAACATATTCTCTTAACCACTAACCCATTTCTCTAGCTTCCAGTGAGTTTTTGTCTTGATGGACTTGTGTAAGCGCTTCCCTTGGGTGCACATGGAACTTTAACATCAGAAATGTTCCAAGTCCCAGATAACACCAGGCGACCTTCAGGGCTCTTCTGCCTCCTCAACATCTTCATATTCCCCTCAGCACAGGTTGTGCCTCATATTTCAGTCCTAACTTTCCCTCCCTTTCCTTCAATATTCACAGGAATCTATTATAATGATCTCTCCCTCTGTTGTTGGAAGCTGCTCATTCATTCCTGGCCACCCAGAACCAGAATAAGCATACAAAAATTTATTATTTATTATTTGCAATATTGTTAGGCCAATAGCTTAAGCATATTGTTAGCTAGCTCTTATATCTTAAATTAACCCATTTTTATTATTTTATATTTTGTCATGAGGCTCATAGCCTACCAGAAAGTGATGTGAGAGTTGATATATGCTGTAAATATGTTTTATTGCCATTAGTCAATAAAGAAGCTGCTTTCGGCCACTGGCTTAACAGAGTAAAGCCAGGCTGAAAGAGATAAAGAGAGAGAGTAGGTAGAGTCAGGAAGAAGCCAAGTAGCCACTGCCACCAGAGGCAGACAAGCTGAAACCTTGCTGGTAAGCCACAACCATGCAGCAACACACAGATTAATAGAAATGGGTTAACCAAAGATATAAGCGCTAGCTAGAAATATGCTTAAGCTATTGGCCAACCGTATTCCAAATAATATGGTTTCTGAGTGATTATTTCAGAGATGAGCAGCCTGGAATGAACAAGCAGCCTCCCCAAACAGACAAGGTTCCTGCTGGCAGCTTGCATCTTTCTCCTCTGGCGGCTCCATGGCTTATCTCAACTCTGCCTACTCTCTCCTCCTCTATCTGCTTGGAACTCCTGCCTTGCCCTATTCTGCTAAGCTGCTGGCTGAAACACATTTATTCATTAGCCAATAAAAGCAACACATAGACAGAAGGACCTCCCACACCATTTCTCCTTTTCTGTTCAAATAAAAAGGAAGGTTTTCTTTTTTAACAAAGTAAAATTACATATATCAAAACAGGTATCTGTAGTAATAGGGGCGGCGGCGGGGCTGCGTCCCCAACACCCCAGCCGCCTGCTCAGCTAGCTTTTGCCCCGAAATAACAACACACAAACTGTATTCATTTAATCACTGCTTGGCCATTCTGCTCTAGCCCTTACTGGCTAATTCTGATATCCCGATCAACCCATCTCTAATAATCTGTGAGCACCGGTCTTACCGGGAAAGATTCAGCATGTCTGACCTGGCGGCTTGCTTCATCACGTGCCTCTGCCCAGGAGCCGGGAGAATGGCGTCTCTCTCTGAGGCGTTTGCTCCGGAGAGGAGAGATGTCCAGTCTGACCTCACTTCCTCTTCCTCCCGGCATTCTGTTCTGTTTACTCCACCTACCTACGTCCTAACCAATAAAATGGGCCGAGGCAGTTCCTTTATTAGCCAATGACCTTCCTCCATCAGGTATCAAACAAGCATGATAGTTACAATACTAATATCTACTTTATCTTTTATTTTAACTAAGGAAAACTATAACTATCTATTCTTCAACTCCATCAAAGACTCCAAAGGATATATTACCTAAGTAAACAGGAAGTGCATTGTAAGCAACTTCCAAAACTTAACAGAGACATCTCACTGCCTGCACAGTAACCAAAAGTTCTTCTGTAATGCCGCAGGTACCCATCTTCAGCCTATAGGCCCATAGTATCTGGCAGACTTTTCCATGGGCAGGAAACTTCAAAGACAGTTCTACCTATATTGGCAGCTTGTCAGTCACTTTCTTCTGTATCCTGCAAAATGTCTGGCAGACTCTTTCATGAAGCAGGAACCCTGAAGAACCTTTGGTGTAGGAAGTTATTTTGTTCTTATGGATTAAGGAATAAAGAAACTGTCTCATCCATATTACCAAATATTGTTTATAATTGTTTGTTTACATTTAAAGGGGAATATGATATAGATATGAATAATTTGCATTGATATGAATCTTGGTTTATTGATATAAATTTAAGGTCAATTTTGCTATATGTATATGTATTTCTGATCTTGATTAAGGTATTGTGATTGTGTAGTTCATTTAAAAATGTAATGTATAGGGCTGGAGAGATGGCTCAGAGGTTAAGAGCACTGGCTGCTCTTCCAGAGGTCCTGAGTTCAATTCCCAGCAACCACATGGTGGCTCACAACCATCTGTACTGACATCTGGCGCCCTCCTCTGGCATGCCGGCATACATCGAGGCAGAATGTTGTATACATAATAAATAAATCTTAAAAAAAAATGTAATGTATAATTTAAAAATATAGGTTAATAGATAATCATCTATAATAGTCAAGCTTGTAATCATGTTAATTAGATTTTCTAGATGTATAGAGATATATTTCAGTTAGATAGATATTCTTCAGATCTTTCAGAGACTTTCAGAATATGACATTTAAAATGTTTAAAAACTTAAGACTTTTCATGACAGTGAGACACATTTGCTCATGGCAGCACCAAGCTACTTCAAGAGAAAGATGGACATTGAGAGGCTTCTTAGCCATGTGGACAAGAAACTGCTCTTGCCTAAACTGCTTAACTGAACATGCAGTACGGGTAAAAACAAAAAAAAAACAAAAAAAAAAAAACATGACTGCTAAACTTGCCTAAAGGTGAGATGATCCTTCAGGGTTCCGGCTTCATGAAAGGGTCTGTGAGACATTCTTCAGGATACAGAAGAAAGTGACTAAACTGTCTTTAAATTTTTCTGCTTCATGAAAAAGTCTGCTAGATACTATGGGCCTGTAGGCTGAAGATGGATGCCCCAATGGTACAGAACAACTTTGGATGACTGTCCAGGCAGCAAGACGTCTCTGTCATTTCTAGAGTTTTGGAAGTTACTTACAATGCATTTCCTGTTTACTTAGGTAACATTATATCCTTCTGGAGTCTTTGATGGAGTTAAAAAAATTTATAGTTATAGTTTTCATTTGTTATGATAAAAGATAAAGTATATATATATATATATATATATATATATAGTAACTGTAATTCTTGCTTGATAGCTATTTTGTTATATGAAATTTTACTATGTTAAAGTTAAAGCCTCCCTTTTTGTTTAAACAGAAAAGGGGAAATGGTATAGGAGGTCCTTCTGTCTATGTGTTGCTTTCATTGGTTAATGAATAAAGAAACTGCTTTGGCCTTGATAGGGCAGGACTTACGTAGGCAGGGAGAAGGCAGGGAGAGAGAGAGAGAGAGAGAGAGAGAGAGAGAGAGAGAGAGAGAGAGGCCATGTATTTGCTGGAGACGGACACCAGTTAGAACCTCTGGTAAGCCACTGCCACGTGGCAATACACAGATTAATGGAGATGGGTTAAACTAATATGTAAGAGTTGGCCAATAAGAAATTAGAGCTAATGGCCAAGCAGTGTTTTAATTAATACAGTTTCTGTCTGGTTATTTCAGGTATAAGCTAGCCGGGAGGCTGGGACAAACAAGTAGCCCCTCCTTGTAACATTTGATGCCAATGTGATGGACTAAATCTACTTTAAAAAAATCTGAGAGAGCTTAATTTTAAATGAAAAATACAGTTTAAC
Source organism: Microtus pennsylvanicus (assembly GCF_037038515.1). Taxonomy (NCBI): domain Eukaryota; kingdom Metazoa; phylum Chordata; class Mammalia; order Rodentia; family Cricetidae; genus Microtus; species Microtus pennsylvanicus. The sequence continues at coordinate 1,407,141 of NC_134595.1, read as the reverse complement.
ATGGCTTTTTGCTGTTTGCTGGCTCCTTTAAGAGAGATTTTCCTGACTCAGCAGCTGTAGCATTAAAAAAAAGCCACATAGTTTTAAAAAACAGCTTCCTGGGCTGTGCCACCAGTGTGAACTCTGGCTATGAAGCATTTCAATGGCATTTGTGGGCCCAGGTGCTTCTGTGCCCACTCAGGTGGGAAGGAAAGCAGCTGAGACCATACCTGTGGCTCAGTGCTTCCTGCCTGGGCAGATGGCAGGATCAGGTCTACTAGGCTTGGGCAGCTGGGACAAACAGCGGGCCCTCCCTTGCAACATAACTTCTTTAGATAATTTCAGTAGTCATTTTTCTGTGGGTTCTGCATGTCCAGTTCATACAATATACCATCAAGCAGACCGTGCAAGAGTACTTTCTTACCCAGCAAACTCTATAAGGAGCCTCTTTGATGCCCATCTTCCTCTTTATGTAGATTGGTGCTGCCAGGAACAGATGTGTCTCATTGTCATAAAAAGTCTTAAGTTTTTAAAACATTTTAAATGCCATATTCTGTAGGTCTTTGAGATGGTTTGAAAAATACCTATCTATCTGAAATATAGCTCTGTACATCTTGAAAACCTAATATAACTACAAGCTTGACTATTATAGATGACTATTAACCTGTATTTCTTAACTATACATTTTAAAATGAGCTGCACAAAGGCAATACCTTAATCAAGAGCAGAAATATATGTATTTATATGTATATATATGTATATATAAAACAAAATTGAGCTTAAATTTGAATCCATAAACCAAGATTCTTACCAATGCAAAGTATTCATCTCTATATCATATCCTTCTCTAAATGTAAACAAACATTTATAAACAATATTTGGGAATATGGGCATGGTTCTCTCCAAACTGCTTCCTGCTTTTTGTCAGGCGAAATAAGTTTTGGGAGTGTTTGTGGTCTTGGTCTATCAAACCACATTAGTCTGGAAGGAATCTACAGGTTCTCATCTTCTGTGGAATCAAAAGTAGAACCTCTTTTCCAAAGCAACATATGCTTAGACTCAATATACCTTTAAAATATCTATGCTGGTTTAGCTTAGCAGCTTGAACAATGAAATGTCTCTCTGTACTGAGCTCATTTGCAGTCAAAAAATTTTTAAAAAACACAATAATATATATAATCCAGACTCTCTGTGTATATTCCATCTTTATGTGGCTTTTTTTACTCTATTACTTTTTCTACAAGTTTAATATTTATTTTACTATCTTTACTACTTTAATCTATGACTGTACTTTTTTATAACTGTCTATACTCTTTTTTTCTAGCTCTCTCTCAAAGCTACATACATTTATCCAACACTGTGACCCATTTAGAGCTCTTTTCTCTCTGTATTTGTCTTTATTGCATCCATATCTATAATTATTTTTTGACCAGGAGGGTTTTTTTTTAAGTGCTCAACAGGCATAGCTAGGACCAACTCCTCAGTCCTGCCTGCTTGCTCCACCCAGTCCAACATGGCAGAGGCATGCTCACTGACTCTGAGACTGCCACGTGGGAGCCATCCTCACCACCTCAACTCTGGGTAGCACCATGCAGCATATAAACCCTTTTTATCTGAGTAAAAGCTAAATCTGCCTTGCTGCTCACTGCACAGTCTACAAATATCTCTGCATATGGTGGCGAGAATTTGCCATGTTCTCCTACCTGTGCACTCCAAGTAGACTTGATTTTGCTGCCTGCCCAGGTGAGGAGCACTGAGCCATTGGCATGGTCTCAGCTACTTTCCTTTGGATCCCGAGTGGGCACAAAACCATCCAGACCTGAAGTGGGTGGTGGGCATCAGCCCCAAATGTTTCAGATTGCGTTGGCACACCAATCTGTTGCTGGAGGCTGCTAGTTTGTTTCCCAGTTGTCCAGAACAGAAATAACCACACAGAAATCTGAATTAATTGCAATACTGTTTGGCCAATAGCTTAAGCGTATTTCTGGATAGCTTTTATATCTTAAATTAACCCATTTCTATTAATTAGTGTTGTAAGTCCCAGTCTCTGGCCCCATCCTTGCGACCACTCCCCCAGTCTATTTAAACTGCGTCCCTGAACAGTTCCCTCATGGTCTCTTTCCTCCCCTCCCCAGTCCCCCATGGTTGCAGCTCCCTAGTTCCCCCTCGGGGCCACCCAAGAGGGCAAGAATCCCATTAAACCTGGATATTTTTAATTTGACTTGTTGTGATTTGGCTTGATTGGGATTTTTGCATAGCTGTCACACTCAGGCGACTCCCTTGATGAACAGCTTCCCGTTGATTTAGCTGAACTCACTTTCAAAGCACCTGCTTTATTGTCAGGACACAATCAAAGCTCCGTGATCCCAAGTCCTCTAAACCAAGCTGGAAAGTTGGGCTCCCACACCAGCTGTGGGATACAATTTAATTTCACTCAATTTGATCTTATGTTCCTTGGAATACAACCAATGCATAGTAAGACTTCAACAAAAATGTTTTTCTGAATGAATGGATGAAAATGTCTAGCTGGGAGATGTGGCTTTGAATGAGAAAATTACGAAAAGCCAAAAATTCAGAGGAAATCATCTGTAATTCTTTGTTCTGTGTGACCACGGGAGCACAGGTTTCTAAGTGATTAAAGTTCTCCCTAATGTTTTGTTCCTTTGTTGCTATGCTACTTAGAGAAGACTGGAGGATAAAGTTTTCTCTTCCTTCTTGGAGCTTTGGGAAGAAATCAAACACACTCAGGTCACACAGAGAGCTAATGACCTTTTCAGTTAACCTTCCATGCATAGTTTCAGTGTCTCTTGTTCTGTGAGTCATGATCTATAGATGTGGATAATTGGCAGCAGATGGACCCATTTTCCTCAGAAAAGCTTTAAGGAAATATGACCTACCAAAGGAACCATGATAGTTTAAACACACACTGATATTTAGCTAAAGGTCATCATCTCTTTGAATAATATCTAAAGGAAAACCATTTAGTTACACAAATAAAAACATAAAAGATGCTTAAAGTGTCAACATTAAGAGAAAACCTTTTACTTAGTAGAGAGCAGAACTTCAACAAATACTCTATATGATGGCTCTTCAAATGAAAATCCTGAAGAATCTTTGCAGCGTCTTGTTTGTCATGGTAATGGTCAAGAAGTTTTGCAGCAGACACACAACTTTCGGCCTTACACTACTATGTTATTCTAATTATAACCCCTACTTAGTACTGCTGTTGAATGCACAGATACAGCCAACACTGGAACAGAGGGACAGAGAACATGAAAATCTCCAGACAAAATGGCAGCTCCTCCACGTCCCCCTTTGAAGACTCCTAAGTGTTTAGGAGATGAGAAATGGCAGTTACAGAGCAAAGGCGACTGCTGCAGCTGTAAGTGTGCACTGGTGCAGCTCTTGAAAGTGCTTCACCTTACTCTTTGCCAAATTATTCTAGGAATTAAAGAAAATCAGAGAGTGTGAGTTAAACAACTGTGTGTGAATAGGTTTACCACAAACTGTCTTACACCCTTCACAATAAACTGGTTGTAATTTGCTGGGTCACATTTTGGGAGAAAGAGTTTAGCTTTTCCACCAACAGTCATTACTAGAGTTTACCCCCCTCAGCCTCCTGTCATCTTTGTCTCTCTCTGTCCTCTCTCTATATGTACCTGTCTGTCTTTCTGTCTCTGTGTGTGTTTGTCTCTCTGTTTGTCTCTGTACTCTCTCTCCCTGTCCCCTATTTGTGTCTGTCTATCTCTTTGTCACTGTGTATCGGTCTCTGTCCCTCCCCCTCTCTCTCACTGTAGCCCAGGTTTAACTATGCAACCCAGATTGGTCTCAAACTAATGGCAATCCTCCTGCCTCAATCTCTCCAGTGCTATCATAGAAATGAGCCTCAATTGGCAGCTACTGAAATTTTCTAACTTTATCAACAGACCCAGATTGTATGTGCTCAAACTAACATTTTACAGATTTGTAAGGAAGGTGAATACTGAGTAATTGGTTGATCAACTCTTTTGCATTGAGTATTCAGACAAAACATAAACATATTCCCTGTTAATTCAGCTGAGTTGTGAAAACTGCTAGTACTTATGCCTTCCTCTTCCCGTTCCACAATCAGAGCACATAACCCCTGTACTTCTTAGCCTCAGGGAGTATGTCATGAGGTGGAAAGCAGAAGTTGCCTGGGTTTTAATGTCCAACCTCCAAAACCCACAAGAAAGTCTGTGGTGGACCCGATGGAGGGAAAGGGGAACTGGGTTTGCTTCCAGAAAGGAAAGAGGGCTGCTTAGAAGTGTGAGGAGCTACAGAGCCTAACCGTTCCCCTTCATTTTTTTCCGTCCTGCTCCCTAGAAGTACATAAGCAATTCTAGCTCACTGGAGACTTCTGCCTCTGCGGTGCTGTAAAGGCAACAGTGGTCTTGGATTAAAGGAGTTTCTAGGAGTAAAGGCAGTGCGTGCTTCCCTGGAACCTTCCTGGGCTGATGGTTCTATAATATTAAGTTGGAGGTGACACCCCAGCCTTCTAACACCCCTATATCCAAGAAGTCTGGGATGATTGGAAGCCCCTGGCCTGGTAGTTGCCCCAGTCCAGCCTTGAACTCCCAGCATGCCAAGCTCTTACCCCTCCCATGGGGAGGGTCAAGACCAGTCCCACAGGCTATTTAGGCTCCTGCCAAGATCAAATTCTTGGTGAGGGCACTTATGCTGACCCACAGGTTCAAACTCTTTACGATGAACAAATCTTGTCCCTATGCCACAAAGCAGCTTTAAATGCTTGGGACAGGATTCAAGAATAGGAAAATGAATTGAATGATATACCAGGGTTAAACAGGGTCAGAGAGAACCCTTTAGTGATTTTTTCACAAAGACTAAGGCTGTAAAAATAGGAGTAACAGACCCAGATGCTAGCCGAGTACTTATTGAATCTCTGGCTTTTGAAAATGCCAACTTAGAATGTAAAAAGATACTTGTGCCTTTAGAGGTTAGATCAGCACCAATGGATGAATGGAACCTGCACACAATGAACATTGAGACATTTGACTATAATACTGAATCTTGGGTAGGAGAAGCAATTTCCAAAGGAATCAAAATGCCAAATGTTTTAATTGTGATAGAAAAGGACATCTGAGAAGGGATTGTAGACAAGGAAATCCTAGGAATAATATCTTCTCTGGGAATGTCAAGAATAGGAGGATTCAGCCTTCAGGTAGAAGGTGTGGCAAAGGCCAATATTGGACCAGTCAATGCAGATCAACAAAAGACAGAAAATGCAACCCAATAACATTGGGAAACTCCTTGGGGGACCTCTCATAGGCCCCCAAGTCAAAAGTGGTCCAGTCATTCCCAGTCACTGTGGAGGACATGTCTCACCAGGAAAATTAAAAAGTCCAGAGCCTTCAGTAAAAGACCATACTGTTCTGGATGATGGAATGAACATGGAGGATAAATCAAAAATTCCAATAGGAAATAGGAAACATATATTCTGGCAGACTTCAATAATTGATAAAAACCAAAGTTAAGAGTATGTATTGTAATTGTGGGTTTGATAGACACAGATGCAGACGTTAGCATCATTACTCAAAAATCTTGACATTTAAATTGGCCTCTTCAAGAGGCAGATTCTCAATCCCTATCTCAAGTGAAACAAAGTATGACATGGGTTGAATGCACAGGGCCAGAAGAACAGAGAGGAAAGTTGAAGCCATTTGTGGCTAATATTGTAGTGAATTTATGAGGTCATGACCTGTTACAGCAATGGAATACCAGATTAACATTCCTGCAATCCCAGAAACTCATAATATTGAAAAAGATATTATAAGGTACTAAACACAAAGGTCACCAGCCATTCAGGCTGTACAAGAACACAAAACAACTATCAAACCTTTAGAGGTACAAACAACCCTACCTTTAAAATGGTTAACTGAGAAACAAATTTGGGTTAACTAGTGACCATTAACAGAAGACAAACTGCAGACTTTAGAACAGCTGGTGCAGGAGCAATTAGAAGCTCACCATATTGAAGAATCAACCAGCCCTTGGAATTCTCCTGTATTTGTTGTTAAAAAGAAATCTGACAAATGGAGAACGGTGACAGATCTAAGAGCTGTCAATAAAGTAATTTAACCTATGGGCCCTCTACAAACTAGAATTTCTCTGCCTTCAATATTACCAAATGAATGACTCTCATAGTTATTGATTTGAAAAATCGTTTCTTCACTATCCCTTTACAAGAAAAGTACAGAGAAAAATTTGCTTTCTCAGTGCCTACTTACAAAAACTCTCAACCTACTAGGAGATACCCATGGACCATCCTATGCTCAGTGGCTCTACCCTATGCCAATACTTTGTCAGTCGGCCATTGGAAATAATATGTAAGCAATTTACTAAGTCTATAATTTACCATTACAGGGATGACATTTTGCTATCTGATTCAAACATAAATACTTTAGAAACAATGTTTGAAGAAAAAAGAAAGTTTTGTCAAATTGGGGATTACAAATTGCTCCTGAGAAAATACAGAGAGGAGATTATGTCAATTACCTAGGTTATAGAATAGGTTTACAGAAAATTAGAACACAAAAGGCACAAATTAGGAGAGACTGATTGTGAACTCTTAATGATTTTCAAAGACTGTTAGGAGAGATTTCCAGTCTATGAACGGCTGTTGGGATGACGCCTGATCTAATCACTCATTTAAACAAAACCTTAGATGGTGATAAAGACTTGAATAGTCCCAGAGAATTAACAGCTGAAGCAGAAAGGGAATTGACAATTGTTGAGGAGAAATTACAGGAGCCACATGTGGATAGGGTGAATCCAAATCTTAACTGTATTCTAGTCATGTTGCCTTCCAAAATTTCTACTACAGGAATTTTAGTACAGAGGGATGATTTTATCTTAGATTGGATCTTTTTACCACATAAACCAAGTAAAAAATTAAAAACTTATGTGGAAAAAGTCTCTGAATTAATTATAAAAGATAGATTGAGACTTTGTCAACTAGCAGGTATAGACCCAGCAGAGATTATAGTGTCTTTTACTACTGATTAAATAAAAAAGTTATGGATTCTTCCCTGAATTTTACGTGATGTTCTAATAACCGGAGCCCATACATTTTATACTGATGCATATAAATCAGGGAAGGCAGGTTACAAATTAGAAGAATTAAGTAAGGTGGAACAAAGCCCTCATAATTCTGTCCAAAAGGCAGAAATATATGCTATTCTTATGGTACTAAGGGATTTGAGAGAATCTCTTAATATTCTGATTCACAATATGCAGAAATAGTTGTTTTGCATATTGAAACCACTGAATTTATACCAGATGATACATAATTGACTTCATTATTCATATAGGTCCAATATATAATCAGGAATAGTCTTTGTCCCATATACATAACATACATCTGATCCCATATGGGTCTACCAGGTCCTCTAGCACAAGGTAATAAATAAATTGATCTATTACTGATTGGAAGTGTGTTGAAGGCCTCAGAATTCCATAAGAAACATCATTTCACTAGCAAAGGTTTAAAAAAGAGTTTTCTGTTACATGGCAACAAGCTAAGGTGATTATAAAGAGATGTCCTACTTGCTTTTTCTATAACCGAACACTACTACCTGCAAAGACTAACCCAAAGGGTACTCAAAGAAATGAAATCTGGCAGATGGATGTGTTCCACTGTACAGAATTTGGAAAATTAAAATATGTATACCACACTATTGACGCAGGTTTTCAGTGGGCAACTGCTTTCAGCTCAGAAAAGGCTGATTCAGTAATCACACATTTATTAGAAGTTATAGCCATCATATACCTGCACAAATAAAGACAGATCATGGTCCAGCATATGTCTCTAAGAAAATGAAACGGTTTTTTGCTTATTATAATATAAAGTATATTACAGGTATACCACACAGGTCAGGAAGTTGTAGAAAGAGCAAATCAAACTATAAAGGATATGTTAAACAAACAGAAAGGGATGGAAAATACCCCCAGAAATAGATTACATAATGCTTTATTAACCTTGAATTTTCTTAACACTAAATGAGAAAGGAACAACAGCAGCAGAGAGACATTGGATAATAGAGAAGTCATCTAAATTAAATCAGGTGCTATATTTCAAGGATGTGTTGACCTACAATGGAAGCCAGGAGATTTGCTATGTTGGAGAAGGGGTTTTACTCTTGTTTCCACAGAAAAGAAAAACTATGGATACCATCAAAATTAGTAAATATTTGATTTGAAAAAGAGAAATGTCTTGAGAAAGAGAAATGACAGATCATACAAAACAGTGATAAGCATACAGGTGGTAAGGAAATCATATGGGGTTGGGGCAGGGTTCTGCTTTTGTCTTTACAGGAAAATACACATCTTCAAATATTCAAAAGACATTGGATGTTTGAATGCTGACAGATGGAAAAATAACTATCCGTTAAGGATTGTCAAGAAAAAGGAATACAATTTATGAGATCAGGTAACTGATATACATACATTTAAACATATATATATATATGGGGAGAGAACAAGAGAGAGAGAGAGAGAGAGAGAGAGAGAGAGAGAGAGAGAGAGAGAGAGAGTTGGCTTTGGAGTTGGACAACGGCTCTGTCCTTCTCTAAATCCAAGCATGTTACTAAAAGAAAAATTCAGAGTTTCTGTCTCATGTCAAGAGCCATTTGGTATGGGATAGAAAGAAAGAATTTAGAAAAAAATTTACTTTTTTTCATACCTATTTTTGTCTCTTTCATACCTTTCATTGAATATATATGTCTGTATATGTTTATATAAATAATGTTCAAGTTCTCCACAATGAACAATGAATTTTCCTGCCATAATCATTGAAGTTTCCAGGAAGAAGATGGGGCCCCACAATAACAACTCTACCTGGTTGATATGACGTCATGATGCTGATAGTGCTACTATAGGACCTGTTTTGGGTACCAGCTGCTCAAGATGGTTTCAACTTGGTTAGCTGAAATGGTGCACCTTTTTACAATGTTCTGGCCAGAACTTCAAATAAGATCCTCAGAAAAACCCTACTGAAAACTCAGACTACTTGCAATTTTACCAGCCAGTAATCTTGGAACTTAACCATTTTACTTTCACAGGCTCCCATAAAAAGAACATCACCCCTATGACAGCTGGAAGTAATTCTAGAAGATTATGTCCCCTCTCCCAACAAAGTTTGTCCTCATGGTTAGGGACATCATTTAAGGGTTGATTATAATTGGTATAGGGTTGGAGGTTAGGGGAAAATTATGTAGGATCAGGGATCTCTTTGGGGAAAAAAAGGGGGGACAATTCATGGAATAATAGATTAGTGTGACCTTACTCACACTAGTAATAATAGTGAGTAATAGAGTGAATACTTGTGAGCTATTATTTATAGGCAATTTACATTGGCATAGATTCTTGTATATTTATACAAGCTTGAATTATATTGAATATGCTCCTGTTTTCATCTACAGGACTTAGGGTTCTGTTGAAGTGAGACACGATTGCTCCTGGCAGCACTGATCTATTTCCGAGAGAATGTTGAGCACTGAAGACACTCCACTTGCAGCTTGCTTTCTTCTTGGCAAAACTGGCCTTTGGGTAAGAAACTGCCTATGCATTGACTGACAAAATGCACGATGTCCGGACAGGACAAGCAGGACACAAGGAATGGGACTGTCAAACCTTGCCAAGACAGGGTAAGACAGTTTTGAAAATTTTCCTGCCTCTGAAAATGGTCTGTCAGTTACTCTACACCTTAGCCAAAGCTGGTTTCTTCAACATTGCAAATGAGACTTCGGGTGATTGCCCAGGTAGCCAGTTGTTTGTCATTTGTTGCACATATTGGAAGCTCCATGTCACAGTGCTATATCCAAAGAGTCTGTAATGTAATATTAAGTTGGGGGCATCACCCCAGCCCTCTAACATCCCTGTATTCCAAGAAGTCTGGGATGATTGGTACTCCCTGGTCTGGGAGTTGCCCAGGTACAGACTCCAACTCCCAGCCTGCCAAGTGCTGACCCCACCCCCGGAGAGGGTCACGACCACTCCCACGGGCTATTTAGGCTTGCGCTGGAAAAAAGAACACAAGGTTTTGGGTTTGTGTGGACTCCCCTTCCCACCATGCTGTCTCAGTCCACCCGAAAGTGCTGCATTTATTTTAATTCGGTCTGATCTAGTTTGATTGGAGTTCTTTGCACTGGCGGAGAGGGTTTTCTTAAGATTAAACCAAACGGGTTCCTGGATCCGTGGCTCTGTGAAGTTGTGAGTTTTCTTAGCAGGGGGTAGGGGAAAAGGGAGGAAACCCCAGTGGTAACTAAGGTTGGATTTCTTTGCTCCCAAGGAAAGGGGGGCTCAGTCAAAATTAAATTAACTCCCAAAACCCAAACAAATGGGGCATTTTCTCCCACACAGGAGAGTTTGAGAATTAATGAGTTGGGAATTGCAGAAAGAAAAGACTTCTTTCCTTAATGAGAAAAGGGTTCTTTTCACCAACAAGTGAAAGTCTTTAAAAAAGAAACAACTGCTGGGGTTTTGTTGTTGTTGTCGTCATTGTTATTGTTGCTTTCCTCCACTGAGGAAACTGTCTAAAAAAGAGTATAATGCTATGGACAGCAAATGAAAATATTAACCTTGATCTATCATGATCCAGCACTATTGCCAACACAGAGTCTCTCCTCCAGATCAAAGCCCAAATGGATACTGAGATGTTACTGTAGACAGAGAGGCATAAAAGGAAGAGGGAAATTTTGCCACAAGTATTTGGTATTCTCCTAAGTATTGGATCACAGTGGATAAGCTATAATAGTTGTGTTAGAATTTCTGAGAAAAGAGCATCGTTGTCTAGGCACAGAATATTGTTAAGTGTTAAGAATTATTTACTTTGTTTTTATGTCAATTGTTGTTTTTGATGTAAAAGAGGCAGGTATGATATCAAAGGCAGAAAGGGATTACATTTGAGCATAGTCACATTTTATTTTCTCTTGGAAGAAAGCAGATAAATAAATCAAAGGTTTTTAACTTATCCCGTTTGTGTGTTTGAAATAATTCTTTCCTTTAGCAGAGGAAATGATAAAAAAAACTATATGCCAAATGTTGTATTTTAATGCAATTAAAATTATTTTATTCTTTCTTTTTACATTTAGGCAGACTCACCTTTAATCTAGTTTTGAAAGTTGTTTTTGTTGCTTTTTTGTTTGTTTGTTTGTTTGTTTGTTTGAGAAGTACCATAAAAATACATCATCCAAGCAAAGAATTCACTTCATTGTTTGACTCCTTCACAGAGAAAAAAAAAATCTGTCTAGACACAATTTTCATCATGTGATTAGATGCTTTTTTCCCCACCCATCCTGATTCCTATGATTCCCTAGCTTTGGTCCGACTGATCATCACCAATGCTTAGAGTCTTTGTCTTTCTTGCACTGTTTGTTTTCCTGCAATTTAATAATTCTGGCTTTCCCCCATAGGTTTCTCTTTCCTATTTTTGATTTATTTATGTAGAGATGATGAGGAAACATGCAGTATGAGCAATACAGTAGGCCGGTATGTTTCCTTCTATTGAGGGCTATAACAAGATCTCTGAGCTATTATTTAACATGTTGTCTAATCAGTCAATAGCTCTATAGGTGAAATTTTTGTTTGTATCAGTTTAGACAGGTTCTTGTGTAGCCTAGACTTACTACACAGTTTAGGCTGGTCTTTAATTCTTCCTTTTTTAATTTTTTAATTTTATATAAAGATTTATTTATTAATTATGTATACAGCATTCTTCTTGCATGTGTTCCTGCAGGCCAGAAGAAGGCACCAGATCCTATTATAGATGGCTGTGAGCCATCATGAGGGTGCTGGGAATTGAACTCAGGACCTCTGGAAGAACAGTCAGTGCTCTTAACCTCTGAGCCACCTCTCCAGTTCCCTGAACTTGAACTCTTTTTGTTCTCACTTTCTATGTACTCAGGATGACAGGTATGCACCACCAAATCCAGCTTTGAGTGAGTGGTGATCTACATGATCGCAAATAGAAAACATGGACCTTTGAATGAGATGCATGACACAGGTCTTACATCATGCAAACCATGTAGAGAAGGAAGCCCTTCATGGCTGATTTGGGGGCATTGCATGAAGGTGGCTGGCAAGATGGGACAGGATACAGATGATCAGGCAAGGCAGATGAGACAGTTTAGAGAAGGAATAAGGGGAAACAAGAGTGGGACCATGGAAAGAGACCAAGGACAATGAAAAGATGAAAGGACTAGCTAAGTGACATGAGACTGAAAAGGAAAGACTCACGGCTTTAAAGATGTCAGAGGAGCTGACCTAAGACTGTTACGGGCAATGGGGAATTATTGCAGCTTTAAAAACATCCCTATTTTCGTACTTGGTCTTTTGCTGCAAAAGATAGAAAATGCCATTTTGGGTAGAGAGGGGAAATCTGTAGATTCATATATTCAATCTTAGGTCAAGACAAAAATGTGACTGCTCCTCAGATACACTGAATCAAGGATGTAAACTGTTGAGATGTGTCCTGCTCCTTGCCTCGTCTTTGCTTTGTTGTCCTGTTTTCTACAATATCTAGAACCATAAGCAGTGGCTGTTGATTGAGTTTTCCTAAGTGCCCTATCAGATGAGAATTGATTCTTTTTTACCCTAATTTTGGCACGGGGTGGGGGAGAGGGAGAGAGGGAGAGAGAGATAGGGAGAGAGAGGGAGAGAGAGAGAATATACACATTATACACATGATATTGTCTGTAGCATCCTTTTTGTGAACTAAGGGGAAAAGGTGTTATGCTTGGCAGCAAATTGAGTTTGTGTATGGAATAAGAGGAGCAGTTTAAAATGAAATCAGTGGGCTCTAGATGGAAGAAAGGACCAATCAAATAGTGGATTGCCTCTATAGAAAATATTTATTTCTTTTGTTGTTGATGTTTTTGATGGATGCAAAAAAATCAATAAGACCATTATTTATTTATTTATTCATTTGCTTGTTTGTTTGCTTGTTTTAGAAAAGGGTTTCACTATGTAGCCCTGGCTGTCCTGGAACTTGTTATGTAGACCAGGCTGGCTTCAGACTCATAGAGATTTTCCTGCCTCCACCCTCAGAGTGCTGGGATGAAATTAAGGGCATGATTATCCTTTTATGTACTATGCTACTATAACATATAGCACAGGCTGTGTGACTTAAGGGGAAGAGAAATCTATTTGCTCCTAGTTCTGGAGGCTGAGAAACCCCATATCAAGGAATTGGCTTTGTGGGGGCTTTCTTACTGTAGGGAAGGCCGAGGGGCAAAGGAAGCAAGAGAGTGAGCCCACTTTTGCCTGCACCAGCTCTTTTTATTGTGTCATTAAAATATGCATGGTGAGACCTCACGAACTTAGACTTCCCAACCTACTAACACTGATGGTGAACTTCTGACCTTAGGAACTGTAAGACAGCGATTTATATTGTTTATAACCACTCAGTTTATGTTAATTTGTTATAACAGTGTTATACAATAGATATACACATGTACATAATTGTGTATTAGAGCTCTTGTTTTTAACAATATCAGAATAACATTGTTAATGATGTTTTGTGAGGGTGCACTTTCTTTTCTTTCTTTATTTCTTCCTCTCTCTCTCTGTCTCTTTCCTTCCTTCTTTCTTTTTTTCAAGACAGTGTTTCTCTGTAAAATAGTCCTGGCAGCCCTGGAACTTCCTCTGAAGACCAGGCTGGCCTCGAATGCAGAGATTTGCCTGCCTCTGTCTCCCAAGGACTGGCATTAAAGACGTGTACCACTACTGCCGGATGAGTGACGTTGCATTTTCAAAGTGAAAATATCATATTTTTGTTGTGGTTAGCTTGTTTGGGGAAAATTTACTTTGTAAGTAGTTCTGATAGCAGCAAAGACTGGTTAGGATATCATGCAAGGTGTTTCAAAGAAAAGAGAGAGGCCTGGGAGCGAGCATGCCCACGAGCTCCTGTAAGATGTACTGACAGTTTGGAGAAGGGTGGTAGTAGAGGGAACAGTGGAGAAGCAACAGTATGAGACCTGATGGCTCCAGGACAGCACTTGGGTGGAACCATAGTCTGTGGCAGAGCCTTGCCTCAGAGGACGTGACTGAACAAAAGTTCTAAATATCAGCTGTTATCTGTTTATTGTCTGTTTGCCATGACACATTTATCAAGTGACTTTTCTCAAGCTGTTTAAAGAATCATATAAATAAGGCTACAAGGCAACAAAGGCAGAGAATAATTCTTTAACTCAATCTTTAGTCCCCTTGATAAATTCTACCAAAAAAAAAATGTGGTAAATGATAGGTAGACAGCAGTAGGACAAACAAAAGTTGCTTTTGATAAAATAATTAAAACTTCCCACAAAACAGTTTGTCTCTAAATTGCCTATATGTGTGTGTGTATTTATATGCCATGAAGTATGAGAAATTTAATAACTTAATTTCTCCAGATTGAGTTCCCTGTTTACATCTGCTGTGGCATACTACAGATGCATATTTATTTATTCAATAAAAATCTGAGACCCAGATGAATGTGCAGGATTTATGGAGAGTACTAATTTATCATGTTCACTGCAATGCAATAGATTCTATACTGCTAAGTAACGTGTTAAACACACCATTGAGCATGTTAGTATAATGTCAACAAAAATTTCTTATGTATAATGTGCATGTATGTTTCCAATCTTTACAGGCATCCTGTGTGTGTGTAGCAGGCTTTCTTTTAAGCTACCAACCAGCTCCCAAATTATGACCCGGAGACTCCTCATTAGTTACAAATGCTCGGCCTTATCTCAGTTCTTATTTTAATCTGTTTCTCTTTCTCTACATTTTGCCTCTAAGCTTTTTACCTTTCTTTCTTACTGTATATCTTACTTTCTGCTGTCTCCATATCAGACTGGCAGATGCCTGACTTCTGGCCCCAGTTGTGTCCTCTTTCTCCCTTCTTCTCTTCCCCCCTCTAGATTTCTCCTCTTACTTATTCTCTCTGCCCACCAGCCCTGCCTACCCCTCTCCTGCCTAGATCTTGAGTTCAGCTTTTTATTAGACCAATCAGGTTCCTTAAGCATGCAAGGGAAAACAAATACAACACACCTTTACATAGTTAAACAAAATACACATAAACAAATGTAACACATCTTTACATCGTTAACATAGGCAGCAGAAACAAATGTAATACCTTTACACAGTTAATGTAATAGTCCCCCAGCATAAACAAATGTAACTCATCTTTACATAGTTAAATATTGCAGAACATGTGTGGCTGTATCTCCTGAGCCCTGACTTCTCACTGTGAATATAGTTCCTTCAAGAAGTAGTTATGAGGTAACTGTAGTGTGTTGAATTGTGTCCCCTTCAAAACTCATATGCTGAAGCTTCAACCCCTAGAAACTCAGATTGTGAGTATATTTGCAGATCAGAGGTAATTAAGTTAAAATGGGGTTATTAGGATGTGCTCCAGTCCAGTATATCTATGGCCTTTATAAGAAGAAATTAGGCCACAGACACATAGGAGAATGAGCATGTGAAGACACAGGGAGAATATAGCCATCCCCAGAGAAAGAGAGAAGCTTTGGGGAAAACATTACCCTCCAGAACTGTGAGATAACAAATTCCTTTTGTTTAAGACACTCAGTGTGTAGTATTTTGTTATGATGACCGAATACAGAAATCTGTTATATTTTAAGCACCGTGGTAGTGGATAGCAATGGGGTTTTCAACAGTATACAAAACATATTTCTTAGCCTCAAGGATGATCTAGTTCCTGGTTTCCAGCAACTAAAGGCACCGATTCATTTGACTGTCCAACCATTATTTCAAATATAACTTGTCCAAAATTGAACTTGTGCCCCTTGGCTTCCCTGCTGGTGAGCGAGCTGTACTAGGAGAGGAAATACTGGCCTATGGCCTCTCCGTCATGCAGCACAGTGCTCTGAACTTGACAGGCAGTCAACATCTATCTGTGGCCTTGGCAGTGACACTGATCCTCTGCTTGTCGGCCATCTTCCATTCTGGGAACCCCGGAGTTATCTTGGACTATTACTTATCCACCCATCTGCCACCTGTACCTGTTAGTCTTTCTAAAAGAAACTCTCCAGTTTTCAGCACTCCGTGTCTGGATTAGTTCAAGTGACTTCCACTTTCTTTCCTGTACTCCAACCTCTTCTTCAAGATCTGCCAGATTTTTCTCATCAGATCTCTTATCTTCCTTCCAGTTTATAAATATTGCTGAACTTTCCTGTGTACAATATTCCATGCAAGATGCTGCAGAAAAATCAGCTTCTTTGTCTGTGTCTTTTGAGAAACTCAAGGTCTTTTAAAAAGAATCAGACTTGCACTACCACTGTGTAAAGATTTTTGAAAACATGATACATAGCAATAGTTCTGTCTAGAGAAACTAGAGATAAAGGAGATGTAACTGATCCATCACAGACAGGAGCAGGGTAGAGAAGGGAGGGGAAACATTCCAGACAGAGGGAATCACACTGCAAGGGAAATAGCTGCCAGATTCAAGTACTGGCTTGATCACCTACCTACTGCATCTGTTTCCCAAACCTTCTGCTTGGCCTGAGAGTCTCCATAATCTATGTCCTTTAACTTTACATCCCTAAATGGACATCTTCAGCTAATAAAACATGTGCCTCTGTAATTGACTAAGAATCAACTTATTATAATATATTTGTTCCAGCATCTTCCCACCCAAAGTGCTTTCCTTTCTTTAGAGGTGATGCCAACCTTGATGATACCCTTTCTAAAGGATTACTTAAATGGGAGTTCATGTTCTGCCTGGCCATTCCCTTTATAAACTTTCTAAAGGTCATAATCTTTTAAGTTCAATATTGGGCATTACACACAAGTCATTTACTCTTTGGACTGATGTTGAATGGCGAATATTACAAAAGCAATTTGGTTATTATATTGAAAAGCTATCTTTAAAATAGCACAGCATTTGTGTGTAATCGGAGAATTACTGGGCTCTGACTGACTGACTGCATTCACAGTCTGATGGACACAGACATCAGAACATTCACAAGGGTTGTTACCATATCTGATATTGTGTAATAGTTTGCATTGGTTTCAAATAAATATATGGAAATGTTCTGTAGCTCATGTTGATAAAGTGCCTCTCAGGGCTACTTGTAAATATCAAACAAAATAATTTTACCATTACAAAAAATATGCAGAATATAATTACGCTACGTTTATATTTATCCCACTTGTATAAAAGAAGCAGAGATATAGTAGCCAGCAAAGGTCATAGACTCTTCAATTCATAGTCAGAGAGGGGGAGGAGTGTTCAGTGGGGAACATTGAGGCCTTTGATGCATCACCATTACGACCCCAACTTTGTTTCCCTTGGCATTCATATGTAGTGCCAGGTGGGCCTTCTTTTGCAATCTTAAGTCCTTCCCTTTCCAGTCCACTTCTCTCTTCTAAACCCTATTGCACCTAGAGTTTGTATCAGATTTCTGTACTTATTTATTCTCTGTTTTTTAAAATAGGCTTTTGTCTTGTAAACTAAATTTCTTAAATACAGTGATCCTCTTTCAAATTTAAAATTCACTTGAAGTATTTTGTATGTTATTTTAAAGATTTGTCCATAAATGTTGACTTAGTTATTTTTTGTTTGCTTGTTTGTTTTCTGAGACAAGCTTTCAGTATGTACCATTTGGCCTTGAAGTTTTTCTTTTTTCCTTTTTAAACATAATATTTTATTAACTTTGGAAAATTCCATATATGCATATGAGGTATTTTGATTATATTCACTCCAGTGTTCCCCTTAACTTCTCCATGATCTACCCCTACCCTCGACCCCTCTTAATTTCTCAACTTCTATCCCCAACCTTTTTTAAGCCCACTAATTCTAATTTGTGCTGCCCATGAACTCACGGTATGGGGCCATCAGGTAGCAACTGGGCTACCTACCAGGGCCTGAATCTCCCTCCACCCCCCAAGACATCAACTGTCAATAGAGCCTCAGCAGCACTACCGGCTGATTTGATCTTGTGCTGGTCTTATGTAGGCAACCACAGCTGCTGTGAGTTCATCCTGAGCACAGATGTCCTGCTGCATCCAAAAGACACCCTTTCAGTTTGGTCCTCCCTAACCTCTACTCTGGCAATCTTCCCACTTCCTTTCCCACATTGGTCCCCAAGTCCAAGGGTAGTGGACGAGGGATGGACACTCCATTGACAAATATTTTCTGCATTTAGACAGTTGTGAGTTTCTATATTAACTCTCATTCACTGCAAAAAGGTATTTTTCTGGTGAGGTCTGAGAGCAGCATTGTGTACGGGTAGAGATACATAAATTTAGACGGATGTTTGATGTTGTGTTCGTTTATCAAAATAATAGTAGTAGGTTCACTCCTGAGACCCTGAATTCTTATGTAGCCCAGACTAGCCTTCAACTCGGGATCCTTCTATCTTAATTTTCCATATCCTGAGAATACAGGCAAGTGCCATCAAACAGCCGGCTAGTTAATTCATTTCAACTGCCAATTAAAGAATTCAGTTAATTAAAGAAATTAAAGAAAAATTTTAAAGTATCACAATCATATCACCGCATAACAAGCACTTTTGTCTTCTTGTAATTTCTTCTACCATTGCATGTAATGTTTGCAAATTTTAACCAAACGTATTATGAACAGCTTTTCAGTATTTTAAATATTTCTCTACAAACCATTTTCTTAAACAATTTTCTGTTAGTGAACATTTAAGAAATCTCTAGTTACTTGTCATCACCCACAATATTCTAGCTATTTTGTTCTTACTCTTTTTAATGTTTACCATCAAATGTGCAGCTAAAAAACTGCAATGACTCAAGATCCCACCTCCAGATAGCCTTCCGTCTTACTAACAATAAATGGTATTGTGTCTGAAGGCCGGAGGTTATGCCTTATGTTTCTCTAGTCATTATGACAGAGTTGGGAACATAGTAGACACTAAGATATTTTTGATAAGTGGATTAACAAATGAACTACTCATTCAGTTGACCTATTAGTCTTATATCTGATAACTTCAATCTGGATATAAAAGTTACACAGAACACCATCTGTTATTGCCACATAAATTAAGATGTTGACTGATATCAAATACAATGTTACAGAAGTGACTTCTGAAATAAAAGCTGTCCCCAAAGTCCTAAGAAGTCTTTTGGAATGAACAACTTGCCTTGTTTTTCTAAGAATAGAAACTACTAAATGTCCCCGAGAATAAGGACCATGCATTTAGGATAAGAAACCCACCCCCATCTATTAGCAGTTAGGTCTGAGAACTGGAATCATGACAGAGAAATCAAATCTAGTATTAAACTTTCATAGTGTCAGGAATTTTCTGAAAAGTTACTGATCTGGAAACTCATTTAAAAGGAAATATTCAATAATTGTTTTATTATATCTTTGTCCCCAGGATTGGTGGGAAGTCCTAGAATGAGTTTGTGTTCCCGAGAGCAACATGGAGTGAAAAGAGAAAGTGACCAGGGTCAAGGCAGGAGTTCGGGCTGAGCGCCTTCAGCTGAGCCAGTTCATGGATTAAGGCAACAGTTTTATAATTGTAAAATAAAAATCTGGGTACGCTCAGCATTTCGCAAAAGGTATTCTGTGGAACACACATCTAATGATCTGTTCCACTAGAGAAAGGGTTTCATAGCTGAACAGACCTGAGACATGCTGCATCCAATATCTTCATAGGGCACATTATTGCACCCTCTGAAAAGTTCTCTGGTTGAGAAATCCATTGAACTTTGTTATCATTTTTTACTGGTTTGGTTAAAGGAACTCAAAGCTACTTTAGAAATCATGTCCAGCTCACCCAACAATGGCTGCCTCTTATGAACAGAAGTTCCGAGAATCCAGTAGCTGTTCATTCAATCCATGTCTCCTCTGGCTTCAGCATATGCTGGAATCCTGAAGAAGCAGGCTTTAAAGCAGTGAAGAAACAAGGTATGGTCCTGATAAAAAGGTGGGTTTTCCCACCTCAAAAAATCTGGATTTAAGGTTTATCTCCCCACCTCAAATATCCGTATTAAAAGCGAGTTTTCCCACTTCAGATAATTTAGTTAAGAGTCCCGCAGAGATGTGCCCAGTCATTGGGATCACAGTTCCAGTTGTAGTTGAGTTGGCAACCAAGAATAGCCATCATGCCTACTAAAATTCTGTGAAGTCACTGTCCTTAATAACACACTTTGTGCTGGGGGGTGGTGGCAGAAGCCTTTGATTACAGCACATGGGAGGCAGAGGAAAACAGATCTCTGTAAATTTGAGGCCAGCCTGGTCTACAAAGGAAGTTCTGGGACAGCCAGGGCTACACAGAGAAACCCTATCTCAAAAAAACAAAAACCGAAAAAACAAAAATAGAAAGAAAAACAAACAAACAAAAAGAACATACTTTGCAGAGTAATGGACTAGGAATCTTTTAAGGTGCCTAGATTTATGGCACACATGTGCGTGTGTCGGTGTGTGCGGGCACCCCACAAGATCTCTTATTGTACCGGGGCATATCCATTTCTCAAGATTATCTGGCCGGTAAATCTCATGGGCATTCCCATTTCCACCTCCCAAGTGCTGGGCTTAAGGATACAAACCACTTAGCCCATTTTTTTTTTTTTACACAGGTGCTGAGCATTTGAATTAAGATCATCATCTTTGTTCAGTAAGCTCTTTACAGATTGAGCTCCCAGCCTCCTATGGTAATATTCTCCTGTTTAAGTATTCAGTCAGGCTCCTCCTGCATTCTTATTTCATGGAGGGTTAGCTTCATACAGTCAGTCTCCCTAGACTGAAAGTTGCTTGCCTTTTGTAGAGGTTTCTGTCTCCTTCTGTCCTCTAGTCTATTTTACGTGAAAGTCTACAGATTTGTTATATATCCTTCACCCAATCACCCTTCTTCCTCTGCCCAGCTGATATAAGCTATCTCCCCCCACCCCTTTTGCTTTCATTCTTCGGTCAGTTTTCTCTGGTCTCTGAATATATACAGAGACTAAAACACATCAAAGAGTTTATGCTTTATTAAGTTCAAACTCCTTAGTGTTGCACACGAGCTCTTGACATGAGGTCCCTATTACCATTTCCCACCTAGCCGAACCTTCTCTGCATCTGACTGGAAGAAATGGAATTACTTGAAAGTCGGGCTTCTTGGGCATGGCACTATTAAAGTTCATACACCTGCACAGAGTCGTTGCCTTTGTCTGGAATGACTGTTCCTCCTTATCCGGTTAGATCCTCCCTGTCATTAAACATGCTTTCCTGGTCTGGCTATAGACAGTTTTCTAGTAGTGGCTTCCCTACCTCCTTTATCCAGCAGTCTGTGACATGTGGGGACAGGAGACATCGAGTTTTTCTTATCTTTGCATTCTTACAGCTTAGCTGGAGCTCAATAAACTCTAATCAAGTGAATGGATTATTTCATGGCTTAATGAAACTGATGAGAACCTGCTCATTTTGCTCAATGGTGAAAAGTGACTGTTTTCTAAGATTGGTCTTAACCAACCAAAAAACTCAGGGAAGAGATGGCTAAGAGCCATCGAAAGAGCATTCAGAAGCCTGTTTGATAAAGGTTTCCATAAAACTGATACTCTTAAAAAAAAATGAGACTCTTTCTTGTAATGTTCACATTCAGCCTAGCAATAACATTTGATTACAATAGGTTGTTTATTAGGTTTGGGCATCTAGGTGTTTTTAATATCAACAAACCTGGTCACAAGGAAAATAAAGAGGCTACAGACACATTTGTATAGATTGTTTTGTTTTGTTTGAGACAGGGTTTCACTGTGTAGCCCTTGCTGTCCTGGAACTCACTCTGTAGACCAGGTTGGTGTATGAATTATTGGTTAAAATTTCAAAGGATTTGTTATTTATACAAAGGTGCACAGTAGATACTGCAGGGTCTAAGAATGAAGAAAAAGTATGATCCTCATCAAGGGAAAAACATAGCACACTGAAATAATTACAGGTAACAAATGGCGAATTCAGCAAGGAAGAGAGACCATAGGAATTGGTCACCTCCACTATTTTTAGTTTACTAGATGGTGTTATCTTACACCAGATTATTGAAGAACCTACTGAACTTAAAATACAAATTGCATGTATTTCCAAAGCACGGGCATCTCAAGTGTGAAACTTCTACGGTTCTAAACACCAGTTTGGACAGATTGTGCACCAGGTCGTTAAAGATTGTAAAATAGGACTGAAACCACTTGGAAATCCTTAAGAATATCAGGAAGGAGAATGCACTTAATCAAACTAGGATTTGGTCCTAGAACAGGGAAATGAACACTCATTCTTAGAAAGAGAGCCAGAATTTCAGAAAGACATGGTCTCTCTTTTTGGGGGTGGGGTGGGGGAAGGGATGTGAAAATTCAAAATACACAAACTGTTAAAGAGCTGACAAGAAGACACGAAAAAAGAATGCTAAACGTTCAACGCAGCCAATTCCAGATCACAGTTCAATTTCTTGAGTGCTAACAAAGTACATAGCCAAGCAGAGGTAATTTAATACTATTTTTTCTTTCCTTTGATCAACTTTACATGAAGGTCGTAATAAGGACGTTAATCGAAAGAAATCTAAGTCTGCCTAAGTCGAATCTGCATAAAAAATAAGCAGTATCCTCACGGAGCTTGGGAGCAAATTCACCATTTAAGTGTAATACTCGGGCATATAAGATGCCAAAACCCGCACTACGAACAGTTTCAGTAAGGGAGGACAGAAACTGGGGACCCAGATGAGCAGGCTTTGACGTGAAAAGGTAGAGATGAGCCGGGTGTCTGATTCCTGAAACGGCAGTTTGGGGCTAAAATGGGATTTCCTAAAGCAGCGGGTGTCTGGGTTAGCTCGGGGCTGTTTTCTGGAGACTGAGTACGTGGACGGCAGGCAAAGGTGCAAAGCCTCAGACGGGAGCCACCGGGAAGGGCAACGGAGGGCGGGACCGCAGCGGGATTTTCCTCTCGGCTCATTCATTCTCTGATTCACCGGTTCCTGGAGGAGGCGGCTCTCGGGGACGCGCGCAGGAGGCCAGCCGAGGCTGGGTGCGGCCCGGCGCCTGCGGGTCGGACGGTGTGCGCTGGGGCGGGGGTGGGGGAAGGGAGGGAGGACGGGGGCGGGGTGGGGTGGGGGGGCTGCTGACCAGGCGGCGGGAGGCGCGCGCCACCACCCGCGCCGGAAGTGAGCCGGAGGCCGCGGCGGGGAGCGCGCGCGCGGCCGCGCGCTAGTCGGTCCGCCCTTGGGCCGCACGACCCTCAGCCCCGCCCTGCGTGCCGAGGCCGGACGCAGGGGCTCTGCGGTCCGCGCCGCCGGGCGCTCGGTCGCCCCGCCCCGTCCCTGCCAACGCCCGCTCTGTGGGTCGGTCAGTCAGTCCCGGAGCGCGCGCCGCGGGAGCTGAGGGAGAGGAGCGGCGCGCCTGGAAGGCGGCGGCGCGGCGGGGGGACGCGAGCAGCTGCTGCCTCGCGCGGGGCTCCCGGAGGGCCGAGGGGCTGCCACGGTGAGTGCTCCACCGCCTGGCCCTCGAGGTCGGGGAAAGGAAGGATCCAGGTCCCCGGGAGGCGCTGCCGCCTCCATTTTCCTGGCTCCCGGCGTGGCCCTCCGGGCGAGAGCAAGCGGCTGCAGCCCGGGGCGGGGTCGCTGCCGAGCTCTCGGCGTTGGGGCTGCGCCCAGCCAGGCGGCCTGCGGTGGGTAGGGGTCGGCGGGGCCTGGGCTGCCCCCACTCGGGGCGGCATCGTGCAGACAATAGGGCGAGTGGGCGCCTGGGTAGGTGCGGCAGGGCTTCTGCTCCGCGCTGGGCTCCGGTGGCCGGGGACTGCTCGCGGGTGGAAAGGGACTGGCCCCTCGGTAGCCGCAGACACCGCTCGATGCGGGTTTGTTCTAGCTTTTATGCCCTGCCCGCCTTCATAAATTAGTTCAATGCAGAGCCGTCGAAAGGCGGGGTGCTTTCGGTGTCTTCTAATTAAGCAAAGTAATTGCTCCAGTGCTTTTTAGCCTCATCTCATCTTTCCGCGTACATTCCCGCCGGAAATCCAAACTGCAGTTCAGTGGAGGACGACAGAAAGGGAGGAGGCTGCCTAATAGTGTCGGAAGGAAGGATGCCTTCGTTTTAAGATGCTGATACCCTTTTCCCATTCAGACATTGTCTTAGAATGGCCCCACTGTGTGAACCGGAGACTGCTTGATCCTTATGTAGACATAAAGATGTGCCTTAGTATGAAATAAGAGCTTTGGAAAATGATACAAGAGTTGCACTTTCCTCTGTGTTGCATTTCATACATTCTGTGGGAAGAGCAGTTCGGGGTGGATACTGCCTGCAGCGTTTCTCATGGAGAAGTGGAGAGCCGCCCAAGTGGGTAAAGTCCTCCGTGGACATAGCGGGCTAGCGTGATTCGATTATTAAAGGGTGACTTCGTGTTCGTTAGAATACTGAAGTCAGCAAACAGTGTGGAAACCTACTCAGGTACAGTGGGAGACACAAAACGAACACCCCACAACACTGAGAGTGGCAGAAAAGGCGCATTGAAGCAGAGTAAACTAACGGTCCATACAGAATAATACGTTAGCAATGTGAGGGTGGATAAGCAAGCCATAAGCCGCAGTAGTTCTCTACAGGTAAACAGTCATACACCACCTGTTTACCTTTTAGCCTGTTATCAAGAAGATTGAACGAGATAACGCAAAATTGGTAGCCCCTTACCTATCTGTGAGAGGCTCAATACATGCTAATTCTTTTTCCTACTGCTGGGGGTGGGGTGTCGGCTGTCGATCTTGTGAGGGGGTGGGTCAGAAGTGAATATTGGTAATAGTGCATTATAGAGGCATAGCATAAGGCAGTGAAGAAAAGGTGAATTCTACATTGAGGTCAGTGGTGGGGTGAATCTATGGAAGCTGCCAATGTATGGGTGGAGTCTTTTAAAAGGTTGGATATTTTCTTTAAAAATAATATTTTATTAGCACATATTAATTATACATAATAATGAGTTTCATTTTCATACATGTGCATCATGTATTTCGATTATTTCAACAGGACTGGTGGGATTTCAACAGTGTAGACTTGGAGAGGAAGACATTCCACGTGTAGGTGGTGATATTCTTTTTGGAGCTGGATTCAGGAGCCAGACATGGTGGATCATGCCTGTAGTCTCTGCACACAGGAGGCTGAGGCAAGAGGATTGCAATGCAGTCCAGGTCAACATGAGTTACAAAATGAGACCCTGTCTGAAAAACCAACAAACCCAGCCGTCACCACCCCCACACACATGAAAAAAAATTCAAATTCTCTAAGAAGAAAGTTGGAGAAGTAGCAAAATAAGGACACCCTTTAAAAACCTTTCTTGCATTTGATTTTTTTTTCACCAGGTGTTTTGTGGTGTTTGGATTGCCACTCACTTCTGTTTGATTTTAGTGAGGAACTATGTGTGGTCGTTTTTTTGTGATGAGTATTAGCTCTATGTAGTGTTCCACACAGGCAGACTCTTCAGGTCTCACTGAGATTATGCAGTCAGTTGGCTGACAGTAGTGGAGTGGCAGACATCTTTTGAGAATGTTTACACAACTTAACACTTTTCTGGCCAGATGTTTTTAACCATCTTTGAGGATAATTGTGTTTTTTTTGTTTCGGTTTTACTGGGTTTTGGCTCTCTTCAAATAAATACTTAGTGGACTAGAAAGAAACGAGGGCAGCAGGTCTGGGATGCATATTTGCTTTGCTTTGGAAGTTGTGAATACATTGGTATTATCCCCAACTATTTCTTTAGAAAAGTAATATTAATGGAGTAAGATATGTAACCTCAGGCTAACTATTGCGTTCTTAATTTCTTTACCTGTAAAATGAGGAGCTTGGAGTAGATTACTGGTTTCTGTGTTATTTTTTTACTGATCTTAAGATTTTGTTTTGAGATAGTTTTGGAGCCTGTCTTGGGACTCTAGACCAAGGTGGCCTTGAACTCCCAGAGATCCACCTGTCTCTGCCTCCCAAGTGCTGGGAGTAAAGGCATGTGCCACCACCACCCAATTTGTTGAGGAGCTAAGATTGGTAGCATGAGCCTTGAAGGGTCCAGGTAGGAGGGTGCTGAGTTTAAGGACTGCCTACCTACATCATGAGACTGCCTCAAAACAAAAAGAATAATTAAAATTTTATTTTGATAAAGAGCTTTTAAGGGTCTTTAGACACTTGACCTAAAGTTCATTAAACAGTTTGGAGATACAGCTCAAGTCGAGAGCAGTTACCATGGTAGGGACCTGGATTTGATACCTACCACCCCCACAAAGCCTGTAGTCTAGTTTGTAATGTTTGAAATCAGGAGTAACCATTGTAATCAGAGCACTCAAGAGGCTAAGGCAGGAGGAATAAGCCTAGACTAAGCTATATACTAAAGCCCTGACTCAAAAGATGTTTTAAAATTATAATAAATAGTTACTATATAATATGTACTATTTTCAACACTTTATAGTATTGAATTATTTATTCCTCACAGTGCCTCTATGAAGGAGGTCTGTTATTTGAGAAAACAAGCAGAGGTAGTAAGTTTCTTTCCCAAAGACTACACAGCTATGAAGTAAACATAGAGATTTACAACTAGGTAGCCTAATTCTTGTATTTTTACCACCTTCCTGTGCTGCCTCTTTTTCTCGTGTGTTAAAATCTTTATACAACTTTTGCCATTTTAAGCCTTAAATAGTTAACTTTCGGTGCTGTTAAATCTGTTCATGTTGAGGAGCTTGCGCCTTTAATCCCAGCACTTGGGAGGCAGAAGCAGGTGGGTCTCTGAGTTTGAGGCCATCCTGGTCTACAAAGCTAGTTTGAGGACAGCCAGGGCTACACAGAGAATCCCTGTCTCCCAGAGGAAAGAAGTTCCATGTTATTGTGTAACTGTTACATTGTCCCTTTCCAGAGCATTTTCACAATCCCAAGTTGAAATTCTACCTGTTAGACAGTAACTTCACATCTACTACTGCAGCTTCTAGGAGCAACTTTCTTACTTTGTCTCTATGCCTTTGACTCCTCGGGGTACTCTCTGAAAGTGTAGTCATTATTTTATTGTTGTTGGGCTTTTCTTTTTTCCCAAATTCTTAAATCGGAGCCCAGGCTGTACTAGAATTCACTGTATAGTTCATGCTGACTTAAGCTCATCACTGTAGCCTGTTTGTTTGTTTGCTTATTTATTTATTTAAGCACATTAGAGATCCGAATGACCTACAGACTCAAGCTTCCCTTACACTATCTGTGTGTTTACTTAGGAGTTTTAAATGAGCAATTGATGGGAAACTTAATAGACTGGAGACTTTTTAAACTTCGGTCCTGCATACTGTTTGTTCATATAAAATTGTCTCTGTTCAATTAAATGGACAAAGTCAAACATTTCTATGGGGGTGTACTCATCCTGTTTAAGTCATTGCTTGTTAAGAACGATGAACATTTAACAATAAGTCCTGATAGCATATCATAAATGTTTTTGCAGTTCATTGTGTTATTTTGTCTTGTCTCTTAAACACTGCTGTAGTTCTGTGAAAAGATTACCTTGATCAAGGCAACTCATACAGAAGTGCTGAGTGCTGGGATTAGGGGCAGGTGCCTGGCTTAAAATTTTATTTTTCTTTTTCTTTACATCTTTTTATGTGTTTGAGTGTTTTATCTGCATATATGTATGTGTAACCATGTGTATCCACTGAGGTCAGAAGAGGCCATTTGGATCCCCTGGAACTGGAGTTAGGAGGGGTTGTGATTCTGGCAACTGAACCTGGGTTCTCTGCAAGAACAAGTGTTCTTTCTTCTTGGTAGTTGTAAATGCTTGATATGGTGCTAAAACTGAACTCAGATCCTCCGCAAGAATAGTACACTGAACCTTTTCTCCAGTCCCAACTTTTCATATTCTTATTAGTCATTTGGGATATAACTGTGTAAGATTTTTGCTTACTTTTAAAATTCAATCCTTTTTTTTTTTTTAGGCTTGTAACAGTTCTTTATATCCTAAATACAAGCTATTTAGCCAGATATATTTTCTCTTAATTTGGTGCTTGCCTGCTTTTATTTTTTCATTTTTGTGTGTGACAGGGCTTGTCATGTATCCTAGGATGACTTCAAATTCATTAAAATACTTTGACCTCAGCCTCCTGAGTGCCAAGATTAACAATGTGTTTCATAATACTCACCTTGTGCTGTATAACTTTTTAAATGTTTTAATAATGGACTTCATTAAGAGTGTTAATTTTTCTTATGATTATAGGTATTTTCTGTGTCCTAATAACTTCCTATTTCAAAGTTGAAAAGACATATTCCTGTATTTTCTCTTGTATGAGTTTTATAAGTTTAGTTCTTGCATTTCTTGCTATGCTCCATTTTAAATTAAATTTTTATTGTGATATGATGTAGAAATTGAAGCTCTCCTCCCTCCTTTATGTCTAGTTGTTTCAATATTTTTCAAAAACCACTTTCCTCTTTATCTGCCCTGAGTTCCTTGTTTCGAAAAATCATTTGATTTTATAAGTGTGGGTCAGTCCATGGACTGTCTGTTACATTGATGTAATAATTCCCTGTCCTTTTGCCAGTATTAATTATTTTAAATATCATTAGTTTGAAATCAGGTAGAGTAAATCCTTCAGTCTATTCACGATTGTTTTGACTAATCAAAGTCATTTTTTAATAATATGGATTTTAGAATCACTTTGTTTGATTTATTATTTTTGTGATGCTGGAAGTTGAACCACATTTCTACCTCCATCTTGTTAATTTCTGTTTTTAAGAAAATAGTTTTCTTTTGATGGTGGTTGTAATTGTATCAACTTCCTAGTTTAGTTTGGGGAGAACTTATAAAGTACTGCAATTTCTAATACGATGGTATTGTGCATCTGTCTGTTTAGGACCCCAATTTCTCAGTAGTGTTCTGTATTTTTCATATGTAACATTTTATTACAGTGTTACATAAGCATCATGTTCAGCCCTACTTCTGACACTTCCTATACTCAAATCCTCCTTTATATATACTTTCTTTTTACAATATAAATTGAGATTTAGTCTGAAGATTTTCCAAGTGATATCTTTATCTGATTCATAGAGGAAGGGACTATTATCCATTGTGATATCACAGTGCTAGAAATAGAATCTTAAACTGTCTTTAGAAATGTAAAACTAAAGATATTCCCAGGGCTAGGGATTTAGCTCAGTGGTTGCCTAAACACTTAAAAATTAGAAGTTTAACACTGTCTAAATTCTTTTGGCTTGTGTGGTTTTGGATACTAATTTAAACAAGCTATGTTAATGTCCTGCTCCCTCCCTCCCTCCCTCCCTCCCTCCCTCCCTCCCTCCCTCCCTCCCTTCCTTCCTTCCTATTTTGGTCAGTTTGACATAGGCCAACATTAGGAAAAGGAGCGTTGTTACTGTTTGTAGGCAAGTCTGTGAGACATTTTCTTGATTAATGATTGACGTGGGAGGGCTTAGCCTCCTGGCAGGGGGATGCCACCCCTGGGCATGTGATCCTGGGTGTTTAAGAAAGCAAACAAAACAAGCTAGGGCAGACAAACCAGCAAGCGGTATTCCTCCATGGCTTCTGCTTCAGTTCTTCCCTCTAGCGTCCTTCCTTGAGTTCTCCATATGGTGAAATGATCCCTTTCCTCCCCAGGTTGCCTTTGGTCATGGTATTTTTCACAGCAGTAGAATCCTAACTAGGGCAGTTAACATGGTCTAATCTTTCTTAGAATTTTAAAATTAAAATAATTTTTTATTTGTTGGGAGGGGGAGGTATCAGGACAACTTTGGGAGTCCGTTTTCTCCTTCCACCGTATGGATTTGGGGAACTAGCTCAGGTTGTTGGGCTCAGTGGCAAATACTTCTAATCACTGAGTCATTTTATTAGCCCTAAACTTTTCAGAATCTGAAAAACAATAGTCTTACAAGTTTAATTGGAGCATACCTTTTTTTTTTTTACTGGTTTACATTTTATGATTTGCTTTCTTTTTTTTCTTATACTAATATTAACAAGGAGTAACTTATAAAGAAGAAAACAAAATAATCCTACTATTCAGAAATGACTACTAGTTACCATTTTCTGTTTATTTTCTCATATATGTGTTTTTGTGTTTGCGTAGTTCATTGGAAACACAGTTTAATTCTGCTTCTTCTATTGAAACAGTTTTTGCTTTCCTGAGCATACTTATATATTATCTTTTCTACATTTTAGATTTCTTTTCAACAATAAATGTATTTTTAAATTCAAGTATAAAATATAATATAAAGTATGAAACATTACCACTAGTAATAATCAGTTGCTTATATTTTTCTTCAAATAATTATGTTCAAGGAGATGTATGATGGCTGATTAGTGGTGGTGCATGCCTTTATTCTCAGTACTTGGGAGTCAGGGACAGATGAGTCTCTGTGAGTTTAAGGCCAGCCTTGTCTACAGAGCGAGTTCTATGGTAGACTCCAAAGCTACAGAGAAACGCTGTCTTGAAAAACCAAATCCGGGGAGAGAGAGAGAGAGAGAGAGAGAGAGAGAGAGAGAGAGAGAGAGAGAGAGAGAGAGAGAGAAGAGCTGTATGATGGAACTCCTCACCCAGATAATTTGTATTCCCAGGAATATTTTTGTTTGCATGTTTTAATGAATAAATCTTTTTAAATTTTAACTGAGCTATACTTTTTTTCTCCCCTCCCTTTTTTTCTCTTCTCTGACCCCCACGCTCCCAATTTACTGAAGAGATCTTGTCTTTTTCTCCTTCCTGTGTAAATGCATGCATGTCTGTCTTTCTTAGGGTCCCTCTTTGTTGCCTAGGTTGTCTTGGCTTGTGGACTGTAGGTTGGTTTTTCTTTGCTTTGTGTCTAGAAACCACTTATGAGTGAGTACATATGATATTTGTCTTTCTGGGTTCCCAAGCATGTTTTAATACACCCACATGTTCATAAACTTTTAGGTTTCTGAGGTTGGAGAGATGCTCAGTGATTGGGAGCACTTGCAGAGAACCCAGGTTTGATTCATAATTCATTCACAGTCACTCATAACTACAGTTTTGGGGGATCTAATGCCCTCTTCTGACCTCTGGACAACAGGAATGCATGTGGTGCACAGACATATGATGGTCAACACACACACACACACACACACACACACACACACACACACACACACATTTACATGCTTATGTTTGTAGCACAAATAATAAAAACCCAGAGACAGATGTTGGGGTTGAAGCTGAAGATCAGAAAAACAAAACAGCCAAGGTGTTAGTTCTTACCTCTACCAAGGCTCAGGCAAACAGAGGGGCGATCCTGTCCTCAGGATGACTACCTCAGACTGCACAGAGACTGCACTGAGTTCCTGCCTTACATTTCTCTCTAGTTCTGAGATTAAAGGTGCATCATCCCAAGTGTTGGGATCAAAGTTGTGAAATCTGTTTCTCTCTTAGAATGACTCACTCCAAGTCGCCCAGGTGTCCCCGAGATGAAAGGTGTGGCCACCACTGCCTGTCCTTTATGACTGACCAGTGGCTTAGGTGTGTGGCTACCTAGTGACTTAACTTTGCACTCTGATCTTCAGGCTAACTTTATTTGTTAGATTACAAACAAAATATCACTACATATGTTGTTTTAAAATGTGGAGTTGGTTGGTTTTAGATAGTTCCTTACTCTGCTCAGTCTGATTTGAACTCAAATCCAACTCAGCCCCCAAAATATACCGGTTTTTTTTTATTATTATTTTTTAAGATGGAGCCTTGCCATGTAGCTCTGGTTAGGAGGGTTAGGATGACATTTAATATTTCTTTTGGTGCCTGTCACTAACTTGGACATTTAGAAGTGGTGTATCTCTGGAGCTTCAGTGGTTCTCAACCTGTAGGTTACAACCCCCTCAGGAATCACATATTAGATATCCTTTCATACCAGCTTTTACATTATGATTCATAACGGTAGCTACAGTTATGAAGTGGCAATGAAATAATTTTATGCTTAGGAATCACCACAACATGAGGAGCTATGTTAAAGGGTTGTAGCATTAGGAAGGTTGAGAACCACTGTTATAGATGATCTCCAATAGCTTCCCAAATGATGAGAAACCTACCTACTAGAATGTTCTCCCATATCCTCCCAAACCCTGCTTTATCATACTTTTGTCAACTGGATAGGTGTATTTTCTTAAGAATTCTTTTATATTATAAATGTTTATCAAGAAACAGTTTCATTTGTAAATTAAAACTTAAGTGTGTGTGTGTGTGTGTGTACAGGCACACTGATGTCATGGCCCATGCATAGGGCCAGAGTCAGAGGACAACGTGGAGAAGTCAGTTTTCTCCTACCATGTTGTTGCATAGATAGAATTTAAACAGTGAGGCTTGGCAGCAGTGTCTACCCACTGAACCTTATCAGTGGCCCCACGAAAGAAGACTTTCAGAAGAGTTTGAAAAAGCATTGCTTATATTATTAATGGGAGGGGCTCAAAGGGGTTTACTGTAAAGACATGTTAGCTGCCCTGGCAGTAGGACTGATTGGAGCACTGCCTAAAACAAGTTAACCCCTGGATTGTGACATCTGTATATATAATTTAGATGATTATTTGGCTAACAGAACCCATGCCTTTGCCTTTTCTTATTTTCTGTAAGCTTTTTTTGGGGGGAACATATTTAATTCTTGATAAAGTAGACAAATATAATATTGGACAATCCTTGTGTTTATTTTAAAAGGTTAGAATTATTTTCTTTTAGTTTTGTCTGATTGGCTTTTAGTTTCAAATAATTATTTGTTGAGTGCTTATGATGTTAAAGTAGAAATTACTTATTCTGAAAATTCTAAATGTATGTTCCTAAACTTTTTATATATTTTTTAATATTTTTAGACAGTGTCTTATGTAGCCCTGGCTGGCCTGGAACTTGCTAAGTAGACCATATTGGTCTACATAGCAACTCCAACACACATTGATGTGCCTACCTCTGTCTCCTGAGTGCTGAGAAGGTGTGCACCACCCACACCCAGTACACTATTTTTATACAAAACTGTTTATTTGGGGGGGGGTAATTTATTTTATCAGTTTATGAGTGTGAGTATTTTGCCTGTTTGAATGTATGTGTACCATATACTTGTTTGTGGCCATGGTTGTCAGGAGAGGGTGTCAGGTCACTTAGGACTGGAATTACAGATCTTTGTGAGCCAATATATGGGTGGAAGGAATTGAACCTGGGTCCTTTGCAAGGATAAGAGCTCTTGACTACTGATCCAACAATCCAACCCTAAACTCTCTATTTTCTTACTTGTGTATATTGAAAAATATTTCAACATATAGGTGAATTAATTTCTCTTTTTAATCTAAAGTTAGAAGTTAGGTGGGTTTTTTTGTTTGGGGTATTTTGGGAGGTGTTTTTGTTTTTGAGACAGTCTCTGTGTAAGTCAAGCTGGTCATATCACCATCCTCTTGCCTCAGCCTCCTGAGTACTAGGATTACAGGTGTGGGCTACCACACCTAACCCTACTGATCATTCTTCTGGAAGAAATTTATAGAGAATTGAAGTCATTTCTTACCTAAATATTTGCTAGAATTCCCCAGTGAATACACTTAGACCTTCTGCTTTCTGTTTTAGAAGGCTTGTTGCTTTGCCATCGTCTTTCATAAAGAAGTTTAACTTTTTAATTATCAGTATTAGACCCAGTGTAATCTAGATTTTCTTCAATTATTTTGTAGTTTTTTTTTTTAACCTTTTACGTTTAGGTCTGTGATCTAATTTTACTTAATTTTTGTGTCTGTTTCTAGATTTATTTATTTTTACATATGAATGACCGTATTTGTTCCAGAAAAAAATGGTTAAAAATGTTTTTCCTCCACTGAATTATCTTTACTTCTTTGTCAAAGATCAGCTGTCTATGTTTGTGTGAGCCTATTTCTGGACTCCCTCTTCTGTTTCACTGGTCCATTTGACTGTTCTTTTGTCAATACCCCACTGTCTTGATTTTTGTGGTTTTGTATAGAGGTTTTGAGGTTGGTTATAGTATCAGTTGTCTGATTTTGTTCAGTTCCTTCAGTATTGTGTTAACTATTGTGGATCTTTTGCTGTTAACCCAGGAACATCCAACCCTATGATATAAAGACATGATGTGTTGTCATCTACAAAGTTCACTCTTGAACTGTGCAATTGATTTACGAAAAATGCAAAAAGTTCTCATAGTATTTTAAGTAAGGGTATATTCTTGTGTTGGCCCACATTCATAGCTATCCTTCAGTATAGTGCAATCCTTTTCATTTGACACGCTTGGTTGCCATTATCAATAAAATAACTTGGTAGACTTTTCGTGGGGATTCTGTTGACTGACTCCATAAGTGAAGCCAAGAAGTGGCATCTTGGCAACAACCATGAAGGGTGATATTTACTAGGCATTTTTTGTTTGTTTTGTTTTTAGACATTTGTCAATTTGGGTTTCTCTTTCTAGCTTACAAAGAGACTTTATCATGAATGAGCCTTGGATATTCCATCTCTTCACAATATATATAACAATGATATAACCATGCTGTATTTCTTGGTGATTCATTGATGTGATAGATTACACTAATCGATTTTCAGATATTGAGTCATTTTGCATACTTGGGATAAATCCCACTTGATCATAGTATATAATTTTTTTGGCTAATTTTTGTTGAAGATATTTTTATAATATTGGTCTGCCATTTTCTCATGTCTGGTTTTGGCATTATTGCTAGCCTCATAGGAAGAGTTAGAACTTCTCTATTTATATGTTCTAGAAGAGGTTGTAGAGTATTTAAGCAATTTCTTTCCTAAATATTTTCTTGAATTCACCAGGGAATCTATCTGAACCTTGTGTTTTCTGTTGGAAGATTTTTAATTATTGATTCAGTTTCTATTAAATTTTATATGTGTGAGTACTTTGCATACATACCACTTGGATGCCTGGTGTCCATGGAGGCCAGCAGAGGGAGTTAGATCCCCTAGAACTGGAATTATAGACTTGTAAGCCACCATGTGGTTGCTGGGAATTGAACCTCAGTCCTGAAAGAGCAGCTAGTGGTCCTAACTGCTGAACTCTTATTTTTCCAGCCCGATTTTAGTTTCTTTAAGATAGTATTCTGGATTTACTTTCCTCTGTGTATAACTTTACATTTAACTTGTGTTTTCCTCTAGGCCATAGGGATTTGTTGTTTTGTTTTTTAATTGTTAGGAATTGAACCTGGGTACTCTTGCCTGGAGGCAAATGCTACCCCTTCAAGCTCTAGTTGTTTTACCTTTCTATTATTCTGTCGGCATCTTGTCTTCTAAGTGTATAGATACCACTGTATTCCATGGTGATACAGCTGGATAAATATTTATTGGATTTGTTACTATTGCTTATTTTTTGTTCCTGTTTTTATATTGTTTTCCCCTTCGGCCCCTTTTTGTTCTGCTAGAATATTTTACATGAGTACATTTTCTTTTCTCCTTTGTAGATCACTTATACTTCCTTCCCTACTTTTTTTGTGATTGGTTGCCTCGGAGTTTACCATATACATTATAGCTAATATAAACACATTTTTTTTCTTGTTGGTTTCTCGAGACAGCATTTCAGTCTGTGTCCTGGCTGTCCTGTAAACCAGGCTTTCCTCAAACTCACAAAGATTTGCCTGCCTCTGCTTCCCGAGTGCTGGAATTAAAGATATCCCTCCCCCCCAACCTATAAACACATTTTCAGATAACACTGCTTCGAGAATATAATTTGAGCACCTTATTATGACAAATTATTCTGATTCTTTTCTGCTTGTTCCTTGTATCATTGTTGTCACCCATTTCACTTACATGTAAGCACTCATAAGTTTGCATGTAATATATGCATTAATGTACATAATCAAATACATTGTTGTTACTGTTATTTTGAACAAATAGTTATCTGTTTGTCAGCTAAGAATAAGAAAAGTTTCCTGTCAAATTCAGGCAAAAAAAATAAGAAAAGTTGATTCTGAGCTTGGTATTTCATGTCTGTGATGCCAGCTCTCAGGAGATTTAGAAAGAGGCCAGCATACTTGTATATTAAGATGTCTCTTATAGTAATAAGGAAACAAAAGCTGAAGTCTTAGTTTATATCTTCACTTATCCAACAGAATGACTAACTATATCATACTCTTTTTATTTTTTATAGCTCTGTGGATAGTTATTGTTAATTGATTGTTCCAGAAATATTTTGTTTTTCTTTGTTTTTTTTCATTTGCATTAAGTTTATTTGTACCAGGACTGAAGGCATAGAGAGATAAAAAAACCGGCATTTATCTAATTTTATTTAAAATTAAAAAAAATGACAACAAGCAACTTAGGAAACAAGTAACAGGTATCACAGACTTTGGAGAAAGATTTACTGAGTACTGTAAATGATTTGTAAGGGTACCAAAGCCTATTAAGAATTTTTCATTTGCATAAAGAAATAGATGTAATGCATTCTTACTCTAGAAACTGCACAGAGATGACCTTCAGGTTCTTGCTTTAGCTAGAAATTCTGAGACTAAGGTTCTTGCATGAAAGCTCTTTATAGTCCTCATTCTTAGCATGAGAAGTCTTAAATACATCATTGTCATGGGGGCAAGGGGAAAGAGACGAAAGTGTCTATCTGGTAGAGTCTCAAGAGAATTAACTTAAAAGGGGAGGGGGTGTCTCTGTAGCCAGGTCTCTTGTCAAAGTCAGAGCAATCCTCCTGCCTTAGTCTCCCAAGTGTTGGGATTGCAGGCACGCGTTACCATGCCCGGCTTTCCTTTACTTTTGAAGGATGACTTTTCATGGTACCGAAGTCCTATGTTCATCACTAATTTTTCTCTCAAAATATTAAATATTTTATTTTAATCTTTCATGATTGGATTCTAAGATGTTAAGTGGAAGTCTTACCTAGTCTCATCTTTAATTTCTTCTTTAAGTTCACAGAGTGTTTAAAGTATTTGCTTGGGATTTCAACTCAATAGTGTGAAAAACTGGAACCCAGCTCTTAAAGTAGGGGCTGGATGTGGTAATGCATGCCTTTTATCTCGATACTTGGCGGTAGAAGCAGATTGGTCATAGTAAGTTTGGCCAACCTGGTCCACATTGCAAGTACCTGGCTAGCCAGACTATAATAGTGAGACTCTGTCTCAAAAAATGTTCCTTCTTAATAAAATGAAGTTCATCTT
Organism: Microtus pennsylvanicus; assembly: GCF_037038515.1. NCBI lineage: Eukaryota > Metazoa > Chordata > Mammalia > Rodentia > Cricetidae > Microtus > Microtus pennsylvanicus. Next base: position 1,370,099 of record NC_134595.1, on the reverse strand, counting down.
GTCAACAGGTAATACATATGAAACAATAATGAAATAAAGGGCACTGGCTTCTTAGCAGTATGCCTGTTTAGTATTCATAATCACAAAGAGAAGGAGAATGGAAGAATATGCTGTAACTACTGGTGTGTGTGTGCAAAATGACTATTAGACCAGTCGTACATGTTAGACTATTCCAACATCTTAGAATCCATCCAGTCGAAATTAAAGTATAAAATATTTGTTGAGAGAAGAAAAGGTATTATAGTCATGATCAAAAACAGGCCATTAAACTCAATGTATTACCTGGCTATTTTTATTTCTATACAGGTGGTAAGATATTTTTAAATATTGATTCTCTTTTTACTTGGTTAATGTCAGGTCAAAACATATAATGGTTAGCTAGGCATTATAGGCAGCTTCTTTAGTGAAGTTAATAGATTTTTCTAAGTTTTGTCCACATTTCATCGAAAAGTTATTAGGAAAGATAAGTACCCTGTGAGATCCTTTGAGATTTTCTTTGAATTCTCTCTCTCTCTCTCTCTCTCTCTCTCTCTCTCTCTCTCTCTCTCTCTCTCTCTCACACACACACACACACACACACACACACACACACACACACATTCTTTTTTGAGACAGGGTTTCTCTGTGCAATAGCCCTAGCTGTCCTGAAATTAGCTCTGTAGACCAGGTTGGCCTTGAACTCACAGAGATCTTCAGTCTCTGCCTCCCAAGTGTTGGGATTAAAGGTGTGCACCACCACCTCCCGGCTGATAATAGAACAGAGACTAATTAGAATACTGTAATCTGCCTCCACCTAACCTTCCAACACGTGTGTATACATGTACACACAAGGTTTGGGGTCAGGAGAGGCACAAATGCAAAGAACAGACGTGACAGTATTATCTGAACTTTAATTTTGTTTGATGATAGTCAGCTTTAAACATATAAAATTGATATCAGCTTTAATATAGTTGTATAAAAACTTAGGTATGAAGCAAGCCCACTCTAGAATATTATTTATTCAAGGGTAATTGCCCTTTGTGCTTTCAAGAGTTCCAGTTTTGTTGCACAGCAAACCCATGACTATTTGTTCAATATAGACAGTGATTCTGAAAACAAAAGTAACAAAAAGTGGAAAACATATCAGATGCATTAAGTTCATTAGAGGGCTGAGAACCTTGGTTCTAGACTCCTGCCGAGACTTTTTGTATCACTGTGGATAGAGGTTTGGTCTTTGGGGAAAGTGAGAAAGCTAACACTTCAAGCTTCTCCCTCCCCTAAACTAATGTGCCTAAAGGGTGGAGAGCTATTGGTGCCTCTCTTCTGGAATTAAGATTAGAGAAGACTGATAAATTGATGGGAAGTTAGAGTGAAGTTAGTTTGAATGACCTAAGCTGGGTAAAGGGCATTCCTTTGGCATTAATTCCCTGTTTCCCCTCTCTGCAGATAAGAAAAGTAGTGTTGACTTAGCCAGGTATCTGTCTAGTTAATGGTAGAATAGAACAAGAATTTGAGTTTTCCAGACTCCTTGTTAACTAGAGGATTCTTACACGCTTGTTTCCTTAAGCTGATCTTTTCAGTGGCGAGATGATCTGTTACTCATTCAGATTTAGGACATACAAATTGAAGATTTACTTATTTGAAATGACAGATTTAGACGCACAGATACACACAGTGACATATACATAACTAAAAAATGAAAGTCTACACAAAAAGGAGACATTTAGTATGTATAATTTGAATACTCAACGGACTTAAAAACTTTTATTTTAGGATTAGGTATCACTTTGTAACACTGTCTGTGCTGGAATTTACTGTGTAGAACAGGTTGGCCTGAACTCCTAAGTGCTTGCTGTATGCCACTACACCCAGGTTCCATGTAGTTCAGGCTTGCCTTACACTTGCTGTATAATTGAGAATGACCCTGAACACTGCCAGGTGTAGTGCTTTTGAAAAAACACATTGGAACATAGACAGCAGTTAAAAGGACAGCTACATGACAATGTGATTTCTTTTTCTTAAAAAATACATTTATTAATGAGTGTGCATATACGCCCCCCCACAGTGGTGCCATATACATTTATTAATGAGTGTGCATATATGTCCCCCCACAGTGGTGCCATATACATTTATTAATGAGTGTGCATATACACCCCCCCACAGTGGTGCCATATACATTTATTAATGAGTGTGCATATACGCCCCCCACAGTGGTGCCATATACATTTATTAATGAGCATGCATACACCCCCCCACAGTGGTGCCATATACATTTATTAATGAGTGTGCATATACACCCCCCCACAGTGATGCCATATACATTTATTAATGAGTGTGCATATACCCCCCCACAGTGGTGCCATATACATTTATTAATGAGTTGCATATACCCCCCCACAGTGGTGCCATATACATTTATTAATGAGTGTGCATATACCCCCCCACAGTGGTGCCATATACATTTATTAATGAGTGTGCATATATGTCCCCCAACACAGTGGTGCCATATACATTTATTAATGAGCATGCATATATGCCCCCCAACACAGTGGTGCCATATATATTTATTAATGAGTGTGCATATATGTCCCCCCCAACACAGTGGTGCCATATATATTTATTAATGAGCATGCATATACGCCCCCCCACAGTGGTGCCATATACATTTATTAATGAGTGTGTATATATGCCCCCCAACACAGTGGTGCCATATACATTTATTAATGAGTGTGTATATATGCCCCCCAACACAGTGGTGCCATATACATTTATTAATGAGTGTGCATATATGTCCCCCAACACAGTGGTGCCATATATATTTATTAATGAGCATGCATATATGCCCCCCCAACACAGTGATGCCATATACACTTATTAATGAGTGTGCATATATGCCCCCCCACAGTGATGCCATATACATTTATTAATGGGTGTGCATATACGCCCCCCCAACACAGTGGTGCATGGCATGTTTGGAGGTCAGGTAACAACTCGTGGGAGTTGGTTTTTCCTTCTACAGTGTGAATCCTGAGGATCAAACTCAGTTCTTTGAGGCCAGCACTTTTTTACCTGTGTTATAAGGTTTCTTAATATTTTGTATTTGAATGGACCAATTCGAGTTCAGGCTTTGTCCTTACTGTTAGCATAACTGCTAAATCATCTTTTAAAATACCCTTAGGGAAACATTCAGCTCAAGTGGTGTATAGTAGAATTTTTCTGGTGTTTCTTAATCATTATGCTATTATTGGAGAAATAAATTTTAATATGTGTTGATTCATTTGAGTATTTACTTATAGCCAGATAAATTGGTCTTCTTTTAAATAAGAGTACTTTTAGCTTTGAGTCATCTTAAATTAGCATCATATTAATTTTTAAACATCTTAAATTGGAAATGTTTGGCAAAAGAGAAAATATTACATTTTAGATCAGTAAAGAATATGATTCTCTGATAATTGCTTCAGAGTGATAAATGGAAACTACTATGTTCCGTGTTTCCAGAACTTGTAACCTACGTGGGTGTCGGGGCTAATGAGACAAATAGTCATGACATTGTGCAGGGCCAATGAACTAACTGGCGTGGGCAGGTGCATAGCTCATGGCCCTTGAAGAGAAAGTAGGGTCTATTTTTTGTTTATCTTGCATAGCATCTTAACACTTTTGTTTTTAAAAAGAGCTGAACCAAAATGTGTCATGGGTATAGAAATGCAGAATAAAGGAGTGTGTGCTTAGAAAACGTCCTGCAGGTATTTATATTGCAGAAAAACAACCTCTTGGATTGAAATTGAATCAGGCAGCCGGCATAAATACCTGCAAGAGGTGTGCAACGGCTTGGAGTAGTGAAGCCTGATAACTCCCAAGGCTTCTCAGCGTAAACTTCTTTATAAGTTTATTTTGAAATTTGGTAGTGGAAGTCTGTGTGGCATTGTGAATATAATTAAGATTTACAGAATTGTACAAGTTAAAGGGTTAGAGGATAAATATTTCTGCTTTTTCAAAACAAAAATGAAAACCTGACACAGATACTGATGAGTATTTAATGGTGTCACTTTTAGTTGATGGACTGGTTGGTTGCATGGGAAACTATTGAATTCATCTTCTATCAGGAGTTTTAAATGGCTTTTCTTAGACATCTTAAGTTTATATGATAAATGAAACGAACATTTGGAAGCTTTGTCAGGTAGGGGATAGCTGGTCAACTGTAGTGTCTCTGAATGTCTGCAAGAGGTCAGGACACACTAATGTTAACGAATAATAGGCAGTTCCAGGATAGTCTTTTATTCCTTTTGTTCTCATGGTAACAAAAGTTTTAAACATCTAGTTTGTTTTTATGTTTGTGTGTGTGTGTTTGTTGTGAGGGGCCAGGTGCAGGTATTCTTAGAGGCTAGAGGCTTTAGCTTTTTGGAAGCTTGAGTTACAATCTTGGGCACCTGACTGACTTGGGTGCTGGGAACAGAGCATGCTCTGAATCACTAAGACAATCTTTCCAACCTCCATTTTTTTTTTTAAAAAAAAATCCTAAAACCTATGTTTTAGCCTTTCTATTTGGCAAGTAGTAGTGGTATTCGATTTGGAACTAAATTCTGATGTTTTTCTGATGTAGTTGTGACATTAACCAACTTCAGCTAAATTATCTGGTACTCAGATGTAGAAGTGAATGTGGATTTGAGACATCTTCACTCCAAGCTGACCTCAAACTCACTGCAGTCCTTTAGCTTCACTTTATCCTGAATGTTGTGATTATAGGCGTAAGGCGTTATACCTGACTAATTGCTTAGGATTTGTTTGTTTACTTGTTTTTGATGTAAGATTTAGAAATGAGTCTTTGTCTCTTTGAAGTATCTGAGGAGGAATTATTTTTCCAATATGTCAAGCTTCTCTTTGTATTAAATTATCATGGTTAGAATATGTTTTAAAGGTAATTGAATAAGCCAGGAAAATACTTTAGGAGAAGTAATACATATAATTTTAAAACCATATTTTAAAGAATTATACAGTTATTTTCAGTCCTTAGACTAAGTTATATACTTAGTATAGTAAGAAATAGTAGCCTATGTTTTATTATTTTAAGATTATTCTGAATTTTTGTATATTGACTTTCTCAACTAAATTATAACTTCCTAGGACAAAGACTACCCTCCCCCCCCCACACCTTTCTTGTTCCTCTTATTTTTTTCTTTTCTTCTTTTGGTTCCTTTGCTTATTTTAATATAATTTCAAACTTACGGAGAAGTGATAATATCACAAAAGTGTGGGCTTTCCCCTCAGATCCACTTGCCGTTTACATTTTGCTTAGTTGTCATTTCTTATTCCCCATCTACCCACTAGAGTATTCTCCACCATACACAACACGCACACACACCTTTCTCTTTCCAAGGTCTTAGGAAAACAACATTGTAGACATTGTACTCCTTTACACAAAATTCCTTAAAATTTTTTCCACTGTACATGCTGCTATTTTACATAAGAACATGTGTGTTCATAATGTATATTGCACATCGAGCATATTAAAGCCTCTGAGCATATTCCCTTTTTTTTACCTTCTTCTCTTCTTACTTGAGAATCCGTATGTTCCCCTGAACAGTTTATGTCTACTTCCACATCATATATAAAAATGATTTTATATTTTTATATAAATTAAAATCTAGACTCACATGAGAAAATAAATGCTTTTGTCTTTCTGAGAGACTAGATTAATTTACTTAATATGATTGTTTCTAGTTACATCCTGCAAATCACATAATTTCATTGTTCTTTACAGGTGAAAAAAATCCATCCTATTTGTATGTTACATTTTCTGTATCTGTTTTGTTATGCACTGTAGAAGGAGCTGCAGGTTGAGTTCCTGCTGCCCTGACCCCGGCCGCCTGGCTAGCTTATGCCCCGAAATAACAACACACAAATTGTATTCATTTAAACACTGCTTGGCCCATTAGTTTCTAGCCTCTTCTTGGCTAACTCTCATATCTTGCTTTACCCATTTCTAATAATCTGTGTCTTACTGGGAAAGATTCAGCACGTAAGACCTCGTGGCTGGCTCCATTGTGTCTGCCCTGGGGAGGAGAGGCATGGCATCTGCCTCACTTCCTCTTCCTCCCAGCTTTCTGTTCTGTTTACTCCACTCACCTATGTTCTAACCTATCAGGCCAAGCAGTTTCTTTCTTAATTAACCAATGAAAGCAACAGATTGATACGTGACACTCCCACGTCAATGCACCTCGATTGGCTGCAGACTTCACTATTCTGAACAGTGCTGCAATAAACATTGACGTGCAAGTATCTCAGACAATGATTTGAAGTCTCCTTTGGGTAAATACCTTGGAGTGTTATTGCAGCTGTATCTTGCATAGTTGGAGGCATTCCTTGATCCTGAAAGTCTTCACATACTATATACTGAAGTTTGCTTTAGAATTACTTATAATATTAGAACAGTTTAGGAAATATTTCAACAAACTATTTTTGTGAGAAAGCTGATGAAAAGTAACTTGAAACAAAGAGCTAAAATTGTCTAAGTAAGTGATTAAAAAACAATTCTGTTGTGATAGAAGAGAAATAAGTGGTTACCAGTAACTTTTTTATCCGTATGATCCCTTATTTTTTATAGCATACTAGAATAGTATTCTAGTTTGTTCAGCCTTTAAGCTAATTGCAGTTGCATAAGACTGCATCACTTGTTCTAAAGCCTTCCTAGTAGCCGTGATAACACACTCATTTATACTATAGTTGACAAACTTTAGAGAACATAATACGTGGAGGAGTTTCTCTAAAATGTCCTACCTCCTTGACATAAGTTAGGTCATTTATATTCTGTCTCTTAGTGAACTGGAAAGATGGCTCGGTTCTTTAGAATACTTGCTGCTCCTCCAGAGAAGCTGAATTCAGTTCCCAGCTCCTACTCAAACAAACAACCCTGACATTTAAACAACATATACTCCCAGGTACTTTTGATGTATACCGTGAACAGACCACAGCAAGGAAAACATTGCACTACAGGATAAGCATCTAACTCTTCCATATAGTGTATTGTTTTGCATTTCCTCATCCCCAGCCTCCGTTTCCTCCATGAGTTTATACTGCACCACAAGAATACCAAGCCACTTAGAATTCACATGTCTTTTTTCTCATGCCTTTCTATTCTTATATATAGTAATTCTTTTGCCTAAAACATCCTTATCCATCTCTTCCTTGTACATTGTCTTCTGTCTCACTGAAGTGTCATCCCTTTCCTCTTGCCTTCTCAAACTAAGTTAAGATCTTACTCAACATACATAGCCTTATATATAGCACTTTTTATTATTGTTGGTTTCCCCCACTACTAGGTAGATATAATGAGATTAAACATCATTGTGTCCATCTGTTTTATGGTGTCTGGCACATAGAAAATATGCCATAAATATTAAATGAAGTGGAAGCTTCTCATACAAGTTTTGCACATTGAACATTCTAGACCCAGAAGAATATTGTATGGGTAACCTCACTCAACTGTTTTCTGGGAGTAGCGGGGAATTGCTGTTGTTTGTTTGCTCAGCTGATTATTTTATTGAAACATTTTTTTCTTGTTCTTTTTATTTTTGGTTGTGACCCTAGCCTTTAATAGCTGGGCCACTCTTCAGTCCTATTTTTTCTTGTTTTTAACTAGCTAGGCATTCTGCTGCATCACTAGTGATGTCATCTATGATATTGTGAGGGTGGCAGCCATACACATTCCATACACACACACACACACACACACACACACACACACACACACAGTGTGTGAGGTTCAGAGGAGCTTCTTAATAGTTCCACAACGTTTTCTGCTATAGACTGAGTGCAGTTGAGTTTACTATATACTATAATTTTTGACCTTTAATAATTTAGCACAGTTATTTACTGCCAAGTATATAACAATGATATATTGCTAGTCTACTTTGCTTTGATTCTTTTTTTGTTTCTCTTTTTTGTTTCTTCTTCCTTTTTCCCCTCTTTCTTCGTTTGTCTCCTTCCTTCCTTCCTTCCTTCCTTCCTTCCTTCCTTCCTTCCTTCCTTCCTTCCTTCCTTCTTCTTTTCAATCCTTGATGGGGCCAGCAAGATGAAAGGGTGTGCAGCACAAATACTAAAATCCCAGAGACAGATATTGGGGTTCAACCTGAAAATCAGAAAAGCAAAGCAGCCAAGTCACTAGAGAGCTCTTACCTCTATGAAATCTTCAGACTGAAAGAGAGTGAGTTCCTATCTCATTCTGCCTTACATTCCTCTCTAGTGCTGGGGTTAAAGGCGTGCACCACCACCATCCAGCCTCTTTGGCTAACTGGTGTGGCTGCTGCGATTAAAGGTATGCACGACCATTCCCTGGCCTATGTGCCTGACTAGTTGTTGAAATAAGAGCGGTGGGGCTGCTTCCCTCCCTGCCAGCTCCCGGCTAGCTTTACCCAAAATAATTACACAGAAACTGTATTCATTTAAACACTGCTTGGCCCATTAGTTCTAGCCTCTTATTGACTAGCTCTTACATATTGATCTAACCCATTTCTAATAATCTTTGTAGCCCACGAGGTGGCTTACCAGGGAAGATCTTAACCTGCGTTTGTCTGGAGTGGGAGAATCATGGTGACTTCCTGACTCAGCTTCTTTCTCCCAGCATTCTGTTCTGTTTACTCTGCCTACCTAATTTTCTGTCCTATTAAAGGGCTGTGGCAGTCTCTTTATTTAACCAATGAAATTAACACAAAACAGAAGACTCTTCCCCATCATTACTAGTGTGCTATTTTATATTCTGATCTTCAGGCAAGCTTTATTTATTAAAATGCAGTGAAATGTGACTGCGGGGTACCTGCTACTAAACTGGACAACCTGAGTTTGATCTTTGGGACTCATATATGTTGGGAAGAGAGAAGCAATTCCCAAAGGTTGTCCTCTGACTTTACATTCCTCATGCCAGTACAATAGGGATCCCTAGGAATGGATTTTAGCTGAGCTTGTGTCACTGGTCTTGGCATAGTGCCTTGCATTTGACAGCTACCCAGTCAATGCTATTTAAAAAAAATGAATAAAAATGTGGTATTTAAATTGTTTTACTTTTGTCAAACTTCCCTATATACATGGTGGCCAGTAAAAACAACCTACAATAATTAATAATCATGAATATAGAAAATAAGTCATACAGATTTTTGCACTTTTATTTACTGTTACTAAGCTTGGGAAAGTTACTTGATTTTTCTTGGTCCAATTTTCTTCATTTACAATTGAATAAAGTCTTAAATAATTAGTGTAATGTTAGCTGGGAATGTTGTTTGATTGGTATAGTGCTTGCCTATGATGCATAAAATCATTGATTCCATCTCCTGCACCCCATATAGTCTAATGTGCACACTTGTAAATCCCAACACTCAGGAAGCAGAGGCAAGAGGATAGAAGTTACTCACTTATTTATGTTATTAGTATATACCTGAGCTTATGCTTGTGGACTGTGTATATGCAGTACATGTGGAAACCAGAAGAGGGCATCAGATTCCTTGGAATTGGAGTTATAAGCAGCTGTGAGCGGCTGGCTCTGGAATCTGGGTTTTAACTCCTGAGCCATTTATCCAGCCTCAAATAAGGAGTTCTTTATGAACTACCTACCTGGTTTTGAAGGACTAGTACTCAGGGTTTATTTTGATTCTTTATTATTTGTATAATAATATTTATTTTGTGGTCTTTGGTCTTAAGTTCTTAGGGACCTTTAAAAAACTGTGTGTGTGTTTAAATACTTATTTATTAAACAGATACTTAATGACAGTGACACAACTGTGACCCAAACCACTCAAAGTATTTAAATACAGAAGGAAATAAGCCCTTACTCTTGGGGATCTTTCCTTCCAGTGGAGAAGAGAAATGATAAATGTGGTTAAGAGTACTATGAAGACACACGAGAAAACCCACAGAATCAACTAACCTGAGCTTATAGGGGTCACAGAGACTGAACTAATAACCAGGGAGCCTGATTAGGACTGACCTAGGCACTATGTATAGCTATTACAGTTGTGTAGCTTGGTCTTCTTGTGGGACTCCTCTAACAGTAGGCATAGGGGCTATCTTTGATTCCTGTGCCAGCTTTTGGGATTCATATTCTTATAGTGGGTTGTTGCCTTGTCTGGGTTTCAACTTGGTATGGCATGTTTGGTTGATATCCATGGGAGGTCTGCCTTTCTCTGAAAAGAAACAGAAGGAGTGGATGGGGGATCGAGGGGAAGTGATGAGGGAGGAACTTGGGGGAGAGGAAAGAGGGGAAACAGCGGTTGGGTTGTAATAAATAAATAAAGGAAGTATTACGAAGAAGGCGAGTATGATTGTGCCCACCTTTAATCCTAGTGCTCAGAAGCAGAGGCAGGTGGACCTCTGTGAGTTCAATCCCAGCCTGGTCTACCTGGAATTCTAGGATGGCTAGAACTCCCTCTTACAAACAAAACAGTTCTATGAAGAAAACTACAGGGGACAGAATGTAACAAGGACGGAGTGCTATTTTGATGGGATGCTCACTTGAATGAAGCAAGGGCACAAACCTGCACATATCTGGAGGAAAGAGTTCCAGGTAGGAGAGCTGACATTGCAAAGACTGGAGGTTGGAACAAGTGTGTATGTTCCAATGAGTAAGACAGTTGAGTCTATAAAACTGAAGGAGTGAGGAAGCAGGAAATGGTGAGGAGAGGTCCCTGAAGGGAGCTTTTTTTTTTTTTTTTTTTTTTTTTTTTTTTTTTTTTTTTGCAGAGCTTTGTTTACCTGCCACTGTCTTTGGACTTTATTATTGCTTCAGTAACTTTGCATGTCAGTGCATGATTTGAGGTTCAGTATGTTCAGAACATAGTTGTCCTCATGTGACAGATCAGGGAACTTAAGTGGAACTTTAACGTATTCTGTAAGATATCTAGTCTAATATTTGTGGAATTCTGTGTGAAGTCTTTGAAACTATATTTGGAGTATTACAGAGCCATTCAGCACAGAGATTGACACTACAGTTTTACTTTCTGCTAGTGTGTATTTTGAAAATTGTTGTTTGTGAATCTAGTCATATTTGATAGTTTCCCTTCTGTAGGGAACTGAACTCCTAGGCTCATCTGTTCCTTGAACTGAGGCTTCCTTCCTCATTCTGTTTGTCAAGATTGTCTTTGTTAATCATTTCTATTTTTTTATGTTATAGTCTAGTTTTGAAGATTTGATTTCAGAGAATCACATCATGTATCATACCTTGTTCTGAATAATTTTTAAGATAAAGTTGTAACTGCTCATTCAATACAGATGCCTGTATTTCAGATGGAGCAATTATCAGATGAAGAAGTTGACCATGGTGCTGAAGAAGACAGTGACAAGGAAGATCAGGACCTGGATAAAATGTTTGGAGCCTGGCTTGGGGAACTGGACAAACTTACTCAGGTTAGGATTATTGAAAACACTGGTTGAAGATTTGAAGCTATCACTACATGTTTAAAGCTTAATGTACAAACAAAAGATATGAGTGCAAGCTAAATTTTAAAATGCTGGTTACAGAAAAAAAAACATTAACAGGTAGAGGAATAGAAACTTTACAGTGCAAGATACTATAATCTGTGGTTATTATTTGTATATGCTTATGTGAGAATGTATGTGTGATATGTGTGTTTATCTGTGTGAACGTGTACATGCAAGGTAGAGACCAGAGGATATCCTCAGGGCTTCTTCCTTGGAAGGCCACTACTTCTTTGAAGTATAGGGTCCTATTTTCTCTCCTCTTCTTTCTCTCTGAGTATCCCCCTTTTAGTGAGGCAGAGTTAAAGATGTTTATTAAAGATAAGTTTAATATAGGTGTAAGCACCAGGACAGGGTGGGAGGAAAGGTGCTCAGAAGAAGGTAGGGAGGCAGTGTGGGTATGGTTCCTAAGAGGAAGTCGCCAGATAAGGTAGGTCTTTCCTTGGCATCATGCTTACCAATTAGGTTAGAACTGGGCAATCTTCCTAAATCTGCCTACCCAGGGGCTAGGATTACAAGTGCCCACCATTTACATTTGGGTTTGAGAGTCAAATGCTTGCAAGTGCTTTACCAACTGACCCCTCTCCCTAGCCCCTTTTCTATGAATATTATAAGGTTTTAAAAAAACCAATTTTTTAACAGGGTTTCTGTTAATGTGAGAGAGAATTTAATACCTCTTTCATAAATTTGAATTGTAAGCTAAAACAATTTTAAAGTCTAAAGTTTAAAAATTTAAATTTTGACATATTTTGTTCTGTAACAAATTTAAATATACCTTATGACATATATTGTTCGTATTTTCTTGCTCATAGTTTCAAAATACTGACAAAAGTTCATTCGAGGCTACATTTAAAATTGTTCTAAAGTTTCTGTTTTAGTTTGGTTTTTGCTTTGTTTTGTTGGATTGTGGATTGAGTGTGGTGGTGAGTGGTTGGTTGGTTAGTTTTTGAGATAGCATCTCATGTAGCTCAGGTTGATCTTGGACTTGACATGTAACTTGATTTCAGGGATGACCTTGAGCTGCCAATCTTGTTATATCTACTGCCCAAATGTTGAGATTACAGGCATGGGTCAGGCATGGGTCAGGCATGGGACATCATGGTGTCCGTTTGTTCATTTGTTTTGGATCATAGGTCTTAGTTTTTAAATTTTTGTTATATTGTATGTGTGTATGTGTGAGGGGGAGGGGCGAGTGCATGCATGCCATAGTTTGCGTGTGGACATTAGGGTTCAACTTTGTGGAGTCTCTCCTACCTTTATGTGGATCCCTGGGATTGAATTTAGGGCCCAGGTTTTCATGGCTGGCACACATTTTACTTGCTAAACCATTATCCCCTATGCCAGGACACTTTTTAGAGTAAAAAAAAAATGGAGTTTTTACTTCCCTGGTTAATGTACTGTATGTAATAATAAAGATGGTCATATTTATTAAAACAAATTTAATTTCATAATAATGAGACTGTTAAAACTTACTTATGTTTAAATAATTTCTTTGGGAATACATAAGTATAAAATTCCATAACTAATGGAAAAATAAAATGGAGGCTTAAAGTTCTAACTTCCTTCTTAGCTGTGGATCAGTTTGAAAGGTAGATACTACAGAGAGGATGGGCAAGCAGGCAAAAAGCAAAAGTTTTTTTATTCCAAATCCTTTTAAGTGGGCTGCCACCAGAAGGTGTGGCCCAGATTTAGGGTATGTCTTACCACCTCATAATTCAATCAAGGAAACCCCTCACAGTTGTGCCCAACTGCGTGGGTTTAAAATACTTGGACCCTAGTCTGTAGCTCTTTTGGAGAGGTTATTGTTTGAATGAGTGGTCCAGGGAAAGGGGACACCGGGCAGGTAGTCTTTGAGTTTCAGAACAGCCTAGTCTAAAGAATAAGTTTCAGGACAGCCAGACTTAGGCAGTGAAGGAAAGAAAGCTGGTGAAGATGTAATTGAACAAGGGGGGCATGTTCCAGCCCCAGCAAGCAGCAGAACTTGGCAGTTTCAGCCACATGGTTCTAGCTTTAGAATTAAGGATAGAAAAAGGGGGTATGCCTCCATACCTAAAGAAAGCCTCTGAGGTCAGGAATGTGTCAGGTATCCCTGAATGAGGCCTAGTAGAGAGACCATTGTGTGAAGCTGTGAAGTTGAAACCTGGATTGCCTTGGAGACCCCAAGGTGTTAGAGGTGCCAGGACAGTGGGATACCTGCTGAGGAGAGCTATTAACAGGGAGTGTTAGTTACATAGTTAGAACCAGCCCAAGAGAATGAAGTATGTTGCTGTCAACAAAGCTGAAAGAAGTTGGAGATTTGAAGAGTACTTTGACATCAGACATGGAAAAGCAGAATTTAGAATTTGCCCAGCTGGTTTTGGGTCTTGTTTTGGTCCAGTGTTTCCTCACTATGCTCTATGTATATACATTATCATTCCAAAATGCAGGGAAGGGAGCATAGTGAGGAAACATGGGACCAAAACAAGACCCCAAACCAGCTGGGCAAACTCTAAATTCCTGTGCCATTATAGGATGGAATTATGTAATTTGCTTTTTGATTTTGATTTTTATAGGAGATTATAATTAAAAGATGCATGAATCTCAGAAGAGACTTTGGACTCTAAAACATTGTTGAGGCTGTGATAAACTATGGGGACTTTTGAAGTTTAGACTAAGTGTATTTTGTATTATGATATTGTTACAAGCTTTTGGTGACCAGGGAGTGGAATGTGTAGTTTGAATGTAATAGGCTTCCATAATCTCCTAGGGAGTGGCAATATTAGGGGATACGGCTTTCTTGGAGTGGGTCTGGCCTTGGAGGAAGTATGTTACTGTGGGGGTGAGCTTTGAGGATTTCTGCTGTATGATAGTCCTCTTATACACTGTAAAGATTTGTCATTTGTATTAGTTTAATAAAATGCTGATTGGCCAGTATAGTAGGAAATATAGGCAAGGCGACCAGACTAAGAGAATTCTAGGAAGAGGAAAGGCAGAGACACAGTCACCAGCCAGACTTAGAGGAAGCAATATGGGATTACCTCAGTGCTTTGCTGAGCAAAAGGTACCAAGTCACGTGGCTAAACATAGACAAAAATTATAAGTTAAGCTGTAAGAGCTAGTTAATAATAAGCCTGAACTAATAGGCCAAGCAGTTTATAATTAATATAAGTCTCTGTGTGATTCTTTGGGACTGAATGGCTGTGGCACCATTGTCATAGGAATCTTCTGTCAACAGATTCCTATGTTCAGGATACCACCAAGTGTGTTAGTCGACTTCTTGTTGCCCATAAGGTATAGAACTCTTACCTCCTTCTCCGGTACTCTGCCATGCTCCCTGCCATAATGATAAAGGATTGAACCTCTAAAACTGTAAGCAAGCCACCCCAATTAAATGTTTTTCTTATAAGAGTTGCCATGGTCATGTATAAACTTAGATTTATTTTATTACTTAGTTCACTACAGGATTATCTGCATATATTCAGTGTTACTGGTTAATCAAACTTAAGATTTAAGTAGTTGATGATTCTTCTAAAATAGTGGTTAAAAAATTGTATGTTGGCCTTTTTTTCTGGGAAAGGATCTGTAGGTTTTTAGCTACCTCCCCGAGGGTTAAAGTTTACCATGTTTTATTACCAATTTCTTAACCTACCTAGTGTTTCCCTATATGTCCTTTGTTGCCTCAGCACCATGGACAGGTAATTAAAATACATGTTCTTTCATTTGAACTGGAAAGAGGTTGACTTTTCATAAGTCTTCAGTTACAGGCATGTTATTTTATAGGAAATATTTCTCCCTTCAACTCTATTGAAAGGAGTAATTAAAATTGCTTCTGAAAAATTAAATTTGGGGGTTATAGGAGAATTTCTTAGCTGTTTTTTAAATTTTTGAAGTAAACCATTCAGTAGGTTGTAGATCACATTGATTTGATAGTTTCAAAAACAGAATGAAGAACTAGAGAAATGGCTTAGTGACCAAGAATATTGGCTGTTCTTGCAGAGGACACAGGTTTATTTCTCAGCACCCAAATGGCAGCTTATAACTGTAATTCCAGTTCTAGGTGATACAACTGCCTCTCTAGTCTCCACAGGTACTGTATACACGCATGATACATTTACTTACATTCAGTCAAAATACTCATATACATAAAATAAAAGTAAAACAGAATGGAGTCTGGGAGTGTAGCTTTTTTCATAGCTTGCTTCCCTAACAATTCAGACACCAGGACCCATTCCTATTACCACATGATGCAGGTATAGTAGCATATAACTGTAATCACAGAATTCTAGAGGGCATCTTCATTCAAGGTCAGGACCCATTCCTATTACCACATGATGCAGGTATAGTAGCATATAGCTATAATCACAGCATTCTAGAGGGCATCTTCATTCAAGGTCATCTTCTGCTACATAATTAGTTTTAGGCAGGCCTGGTGTACAGAAGAGACTGTCTAAAACAAAAACAACAATAAAAACAAGATGGACACTATTTATATGAATTATCAAAATCTCGAACTATATAAATAATAAAAATAGCATTCTTATGTAACTTTATGATTCTATAAATAGAATACATAAAGTTCTTTTTTGTTGTTTTTGTTTTTGCAGCAAGGTTTCCCTGTGTAGCCCTAGGTGTCCTGAGACTTGCTATGTAGACTATGCAGAGATTATCCTGCCTCTGCCTCCAAAGTGTTGAGACTAAAGGCATACACCACCACCACACCCAACACTGAAGTTCTTTTTTAAAACTTGAAGCTTATTTGATAGGACATTATATAGAAACTAGTTGTAAAAGACTATTCTAACTTTTCTTTCTATTGTAACTTTAAGTAGTTGAATTCCTTTTCCTCTTCTCTTTTTTCTTTGTTATTGTTGTAATTTTCTGTTTAGATATCTTTTCCTTATTGGAGAAAGGCTACAGGTGAAGAGTATTATGGTAAGAAGATGGTAAGGGCTAGAAGTATAATCTAGTGATAGACCTGAGTGTCTGCTATGCACAAGGCCTTAGGTTCAGTCCCCAGCACCACAAAAGGGAGTGAGTGGGTGAGTGGATGAAAGAAGTTCAATATTGTATTTTGCCTTTAGGTATGGATGAGGCTATGATAGATCAAAAATAGAACCATTTAATGAAAGATCACAAAACTTCCTTCGTGGTTCTTTGCCATGTCCGTATTCATATACTTAGATTATTTCACAATGAATTTATATAGAATGATGTCATTGACTAAACAATGTATTTGAAAAGTTGTTTACTCTGAACTGTGATAGTTCTGAGTCTCAGGTATCTTAAAAGTAAGTAAGTATTTAGAAATGAGAGATAGCTAATGAAAATCAGTTTTTTTTTCTTTCTTGAGGCTATCATTTAGAAAAAACTTTTGGCTTTGTTAATATGTGTGCTGGATAGTTTTATGTCAACTTGACACATGCTAAAATGTTCTGAGAGGAAGGAAACGCAATTAAGAAAATGCTTCCATAATATGAGGCAGCAAGCAAGCCTGTAGGCTTGCTTAGTGATTTTCTTAGTGATTGTTGGGGGAGGGCCCAACCCACTGTGGTGCTAACCCTAGCCTGGTGGTCCTGGGTTCTATAAGAAAGCAGGCTGGCCAGGCAGTGGTGGTGCATGCATTTAATCCCAACACTTGGGAGGCAGAGGCAGATGGATCTCTGATTTCGAGGCCAGCCTGGTCTACAAGAGCTAGTTTCAATGCTACAGAGAAACTCTGTCTCGAAAAACAAAACAAAACAAAAAACAAAACAAAAACAAAAAAAGGAAAGGAAAGAAAGACAGAAAGCAGGCTAAACAAACCATGGGGAACAAGTCAGTAAGCAGCACTCCTCCATTGCCTCTGCATCACCTCCTACCCTGCTTGAATTCTTTTCCTGAGTTCCTTTGATGATGAACAGTATGGTACTTCTAATCTTTTTGTGTAATGGAATTTCATATTAATGTTACTTGTTAAACTTTCGTTTTTTAAGAGTTTGGATTCCGACAAGCCTAAAGAACCAGTGAAAAGATCTCCTCTTCGCCAGGAAACAAACATGGCCAACTTTTCTTACCGCTTCTCCATATACAACTTGAATGGTAAGATTTGATTAAGGAAAGTTTAAGATAATATACTGAGTTCTGTAATACATAAATGATAGAAATGCAATTCTAAATATAAAACAGTATAAAAATTATATACATAACTTGGCTGGGTTTTGTTTCTCCTTTTTAAAATTAGTGTGTTTTGTGTGGGGGAGCTATGCACATGAGTGCTGGTCCTTGCAGAAGCCAGAAGTGTCAGATCCTTTTAGAGCTAGAGTTATAGGTAGTTGTAGTTGTGAACCATCTAGTGTGGGTGCTAAGAATTAAACTCAGGTCATCCAGAAAAAGAGCACATGTTCTTAGCCACTGAGCCATCTTTCTTTCCATCCTGGGTTCTGTTGTCGATTTGTGCATATTAATTCAAATTAACTGGAAGAGTTCCAGAAGAAAAAAGCAACTAGAACATAACAAATAGTTTTCTTGTCTTATATGTAATACTTGATATTGTGTATGCGAATGAGAAAGCCCACATCAATCTGATTACATTGTTTTCTGACTGGATTAAAGTCCAAAGAAAATTGTTTTTAGTAATTTTAAATCAGCTGGTATAACCTTTCTTTAGTGTACCTAGCCACTTCTTAGTGTTTGGAATAAATGTTCTAAGTTTTTTTACTTTTTTTCTCTTTATGCTCTTCTCTCTCTTGGTAGTATTTTATCTACCTGGACACTGATGATATTAATAGCTGTTTTGTTAGGGTTTCTATTACTGCAGTGAAACACCATGACCAAAAGCAAGTTGGGAAGCCAAGGGTTATTTGGCTTACACTTCCATATCGTTGTCTATTAGTGAAGGAAGTCAGGACAGGAACTCAAACAAGGCAGGAACGTGGAGGGAAGAGCTGATAAAGAAGCCATGCTTCCCATGGCTTGCTCAGCCTGCTTTCGTACAGAATCCAGAACTACGAACCCATGAGTGGCACCACCCACAATGGATTGAACCCTCTTCCATCAATCACTAATTAAGAAAATGCCCTAAAGCCAGCTCTTACAGAGGTGTTTTCTCAATTGAGGTTCCCTCTTTTCAGATTGTGTAAAGTTGACATAAAATTAGCCAGCATAACAGTACAAAGTTACCTGGGAGATTTGGTTAAAGCCATGGCATAGCACAAGGTGTTTTCAGTATTGTGTCTTTAAACTTACAACCTTATTTTCTTTAATAGAGATCTTAAAAGACGGACTATTTGCTTTAAAAATTCTCTTAAAATTTAAAACAAAACCAACTAAGTGCTTTATTTTATTGGTTTTAGACCCAATGAAATGTGTTCTTTTGCTTTTTTCTACTGCCTATGACTAATTTATCATAGGATGTATAGATTTTGATTATGTTCTTGAAACTTATGTCTTCTTTGTAGAAGCTCTGAATCAGGGAGAGACTGTGGATCTGGATGCCCTGATGGCTGATCTCTGCTCCATAGAACAGGAGCTCAGCAGTATTGGCTCAGGAAATAGTAAGCGTCAAGTCACAGAACCAAAAGTCACTCAGAAGCTACCTAGCCGGCATACGTCGAAACATGGCTCTCTGAGAGGAGTAGGAGTATCATCTTCTAATAGAACAACTACTAAACCTTCCCATGCTAACTACTCCCTGGATGACATCACTGCACAATTAGAACAGGCTTCCTTGAGCATGGATGAGGCCGCTCAGCAATCTGTAGAAGATTCTAAACCTTCAATGACGAATCAGCACAGAAGGACTGCATCAGCTGGCACTGTGAATGATGTTGAAGTGCACTCTGTTAGTAACTCCTCCCGTTCGAGCATCACTTCTGCAGCTTCTAGCATGGATTCTTTGGATATTGACAAAGTGGTACGCCCTCAAGAACTGGATTTGACAACACATCAGGGACAGCCAGTTACTGAGGTAAATAGATGGAATTTACTTCCGCTGTTATTTTTGACTTTAAACTATGGAGAAATGAGTGGTTTTTTTTTTTTTGTTGTTGTTGTTGTTGTTTTTAAACTGACTTTCTTCTTTAACATAAAAGTTTATCAAAAGTACTTCTCAGCCTAATAAGGCCACAGAAGAACTACATCACCAGTCAGGGTAGTGTCATGAAGGTAAGTTAGAAGAGGTTTAGAGTCTTCTTTCTGTCTTCTGACTTGTTAGAACCTTTGAATTAATGCCAGTTATTTCATGTGATTAAAAAATGAATTATGATTTGCAAAGCCATGAATACTTAATAAGCTGATAATTGTTTTTGACATGATTGAAGTGAGACCTTATGGCCATGTAAATCATAATTGTAATCTTTGAAGATTCTACTGTTTGGAGTTTGCTCCATTTTGTTATCAAAGGGTTAGTTAGTGTGGTGTAGTAGAAAGAAAAGCTGGACTTCAAGAACTTGTGTCTTTGTCATTTGGTACCCATGGAACCAGACAGTTTATCTAGACATCAGTTTTTTGTAAGAAAACTTGAATTCCCATTACCTGGTCTGCCTTCTTCTCTTCCTCAGAGGGTCATTCCGAGACTCAGAAGTGATTGCTGTGAGGGATGTAAGATGACGTTTTCCTGAGTTTTTGGGTAAGGGTAGGAGATGACCTTGTGATAATAAAGTTAACAAAAGAAAGTGATTTCTTTCATCTAGAAGATAGCAATTTTTTGTATGATAGCAGCAAGAAAGAAAATGAATGGAGCAGAACAAAGCCAGCCTTTCCAATGAGCTTGTGTTTATATACTCTGTGACAAAGTAGAAGAATTCGTGCATTATTAGCACAAGTGTGGAATAGTGTCAAATATCATTGAAAGAATTACAGAGAAACTTGAAATTTACTCTCTGACATTGTTAGACTCTCCTGTGCCCAAATAATTTAATTCTTCAGATTAATTTAATCAGTAACTCTTGGTATTTACCCAAATGATTAGCTTTGTTTTAGGTACTGTGGAGCGCAAAAGAAACATTAACCATCATGGTTTAGAGACAGATGAGCTATTGCAAAGAAAGGAAGCAAGTACATGAACCTAAAGAATAAACCCTCATTTATCTAAAATGGTTCTTGCCTCCATTCTGTAATTTATATATATATATATATATATATATATATATATATATATATATATATATATAAAACAATTGAAATTTCTACTTTATGAGGAAACCCAATGTCACTTTATGGCCTATGAATTCTACTTATTACCAGCTTCTCAGCATTTTATTTCATGCCTGTCAGATTTACCTGATGAGATTTAAGAAGGCAGTATTTTATTAAAGATGTTTTTATGTTCTTTGTCTTATATGTTATTCTTTTCTGTCCTATTATTTTGAGTTAGATCAAAATTTGTGAGAACAGATCTGAACTAATTACTAAGGATATTCTGTGTGACTGTGGCTTTTGACTCCTTGTCCTGTTCATATGTCTTTCTATCTGTAAAGTTCAAACAATGTAAGCGAGAATATAAAGTGAAGTGACCCATCTCTCAGGAAACACATGAAATGGTATCTGTTGATACCCATGGGTAAAGATAACAACATTTGGTGGTGTCATATTTAATATAATATCTTTCACATGGGGTTTGGTAGGTAAATCAAGGAATTGTCTAGTCTTAACTGCCTCCTCTTTTATCTTGTCCAGAGTAATTAAAAAAAATGGTTTAATAACTTGCTTCAATATTCTTTATTCTTGATATACTGCATTCTGATTCAAATTGAACTAACTAAGATGAGCTCATTAGATCCAAATTCATGTATCAAATAGTCTTAAAATCAAATACAGTTTTAAAAATTATAATTAGCTTTTCATACATGGAATTAAATAGTTCTGTCAGACTTATGAAACATCTTCTGCCATACACATGCCATATTATGCTCCAAGAAATAAACACTTTCTAATCCTTGAGCTGGTGCTTCTAACATTTATCTCCATATCATTAAATCCACACTTAGATCACTGTATCTATCTCTCTCTTTCTTTCTCTTTCTTCCCCCCCCCCTCTCTCTCTTCTCCTCTTCTGTGTGAGACTATAGCTTGTCTTTGGACAACACCGTTCACTTCTCTACTCCTGTTCCATCCTTTCTATTTCTCCCTTTTTTTCCCGTTTCTCACATTTAGTTATTGTTTATTTCCTTTATTATCTGCGGTCTTCGAGAGCAAACCTAGGTCCTTACATGTGCTAGGCAAGCACTTACACACGCTTACCACCAAGCTAACCCCCCAGCCCTCCCAATACACTCAGTGCTCTTATTATAATGACTATACACTTGAACTTTGCTGCAAAACTGTATATTTCTTACTTTCTTTTAAGGGATAACAGTTTGCTTTTAAAAACAACAAAACTACTTCATTTTCTCTGTGTTTATCATTATTTCAGCTCTCATTTACCACAATTGATTTAATCTTGGTTAGTTTGAACGGAGATAATTTATGCATTTCTTCCCTCTTAAAATTCATTTTCTTCCTAGTCTCTTATGTAGGATTATTTATGTCTTTTTCCTCAACCACTAACTTTCTGCAGAGAAGCTTCTATCAGTCTCTGGCAAGAAGGACCTGGCAGCCAGTATTTCAGCAGCCCATTAGGGAGAAGAAAAAGTTAGGATTTGGGATTGTTTCTCAGTGTGAACTTAATTTGATCCTTTAGATTTCTCAACACAAATACAACTGACACTTTGGGCTACATGGATTTTGGTTGTAAAAGGTTGCCCTGGATATTGTAGGATGTTTAGAAGTACCCTTAATCTCTACTCAGTAGGTGCCTGTGGATGGACGCGTAAAAGAAATCCCACACTAGCTCAGAATTGAGAAAAATAGAGGGTTATTTATTTAGGGGTAGACTTACACAAAAAAGTTCTCTTTATAAAGTTAACTCTATCGCTTTTGGGATAATTGCTATTTCTTCCAAAAAATTAGCACAAGTTCTTTTCCATGGTTCATTGTCTTCCTATAACTTTTTTATTTCATCAGTAGTAAAAGACACTATAATCTCTGCTGGGTCTATACCTGCTAATTGACAAAGTCTGAATTTACCTTTTATAATTAATTCAGAGACTTTTCTACATAAGTTTTTTATTTTTAACTTGGTTTGTGTGGTAAAAAAGATCTAATCTAATATAATATTGTCCCTCTGCATTAAAATTCTGTAGGAGAAATTCTGAAAGGCAATATGACTAAAATACAATTAAGATTTGGATTCATCCTATGCACATGTGCCTCCTCTAATTTCTCCTCGACAATTGCCAATTCCTTTTCTGCTTCAGCTGTTAATTCTCTGGGACTATTCAAGTCTTTATCACCATCTAAGGTTTTGTTTAAATGAATTATTAGATCAGGTGTTATCCCAATAGCCAGTCGTAGACGGGAAATGTCTCCTAACAATCTTTGAAAGTCATTAAGAGTCCGCAACTGGTCTCTCCTAATTTGTGCCTTTTGTGTTCCAATTTTCTGTAAACCTATTCTATAACCTAGGTAATTGACAGAATCTCCTCTGTATTTTTTCAGTAGCAATATGTAATCCCTATTTTGGCAAAACTTTCTTCTTAAAACATTCTTTCTAAAGTATCTATGTTTGAATCGGATAGCAAAATGTCATCCATGTAATGGTCAATTATAGACTTAGTAAATTGCTTACGTATTATTTCCAAAGTATTGGCACAGAGTGGGGCCATTGAGCATTCCCTGTGGGAGTCCAGTGATACCTCATAGTAGGCTGAGAATTATTATAAGTAGGCACTGTGAAGGCAAGTTTTTCTCTACCTTTTTCTTGTAAAGGTATAGTGAAGAAACAATCTTTCAAATTAATAACTATGAGAGGCCATCTTTTTTGTAATAGAGAAGATAGAGGAATTCCAGACTGTAGAGGGCCCATAGGTTGAATTGCCTTATGGACAGCTCTTAGATCTGTCACCATTCCCTATTTACCAGATTTCTGTTTTACAACAAATGCAGGAAAATTCCAAGAGCTGGTTGATTCTTCAATATGGTGAGCATCTAGTTGCTCTTGTACCAGCTGTTCTAAAGCCCGCAGCTTTTCTTCAACTAGAGGCCATTGCTTAACCTATATTGGTTTCTCAGTTAAGTATTTTAAAGGTAGGTCTGTTGGAACCCCTAAAAGTTTGCCAGTTACTTTGTGTTCTTGTACAGCCTGAGTGTATAGTACCTTTAATATACATTTACAAATACACCTTTGTGTATAGAGTTTCTGGGACTGCAGGAATGTTAATCTGGGTATTCCATTGCTGCAGCATGTCATGACCCCATAAATTTACTGCAATATTAGCCACATAAGGCCTCAGCTTTCTTCTCTGTTCTTCTGGTCGTATGCGTTCAACCCATCTCGTACTTTGTTTAACCTGAGATAGGGTTCCAATTCCTAGTAGTTGAACATCTTCCTCTTGAAGAGGCCAATTTGGAGGCCAAGATTCTGGAGTAATGATACTCTCGCACCTGTGTCTTTCAAATCAGCAATTACAGTGCATTTTATATGTACTCTTAGCTTTGGTCTTTGGTAATTTATAGAAGTCTGCCAGAATATATGTTTCCTATTTCCTATTGGAATTTTTATTTATCCTCCATGTTTATGCCATCATCTAGAACAGTATGGTCTTTTACAGAAGGCTCTGGATTTTTTTTTCCTAGTGAGACATGTCCTCCACAGTGACTGGGAATGACTGGACCACTTTTGACTTGGGGGCCTGTGAGAGGCCCTTCAAGGTCTTTCCCCGATGGTATCAGGTTGTCTTGTCTGTCTTCTGTTGTTCTGTGTTCATTGGTCCAATGTCGGCCTTTGCCAAACCTTCTACATATACCTGAAGGCTGAGTCCTCCTATTCTTGCCATTCCCAGAGAAGATATTATTCCTAGGAACTCATTGCCTACAATCCCTTCTCAGATATTCTAGTCTATCACAATTAAAACATTTGGCATTTTGATGTCTTCTCATTCCTTTGGAAATTGCTTCTCCTACCCAAGATTCAGTATTATAGTCAAATGTCTCAATGTTCATTGTATGCAGGATCCATTCATCCATAGGTGCTGATCTAACCTTTAAAAACGCAAGTATCTCTTTGCATTCTAAGTTGGCATTTTCAAAAGCCAGAGATTCAATAAGTACTTGACTAGCAAGTGGGTCTGTACACCCTTAGTTAGCCTTTGTAAAAAAAAAAAGTCACTAAAGGGTTCTCTTTGGCCCTGTTTAACCCTGGTATATGATTCAATTCATTTTCCTATTCTTGAATCCTGTCCCAAGCATTTAAGGCTGCTTTGTGGCATAGAGACAAGATTTATTCATCATAAGAGCTTGAACCTGTGGGTCAGCATAAGTGCTCTCACCAAGAATTTGATCTTGGACAGTCTCAAGTCCTTTTGATTTTCCTTCTTCTCAAATTTTGGCCTCTCCCCTGAAATAACATCTAAACCTCATCTGGAGCCCATCATCCAGCGCTGCTGAAACTATCTGAAGTCAGTCATCTGGTGTTGCCTTAATGCTAGAAGCCCATGTCTTGATCATCTTCCTAATAAATGCAGAATACAAGCCATAAGTTAGGACATCTTGCTTAGTTTCTTTTAGATTATTCATTCCTATAGGTATCCATCTACCTTTTTTTGTATCCTTTTGGGCCTTTAGAACTTGATGCTTTGTCAGAGGAGATTACAGGGTAGGAAGCTAAAACCCGGGGAAGTCATTTCTGACAGCTACTGGTGATGTTAAATCCTGTCCTTTTACCTTCTTTCCCTGCTCATCAGCTCCAATAATTTTCTCAATTATTTCAAATCTTTTCATTATTTTTTTATGAAAGCCCGAATCTCCTGGCCTATATATATTTCTAGTGATTTCTTGAGGCAACCTAGCCTCTGGTCCTTTTTCTGCACATGTGATTCCAAGGTCTGAAGTTTCTCCTTTAAAGATAACACCTCATCCTTGGACATTATTTGGATAGCTTCTAGATTGCCATCCTGCAGAGATTATCTGCTAACCTATCATAACTTTTTAACAAATTTTGATTGTCAAGTTCAACAGTATGAAGTTTTTCAGATAATTTCTCAGTACCCTTAGTATGAATTCAGTTTTTTCTGTCAAATTAATGTTACCCTTTTCAATAGTATTAATTTTTTCAGGTAACTTTTAATTTTCAGTGGTATTAATCCTGTGAACTAGCTATTCATTATTAGTCTGTAAAAACTGTATTATTCCTAAAAGCACCACATTCTTTCTTAAGGATATAAAATGACGAAAAAAACTGAGTCACAATGTCCAATAAATGGAAGTATCACCATAACTGTGGAAACCTTGCAGAATATAATCCATAGTATTAGCAAAAAAGTTACTAAAAGTTTCAACATTAGTGTAGTCTGCCATGTTGATTTATTAATTATCTGTTATGAGATCCGGTAAATTGTTTTAGGTGTAATATTCTTTATTGTCCAGCAGATGTCGTGGTTGCAACCTAGCAGCAATGCAACCAGTGGCGACAGGAAAGATCCTGAGCTGCTTTAGTTTCCTACCTTGGTACTGGTTAAATACTGAGAAATATGCTTTGCTTGACAAATGACAAGCAATTAACTCAATGCCATACTCAGAGCAACAAATCCAGAACTCACGGGCAGGGAGCACAGACCTTCAGAAGCTGGCCAAGTCGCCACCCGGCATGGAACCACTCTAGGGTTCAGTGCCAGGGAATGTGGTAGTGGGGGTGGGGGGCATGCATGCGCTTGGGAAATTTCAGAGTCTCCACGTGCAGTAAGCTCCGCTGTGGTGGGAGTTCTACAAAAAAACTGCTTAGGTAAAGCCAACCCAAGCGGGCAGGGTTGGGGGACTTTCTGGTCCGTGGACCTGCTAGGCCTTTAGGCCGTCCACCCAGTAGTTGTGGAGTCTGAATCCACGTGGGGTGCCAGATAAAGCTGGACGCTTAAAAGAAATCCAACACTAGCTCAGAATTGAGAACAATAAAGGGCTATTTATTTAGGGTTAGACTCACAAATCACAATCCTCTGCTGGAACGGAGAACAACAACCAAATCCCGGAGCTGTTAAAGAGGCTTGACAGGCGCTTTACATTGGTATAAAGAAGCCACGCCCACGTGGACGGGTAACTTAAAGGCTACTGGCTTAGGAATTCCTACAGCAGGTGCCATTAGCTCCCTTCCAATTGTAGACATGTTTACATGTCCATGAAATATAAAATCACTCCCTTTTGAGAATTTTAATAGATAGAAAATTAATAGCAAGTCAGAACTCTGTTTTCAGGAAAAATGACCTTGGCTTTTCCTTTTCCTGATCTCTTTTTCACACTAAGTTAAGTTTAATTATAGATGGCTGCTGTAGGAGGATAACTGGGTTCTTCAGCCTGACTGTAGAGTGAGATGCTGTTTGAAACAAAACAGAATGAAAGGTTAGCTATAGACTACCTCTAGGTAAGGCCAGAGATGTTAGCTAACACCTACAAGATTCTGCCTTCAGACTGCAGCACCAGAGAGAAAATCGTTGTTCAGAAAAGCCACCAGGTATTATTATTTACTTTTAAATTGCCCCAGATTAGTTAGTACATAGAGTACAGGAAGAGTGCCTTGAAGAACATGGTAGGGCCTAGACCCTGAGATCCTCATGTGGCATAACTTCTGTAATGAGTAAGAAAGAACATGTCTCTGAGAGGCAGTAGTACTTGTATTCATTCCTGTAAGATATGACTGGTTCCTGTGGAATGCCTGTTCTTACCAGTGTGTTCTTTTTCCCGTACAACCAGCTATCATTTACTAGGCCCAGAAAGGTCTCTTGTGAACAGCATGAACTCCCTCTGCAGAACCAAGTGAACCTCAAACTGTGGTCTAGTCTGTTGGGCCCTATGAGTGAATATCCATCAGAGTGTGAGTCTGATGGACAAGTGAAGAACCCAGGCACTGCTGCTGCTTCTGAGGACAGAGCTCGGTGCTGGTCTGCTCTTCTCTGCAGCCAGCTCTTGTTCAACACAACCATATACTTTGTACCTTCCAGAAATTGTCCTTGTCTGCTTGTAAGTTTGTCGTTTTTTAAAAAAGCTCTGTATTTACTGGGCTTTGGAAAGAGTAGAAATTCCTCCGTAGACCTCTTCCTCACTGTAGCCTCTTGTCTGTGGGATGCCCCATAGTGGAGTCTTCAAACTAACTGTTTTGATCACATCCTTCTACACTGACAACTCCCAATGTTTTAAACCTACTTAAAATTTTTTTATACAATATATTTTGATCATGTTTTTCCCTCCCACAAATCCTCCCAAATCCTCCTTATCTCCTTACCCACCCAACTTTATGTTCTTTTCCTCTCTCTCTTAAACAAAAATAAAACAAATAAAAAAAAACAAGAAATAGACACACTGCAAACAAATTCACAAGAGCAAAAAACTCATAAAGCCAAAATGTTCAAACAAAGCAAAATGAGTTAGAAAGTCTACAGAAATACCCTTGAGTTCATTTTGTGTTGACCAGCCACTCTGGGCATGGTGTCTTCCCTGAGGTATGGTTAATATACCCTGTGAGATGCTAATGGAGAATACTAATTTTTCCTTTGCCAAAGGAAACGGCTTCTTTAGAGTTGGGGCCCAATGTCCACTTCCCCATTTTAGTGCTGGGACTGGCTTGAACCTGTGCACATTGTTCATGCTGCCACCGTCTCTGAGTTTAGATGTGCATCCGTCCTGCTGTGTCTGGAGTGCTTACCTCATTACTCATTTTATGTGTACTTTCCCCAGAAACTATTCTAGAGTTGGCTGCATTTGTTATGACCCTTTTCTGTTTTTCGTGGGTACTACTGTTTCTGTTTCCTAAGAACTATATTGACCATATAGAATTGACAGACCTTATTGATCTGGTAAGTGAAACAGTGCTAAAAACATGTTTAATGGGAATACATAGAAAAATGAAAAGTCTTTATCTGACCAATCATATGATATAAAGGCAAAGCAGAATTAATTATCCATTTCATAAATAGTTATGTAAATATTCCTTAGATACTCAGTGCCTAGATACTACACTGGAATGGAGAGGATAAATTGTCATTATTGGGGACTGAAGAGATAGCTAAGTGAGTTAAGTGCTTGCTGGACAAGCATGAGAACCTGAGTTTAGATCCCTAGTATCCATGTAGGAACTGGGCATGATGATGCAGGTTTGTAACCCCAGTGCTGAGGGCAGTGGTTAGGTGGATTCTAGGGAATTGGTAGCCAGCCAGTCTTGCCAAATCAGTGAGCTCCAAGATTAGTAAGAGACCGTGTCTCAGCAAGTAGGGTAGAGAATTATTGAGGAAGACATCAGACACCAACCTGTTGTTGGCAGAGGCTACTCATTCGTTCCTGGCTGCCCAGACTTGAAATAATCACACAGAAACCATATTATTTGCAATACTGTTTGGCCAATAGCTTAAGCATATTTCTAGTTTGCTCTTATATTCTAAAGTAACCCATTTTTATTAATCTGTGTATTGCCACATGAATGTGGCTTACCGGCAAGGTTCCAGCATGTCTGTCTCTAGCAGCAGCTACATGGCATCTCACTGATTCCTCCTACTCTCTGTATATCTCTTTCAGCCTGGCTTTACTCTGTTAAGCCATTAGCTGAAAGCAGTTTCTATATTAACCAATAAAAGCAACACATATACAGAAGGACTTCCCAAACCAACCTGTGATTTACATAAACACATACAAACACAGCATCATACATGCAAGGTTGAGGGGAAAGACTGCAGAGAATTAAGGAACTGATGAATGACTAGGAAGTGGAAAAACTGCCTAGTATGGATTCAGGAAATTTGTCAGTACAGAAAATTTAGAGGCAAGAGGAAGGTTAGACAGGATAGTTGAACATTTTGCTGTCCCTTTTTTACCCCAGTGGGTTGATGTGGTTAAATCCTGAAGGAGGAATGCGTCAGATTGAAAAACACTTAGCTTGGGGGGGAAGGCTATTTATTCATATAAAACTTGAAAAGATGGGTGGAAAAAAATGAATTTAGTATAGAATACACTGCTGCCTGAGGTGTGATATTCTTTGTAAGAGAAAGGAAAAGGGGAAAGACAGAAGCTTGAGGAATGAGGAGATGTAGCACAGGCACTGAAGGGATGATTAACAGTGGAAGGAGATAGAGGGCTGCCAGTGGTGGGGGCAAGGAAAGATGCATTGGCATAACATTGGTTCTTAATGTTTCTGACAGAGCTGTATTGTCTAGAAATGAAATTCTTAAATTGTTAAGGATTAGGATCATCTGGTTCTTAATTCTCTAATTTTTATGTAAAAGAATGAATGGTAAAATCATTGCAATAATTGCATGAGATTTTTATTGCTGTTTTGTCTCATTAGTGTTTATTTCATTTCAGGGGTCCATTTCTCTTCCTGCATAATAAAGAGCTACTCTTTCACCTCCATTACCTGTCATTTTTTCCTTCCTCATTTCCACAGCATGGTATTTCTCTGAGATGCCTCAGTAAGCAGGCAAAACACCACTCTGACATCACAGAAGAGCAGACAGAGCTGGCACCTGGGAGTTCTGTAAACATGTCATGGGGCTATTTAAATATCGATGAAGAAAATAGATTCATTAGAGTACCAGATGATAACATCTGATCATATAATAATGTCATTTTTTCTTTTTCATTTAATAAGCTTAATTATTTAAAAAGATTTATAAACTAAAAAAGAAAAAAATCCCACACGAAAATTCACCAGACCCAAAGTCAGTGCTTCATTCTGAATTTTACAATTTCATTACTGAATATAGTTTATGCACTTACCCATCGTCAAAAACCAAACAAAGTAAAACAAAATCTATGGCAGGCAGAAATAGAAAAGCAATTAGCTTTATATCCGCTTTAATAATTCATGCCCTTTATCTGCATTCAGTCCTTTGTTATACCCTAAAATTTTGCTTTTTGTGTTCTTTCTTCATGTTACACTGTACCCACATGTGTATTTGTTTACCTAAATACTTATGGTATTGGCTGGATTCTGCATATGAGAGTGAAAATGCAATTTTTTTCTTTCTGAGATTATATTTTTATACATACTTACATATACATTCTAAGTCCATCCACTTTTCTGCAAATTTTTTTTGATAGCAAATATGAGTCTCACTACCGTTTAGTAGGAATATCAGATGTCAAAACAATCTGTAGGAAACACCGGTCTGTGAATCTCTTTCTTGGTTGAGTCTTTGTGCAGTGTCGGTATCAGGGTAACTGTAACCTCATAAAAAGATTTTGGCAATGTTCCTTCTCTTTCTATTATGTGGAACACTTTGAGGAGTATAGGTATTAGCTCTTCTTGGAAGTTCTGGTAGAATTCTACACTAAAATCATCTGGTCCTGGGCATTTTTTTGGTTGGAAGGCTTTTGATGACAACTTCTATTTCCTTACAGTTTATAAGTCTATTGAAATTGTTCACCGTGTCTTGATTTAATTTTGGTATATGGTATCTATCCAGAAAATTGTCCATTTCTTTTATGTTTTCCAGTTTTGTGGAATACAGGTTTTTGTAGTATGACTTAATGATTCTCTGGATTTTCTTAGTGTCTGTTGTTATGTCCCCCTTTTCATTTCTGTTTTTGTTAATTTGTTTATCTGCCTTTTGATTAGTTTAGATAAAAGTTTGTCTATCTTGTTGATTTTCTCAAAGAAACAGCTCTTTGTCTCATTGATTCTTTGTATTGTTTTCTTTTTTATTGATTTTAGCTCTAAATTTGATTATTTCCTGTCTTCTACTCCTCGTGGGTGTGTCTGCATATTTTTGTTCTAGAGCTTTTAGGTGTGCTTTTAAGTCAGATGTGAGCTTTCTCCATTTTCTTTGTGTGGGCACTTAGTGCTATGAATGTTCCTCTTAGCATTGCTTTCATAGTGTACCATAGGTTTGGGTACATTTTTACCTTCATTTTTGTTGAATTCTAGGAAGTCTTTAATTTATTTCTTCCTTGACCCAGGGTGGTTCAGTAGTTCACTGTTCAATTTCCATGAGTTTGTAGGCTTTCTGAGAGTTAGTGTTGTTGTTAAATTCTAATTTTAAATCATGGTGATCCGATAAGATACAGGGAGTTATTCTAAACCCTAATTTTTTTGTTTGTTTTTTGTATTTGTAGACCTTTGCTTTGTTACTGAGTATGTGGTCAGTTTTAGGGAAGATTCCCTGAGGTGCTGAGAAGGTATATTCTTTTGTGTTTGGGAGGAATGTTCTATAGATGTCTGTTAAGTAAATTTGAGTCATGACATCTGTTAGTTCTCTTATTTCTGTCTTGTTGACCTGTGCATTGACTAGAATGGAGTGTCGAAGTCTCCTATGATTAGTGTGTAAGGTTTGATGTACAATTTAAGCTTTAGTAATGTTTCTTTTACATATGTGGGTGCTCTTGTATTAGGGACATAGATTTTTAGGATTGAGACTTCATCTTGATGGATTGTTCCTGTTAGGAGTATAAAGTGTTCTTCTCCATCTTTTTTGATTGATTTTAGTTTGAAATCTATTTTGTTAGATATTAAGATAGCTATACCCGCTTGTCCATTTGATTGGTAAATCTTTTCCCAACCCTTTACTCTGAGGTAATGTCTCTCTTTGAGGTTGAGATGTGTTTCTTGTATACAGCAGAAGGCTGGATCCTGTTTTTGTATCCATTCTTTTAGCCTGTGTCTTTTTATAGGTGAATTGAATCTGTTGATATTAAGAGATATTAATGACTAGTGGTTGTTAATTCCTGTTATTTTTTGGTGGTAGTGGTTGTGTGTTTTCCTTTTTTGGGTTTTGCTGCTGAGAGGTTATCTGTTGCCTGTGTTTTGTGGGTGCAGTTAGTTTCCTTGGGTTAGGGTTTCCTTCTAGTACTTTCTGTAGCACTAGGCTTGTGGATACATATTGTTTAAATCTGGTTTTGTCATGAACTTTCTTGTTTTCTCCATTGATGGTGATTGAAAACTTTGCTGGGTATAGTAGTCTGGGCTTATATCCATGATCTCTTAGTGTGTGCAGTACATCTGCCCTTTCTGACTTTCATGGTTTCCATTGAGAAGTTGGGTGTAATTCTGATATTTTTACCTTTATATGTTACTTGACTTTTTTCCTTTGCAGCTCTCAATAATCCTTTTTTATTTTTGATCCAGTCTATTTGGTGTTCTGTAAGCTTTTTGTACCTTCATAGGGATATCCTTCTTTATTTAGGTTGGGAAAGTTTTCTTCTGTGATTTTGTTGAATATATTTTCTGTGCCTTTGAGCTGGAGTGCTTTTCTTTCTTCTATACCTATTATTCTTAAGTTTGGTCTTTTCATGGTGTCCCAGATTCCCTGGATGTTTTGCGTTAAGAATTTGTTAGATTTAATGTTTTCTTTGACCAATGAATTGATTTCCTTTATAGTATCTTCAACATCATCTTTTGTATTCTGTTGGTTATACTTGCCTCTGTAGTTCCTATTCTTTTTCCCAGATTTTCCATATACAGAATTCCCTCAGTTTATGGTTTTTTTTCCCTCTATTTCAGTCTTCAAGTCTTGACCTGTTTGCTTCACCTGTTTGATTGTTTTTTCTTGGTTTTCTTTGAGTGATTTATTAATTTCTTCCAATTTTATGTTTGTCTTTACCTCTATTTCTTTAAAAGAGTTTTTTTTATTTCCTCTTTAAAGGTTTCCAAAATCTTCATAAAGATAAGTATAAAGTCATTTTCTTCTGCTTCTTCTGGGTTAGTATGGTCAAGTCTTTCTGTTGTGTGACAACTGGGTTCTGGTGTTAGTTACTATGTTGCTCTTTAGGTTGTTGGATGAATTCTTGCATTGGCGCCTACCCTTCAGTTGATGCCAGCACTGTCTTTGCATCTTGGTCCAATCCCGGCAGTGGCTGTCTGTCTTTGGGAATTGTTCTTGGTCTGCTCTGTACTGCCAAAGTCTTTGTCTCAGGGAGCCACTGTGATCTCTATTAGCCTGCTCTCTTGGTCTTCTTTCCTTGTTTGCTCTCTTGGTCCTCTCAGCAGGGAACTCTCCTGCTGGGTGCCTAGAGAAAAGAATGCAGGTTGGGGAGGGGCCCAGGGTTTTGCCCCACTATGGAGGGCCTAGAGAATGCTGTGTCCTGCAGGGACCTCTTGGTCCTCTTGAGTATTTCAGCAAGCCCTGTTTCAGAGTTCTACTGAGGTTGCAGGAGGATAAGTGAGTTTGGTGGTGGGATGGGGCTTGTAATTTGTAGGGGCCCGGTGGTATTGGGGCAGCCTAACTGAAGGAACCTTCTGCTGGCTGGCTATAGAAGCTGAGGCAGTTGGGAGAGGGACCCGGCCCAGGGTTTTTCCCCACTGTGGAGGCCTTGGGGGTGGGATGTCCCGCTGGGTGACTGGTCACTCACCTCTTGGTCCTTTCTGAGCATTCCCCATCTTATCTGGCTCTTGAGATAAGTTTCTTGCTGTAGTTATAGTGATTAAATGAAATGAGTTAGTGAGAAATGATTTTTGATATTTTATTTTACAAAACATATTTCTCATTGTACACTTAATATGAAATATTTTTCAACAGTGTATACTAATGAAGCTCAATGAAATTCCCATGTTTCATATTTTTACTAATATAGCATTCGTTCTTAGTTTTGTTCAGATGAATTTCAGATCTTGGTATAGCCAACATTGCCCGTTGTGATACTGGCAGCTCTTAATTGAAGCTAGGGTTTCATTAGTAATGATTTCACATGATTACAAACAGTTTTATAAAAATAAATTTTAAAAGAATCCATGGAGGGGTAGGGACAGCATGGTTAAGAGGGAAGGTGAGTATAAGCAAAGTACCATATTTATATGTATGAAAGTTAATCAAACTCATTATATTTGATATTAAACATAATAAGTATAGAATTTCCTCAGTTTATTTCATAAGACAAGATATTCCAGAATTCATTGAAAATTAATATCATACAAAATTACTTTGTGTTTGTACATTAAAATATACAAGGTTTTTTATCTATATGATTTTCCATGGAGGGACATAAATGTCTTGTGGGATGGGTTGTGTTCTCTTAGGGGTTGTTGTGTCATGCTTTAAGATATCTGGCACTTTGGCCTTTCTTCTCAATATTAAACTATTAACCCAATGGCCAAAACACAGTCGTCATTTTCTGAGGTGCCCTGAGAACCACTAAATATGTGCTTGGTTTTTCATTTCTTTTACTCCATCCTTTTTAGCCTTCTTCTCATTTTTCAAGACTGTACATTTTTTCCAGAATATTTTCCTAAGCCCCTGGTTTTGGCATAGGTACTCCCCTCCTCCTTCCCATGCCACCTAACACACCTCATTGTGGTTGTCAGTAGACATTGCAGGGTTAATAAGAGGTACAGACCAGGCAGTGTGGGAAGCAACTGCCTGCCTTGACAGCAGGCTTGACATTAGAATCTGAAAGATGAGAGAGAGAGAGAGAGAGAGAGAGAGAGAGAGAGAGAGAGAGAGAGAGAGAGAGAGAGAGAGCGAGCGCAAGCATAAAAGAAAACATACAGGCCTTAGTATCTATCTATCTATCTATCTATCTATCTATCTATCTATCTATCTATCTATCTATCTATCTATCTATCTATCTATCTATCTTTACTTACTTAGGTGGCTGTCCTGGAATTCACTCTGTAGACCAGGCTGGCCTCGAATTCACAGAGATCTGCCTGTCTGTACCTCTCAAGTGCTGGGATTAAAGGTGTGCACCACCATCACCGGAACTTTAGTTTTTATTTTAATGTGTTTGTATGTACATGCCTGTCACAGTGTGCATATGGAGTGCAGAGGACAATTTTGTGAAGTTGGTTCTTCCCTTCCACCTTTACATGGATTCTGGAATCAAATTCAGGTTATCAGGCTTCTGCAGCAAGCACTGGACCATCTCACTGGCCAAAGTATGTTTTGTTTACTAGCAACATGTGACTGTTAACTGCACGTACACCTTTTTCACTGCCTTTGTATCTTTCTCCACTGAGAAGGCTCGTTCCTTCTTCCTTCTGACAGCCAGGAGTTAGAAGGAGTGCATGTGACTGACTGATACTCAGGGAGACAGGTAACATAGGCATTTAGTTAAAGGAGAATTGATTTCAGCTTCTGGTTTCTAGATGGGATGCCCCCTGTTTCATACACCTATAGTTTAAATAGAAGGAACTGGGTCTGTCCTCCCTTAAAATACCCCAGCATTCTGCTTTTCTAGTGGACCATGTCCTGTTCTTTAGTAAAATTTCAACCCAAATAATTATTTTACTTTCATAATATTGTTCTCATTAGAAAAGTACATTACAGTACTTTCATAAGTCAAATTTTTATTACCTATAGTAAATCACTAAAAGCATTATGATAATATATTTCTAGATTGATTTTTCCCCCCTGAGATCCAAATTATGTCTTTTTTAAATTTATTTTTTAAAAATTACTTTATATGTATAGGCGTTTTTGTCTACATGCATGTTTGTGCACCATATGCATGCCTGGTGCCTGTGGAGGTTGAAAGAAGGCATCAGTTCCCCTAGGACTGAAGTTACAGACAGCTGTGAGCCACACATGGGTCCTGGAAATTAAACCTAGGTCTTCTGGAAGAGCAACCGTTGCTCTTAACCACTGAGTTATCTCATAGCCATGTCTTAAAAAAATACATTATTAAATGCACATTCCACCACACTTGTAGAGCGTCACAGGACAACTGCTTTAGGGAGTCGATTCTCTCCTTTCAGAATGTTTTAAGGTAGCATCTCCCTTACTGCTCTGCCTTACTGTGTATACCAGGCAATTATATTGTCCATGGAAATCTTGCCATAGGAGTACTGGGATTACAAATGGCTATCTAGCCTTTTACCTAAGTTTCAGGAATTTGAGTTTATGTTAATGTGTCTATAAAGCAAGTACTTTTACCTGCTGAGCCATCTGCTCCCCTGGATCTGTTTCTTAAGCAACAACCAAAATATTTTCTGAAAACCAGGTGCCAAAATATTTATATCTAATGTAATTCTAATTACATTAAAATTAATGTCTAGAATTTTATTTTACCAAATCATACCTTTTGTGAATGGCATGAGGCAAATTTCACTTTTTAAAACTTGAAATGCAAGGCTAACAAGATGGCTCAGTGACTAAAGGCACCTGTCACCAAGCTCTGTGACCTGGGTGTGACTCCCAGGACTTACATGGTAGAAGAAGAAAACTGAATTCTTGCAAGTAATCTGGTCTTTATGCTATATACCAATACACACACACACACACACCATAGAACCACCAAGATATATATGTGCATACATGTACATGAAATAAATAAAATTGTAAAAAGAAATTAAACTTGAAGTGTGGTTACATGAATATTGATATTCCACTATTTGGGGATCTTTTTTTGAAAAGTAACCTTTTTAAGATAAATTGAGATAAGCTTTCCAGAAATTACTTTCTTGTGCTGGAAAGATGGCTAAGGGGATAAAAAGCACTTCTTGCGTAGATATGAGGACTAGAGTTTGGATCCTCAGAACCCACATAAATGCCAAATGGGTGTGGTAGGTCCCAGCCACTGGAGACAAAGACAGGATTCCATGAAAAAGCTAGCTAGCTAGACTGGTGAAATCAATGAGTGAATGAGAGCAGTGGACGTTATAGCTGACATTTAAAAATTTTGCTTTTTAGACTTTATTCTTTGGTTTTCTCTCTAGTCTTGTCTGAACAGTAGTCTTAACTAAATTTGAATTTTCAGAAACTTCTCCCAGGGCTGGAGAAATGGCTCAGAGGTTAAGAACACTGGCTGCTTTTCCAGAGGTCCTGAGTTCAGTTCCGAGCAACCACATGGTGGCTCACAGAAACTTCTCCCTACCTACTATTTTATGGATGAGATAACTAGTCTTTATCTTTGGCAAGACTGTAGTATATATTGTAAATGAGGGCCTAGGAATAATTCTCTGTTCTTAATGTTTGAACTTTTTAGTGGTGATCATGAGGAATCCCCTTTAGCACACACTAGTGGTTTCTTTCTTTTGTTGTTTTGGGGGAATGGATGAAAGGGGTCATTTTTATAGATTCATCTTGAACTAAAACGGAGTTTAGCAGTACAAGCAAGTATTATGTAACAGACTCAATGTAGTATAGATCTGAGCTAAGTTTAAGTTAGTGTCTTGAGGTAATATGCTATATCATCTATATAGACTTGGGAAAGTGTCTACAGGTCTTGTACCTATTCATTGGACTTTATTTCCAAATTACTTGACAGAATAATGTAAATACAATTAGATTTATAAAAACATTTTTTGGTACAATACCTCCTTTCAGTAGGGAAAGTAATTACATGGCATTAAATACTAATTCACATTTATTAAGGGACAGGCAAGTCCAATGATATGCATACTAAACAGTCACAGTTTAAGGATAAATATAATATAGTTACATATGCTTGCATTATAATGTGTTATTTATCACGGGATGGATCAGTTGTTAGGAGGGGTGTACTGCTCTTCCAGAGCCTGAGTTGTTGCCCAGTACATACAGCAGGTTGCTCACACCTGCCTGCAACTCCAGCCCCAGGGTATCCAACAAATCTGGCCCTCGTGGGCACCTGTACTCATGTGCACACACAGACACATAATTAAAAATAAAATGAAGCCAGGCAGTGGTGGCACACACCTTTAATCCTAGCAATTGGCAGGCAGAGGCAGGTGGATCTCTGTGAGTTCGAGGCCAGCCTAGTCTACAGAGCGAGTTCCAGGACAGGCTCCATAGCTACTGAGAAGCCTTGTCTTGAAAAAACAAAATAAAATAAATAAATAAATAAATAAATAAATAAATAAAATTAATCTTTTTTTAAGTTACTAAGAAGGTATAAATAAATGACAGTTAAGGACCTTGTTATTTCTATCATTGCTGGGAACAATATATTAATTTAATAAGTTTAAATCAGCTCAAGGGAAATTCAGTGTTCATTTTCTATGAAAGTCCTTCACTGTGTAACACTGTCTTGTAATGAATGGGTTAATAAAGTTTCAGTGAAAACAAAATAGCAGGCAAAATACATGGGGGTGTTTTTCCTCTTGGTGTGGCTATCATTGAAGTGATGAGAAATGGTTGCCAGCTTTTTAAATATTTGTGTTCTAAACACAGTATACTGTTTAAATCTCTGCAAATCTTTTACGGATTATTAATAGGAAGAGCTATAGATGTCAGCCTTTGGCACGGTTTTATTTGTGCTTTGCGCACAGCACT
Source organism: Microtus pennsylvanicus (assembly GCF_037038515.1). Taxonomy (NCBI): domain Eukaryota; kingdom Metazoa; phylum Chordata; class Mammalia; order Rodentia; family Cricetidae; genus Microtus; species Microtus pennsylvanicus. Next base: position 1,331,508 of record NC_134595.1, on the reverse strand, counting down.
CTTGACCACTGCTTGTAAACAAGACCGGCTCTGTGGTCTTTGCATGTGTTACACAGAGCCAGAAATCAGCCGTTCACCTGAAACACATCCGTGGGCACAGACAGGCCTTTACCTCTTTCTCCTTTCTGTTGTTGACAGTGATGGTTTAGTTTTTTTAAAATAACTTTTTTCTTAATGGACATATTTCACTTAGTTTACAAAAATAGATATGTGATTAATTATAGAGTCAAGACTTGCTCTGTTTTATTTTAAGACACATAAAGCCTCCACTGACTTCTCTTATTGCCTTTTTTGTTTTCTCTCTCTCTTCCTGCTTAAGCACTCCTATCTGGACAGGGAAACCTCCCTTCTTCTGAGAAACATTGCAGGAAAACCTTCTCATTTGCTGACCAAGGTGATGTCACTGTTTCCCATGTGCATGTAATTATTCCCTGCCTTGTAGACAGAATACGATCTCTTGTTGGGATTGCATTCTCGTATCTCTTATTAGTAGCATCACTGTCTTTAGTACAGGTTGCTTTTTCTCTTGCTAAAAGTTATTGTCTTCCTAACCTAATGACTGTTAATAATCAGAGCCAAAAATATGTTCAGTAATTTCCACTTGTTTCTAACTTCTACGATGCCTAGTATTTTTTCAAATATGTTGTACTTCCTCTAGTTTAATTTTATATTGCATTTCAAAGCCTGAAAACATTGCTTTAATTTAACTTTTGCTATTAATTGTTTTATGCTATGAGTTTCTTTTGCAAGCTTTAACAGTTCTTACTTACATTATTACCTCTGGTTTAATTATAACATTTACTTACATAGATAGAATTTTGATTTATATTAACCTAGTCTTACCGGAAGAGAAGATCACAATTTGAATTTCTCAATTCTCTACCCTCAGTTTGATTCAGTTCGTTGGATTTTACTGGGATCCTATTTTACAACTTAAAATCTTTGATTAATTCTCATTATTAACTAGGTAACAGTAATCAAGGAGCTGAATGAGTTTTCTTTATCATTATCTTATTTAAATAGTACAACAGTAAGTTCAAGACTACCAGACTTCTAGTTTCTGAAGAACAAACAGTGTAGAAGCTACTATATATGTTATTATATCTGAGAGTTTTTTCCCTTTCATTAATTCATAGCATAAACTTGGAGAGAAGGTAACTGACTAAAGTCAAAATTCCTCTAAGAAGCGGCTCAAAGAAAAAGGCTTTTTGACAGAATAAGTAGTGAGACCATTTCTTTCCCCCAAACTTCCTTTCGAAAAACAAATCCAGAATCAGAGCAGTGAAGAAATCTAAGCAGGTTTTGTCCATGTACTTTCTAACCTGTGTCTACCCTCATGGCTTAACTAGGATCTGTTTTAGAAGAGAGTGCTAGATCTTGCCCTGTGCACTGTCTCTGTGTCATTTCCAGATAGTTGATAGCTGTTAGGGCTTCCTTACTTAATAACTATGTCTTACTTACTAACATTTAAATCCTGCAGAAAATCATCCATCTTCTCTCTGGAGCCCCACAACTTACTACCACTCTTGTAGTGATACAGGGTGAGCATTCTGATCACCTGTCACTATACTTCTCACTTAGTATCTCAAATCCAAAATGAGCATGTTGTAATTCTCAAACTTTACCCATCTGTTCCATTCCCATTGCCTCCACTATAACAATCCCTCAGCACTTCTCCAACCATTAGAATTGTCTCCAGCTTTGTCTCTATTTTTTCTTAGACTATTCCCAGATTGAGTTTAACATTTTACCACTTCTCTTGCCTATTTGTCTAGTCCTCTTTATTGACCTTTGTACTATAAAGTACTAGTTAGTATACCACACTATAAAATGGACATAGTCCTTACTCTTAAGCTTTATTATGAAGATAAAGTATAAAGTTTCCAGGCCTTATGGTGCACTCCTGTAATCTTAGCACTTGGAAGATAAAGGCAAGTGCATCAAGAGAGGTCAGCCTGGGACTATAGGAGATCCTGAATTGAGAGAGAGAGAGAACATTAATATAAATATATACACACATATGTCTATATGCAAACACGCAAAAATACCTAAATTATATTAAGTGCTATGAAGGAAACAAGGAGTAGAGAATCCTGAGGAGAAGATAAACAGTCTATTTCACTGATGGTGAGGCCAGAAAAAGCCCCTTTTAGAGGATGAAATTGAAGCTAAAGCCTAACAGATGAAAAGAAAGGCATGATCCATATAGGTAGGCTGAGAAAACAAGGGTTTGTCATACCTGAGAAGCTACAGTCTGTATTGTTGAAAAGACCATAATAAAGTGGAGTTACAAGTGTTTTGCTTTGTGTTGAAAAACACAAACAAGAACGAGACGATCAAGGCCTGCTAGGACCTTAATATTTCTATAAATGCAGTGGGGAGCTACTGGGGGAAAGTAGTCATCCATTCAACTAGTGTTGAGTGAGTACCTTTTATGTGCCCATGTCTCTGGTCCTGGAAAATATGGACAGTAAGCAAGTTCTTCCCAACTTCACATCCCCATCTGGCAAGGAAACAGCCACACAGACTAAAATATGAAAGGTTTCTACCTACAGTTGCTAACCAGATATACCACTGCATACGCAGGCATAGTACCCTGCTTGTAGGGTAAGAAATTTGAGCAAGAATGTGATTCAGTCGTGTAGAATCCAAACACTTAAGAATGGGCTTGGAATAGTGCCGTGGACGAGGTAGTGTATAATCCTAAGCAACCCAGACCATGGAGCTCAGATGCACCTTACTCTGACTATCGTCAGTGCCCTCTGTCAGAGCACCCGGCTCTTGTGAACTATGTAACCTTCTTTTTATGGTGCTGGGTATTGAATCCTGAACCTTTTATATACCCTCCATTGATCTTTACTTTCAGCCCCAAGTGTGTATACTTCTAACACACCAACCTATGGAATAATCTGGCTTTCTACCATCAAGCCTAGTACTCCAGTACCCAACCTCCAGAGTCTGTCAAGGTGTAAGAAAACTATGCTAGCAGTAACCATTGTTTTCTCTGCTTCAGAAATTCAGAAGCTAAAATGCCTTTACAGTGTGTCTTTAACAAGCTGTTTTATTTGTTGATACTCCAAAAGCTAAGGCTATAAACTGTTGAGGACAGTAGAAACTGAGATTATCATACAATTAATATATAGTTAAGCAATTAATAAATATGTGTATGATCGTAAGACAGTAATCTTTATGAGTCTTATTTGGTACAGTGGCTATAATAATCATACAAGCTTTGTATTTTTGAATTTAAATTAGATATCATATACACCATAACTTTTGGTTCAGCAAGTTTTAGATAATTAATGTAAGTTCTCTTGATGACAGTTTAGTATAATTCCGTGATTCTTCAGAGAAATATTGCAGTGAATATTAGATTACCACTTCAAGTTCTCTTTGAATTAATTTGTTACTTTTTAATTGTCATAGTCTTCCAGAGAAATTGTAAACTACTATTTATCCCCTTGATTTCATTGTTTGTTCTGAACCTGTAAAGTCTTATTTCTCAGTTGAAGTCATTCACTGTCCCTCTCTACACAACTGTAACTCTCTTAAGTACTGATATTCTGATATTTACATCCCAGAGAATGCTACACTTTGTAGCCCAGCATTGATTTTCATTTAATCATAAGATCTTTACCCAGTTTTTGTGCTGTATGCAAATTTAAGGAGGCTTGACATTTGATGGCTGTTGATTTACACAGTAGTTTTTCAGTAGAAAATGAGTTGTCTCTTGCTCTTTTAAGAGAAATAGAGAAAGTTGTTTTTGTATGAGTAAAGTATCCCTTACTATGTGTAGGGTAGTTGTGAGACAGTGTGAGGAAAGGATTAGTCAAAAAAATTGGGGCAGAAGACTGAAAATCTGAACTGGTCAGCAGAAAACACATGGAGGAAGCTTTCTCCTTTGCATTAGCGAACACAGGCTAGCACTGCCTTTATAAATAAACTACTGTAAATCTTCCAGGTATTATACTGATCTGTCTCTTTCAGAGACTATGATTTCCTTTAAGCCAGGCAGTGGTGGCGCACACCTTTAATCCCAGCACTTGGGAGGCAGAGGCAGGCGGATCTCTGTGAGTTTGAGGCCAGCCTGATCTACGGAGTGAGTGCCAGGACAGACACCGAAGCTTCACAGAGAAGCCTATCTCAAAAAAAAAAAAAAACAAAAAAAGAAAAAGGATGGTTTCCTTTTTCCACTATTGCTATGGTTAAAAAAATATGGTATGATTTAACTCAGAGAGGAAGAGCATGGGGCCCAGAGGAAATGTGGGTCATGCTATTTGAGTGTTTTTATTTAGTTTGTTCCAGTAACATTGTTCAGATCCCACTGTAACAAGTTCTGTTTGTTCAAAAAGTTTCTAAAAAGATCCTTGTAATAAATATGACAAGAATAAACTAAAACTCGCGTTTTTCTGAAATTAAAACAGCTAGCTCTTAAATGTGATATTATTTACATAGACCAATTTGTAAGGACCAGAGATATAACCCAGTGATAGTTACTTGCTTTTTATATGCAAGGCCCCGAAAACAATTTTTAAAAGGAAATTATATTGACCAGTTTCTGTAGCTAAAAGAAAGGGTGAATTTGGTTTTTTTTTTTTAAAGCTTTACCTGTTTTGCAGTATCCTTATTGATATGTGAGAAGTGTGATTGGATAAATAAACGTGAATTGGTTATCCAGTTATCCAGTTCTCTTATTGTTCAACACTCCAGTGTGTGGAACAGGAACTAATCTCTGAGTTTAATTAAGCCGCACTTGTCATGGAGTGTGACAAACAGTAGTATACTAAAATAAACGGGAGGCATGCAGATACTGGTATTGTAGTGAGACTGATGAAGTTCAGTGTTTAGTTTTGTTTATTCTTCTTTAGACATCTTAGAGCAATTTTGGGTTCAGACATGCTGACATAAATCATCTATTGTAATATGACAAGCAGTAGTCTTTCTGCCCTGCAAGGCCTCTATAACCTGACAACAGCTGAACAGACAATGGACAATGCTTTATTTTTTAGTTCCTTAAAATTTTTACTGTTTCATAATAGGTTTTCTAGAGTAGAATTACTTACAGTTGGGTTATTTGTAAAGTTATATTTAACATTTAAAAAGATATTATTGATGGGTTAAAATATTAGAATTTACTGACATAATTGGCATGATTTTCCAAATCAGTAAAACTTAAAATGTAAAGCAGCCTCTTGTTTGTATTAGCATATTATCAAGAATTCATATTAATACCTATGTTTCTTATTTGTTAAGGGTTTTATATTATTGTAAATAAGTAGATTGGTTTTGCTGTATATATTTTTACAGTGATCTAAATCTTTCAGTGTAACAAGACAAAACTGTGTAAAAATCCTGCCTAAACTCTGGAGGGGTCTGAATTCAGAGTTGTCTGAGTGTAACAAATAGGAAGGCAGCGGCATATATATCGTATTTCCCCAAACCTAGTACTTGAACTTAGTTGACAGAATGGAACTTAATTTACTTCATCATGGATTTTTTTTTCTCTAGAATATGAAATCTAATCTTACTCTCGTGCCCGTGCTCCCTCATTACAATATGTCTACTTCATTTTGTGAACAGGGCCGTTTTAAAAATAAAATGTCAACGGTATGTTCTGAATGAAATTTAGTACTAGCCCCTTTAATGATGAAGCCTGGTGTCTTTACCCTCTCGGCAGCAGTTTGTCTGAAATGCTGTGTGTTTGCAGGAGGAACAAGCGGCAAAACTGAAAGCTGAGAAGATTAGAGTTGCCCTGGAAAAAATTAAAGAGGCTCAAGTGAAAAAGGTGATGTGTGGTGTGGCTCTTCGCTAGGTTTGAAATATTTACGATTTTTTTCCTGTTTTGTTTAGCTTCATGAATAATTCTACTGTTTATATATACTGTTCCTCTAGTTTATGGAAAGGTGAAAATGTGTTCTGTTATCTGTCACATGAGGGTCTGTGAAGATGTTTTATGACAGCCTTTGTCTCTGCGCAGGTCTGAAGGGCCTAACTTAGGCCGCTGCTGGTGGCACATCTGACCACATTATCCCTCAGATGTTAAATAAAGGCTGCGCACTACTTTTAAAACAAACACAAATCAGTAAGATTTGCACAATAATTGTATATTTTAAAGGCTTAAAATTAAAAACCTGTAGGCAGGTTTCTTGATATTCAGATTTTACCTTTAATAATAAAGTCAACATAGTCATAATATGTCTTAATTCATTTTTAAAGACTTGACTCAGAATGCTATTTAATGCTGGAAAATACTTTTCTGAAATACCGTCTTTTAAGGTTACCATTTAATTGCCTTTTCCCTGTTGCAGCTGGTGATCAGGGTCCACATGTCCGATGACAGTTCTAAAACCATGATGGTGGATGAGAGACAAACCGTGAGACAAGTGCTGGATAACCTGATGGACAAATCTCACTGTGGCTACAGTTTAGACTGGTCGCTGGTGGAGACCATTTCTGAGTTACAAATGGGTTAGTAACCCTGCTGCTTTAATTGCTTCTTAGCGTCTTTGTAATCCTTAATCTTCATGTTGATAGAAGCATTTTGAGACATTTTTGATTTTTTTTCTATAGAATTATCAGGCACTTTATCTTTTTAAAGTATGGCTTTTTAATGTTTTTCCTGGTGAGTTTTTAGCTGGAGAGTTCTTTGACTAAAAGGTGAATTCCAGTTCACTTTGTATTTTAAAATGATTAAAGGAAAGTTTCTTAATGATAACAAAATGCTTTTTCTTTTAAATAAGAGCTACACAAATACATTTACTAAAAACTGTTACTTTTCCTTCACTTATTTTATGTGTCTGAGTGTGTGTGTGTGCATCTTGTGCATGGGGAAGCCAGAAGAGGGTGTCATATCCTGTGGCAATTGAGTTATAGGTGGTTGTGAGCTGCCTAACGCTGGTGCTGAGAACTGAACCTGGATCCTCTGCAAGAACGGCAAAAGCTGTTAGTGCTGAGCCCTCTCTCCAGCCCCAGTACTGTTACACTTACTGGTGTTTTTATAAAGAAGTCATCAACTCTAAGGGAAACAAAGCACATTAGCAAATTGGAAAGAACACTTCTAACATATGTTCAGTATTGTTTCGTGTGTGTGTGTGTATATACATACTTTAGTCTGACACACACAGCACCACCCCGAATCCACGTTAAAAAAAAAATCCATACAGAAACATGTGTTCAGTCCCGGGGAGATAGAGAAAGAAGGATGGCGGAACTGAACTAGTGAGCTCCATGTTCAGGAGGGACTGTTTGGAAATGTAAGGTGGAGAGCAGTTGAAGACAGTGCCATCATCAGCCTTTAAGCATTCCATAGTTCTGCTATGACTTACCTTGCCTTTCATGTAAGTCTGATGAATACTAACAAAAAGCTGCTATTTAATTTTGTAACAGAGAGAATATTTGAAGACCATGAAAACTTAGTTGAAAATCTTCTTAATTGGACACGAGATAGCCAAAACAAGCTTATATTTATGGAACGTATAGAAAAATATGCACTTTTTAAAAACCCACAGGTAAGACTAACTGACTTGTAAATGTGGAGTCGGTAGAGTTAAAAGACTGGAAGCCTCGTGATTGGGCATTGTAACTGCAAACCCCCACTGTAACTGCAACCCCCATGAGAACAGTCGTGACTGAAAAGTAACTGGGAGCCAGGGGTTGGATCCCACATGGGGTAAACTTTGATAGAAATATAAATAATTGCAGGGTGTTACTAGGTTTCTCCTCTGTAAATCCGGAGATTGTTGAGCCCAGAAGTTCATTAACATTTGAGGTTCTCATTTCCCCAAAGCAGGCCAGAGGTTTTTACCTAGCTAATTACTTTAATTTCTTTGATGGGTTACATAATAGCCTTTTTGTCATCTTTATTATGACAGTGTAATGTTTGGGTTAGCATTCACAACACCTGTGCCTGTTTTAAATTAGCATATGGAGTAATGTGCTTCATTTACCATTTCCAGACAGACTTTATTCTCATCCTTTTTTACCTTCCCTTCTCCCCTGCCCCACTCCTCCCGGGTCGGTCAAGAAAAGCAAGAACTCTGTGATACAAAGCGGTGCTGAAAAAAGCAGTAGTGTTAAAAGTTTTTACCTGCAGACTGGACTGTGGTTGGTCAGCAGCAGTAGTGTTAAAGGTGCTCCGTTTACCCTAGACTTAATTATGGTGGTTTGACGTGGGAAGGTCATTGGTTAATCAATAAAGAAACTGCTTGGCCTCATAGGTTAGAACATAGGTGGGTGGAGTAAGCAGAACAGAATGCTGGGAGGAAGAGGAAGTGAGCTCAGACCCGATAGCTCTCCTCTCTGGGGCAGACGCGATGAAGCTCCGACCCAGGATGGACGTAGGCTAGAATCTTCCCGGTAAGCGCACCTTGGGGTGCTACACACATTAATAGAAATGGGCCAAGCAGTGTTTATATGAATACAGTTTGTGTGTTATTATTTCGGGGCATAAGCTAGCCAGGCAGCCGGGAGCCGGGCTGTGGGAAGAGGCCCGCAGCTCCCTCAGCAGTGGTTAATGAAGAGTATATGTTCAGGAATGTCAGGAGATCTTTTTGTAGAAGACTGAAAGAATAGTTATACTCATAATTACAATTCAGATTTTAATTAAAAAGCAAAACTGTTATAGTCATAGCAGAATTTGAGGCTTCCTCTTAAAAAGCCAGAATATTAATCATCATCTGGAACAGCGTGCTAGATCCAGAATAGTGGTTTAGCATATCTCATATTCTACTTTATAATGCTTTTGGGTGTTTTATATAACTAGTTAAATATCCTGAAATACTTGCTGTTGCATATATTGTCACCTCAGAATGTGGAAGAAACAGTCTATGGAATACTTTATAGAATGTGTTTTGGGCAAGATGGCGGTGGATGAGGAACATTTTAATGATGATTCTTACATGGAAGGAGCTTCATGAAATACTTCCCTTCCCTACGTACTGGCAGAACTAAACTTGGAGTGGCTACTTTTCTAGAGCAAATGATGTATGTGTTTACTCCCAAGGGAATAGTGGAATGAGTTTAATTTTCGTTTCTTTTCCTCCCTCCCTCCCTCCCTCCCTCCCTCCCTCCCTCCCTCCCTCCCTCCCTCCCTCCCTTTCTTTTTCTTTTTTTAGAATTACCTTCTTGGGAAAAAGGAAACAGTTGAGATGGCAGACAGAAACAAAGAAGTGCTGTTAGAGGTGTGGCTCATTCTCCCTTTCTTTCTTATTTTAAAATTGAAACTTTAAGCATCTTTGAAGTCAGCTCTGTCAGTGTTCTAACTGTGTGTACCTGTTGAGTCCCTAACAAACCTCTTACAAACTACTTTTTGCCAAGCAATATTCTAGTAGATTAAGAGGAGTAATGACCTTTTAAGTGTTTCCACATAGGAGGAATTAAAATATTCCTATGCTGGTTACATCAGCTTTTCCAGAGGGTCAGATAGCACTGTCAGTAGTACTTTGTTAGTTAGCACGAAGAGCTGAGTTGGTAGCCCCAGCCCCTAAGTAAAAGCCAGGCAGAGGACTGTGCATTTGTAATCACAGTGGATTCCTGGCATGCACTAGCCAGCCAGCCTATCCTCTGAGCTTAGTGAGAGACCATGTCTCAGAAACTAAGGTGAAAGGCAACTAAAGAAGACACCCGGCATCAGCCTTGAGCCTCCAGACTTCCATATCACCACACATCACAAACACACCAAGAAAAAGACGTGGGACTCAGTAGTATTATATGCAACTCAGTTGAGTTCATAGGAAAATATTCTTTTTTGTTTGTTTGGTTTTTGTTTTTTGAGGCAGTATTTCTCTGCATAGCCCTGGCTATCTTGGAACCTACTCTGTAGACCAGGCTGGCCTCAAACTCACAAAGATCCACCTGCCTCTGTCATGACTATAATTAAGAATATTTCCCACTGGGCAGTGGTGGCACACACCTTTAATCTCAGCACTGTGGAGTCAGACATCTTGTGTGCTATGGTGTATGTGTTGTGTATGTCCATGGGCATTCAGGATTACACACCCCTGTCTAGAGGAGAATCTAGAAGATATGCCAGATATCTTCTCTCACTCTTCCTTTTTCCCTCTGAACTAAGTTGGTTACCCAGCAAGCACGTGCAGCCATATTCAGCTTCTTATATAAGTGGTGGGATTCAAACTGAGGTATTCATGCTTGCCAGCAAACACTCTACCCACTGAGCTATTTCTCAGCCCCATGACACATATTTATTAATAAACACTTTAGATTGCCACAGTAATTCTAAAGTACTTTCCTACTGTGTTTAGAATAGAAAGTTCTTTCAGAAAACTGGTGTGGTTTTAATACAAAACTGTTTTGTTTTACTTAGTGTTACGCATTTCACAGGAGTAGCAAATTCATTTTCTAAAAATATAAAGATCATAAATCTTTCCAAATGATTTTCTTTTTTAAAGGAATGTTTTTGTGGAAGTTCTGTAACTGTCCCAGAAATTGAAGGAGTCCTTTGGTTAAAAGACGATGGCAAGAAGTCCTGGAAAAAGCGTTACTTTCTCTTGCGAGCATCTGGCATCTACTATGTCCCTAAAGGAAAAGCAAAGGTATGTCATTTCTGTGCTTCCTACATTGTGCTAGCTGCAACGTCTCCATAGTAACAATACCATTGTACCTGTGTAAGACACACAGAAGATAATTTTGTGTATTTATCTGTTGTAAAGAAGAGAAAGCTAAAAACTGTTCACTTCTCTGCCCTTTATTTGGGTTTATCTCAATTCTCTACTATCTTTCCACTGTTGGGATTTGTTATTGTAATGGGAAGATCTTCTTCATGTAGCTCAGGCTGGCCTCAGAATCACTATGGAGATTAGGGTGACACTGACCTCTTGGTCCTCTTGACTCCCCCCTTCCACTTCCTAGGTGCTGGGGTTATAGGTATGCATCACCATTTCAGCTAAACATAGTTTTATTATTTGGGAGGTGTAGGGAAGGTCTTGCTAGAGTTGTGTGTATTTCATCTAGGGAGAATGCTTTCTAGGATTACGTTAGCTTCAGTCTTGAGTAATGTGGTTTTGCTGAGGTATACGCTAGCAGTTGTGCTTATTTGGGTTCAAAGCTAATTTAAGCATTTACAGTATCATCCTAGTCCTAAAAACTATGAGTGTAAGCATCACCCCTGCCTGCTGAGGTGATTCCCAGTTGAGAATCTCTGTATTTGAGGCTGGCATTATAGCCATTCAGCTACTTGATAGATTCTTATTCTTTCCTAAGAGTGCTGCTATTACCTGTACCTGTTAACTATAGCTGTTATGTGATGTGGAGACTGTGTATAGCATGTTTAAAGTACCAACATCTCTAAATCAATATTCATTAGGAATTACATATTACAAGCAAGTACTCTGCCTTTTTGGCTATATTGTAAACGAAGAAAAATCTTATGATCTTACTTTCTACCAAATAAAGGTTTGATTCCCAACTGAAAACTCTTACCTGGTATGATACTTGCTTATTTGCATTATTAAATTGATCTTTGGTTTTTTGTTTTGTTTTGTTTTTAAGGTATCTCGGGAACTGGTGTGCTTTCTTCAGCTGGATCATGTTAATGTGTACTATGGGCAGGACTATCGGAGCAAGTACAAAGCACCCACAGACTGTTGTCTGGCGTTAAAGGTACAGCTCAGTAATTGTGGTCAGCATTAGGTGGAGGTTACTTGACATTTGGATCTTCAAGTTGGTTCTGTGTCTTTGTAAAAAGACAAGAGGACGAGGGGTAGCTCAGCAGTTAAGTATTAAGGTTTTGGGTTGTTTTTTTTTTCTTGCTCTATCCTAGCACCAGGGAGAACAAGGTAAAAGTAGAGTGTGACCTAGTAGCCCATACCAGTGATCCCAGCACTCAGGATCATCAGGATTGGAACCAGACCCTGTCGTGGCAAAAGAGTTTTACCATCAGACATTTATTTTTTGTGGTTTTCCTCAACTTTATTAGTAAAACCTGAAGAGGGCACTATTCCCAAGTTCAAAATTCTCCTGTTTTCATCTGGTTGAGGAATAACCAGGTCTGTCTATACCTTCCCCCCAAATTATAGCCATCCTAGTCTGTTATCTATGCTTTTATTAGGGAGTTTTCTTCTCTATCAGTCAGGCTTTAAGTCTCTCACACTAACTGTGGCCATACACTTAGAGGAGAGTGGTCACTTTTTAGTATATGGCCATACACTAGAGGAGAGTGGGCACTTTTTAGTATTTTCAGCGATATAAATTAACATTTATAAAGATAGCCTACTGTTGCAGCTTATAGTAAAATAGTCTCACATTAGCCCAGAATGGAGGTTTATTTATTATTTAGGGGTAGACTCACAAAAAAAAAAAAAGGTGGTGCTCAGCCGTCCTCTGCGTGGGTGCGAAACTGGGACCAAACCCAACAGCCAAAAAGGGCCGTGCATGCTTTTACATCTGCATATATATATACCACGTGAGGTTAGGGTTATATCTATATCATGTGACCTTAAAGGTATTGACTGAAGGAATTCCCACAGCAGCCTACAAAGATTCAAGAAAAGTTACCGAGAGAATTAAGTAATACTCAGTGGCTCCATCTTCAGGACTCTCAATACTACTTAGGTCTGCATGTTTGTATCATACTTTTTTTCTGTGAGAAGCCTTAGTTGGGTTTAAGGAGTACCATTTGTTTAGAATTTGGGGTGGGATTCTGATTTCTTTGGTAAAAATGGATGTAATATAATAGCAGTCCTGTACTAAATAAACTTTCTTAGACAACATGAATGCATCATTGAAGTTAGTTACAGAAGCAGCTTAGTTTGTTTTTGCTTTTTAATTTGTCTTAGTTTTTTTTTTTCTTCATCTTTTTGAGACAGCCTTCCTGTGTAGCCCAATCTAGCTTCAAACCTGGGCTCCTCTGCCTTGGCCTTCAGATTACTGAGGTTACAAATGTGTGTCACCATACACTAGCCAGTAATTCTTAAGAAGTTGATAGGGATAACTTCAGCCAGTGGCTTGTTAAGTCCAAGGTCCCTTGGGAAACCCAAAGACCATTATATCAACATGAGGTTTGTAATACTGAGATATTACTTGCCTCAACATTCTTGTTTTCTGAGTGTATAGAGGAATTTTCTTACAGGTTCCATAATGATATTTTTCCTATCTTAACTATTAAGAGGTATTTGGGGACAGTTGTGTTCTTTTATCTTAATTATTTTCCTCTCATTTTAATTTCTAATAAAGAAAATATTGCAGGGAAATAGTAAACTTCAACACTATCCTCTTATCCCACCAAAGAGTACACGCTGCAGTTTGTAAAGAAAGAAGCCTACAAAATATTGTTCCACCAGTCAGGTGTGACCATGGACTTCTGTCCTAAGAGTGCCCTATATATTCTTTACGTGCCTGGTGTAGGTGTGACCCCCAGGGAAGGACCGTCTCCTTCTAAACCATGATTTCCTGGATAAACATTTCTCTTCCATTTTCAGTCTTACATACTGAGAATTCTGCTGACTTAATCTTGATAGAGTTGTTCATAGATATGTAAAAGGGAATACTTATGAACTTCCCAAGTGGGATGGTTTACGTGGACAACTTGACATAAAATTTAACATGATATATACTTTATTTAAAAAAATATAAGTATGGGCTGTTTTATTCCACTTTATGATTAAATAAGAAGTATGTACCGAGCTGGGCATGGTGGTGCACGCCTTTAATCCCAGCACTTGGAAGGCAGAGGCAGGCGGATCTCTGCTGAAGGAGCAGCACTTTAATCCCAGCACTTGGAAGGCGGAGGCAGGCAGGTCTCTGTTGAAGGAGCAGCGGCCGCGTTCCTGCCGCCCGGCTCCTGGCCGCCAGCTAGCTTATGCCCCAAAATAATTACACGGAAACTGTATTCTTTTAAACACTGCCTGGCCCATTAGTTCCAGCCTCTTATTGGCTATCTCTTACATATTGATCTAACCCATTTCTAATAATCTGTGTAGCCCATGAGGTGGCTTACCAAGGAAGATCTTAACCTGAGTCTGTGTTGGGTGGGAGAATCATGGCAACTGCCTGACTCGGCTTCTTTCTCCCAGCGTTCTGTCTACTCCACCTACCTAATTTTCTGTCCTATCAGGGCCAAGACAGTCTCTTTATTTAACCAATGAAATTAACACAAAACAGAAGACTCCCCCATCAGATCTCTGAGTTTGTGCAGCCAGCCTGGTCTACAGAGCGAGTTCCAGGACAGTCAGAAGTACACAGAGAAACCCTGTCTTGAAAAAAAAAAAAAACAAGAAAAAGTCTGCACTGGTTTGCCAGTTCTTAAGACCATGACTTAAGGTTAAGTGTCAGTTCTCTAGATTTAGTGGATTCTGCTTTCCTTTGGCAGCACCCACAGATCCAGAAGAAGTCTCAGTATATCAAGTACCTCTGCTGTGATGATGTGAGGACTCTGCACCAGTGGGTCAATGGGATTCGAATCGCAAAGGTACAGTTTTTTTTTTTCCATTTGAGGCTGGAATAATGAAGTGGCTAATTAGGTAATTTGGGTTGATGATGGTTCTGGTTGTTCCGTGCTCATCGTTTTGCTAGTGTCTAGTTTCATAGTCATGTCTAGTTCATGTCTTAAATGCCTTATTTTCCATGGAGGTTGCAAAATATGTTGATGTCTGTGGAATGATATTGGTGGAAATAACTTGTGTGGTATCAGAGTGACTTATTTCTACTTTGGAGCATGCATTATGATTTTTTTTATTAAATTTTTAAAATTTATTTTACATACCAAGCACGATTTCCCCTCCTTCCTCTCTTCTGTTCCCTCCCCCACCTCCCATCTACACCCCCATACCCACTCCTCCTCCCAGGGAAGTCAACAAGGCATAATCATATTGAGGCAGGACTTAGCTTTTCCGCACTGCATCAAGGTTGGCAAGGCTTTCCTGCATGCAGCATAGGTTCTAAAAAGCCAACTCATGAGCAAGGGACATGTCCTGACCCCACTGCTATGGGGACCACAAAAGACCAAGCTACACAACTGTCCCCCACGTGCAGAGGGCCTAGGTATATGCCCAAGAGTGATATAGCTGGATCTTGAGGTAGATTGAGTCCAGTTTGAGAAACCGCCATACTGATTTCCAAAGTGACTGTATAAGTTTGCACTCCCACCAGCAGTGGAGGAGTGTTCCCCTTACTCCACTTCCTCTTCAACATAAACTGTCATTAGTGTTTTTGATCTTAACCATTCTGACAGGTATATGATGGTATCTCAGAGTCATTTTGATTTGCATTTCTCTGATGGCTAAGGATGTTGAACAGTTCTTTGAGTGTACCTCAGCCATTTGAGATTCTTCTGTTGAGAATTCTGTTTAAATCTCTACCCCATTTTTAATTGAATTATTTGGTATATTGATGTCTAGTTTTTTGAGTTCTTTATATATTTTGGAAGATCTATCAGACATGGGGTTGGTGACGCTCTTTTCCCATTCTGTAGGCTGCCATTGTGTCTTATTGGCATTGTCGTTTACCTTACAAGCTTTTCAGTTTCAGGAGGCCCCATTTGTTAATTGTCAGTCTCAATGTCCATGCTACTGGTATTACATTGCGGAAGTTGTCTCCTATGCCAGTGCATTCAAGGCTACTTCCCACTTTCTCTTCTATCAGGTTCAGTATAACTGGATTTATGTTGAGGTCTTTTATCCATTTGGACTTGAGATTTGTGCAGGGCAGTAGATAGAGATCTATTTGCATTCTTCTACGTGCAAGCATCCAGTTATGCCAACACCATTTGTTGAAGATGCTTTCTTTTTTCTATAGTATAATTTTGGGCTATCAAAAATGAGATGTTCATAAGTATGCGATTTGTGCCAGGGTCTTCGATTCCATTGATCCACATGTCTGTTTTTATGCCAATACCATGCTGTTTTGATTTCTTTAGCTCTATAGTAGAGCTTGAATTCATGGATGGTAATACCGCTGGAAGTTCTTCTATTATACAGAACTGTTTAAGCTATCCTGGATTTTTTGTTTTTTCCATATGAAGCTGAGTATTGCTCTTTCAAGATCTGCAAAGAATTTTGTTGGGATTTTGATGGGGATTACATTAAATTTGTAGATTGCTTTTGGTAAGATTGCCATTTTTATTATGTAAATCCGACTGATCCATGAGTATGGGAGATCTTTCTGTTTTCTAATACCTTCTTCAATTTCTTTCTTCAAAGAGCTAAACTTCTTGTCATACAGGTCTTTCACTTGTTTGGTTAGAGTTACCACAGCATATTTTTATATTATTTGTGGCAATTGTAAAGGGTATTATTTCTCTGATTTCTTTCTCAGCCCACTTACCATTTGTATATAGGAGGGCTACTGATTTTTGTGGGTTAATCTTGTATCCAGCCACATTAATGAAGTTTTTATCAGATGTTCCCTGGTAAATTTTTGGAGTCATCTATGTATACTGTCATATCATCTGCAGATAGTGAGAGTTTGGCTTCTACCTTTCAAATTGCCTAATTACTCTAGCCAGAACTTTTGAGTACTGTATTGGATAGACATGGAAAGAGTGGACAGCCTTGTCTTGTTCCTGAATTTAGTGAAATTGCTTTGAGTTTCTCTCCATTTAATTTGATGTTGGCTATCGGCTTGCTGTATATTGTATATTGCCTTTATTATGTTTAAGTATGTTCCTTGTATTCCTTTTCTCTCCAGAGCCTTTATCATGAAGAGATGTTGGATTTTATGAAAGTAATTTTCAGCATCTAATGTGGTTTTTCTTTTTTGTTTATTTGTAATGGTGACACTGACAGATTTTCATTTGTTGAACCATCCCTGCATCTCTGGGATAAACCCTACTTGGATGATTTTTCTGATGTGTTCTTGGGTTCAATTTGACAGTATTTTATTGAGTATTCTTGCATCAATGTTCATGAGGGAAACTGGTCTATAATTCTCTTTCTTTGTTGTATCTTTGTATAGTTTGGGTATTAGAGTAACTGTAACCTTGTAAAAAGAACTTGGCAATGTTCCTTCTGTTTCTATAGTCTTGGAACAACTTGAGGCATGTTGGTATTTGCTCTTTGAAATTTTGGTGGAATTCTGCACTGAAACCATATCGTCCTGGCCTTTTTTTGGGGGGGGGTAGGGAGGCTTTTAATGACTGTTTCTATTTCCCTAGAGGTTGTAGGTTTATTTAAATTGTTTATCTGGTCAAGAAAATTGTCCATTTCTTTTAGATTTTCCAATTTTGTAGAGTAGAGGTTTTTGAAGTATGACCTAAAGATTCTTTGGATTTCCTCAGTGTTTGTTGTTATGTCTGATTTTATTAATTTGGATATTCTCTCTCTGTCTTTTAATTTTTATAAGGGTTTGTCTATCTTGATTTTTTTCAAAGAACCAACTCTGTGTCACTGATTTTTTTTTTTTGTATTCTGTTTCTGATTTATTGATTTCAGCCCACAGTTTTTATTCTATTTCCTGCCATCTACTCCCGGGTGAAATTGCTTCTTTTTGTTCTGGAGCTTTCAGGGGTGCTTTCAAGTTGCTAGTGTGAGATTTCTCCAAATTCTTGATGTAGGCACTTAGTGCTATGAAATTTCTTCTTAGCACTGCTTTCATAGTGTTCTATAAGTTTGGGTATGTTGTGGAATCATTTTCATTAGGTTCTAGGAAGTCTTTAATATTCTTATTTCTTCCTTGATCCAGAGATGATTCATTTGAACGCTGTTTAGTTTGCATGAGTTTGTAGGCTTTCTCTAGTTTGTTGTTGTTGTTGAACTCTTACCATGGTGATGTGATAAGATACAGGGGGTTTTCCATTTTTTTTTTTTTGTAGCTACTGAGGTTTGCTTTGTTATTGAGTATGTGGTCAATTTTTGAGAAGGTTCCATGAGGTGATGTGAAGAAGGTATATTCTTTTGTGTTTGGGTGGAATATTCTATACATATCTGTTAAGCCCTTTGAGTCATGACATGTTAGTTCTCTTATTTCTTTGTTAGGTTTCTGTCTGATTGACCTGACCGTTGGGGGGTGTGGGGTGTTGAAGTCTCCTACTATTAGTGTGTGGTGTTTGATATGCAATTTAAGCTTTAATAATGTTTCTTTTACAATGTGAGTGCCCTTTTATTTGGGACATAGATGTTCAAAATTGAAATTTCCTTGATAGATTTTTTTTTTTACTGTGGCAAATATGAAATGTCTTCTATCTCTTTTGACTGATTTTAGTTTGTTTCTTAGTCACATTTGATTGGAAAAATCTTTTTCCCAACTCTTTACTCTGATGTAATGTCTGTCTTTGACGTTGAGGTATTTCTTTTATGCAGAAGGATGGATCCTCTTTTTGTATCCATTCTGTTAGCTTGTGTCTTTTTATTGGCAAATTGAATCCATTGATAGTAAAAGATGATAATGACCAGTGATTATTAATTCCTGTTATTTTCTTGTTGTTTTGGTGATGGTAGTGGTGATAGTATGTGTATTTCCTTTCTTTGGGTTTTGGTGGTGTGAGATTACCTGCTGCATGTATTTTTGTGGATGCAGAAAAGCTAGCTTTCTTGTGATGGCGTCTTCCTCCTGATGTTTTCTGTAAGGCTGAATTTGTGGATAGGTATTGTTTAAATCTGGTTTTGTCATGAAATATCTTGTTTTTTCTGTCTATGATGGTTGAAAGTTTTGCTGGCTATAGTAGTCTGGGCTGGCATCTGCGATCCCTTAGTGTCTGCAAAATGTCTGTCCAGGACCTTCTGGCATTTAGCATCTCCACTGAGAATTCAGGTGTAATTCTGATTGATAGATATGCCATAACTCGGCCTGGGTCCTTTGCAGCTTTTAATGTTCTTTTTTTATTTTGTAGTGTTTTATTATATTACAAGGGGACTTTTGTTGTTGTTTTGCTTTGGTTTGGTCCAGTCTATTTGGTGTTCTGTAAGTTCTACCTTTATAGGCATGTCCTCCTTTAGGTTGGAAAGTTTTGTTGAATGTTTTCTGTGTCTTTGAGCTGGTCTTCTCCTTCTATCCTAATTATTCTCTTGGTTTGGTCTTCATGGTGTCTCAGCTTTCCTGGATGTTTTGCGTTAGGAATTTATTGGATTTAACATTTTCTTTGACTGATTTCCTCTATTCTATCTTCAGCGCTTGAGATTGTCTCATATCTCTTTTATTCTGTTGGTGATGCTTGTATCCGTAATTCCTGTTCACTTTCCCAGATTTTCCGTTTCCAGAATTCCCTTCATTTGTGTTTCGTTTATTGTTTCTGTTTCAGTTTTCAAGTCTTGAACCATTCCTTTGCCTGTTTCTTTTCCTTGGCTTTCTTTGCTTTTTTAAAAAGAATTTATTGATTTCTTCCAATTTTTTTGTTTGTCTTTTCCTTGATTTCTTTGAGGGAATTCATCTTCATAAATTTATTTTTGAGGTCTTTTTTTGTGTGTTTCAGCTGCATCAGAATGTTCAGGTCTTGCTGTTATAGGATCGCTGGGTTCCGCCTGTCACACTGCTCTTTTGATTGTTGGATGTATTCTTACACTGGCGTTTGTTTACTCATCTGTTCTTCCAACTGGTGTGGGTTGTGTCTGTGCCTGTTTAGTCTGCTGGGGTTGCAGGGGAGGGCTGGGGTTGCAGGGGAGGGCTGGGGTTGCAGGGGAGGGCTGGCCTGGGAGGTGTTCAGGTGCATGGGGTAGTGCGGTGGAGTGTGTCTTGGAGGGACAGAGTCTAGTGGGTGGCGGGGCTGGTGGTGCAGCCGGGAGGCAGGTCTCTCGCATTATATGATTATTATGTCATCAAGTTTAGCCTAAGCAGATCTCGCCAACTCCCAAATAAAAAGCTTTCAATTAAGTGATGGTTATTTATCAAGTAGATTTGGAACAGTGCCCCTGAATAGTGCTAAGAATCTAGCCCTAGATTTCTTGGAGTGATAAAACTTTTATTTCTATTATAAACACCAATAAAATTATCTCTTCCTGCTGTCCTTACAAATAAGGAAAATAAGTTTGAATGTAACTCTATAGAATTAAGGACTATTTATAGTACTGTAGGTATTAGTAGAAACTAAAGTAGTGTACAGATGTTTCTCTCCCTTCCCACATTCTTCCACGTACCAGTTCAGAGTTTGATGTCACTATTTGTCCTCTTTTGTTTAGTATGGGAAGCAGCTCTACACAAATTACCAAGAAGCCTTGAAGAGGACAGAGTCCGCTTATGATTGGACTTCTTTATCCAGCTCCAGCATTAAATCTGGGTCCAGTTCTTCCAGCATCCCAGGTAGTTCAAAAGTACCGCACAGCACTATTTTACTACCAGTATCAAGAGTGAAATTTCAGCTTTTTTTCTTATTTCTCCACAAAACTGTTAAAAGCGCAATGTTATGAACTATTCACAAGTATTTGAAATGCACTGTAATAGTTTATGAAGTTTATTATAAAACTCATACATACTAACTAATAAGACATGGTATAGAAGCCACTTGGAGAAGTACTCATAAGCCATCAGGATACCTGACATTGCCGTGCAGGGAAAACACTTCCAGCTAGTTCAGAATTACAACTTCCCATATCTGTGCTCACATCTTCCGTAAAATGCTTCTTTCAGAATCTTCCCTGAATCATTGTTTAATGATTTAAAATTGCATGATTTGACATTATCTCTAAATAGTAAAAAAAATATTTGGAATTGTGGTACACACACACACAAACACTAACCTGCGAAAATGTAATGTATACATATGTAAGTATGTATTTTCTGGTTCTGTCCATTGAAGGGGTCTAGAAGAAGGGACACCCCAGTAATAATGAGACTGCCCACAGCCCAGTCACCAAAAGGAACCAGAGCTCTTGGGCAGATGGCTGGTTCTAGAGCTGTGGTAGAGAACAGACGAGATGAGCCTTAAGCAGAAGGACTTAAAAATAGGATGAGGGATTATCATAGGGCATAGATGCCAACTGGAGAAAGTTTCAGTGTCTAACACTTTGAGCAAAAGAAATATACAATGGTATAAAATTATAACCAAATTAGAAGATATATCACTTTGAATCCATGATAACATAATTTCCATACAAAATATTTTCAAAGACTTTAAGTACATTTTAGTTAAAATGTCCTTTCCCCCAGCTCTTTTCATGTCCTACCAACTCTTTGTGTGTGTCTACAAACGTGTGTACCATGTACATGTAGGTGCTCGTGGAGGCCAGAAGAGGGCCCTGGGCCCATGTAACTAGAGTTATCAGCAGCTGTGCGCTTCCTAATCTGGGTGCGGGGCAGAATCCAAGTCCTCTGCAAGAACGGCACACACAAAATATTTCTAAGTGATTTCTGTGCACACGTTGCCCTCTTGCAGAGCTACACATAGTGATTGACCTTAAAAGGAGTAGGATTGAGAAAGCAGAAACTTCACAGTGGAGAAAGTAGACAAGCAATGTCTAGTTCCATTGATTGTAGGTTCCCTTGATTCAGTGTGATGAGATCTGACCAAAATGGAGCAACTTTCAGAGGAGTCAAGATGGCCAACTGTATTGTGGTATCCTGGACCAGAGTATGGATATATGAAATGTGACATATAGTTATTAGTAAATCAGTGTTTTTTCATAGCTATGGCAAATATACTATAAACAGAATAATGGGACAGATTAGATGCTGAATCGGTAAGAACTCAGACTTACTCTATTTTAATATGAAAATAATGTATAAAAATCTAGCCTAGGCAGTTTGGATGCTCTCCTTAGGAGACCTGGATAGAGGTGGGCGGTCCTTGGGCTTCCCACAGGTCAGGGAACCCTGATTGCTCTTCGAGCAGATGAGGGAGGGGGACTTGATCGGGGGAGGGGGAGGGAAATGGGAGGCGGTTGCGGGGAGGAGGCAGAAATCCTTAATAAATAAATAAATTTAAAAAAAATCTAAAATGAGATGTTCATCAAAGTGGAAAAAATGCTGAGAAGTTGGAATAGAAAGACAAGGTTATAGGATTCAGAGAAGGCCAGGGGGTTGAGGAAAGGCATATTCTGTTTTTCAGTCAACGTCGCACTTAGCTCCAGTGCTCACATACATTCCCTCATGAAATAACACGCCTTTTCCTTCACTAGTGCTCACATACATTCCCTCATGAAATAACACGCCTTTTCCTTCACTAGTGCTCACATACATTCCCTCATGAAATAACATGCCTTTTCCTTCACTAGTGCCATCCTCACACTTCATTGAAATGTTAGACTTTCTAGGATAAAACATACAATCAGAATGATTACTGTTGAAGAGCACAAAGCTTCATGTACCCCAGTCTTACAGCTCCTGTCAAATAGGGATAGTGAACGAGCCTAGTGTCACAGTCACAGCTTTTCATCATATTCCTCAAGAATGGTCTTAACTCTGAAGAAGTTGGGGCTGAGGCTACTGGGTTATTTTAATAGCTTCCATTCTTCACAAGGTGATTGTTTGTCTGGGAAGAGCTTTGAGTCTCCACTACTTGCGAGACATCACATAAGGTGCATACATACTCATACTGGGAAGTCATCTTTCCGGTTCTTCCAGCCCCTACATCAGTTGAAGGTGCTTGTTAGCCTCAGCCCCAGCCCTGTCCCTCCCCACTGTCACCTGGCCTGGAAGCAGGCTGTGCATGACTGCCATACCTGAATCCCTGGAGAAGATCTTTATTCTCAATTGGGGGACTCACCAATACTGTTGATTGCTAAGGAAGAGTCTGAATGTATGAGCTGCTCTGCAATGGCTGAAAAAGCCTGATTCTTAAGCTGATGTGGATGTAATTAATGACTCAGCAATTCTTCTCCTTCTCCTCCTCCTTCTCCTCCTCCTCCTCCTCCTCTTCTTCTTCTTTTCTTTTTAAAACTTTTTCAGAGTAAATTTTTATCCAAGACAGGTTTTTTGGGGGTCCTACTGACTTGTGTCAGTTTTTCATGGTGAACTATTAAAAAGTTAGAGTCAAATTAATAAAAAACTAATCGTAAGATAAGGTTTTTCTACTAGAATATATTTGCTGAGTTTAGAGTAAGATGAGCTGATTTGCCATTTTATGTAGTGTTTACCCATAACATTTAAAATGTGTATATTCATATGATCAAATGATAACTGATGAAATTTTTTTAATATTTTAAACAGAGTCTCAGTCAAATCATTCTAACCAGTCTGACAGTGGAGTCTCTGACACCCTACCCACAGGACACATTCGTTCCCAAAGCACTGTGAGCTCCATGTTCTCGGAAGCCTGGAAGCGTGGCACTCAGTTGGAAGAGTCCAGCAAGGTAACACACTAATTTTATTTACACATAAAAGTCTGTGGTCATCCACTGGCTTAGCTTGTATTCCTTTATCAGAGTCTCATTTGGCACTATTTCAGTCTTCCTTCTTAGAGGGTCAGCTGATGCTATAATAGGGAAAACCATTTAGAGCTGTTGAAGATCTTGATTTTTAGTGGCCGTTATTTATGCAGTTTAACCAGCGGCTTAACATTTTTCAGTTACAGCGACCCCTCCCCTGTTCAGCATTACCAGTTCACTGGAACAACACCATGCAGTGCCATTGCCCTAAAGTCCCAGAGAAGTTGCTGACAATTCTTAATCGTTTTAATTAGTTTAGATTCAGTCCTTATCTTTCATTCTTGAGGTCTGTAGACCCCAACAAATTTTCTCAAACTATGTGTTATGCAGAGGCTAAATTCACTCTTAAAATTTTGGATTTCTGAGCCTTGGATAATTAATATTCAGTAACATTATTACAGGCTATAATGTTGAGAGTTTTTTCTTTTATATATATTATATATGTTTTATATATAATATATATAAAAGAATTTTTCTTATATTATGTATGATTTATATTATATATAAAAGAACATTATGTGTTTTATAATATATGTATATATATATATTAGAAAAATTTCAGACGTAAATACAAAGTATTTTTTTAATATTTATTTATTTATTTATTTATTATGTATACAATATTCTGTCTGTGTGCATGTCTGCAGGCCAGAAGAGAGCACCAGACCTCTTTACAGATGGTTGTGAGCCACCATGTGGTTGCCGGGAACTGAACTCAGGACCTTTGGAAGAGCAGGCGATGCTCTTAACCACTGAGCCATCTCTCCAGCCCCAAATACAAAGTATTTTAAGAATAATCCCCACTCCCCCCCAGAGTCACCTCATATCCCGAGTTCATGTCCTTTTTTTTCCTTTCAACAATTCACTTAGTCCAGTTTGTCCTGCTGATATATACATAGCTGACGAGCCACTGGAATATGGGTCATTTCACCAGGAGCCACACCATCACAGAAAACAAGCCGTCAGCTGTCAACTGCTCCCCAGTTAGGGGTGGGGGCTCATGAACTCCTTTCCACTCTCCACTACAATGCTGACCTGCTTTTGTGCAGGCAACCACAGCTGAGCTTATGCACTTGGGTCCTCTCCAAGTTAAAATGTCCCTTCTCCCTCATGCACGATGGTCGCCGCACCTTGGGGAGAGGTCGTGTGATGTATAGATGTCCCGATTGGTGCTGACCACTGCACAGTTACTTACTCTCTGACTTGGCCTAGCGTGAGTTTTTGTATTAACCCCATCTACTGCACACACAAACTTCTTTGTTAAGATTTGAGAGCGACCTTAGAGGTTTTCTTAGCTAAGTAGTCCTCCATCAGATAGCCTCAGAATTCCTGTTCTGGTTGTAGTCACCACTTCAAGCAGAAAGGGTAAACATCATTGAGGACCCAGGGGCACCCTGGCCAGACTCCTGATTTTTATAGTCATCGTTTTGTTGTTTTGTTTTGTTATGGTTCTTTTGGTCTGAGTCAACAAATACAAACACATCCACAAATGAGAATCAAAAGGAACATTTAAATTTGTCCTCAAAACAGATTCATTACCTAATTTTTATATGTGGTTGATTAGCTGGCGTGGGGGTGGGAGGTATGAAAGTGATTAGTTAATAATTGGTTTTAATGACCTAAACTCTTTAAACACTGTTAAAATCCCTTATCAGAAAATTTTAATAATTCTCTCTTCAATCCTAGAACCTTTTTCCTCAAGTACTAGATATTGAACCTAGGACCTTGCACATGCTAGGCAAACACTCTGTCACAGACCTATGTCCCAATCTTTTTTTTTAATGTTTTCCTAGCTGTCCTTCAGTGTGTAATCCTCCTGTCTCAGCCTTCTAAGTAGGACCGTGTCAACAGTCCTAGTTCCTTGTGAACCAGTTTAGGTGAACATAATACTCTAAGCACATACTAGAAACAATATTCTATGTAATTTTACATTTGTGAGTAAAAGAATCTCTGCCTTGGCGGGGGATGTAGCTCAGTGGTAGAGCACTTGTCTAGCATGCACCAAACTCCAGGTTTGTCACATGTGAATCAAGGAAAGCAAAGGCTCTGTGATTAGGAAACAAAGTCTGTCACTGTAGTTTCCGAAAGAGAATCAACCCTGCTATGCAGTAATGTCAGTTTGAGTCTTGATCCTGTGTGTTTCTTCTGTTACCTCAGTCTCAGGTGCCACATGAGAAGGCCCGCACAGCTAAGGTCAGCAGGCCTGAAGCAGCCAAGACAGGGTCAAATTAAGGTCAGGGCTGTTCTCTGAAATACATTAACCTGGGTGACGCCTATAACCAAATCTTACAAACTAATGCTTTTCTTTTCATGTATAATTTTTAGAGAACCATGTGAACGTCCTGATAGGCATTAGAATTCAGCTGTGAATGAACACTTTAGTTCTAAGTACCCTCCATCGCAATCAGGTGTCATTTGTGATTGAAAAGAGTTCACAGAAATAAGAGCCCAAAAGGCGTTCCCAAAGTTATTAAATCAAAATTCCTTCATTTCCTTATTTCAGAAGTCCTTGAGCCAGAGATTTATACATGGTTGCTTCAGGCAGCAAGCAACCGAATGTAGTCATTTCGGCTATACTAATACTACGCAGACGGCGTGGTCGGCAGCTTACTGGCAAACCCTAGCTCCTACTTGATGACTTCTCTTAGTTCTACAGAGTTTCTTCTTATTTTCATCTGGCTTTTTCTGTGTGATGTTTTATCTTTTGCTGTAATGTTTACAGCACATTTCTTTATGTACTTCCCAGTAAAGCAAACGCAAAGAATGCTCCCCTTGCTTGCACTGCTGAACTTGTGTGCATGTTGGATGCAAGTGTTTCACACAACACAAGTGTGTGTGTCGAGTTCTTTCATTCCTGTGTGACTGCACAACTGCTGAGCATTCTCACACTCTGTCAGCTTCCTAGAATCAAAAAGCTATCCTCACTCCACCAGCGTTCCTTACCCTAGGACAGCATCTGCGTGACGTGGATGCAGTCATGGACTGAAGGTGAACTCTTGACCCAGGAGGACCTAGGGCAGGGTTTGTGAAAGTCCCATTGCCAAGGTCAGAAATCACCTATCCTGTTACCACCCAAATGACTTTACAACGGGAGCTTGTTCCTAGACTGTTAGTCAGTATAGCTGTTAAGAGAATATTGCAGGGTAAAACAAACTTTCTGCATCCTTGTTACCTAGAGAATCAGATTTTAACCTTCCTGACATTGTCTGTCTTTATAATCACCAGCTGCTGCATCCTCCTCATGCATGCCCTAGATCCCTTGCTTTTTAGTTTGATAGAGTCAAAGCTTACCTCTGTAACTGTTTTGTTGTGTTTTTCTCCCTCCCACCTCCCTTTTATACTTCCTTTTAGGCCAGAATGGAATCTATGAATCGGTCCTACACTTCACTTATGCCCCCTCTGTCCCCTCAAACTAAGATCATCACCCCTTATACTGCCTCACAACCTTCACCCCCTCTGCCTCCTCCTCCACCACCACCTCCTCCGCCGCCGCCTCCACCACCACCACCACCTCCTCCTCCTCCTCTCCCTAGCCAGTCTGCACCTTCTGCAGGCTCATCAGCCACCATGTTTGTCAAGTACAGCACAATCACCAGGCTGCAAAATGCAGCTCAGCATTCAGGGTCCCTGTTTAAGTCTCCGCCACCCCCAGCGATGCAACCTCCGCCTTTGGCTTCACAGTCCCTCAAGGCTCAAATTGTGGTGCCCCCCAATGGAGTTATTCCTCCACCCCCTCCTCCTCCACCACCCCCAACCCCTGGTTCAGCCATGGCCCAGTTAAAGCCAGTGCCATGTGCCCAGTCCCTGCCACAGTTCTCCCAACCCCCTCCACTGAAGATTCATCAAGTTCATCAAGTGGCACCTCCCACACCCCCACCAGCTCCTCCCATCCCTGCAGCTGTCCCTCCTCAAGCACCCCCTAAACCCCTAGTGACCATTCCTCTTTCAGCCAGCACCAAAACTGTACCATCAGTAGTGGCACAGGCGGTACCACTCACCCCTGCACCTCCAGTGCCCCCAGCAAAGAAACAGCCAGCTTTCCCCATTTCTCACATTCCACCCTCTCCCCCTGTTCAGACTGCTCCATGTCCACCACCAACACTACCCAAGCAGCAGAGCTTTGGGGTGAAGCCACCCCCCTCTCCGCTGTCCCCCATGCCCTTAGTCGTGAAGCAGATAGCCAGCCAGTTTCCACCCTCTCCCACTCCTCCTCCTGTGGACTCACAGCCCCTAAAACCCCTCCCAGCAAGTGTCGCCCCACAGTCTCCTCCTGCCGTGAAAGCAAAACCCAAGTGGCAGCCCAGCTCAATCCCTGTCCCTTCCCCAGATTTCCCTCCTCCCCCTCCAGAGAGCAGCCTGGTGTTTCCTCCTCCACTTCCTCCAAGCCCGGCCCCAGCCCCACCCCCACCCCCACCCCCAGTGCCACCCGTGGCTTCGCCAATCCCTGACAAAGGTGGATCTCCAGGCAAAAAGCCAAATAAGATGTCCAGCCCTGGGGGAAAGAAACCACCCCCAACCCCACAGCGCAACTCCAGCGTTAAGTCTGCCGAGCACCCTGAGCCCAAGCGACCCTCGGTAGACAGTCTAGTCAGCAAGTTTGCACCGCCAGCAGAATCGGGATCTCCCCACAAGGAGACCCCACCTCCTCCTGCAGCGCCTCCCAAACCTGGGAAACTACACCTTTCTGGAGTCAATCTCCCTGGAATCCACCAGCAAGGGAGTGTGTCAACGACGCCTTCTGTTCTGAGTGGGCGTGGAAAGGACTCCGTAGTGGAATTTCCATCTCCTCCATCCGATTCTGATTTTCCACCCCCTCCACCTGAAATAGAGCTTCCTCTGCCCCCTATTGAGATTCCAGCTATATTCTCGGGAAGCACCTCCCCCAAAGTGGCAGTTGTTAATCCTCAGCCACAGCTATGGTCTAAAACATCTGTGAAGAAGGCCCCGCCCACCCGGCCCAAACGAAATGATAGCACCCGCCTCACTCAAGCAGACATCTCTGAGCAACCAGCGATGACCACAGTTGTGCCACAAGTGCCCACCTCTCCCAAATCCAGCCTTAGTGTCCAGCCTGGATTCCTAGCTGATCTTAACAGGACACTGCAGCGCAAGTCTATCACGCGGCATGGCTCCCTCTCCTCTTCACGAATGTCCAGAGCAGAACCCACAGCCACCATGGACGACATGGCACTACCCCCACCACCACCAGAGCTGCTGTCTGACCAGCAGAAGGCCGGCTTTGGAGGCAGTCACATTTCAGGCTATGCAACCTTGAGAAGAGGACCCCCTCCCGCTCCCCCTAAAAGAGACCAGAATACTAAGCTCTCAAGAGACTGGTAGCCACAAGACTTAATATCTATAATCAGTTCTACAATCAGTTTACCTGATCATCTGTGAATCCAGGTGTTCAGAGCCTCCTGATATGTTATTCAGGTAGTGTCCAGCTGTATGTGTGTTGATTGTGTGTATATACGTATGTATACATCTGTGAATGTGTATATATGGAGAGAACTGATTCTATTTATTTCTTTTGCCTCCTAATCAGAAAAGAGGGTTTTGTATATTTTGAGTGGAAGGAGACATAGGAGGAGCTATGTTGTCACTTATAATTTGTTTATCATATGGATTGGACCAAAATCTAAAAGGTATTTCATAACTGTCTGCCCATGTGCCACTGTGCATGTGTTACAGAAGAAATAGATCGACAGTTTCTCAGTTTGAGGATATCACGAGAATGTTTGCTATATCCGTAGGGCTTTTTTGTTTTTCCCAGTTGGCTGAATTTAGAACTGCTTAACTGACACTTAAATTCTACATATAAAGGGGCACTTTAATTCAGGAAAGCCTTCCATAGACAGAATGGGTAAATGGCGCAGGAAGGGGAAATGCTGAAGACACTGTGGTTGTACATAGGAAAGTCATGGCGTTCTAGTTGCAATAGTTCTGCCATGACCCCAGCCACATCTTGGGATGTCTTCACAGGTAAGCTTTTTGCCTAAAACACAAGAAATATCTAATGCTAGAATTCTAACTACTTTCAGTAGTTGCAAAGCTTCATCAGTTTGGTTTCAGGAGTCTTGCTTTTTTGTAGAATGTCCAGTACACACTGTAATGTACTGCCCCAATTATGTCTTTGAGTCACTTATTTACCTTTGCATATAGTGTGTACATTACAGACATTTGAATTTGTGGACAGTAGAAATATGAAATATACTCCCTGTGCCCATTGTAGTACATTATTAAAAACAAAGTCAACTTCTGCAATGCCTTCTTTACAAGTTGTTCTCCACGAGAGATAAAGAAGACAAGACAGTATCATTCATCATGTTTTAATGCAAAGAATCCATTTGGGATAGGACTATCATGATCAAAACGAGTTTTCACAATTTCATTCATAGCTACTGGAGCTGCTAAGATCTTTTCTGTTTAGCTTGAGTGTAGGGCTTTTACAGGTGGCCAGGTGTTCCGATGGAGCAGCGCCATAGTCCACTTAAAGCAAGCACATACTGACGGCTCTACTATGTTCACGGTGTTCTCTGCGCTTTTGGTACATGAGAAAAGTGTGTACTTACCAACTTAGAGTGATAGGTTGATGGGTTTAAGCAAGAGAATAAAAACTGTCCATCCCACTTCTTACAAATGAGCACATCTTGTAAAGATAACCAGTGCCCGATGCAGAAATCTTTTGGTCCTGTCCCTCAAGCAGAAAGTAACGCTAATGAATCTGGATAAAGAAGATAGTCTTCACACTGTGTGTCAAGTTTCACTACTGCGTCATAAAGATGTGTAAGCGGCACCTCCCACACATCTCCAGCTACTCTTCAGACAGCCATGCAGTCAGGGGAAAAAGACGAAAAGTCACTGTACTTTTAAAAAACCCTGCTTAGATTTTTTTTTTGGTCTTTGAAATTGCTCACCAAGTATTTATGTGCTCACAATTCTTATGATTATGAAATGATCTTTAACATAACTGCAGTTAGTTTCAACGTGTACAACAAATGTATTTAATCTGAATACAGATGCCAAGCCACACTGAAGTACTTCCTCATGTTCATCAACCTGCAGTTCTCCATTCAATCTACAGAAAATCAAGAGTGCAGATCAGTTATCCCTGGGGTTTATCTCTAGGGTGTTTCTGTTTTCTTTTTAAATTAAGCTAGCTAGGCAACTTAAGATTTCCTTGAGTGCAAAAATATGTACCTCCGATCTAGATTGAACCCTAAATCAACAACCTTCATTCTGTCAGTGTGGACTTTGGGAACTCCCATGTTCTTCCTGAAGCACTGACAGCATGCAGTTTCTTTATAGTTCTCCAGAGACAGGAATAGCTGTTAATTAAAAACAAAACAATAAACCAAAGTGCCACATTCCAATTTTTTTTTTCACTGCTTAGTGCTGACATGTAGTTTTCTCTCTTTTTCTCTGGTGTGTTCACGGACAAGACCTACTGCCAGCCAACACTAGTTCTGTGCCTTCTTCCACTGCCCGTAGCGCAGCAGCTCCAGCTCGCACGGCCTTTTGGGGCAGTGCAGGGCCTGTGGAGGCTGCCTGGACACTAACAGTGAACAGAGTGAAGGACCTTTGCTCCTGAGGGCAGACAGATAGGTGCTTTTCGGAATTGGTTTGGTGACATCCTCAATTTTTATTATACAGTAATTTCAAGTCTCTTAGTACTTAAAGTTTGGGCACCAACTCTGAAGCAGCCAAACCTATTCTCAATAAAATGAACTAACGGTGATCCATAGGTGCCGGCATGAGTACACTGTATATTAAGTCTCCCCAGCTTGGAATTTAGTCCCAAAAGATTTTAATATGCTTTCTCTCATCTTTTAGTCACCATAATTTTCATTTGGAGGAAAAAAGGTCTGTTTCAGACATCTACTTAACTGTATAACACTTTTTTCCCCCCAATGTCTAAACTTTTTTAACATAAGAAAGATGGCTGGATCTTAAAGATTATCAAAAAGATTTATTTTCATTAGACAATGAAGAGAGATAACAATCGGTTTCTGTTTTTGCTTTTTCTTAAGTCGTCCAAAATCAAGGTGCTCTTACCCACTGATGGTATATCTTGCAATGGGCTGAGAACTGTTTTGGGTCTCTTCCCTGTATTGTACTTTGATAAATTAGAATTGAGAGGTCACAGTAATTCTAACAGGGTAACAACTCTAAGGTCTGGATCAACAGAATCCAGGGTTCAGGAGCTGGGCAGCAGTGTGAACCTGTTCCTCAGACTTCCAGCAGAACATGTAGTCACCCTTGCTACTCAAATAAAACAGTTTTATGTTACAAACATGGGGCAGTGTTTAAGCAAATAAACCCATTCAAAGCATTTTCCTTATCACCAAAACTAGCAATATAACTGATGCAATTCCAGATTTTACCCCAGTTTAGAACAAGTAAAACAATGCCCTGTATGGTTGTGTAATGGCTTTTGATAAGACTCGGATAATTGTTTTTGTTTATACATGAAGATGGCTTTCTTTAAAAAAAAAAATGTCCTTTTCAAATTACAAAAACCTTTTGAACCATTAAGTTTTTAACTTTTTATTATCTGTTATATGTGACCTCTCTCAAAGTTGACCCAAAGGGAAATGCAAGGTGGGGGGGACCCCACCATCTTTCAAGATGGTCCTTTGAAAACCTAGTGAAAACATGTTACCCTTTAATACTCTACCATCAAAACTAAAGTGTGCAGTGCCCTTAGGGGTTTATATGTAAAAGACAACTAAAATTTAAGTAATATAATGTGTTGGAGGGCAGGGGGCTCTGGTTTGCTCTGACATAAACCATCCTAGACAGCTGTCTGCTATAATCCCCAGTGCCTTGAACTCTTTTGAGGAACGCATGTAAAAACAACAAAAACAACCAAGTAAACTTTGAGGTGCTAATGAAAGAGGGGACAGGTAAGTATTTCTGAACTTTTGGCAGAAATGGAGGGGGATGACTGTCTTGTATTACAGGAGAAGTTTTCATCCACCTAAATGGAGTCTGTTTTCTACCAAAGATACTCAGAGAAGTGGCTCAAGTCAAGAGCTGCCCAAATTTGGGAGCTTGTTGTTTATAAGCTATGAATTTCAAGCAAGTGATTGTTAAAGCATCAACTTCTTAGGAAGACAAGGGAAACAGGGAATACATTTTTAAAAACTATCCATTCGTTAAATTTGTTACAATTTAATACCAAAAATGCTGGTTTTCATATTCCACCTCCTAGTTTTTCCTGTATTTGTAAATAGTCCCCCTAGAAAGTAAGCATTAATTGGAATGTTTGAAATGACTTTGCTTAGTTTTAATATCAGCCACTTAGTGAACTCTTCCTCCAGAGCAGAGATAAGTTAAAATATGATTAGCTTGTGCTAAGTGTTGTAAAAATACTGTTTGCTGTCTTTACTGGGTTGTTGTCTCCTTTCCCTGGTTTTTGTTTGTTTGTTTGTTTTCCCCAAAAATGGGGTCCAGGCTCACTCTGACTTCTAGCTGTGGGAATTTTGTCATAATACATACAATAGTATACTTTTTAAGGCATGACAATAACAGATGTACCCGAAAGAGGTCATTATTCAGAAGATTATGCACAATTTGGTAAAGATGAAGTTGTGGTTTTCTTTCAGGCTTTATTACTTTCTTCTGCATAAATGTACACTCATTTCATCATGTGCCTTGCTCCCTGACTGTACAAAGCTGTACACACACACACATATATATACACATATATGAGAAAGAGATATATTCATTCAGTACTACTGATGATGATTTTTGTTCTGCTGGATTAAGTTTCTGGGTTATAACTTGCCACTTGTCATAAACTGTTGTAATGGCTTAGGACAGTGGTCGGATAGACAGAGTAAATTTGTTTTTGTAGTTGCATATTTTATGTCATCAAGCCTAATCATTAATTTAAAAAAAATTAAATAGATTCCATTTAAACACAAGGATTTTGAGTGTTCTGGATGAATACCACTAAGAACCTGGTTTTATAGGGCTGGAGGGATGACTCAGCTGTTAAGAATGCTTTCTGCTCTTCCAGAGGACCAGAGTTCAGTTCCCAGCACCCACGTCGGGCAACTCAAAACCACCTATAACTCCAGCTCCAAAGAATCCAATGTCCTCTTCTGGCCTCCAAAGGCACCTGAACACGTGTGGCATACATGCATAATAATAAAAGTAAATTCTTCAAAGAACCTGGTTTTAAAGCTTGTTGTGTCAGGATAAATTAAATATTGTAGGAGAATTAACTACAGTTCAGAGTGTTTTGCTTCTTTACAAGCCATTAAATATTACTAATTAGGGAGTGATTAAGGGCTGAAGAATAAAGGTGTTTGCCAAGAGCCCTGATAATCGGAGTTCAAATCCCTGGAACTCAGGTGGGTAGAAAGAACCAATTTACACAAGTTACCCTGCCTGTGTACACATACACGATAAATGTGTAAAGATGTACGTGTAAGATGGGCCCCGGTAACATGAGCTGGGATTAGAGCGCACGCCTTTAATCCCCGCACTCGGGAGGCAGAGGCAGGCGGATCTCTGTGAGTTCAAGGCCAGCCTGGTCTACTGATGAGAGTTCCAGGACAGTAAGGGCTACACAGAAGAAAAATTCTGTCTTGAAACCACTCCTGCCCCCACAGAATTGTGTGTGTGTGTGTGTGAGTGAGAGTGTGTGTGAGTGAGAGTGTGTGTGTGTGACAGTGTGTGTGTGTGTGTGTGAGAGTGTGTGTGAGTGAGAGTGTGTGTGTGTGTGAGTGAGAGTGTGTGTGTGTGACAGTGTGTGTGAGTGTGTGTGTGTGTGAGAGTGTGTGTGAGAGTGTGTGTGT
This sequence comes from Microtus pennsylvanicus, assembly GCF_037038515.1. NCBI lineage: Eukaryota > Metazoa > Chordata > Mammalia > Rodentia > Cricetidae > Microtus > Microtus pennsylvanicus. The sequence continues at coordinate 1,297,457 of NC_134595.1, read as the reverse complement.
GAGTGTGTGTGTGTGTGTGTGACAGAGTGTGTGTGTGACAGAGTGTGTGTGTGAGTGTGTGTGTGTGACAGTGTGTGTGAGTGTGTGTGTGTGTGTGTGTGTGAGAGAGAGAGAGAGAGAGAGAGAGAGAGAGAGAGAGAGCCTTTTTGAGTATATGAGCTAGAACTAGAACTTAAGAATGTTGTGAACCAGCCTGTGGGATTGCAAACCAAACCCAGGTTCTCTAAGTGCTGTTAACTGTTGAGCCATCTCTCTAGCCCTTGATCTTTTTATTTTGTATAGAGTACAACTGGGTAAAAACTAATGCCAAAAAGGATCCCCCTCCTCCACCCCTGCAATGACTTGGAAGTACAATTATGTACTGGGACTGCCATATCAAGTGGCATATGTTTAGTTACAGACTGCAAATCACCTGACTATCATCACACTATAATAAAAGTTATTCATCATCTGTCAATGCTACCAGTTGTGGACCCTTTTATTTTTGGGAAATCTTTCTTGAGAACATTCTTTGAAAACGCTTCAGTTGAGCTTTTCCCATGGAACTGACACAGGCAGTGAGGACTATGGACTGACTTGTAAGGCAGCAAGAGCTGGAGCAGTGTCCTCACTCTGGAGGTTGCATTTACTACTTAGACAAATCACTAGAAAACTTCTGTAGTCAAATTATCATCTGGGATCTTAACCAACACTTATGTTTTTAATCAACCTCATTCCAATGATGGAAAAATTTACACTTAACAAAACTTAGGTATATTTGGAAAAAGCAGTTTATAATTAAAGTATTTCAGGCACCAAACTTATTAAAGGTTCGACACTATTCAAAGCCTTAAGTAAGTAATTGAATAGTACCATCAATGCTTAGAACCATGTTAGAAAGAAGTAGTGAATACATAAATAATTCTGCAAAGACACTGGGATATACTTCGTGTGATTTTTATTTGGGTCAAGTTCTTAGTACACAGCAGTAATTATTCCAAATACAATTTAAAAATTAAGTGAATGTCCCTCACTCTTCTGGAGGTGCTCAATACCGCACATAAGAAATGTTACTGGCAACACTTGCCCACAACAAGTTGCCTGAATGGTTTTTACTCAGTACTACCAACTCTCTGGGAGCTGTAAAGTGTTAACTGGCCAGATCATAAATTGTTTACATTCTTTTTGTAAACCATTTCATTAAGAAAAAAAATACATGGACACAAAATATGATTAAAAACTGCTTTTCCGTAGAATTCTGGACTTGCAGAAGAGGCTTCGGTTTAATGTGAAAATAAGCTTTTTGTCTTACAAAAAATGTAACATATTTATTAGCAAGGATCATTTACACAGCTATGCCCTGTCATTTCATTTTTTTTAAATAGAGATTCTCAATTTGAAAAAAAAGAGCATAAAGTAAAATTAGATAGCAAGCTCAATGCCTCCACTCAGTGACTTTGTTAAGGCTCTCTCTGCTCTGCTTCTGCCAGTGTAGAACTAAATATAATGCGTTCTTACTACACACAGCTGTATGGAAATGTGTCTATGAGTGAAGTTTTAGAAGGGTAAATGATTATTTCTACTCAGGCTGCACTTAAGCTTGAAGCAATGTGAATACTTGGGTGGTTATTTATCAAAACATGGCATATCTTTTCAAGTGTCATCCTGAAAACAGGAACTGTTGCTTTCTAAAGAAAAATAAAGCACATTGAATTACAACAGTTGGTACACTGGGGAGAAGACTGAGTTCCTAGAACTAAATAGCTGTTTATCTGAAACAAAGCATTTAACCCCATTGTTAAAGTGACTGGAACAAGCATTTTAAGGCTTATGAGTTCCAAAATTAACAGTGTTAGAGAAATGTCACCTCCACACCCATCAGTTCCTGGTCAAAACTATTCAGAAGTAAACAACTCCCACTCATTTCAAAGATTTAGCAATCAATCATTTCTTCACCAAAGCCCTTTCTAGAAGTAAAGATGGCCTTCAGGACACACCATGTTCTCTCCAAAAGGAGAGAGGGTAATAAGGTAAAACATGAGTTATGCTGCAGGAAGGTGATCTTTAAAGAAAATAAAAAGTGAAAAATAAAAGCAAGCTATCGTTTTGATGCCCCATGCATAAGAATCATCATAAACTATTAATGAGTCCAACTACACTGCAGATATCCACTGTGGGGATGCACACACCAGGCTCTAGCTGGGCAACACACAGCAGTAGTAAGGATAAGGAAGATGCCACCCAGCGGCTTTCAGGAACAGCAAAATCAGCAGTCCTGTACCAATCCCAACATGGGAACAGCAGGTGCCTCTTAGGAAGAGAGAAGGAAGTAACCAAAAGGAAAATACTGTAGGAGACATCTTTAAAAATTCATATTTATTCCAAACACAGCAGGCTGAAATCTCTTGGATCTAGATTTCAAAACATTGGCACTATTTTTGTTTCTAATTTGCCTTGGCTATAAAGTCAAGCACAAGAATGTATTTTCACTCAGATCCACTGACCTTCAAATATTAATAGCAAAAAAGAGACAAATATCCAGTTTTTTTTTTTTAAGTGTAATCAGAAATCTCAAGGAAGACCAATGCCTTAAAAGCACCTGTGACCTGGAAAAGCAGTTGCTTACTGGTCAGCAAAGTTTCAACATTCATTTAAAATTAATAATATCAACTGCATTTTAGTTTATGGGCAAATAAATGGGAAAATTTACAATAAAATAGGAGATAACCTCACAGTATTAATAGCATGCAATCTACAAAATATTACATACATTAAAAGTCTCCAATTACTGTAGGCCTGGTTCACTGTTACAGAGTTTATCCTTCCAAGACAATTTATAGAATTCAAAATTGTAAAAATTCAAAAGATGAAAAAAGAATTCAACAGATTCCATTTTTTTGTTTTTGTAAAATCGCATCAGTACTCAGTAATACAACTGGAAGGAATCAGCTGACCTGTGGATTCCCCTAGTGACAGTATCCAGCACAAAGTGTTCTCTGCAACCTTAACTCAACAGGTAAGCTGTATTCCTTGCCCACCACCAGCTCTTTCCTGGGTTTCCAAACATCATCTTGCAAATCCACTAAGCTTGCTCAGCAAATGGCTACTTAAATAAATAATTAGTGCAACTATTTTCAAAAGTTTCCACGTACCAATACAAGCAAAGTTAAACATGTTCATATATAGTCTTGCTGCGCCCGTAATGGAGCTAAAGTTCCAAGGACATCCAGGGACATTATCCTGAAGATAGTCAATATGACCTAACAAAAGCATCAAGTGGAAAGTATACTAGAAGCATGTTAAAGATGAATCCAAAGTGTTCAGAAACATCTAAAAGTATAATGGCTGAAGTATGATGTTTAAAAAAAGAAAAGAGAAAAAGGCTGATGCCTAACATTCTAATGATGCTCCTGCTTATAATCCTAGTTTGGGAGGCTAAAGCAGGAGGAACAGCACGTCTGAAAACAAACAAAATCCTGCAATTTTAAAGCAAAAAAAAAACAAGTCTTGGACAAGAAACTGGTTGAGTCTCAGTTACACAGCAAAGCTCAGATAATAGATCTTAGTGGAGTTAGCTTATGCCTGGACGACCTGCTTTTCTTCCCTTCTACAACTTATTTATTTTTCAACCAAATTATCCTAGCATCACTATCCAGGACATTCAAGGCCTGCATCTTAATTAAACATAGCGATTATTTCCTCTTTTAAGTTCAGGTGAAATTACCTGGTCAGATTCTTTCTGGTGTTTTCATGGGACTGGTAAGAATCCACAGGGAAGCTTTGGTTCTAACTACAAACTGGCCCGTCACCATGGTATTCACCTACTGGGCAGCAACACCCCTAATCACAGATGTGACTGTTAAAGCCACCAGATGTGCAAACACCACTAAATATAAATTAATCGTAGGTGAGGGAGTTGCCCATTATCTCAGAATCATACTGACTCTCATCAGAGTGACTGGGTTAAGTATTTTGTCTTTTACACTACACTCGAGTCTGAATCACGAGGTGCAGATCTTCCTAGGATTGTCTACTTTAGAGTCCAATCTGTTCTAGAGCTGAGAGAATAAAAATGACTCCACATCAGCTAACACCGCCACCGACAGCAATCCAAGGGCACAGTAGCACCTGTCATTTCCAATCCAGTGACTGTCAAGAGACCGGACACCAAGTCTCTTCTAAAAAGAAGAAAAACAATGTTTTGAAATACCCAAAGGGCAGGAATAACTGGTCTGACTTCCTGACCTAAGTCCTTCCTGAAGGAGCACTTAGGGTCAAAGGCTGGAGCTCTTCCCTTCAGAGCCTTAGGTAGCTTTGTGTCCAGTCCTCTACCTCAGTACAAGTATGGATCACATTTCATATCAGGTTCACCGGCTGTTATCAGCAATGCAGCCTCATGTAACAGTACATTAAAATCAAACTTGGGGACTGTTTGGGAGTGTGGGAATGTTTGGAGACTCACATTTGTCATCCTTATGATCTACAAACAGGACAGGATGCAAGGGAGTTCAGTATTAACTCACCTAGCACACTCCAGTGCTAAGAGAACACAGGATTTACAGTGTCAAAAACAGCCTTTGAAACAATCAAAACGTAGTTAAATATGGTATCTAAACACTAATTCCTTCCTCTTCGCATGAAAGAAAGTAAGGGGCACGGGTGTCCACTGGGCCATGAGACTAACCCCAAGGCAGAGGCAATGACTATCCAATGTCACAAATTCTGCAGGAAGAGAAATCCAAGGGTGTACAGTATTCCTGAGAAAGAGCCCAGACTTTTCTCAAGCCAGTCTCGGTCTGATTTGTTTTAGCTCTACGTTCATGTTGTTATGCCTTCCATAGAATGAGAAATGGTCACATTTTCAATCCAGACAGTGTCGTGCAAATAACAGCAAGAAGATCCATTTGTTCAGACTCAAATTTGATTTTTTTTGTTTTTAATACTAGGGGATGAACCAAAACATAGAAAAAAAGAAATAACTCCATCATTTGTATGCTTCACTTGTTTCACTGGGAGGAAATTCCCAGGGCCTCTAGCTCATCTGGGAAGACCTGACTCTGAGAGGACACACAGCTGTGCTGAGCTTCACTCTGAGTAATGCATGATGGACTCGACGTAATTCCCGGGGAAGAGCCCAGTCACTCCATTCATAACGCCCTCGTACCAGCCATCGTCGTTCTTCTTGATGACATAAATAATGGCCCCTTCCTGAAAGGACAGCTCATCTTCCTTGTCTTTCGTGTAATCATAAATTGCCACAACTGGGGGAAAACAAAATAGGGTGTGAATGAGAAAACCAGTCCTAGAAAGACAAAGCCAAATAAGCACTCATACATAGCAGCTTCCTAAACATTACTAAAACACATGAATATAAATTTTAATCAGTTCAATACAATCAAACATCCTTTTTTAGAAAAAGGTTCTAAATCTAGTATAAATGGCAAACAAACAAAAAAAATGTTTAGTTAAACTTACCCTTCAATAAAAAAATCAACTACAGAGAAGAAATCGAAGGATCATGAAAGATAGCTATTCACTTAAACTTATACTAAGGCAACATATTGTATAAAAACAAATGTTTATATTTAAATATTACACTACTGTTTTGAGATATATTATCAGGCAACTGAGAAATGAGACAGGCTAAAGGAACAGCAGGGCCTCGTCTCCTTTTCTGGACTCTGCCTGTTGGTGAATGGGGACTGAATTCCTACAACCTAAGTCTACTATACCTTTTTTCCTCCCCCTGACCCTTCCGCCCTACATATACTTTTTCTTTCAAAACATATACTGCATTATATTTCCAATTTAATACAACCACAATAATAGAATGAAGAAAGCCAGGACACCTGTGCGTTCCTCTATGATTTTTATGGGTTAAATCACTTGGCAATGGGCTTTTGAACCTTTCTCTCTCAGATAATCTCTAGTTCCTAATATTACATCTACCCTCAAGAATTTTGATAAAATGGGATGTTTTATAACTTAACTCACATTCACTTAAGACAGTCTTTGTTCCAACACTGTGTATTTTCTGCATATCACAAAGAAATTTTTTTTCAAAAAAAAATCTTCATTTGGGTTAGCAAGATGGTTGGTTGGTGAGTAAAGGCACTGCCACCAAGCCTGAAGACCCAGTTCAATTCCTGGACACTGTCTTTGACCTCTACCATGGCACTCACACATGTGTGCATGATATGTACATACCCACACATATAAATACATGCATTTTTTAAAACTTAATATCTCCAGCTGTTTTTCTAAGCATATACTGTAACTTGTCTTAAAACGTGAGAGCTGGGATGTATCCCAGTAACAGAGCCCAGGGCCCCGTGTTTCTGGACCGTTTGTGTAAAAAATCTATTCGCTTCCCTCATACATAATTATCTTCTATTATTGGGGTACATTGAGGACATCAGAAAATACTTTTACAGAGGCCTAACTTAGAAGAGTCAATATTGTGTTTCTCAAAATATCACTAAATGTCTAAAAACAATTCAGTGTAAATTATATGTCAAGTTTAGGTATAAGAAATTTAGACTTAAAGTGTTTAGTATTGCCAGCCAATCAATATTTTCTAGTTTTTTTTTTTAAGAAAAGGTAACATTCTTGGTACTTAGAAAAATGGACCCAATAAAAAGTAATCCAGAAGATAATTAGCTTTATACTTTGTAGCAACAGAGTAAATTAGTACACAAAGTTATTGCACTCAATGTATGCATTCTTTAAGATATGGAAACTGGAAGTTATGGATGTAGGTTGGTGGTAAAAGACCCAAGGAAGGGAAAGGGAAGGGGAAGGGGGAGGGGGGGAGGGGAGGGGAGGGGAGGGGAGGGGAGGGGAGGGGAGGGGAGGGGAGGGGAGGGGAGGGAAGGGAAGGGAAGGGAAGGGAAGGGAAGGGAAGGGAAGGGAAGGGAAGGGAAGGGAAGGGAAGGGAAGGGAAGGGAAGGGAAGGGAAGGGAAGGGAAAGGGTGTAGGCCCATATTTAAAGGGTGTAGGCCCATATTTCTGTATGGCACAAAAGCCATAAGCCCGATCTGAGATGGCCATGTCGCTCTGCAGACAAGCTGTCTCTGCGTAACAATTGCCAAGGATGTGTTGCTCCTCTTTCTCTACTGTTATAAATGTAGATAACCTGAGGAGAGGTGTTGGCTGAAGCTGGTCAGGATGTTTGGTGCTTATTTCTTTTGTAATTTGGAAGATGTCTTATAGAGATGCTAATTCAGGCCTATGTGACAGCTAGCATACAGATGAGGACATGACAGAAGGCCATTCACCTGGTTACCTAATAGCTTAATGTATCTTCCCGCTCAATTGAGGGGATGGTATATAAACTGTTTGAATAATAAACACGGGAGTTCTTCAGGAGATCATCAGGAGAAAAGACCCTGAGATGCCCTTCCATGATGACTGTGTAAACTGTGTCTGATTATTCCTCACGACTCCATACCAGTTCAGTTAGGGGAAATAATTATCTGTGTTGGACCCGCACGGCCTCCAACAAAAAGGAAAGAAAAGGGAAGGAAAAAGGAAAGGGAAGGAGAGGAGAGGAGGGGAGAGGAGGGGAAGAGAGGGGAAGGGAGGGGAGGGGGAGGAGGAGGAGGAGGAGGAGGAGGAGGAGGAGGAGGAGGAGGAGGAAGAAGGGGAAGAGGAGGGGAAGAGGAAGAAGAGAGGGAAGGGAATTGCCTCAGAAAAAGTTAATAGCAAATATGAGTCCATGGACTCTGGTTGTAGTAGCACAGGAGACCCTATTTTTTAAGGGTCAAAATTAGTAATCAACTAAAATTTTTAATTCTCCCAAACAATGCTGTTTAAAATTACCAATTTTCATTCCAGGGAAACATAGACAAATATAAAACATGTATGTTAGACATCTGGCTATTTCTGTGTAGTTGTAAGCAAAAACTAATGGTGCTTGTTATTTTCTCTCAATTGTTGTAGTACTAACATGAAAACACTGTAAATTCTAAGGACAGCACCCCAGTGGAGTGTACTATAAGAAACACTTTAGCTAAGCAAAACGAAACATTTCATTTTAAATTTAATATGAACAGTGTTAAAGACCAGAAGAGGAAAAGAAAACAGGAGGAGTAAGGAGAATTCCGGAGGGAAGAAGGTGGGACAAAGAGACGGTTCAACTATTTTCTCTCATAAAGGTAACAAACATCACATACTGAAAACTAGAGATATTGCTCACACATGTGTTCCCAATACAACACAAGGACTAGACATCTAAAACAGATTTATATTCAGCCAGTAATAAGTATAACAAATATACATTTGAAGGTAAGTGAGAATGGTCTGGAGAAGTATTGATAAAGGCAACAAAGACACTGTAAAATGTCAGCAATTGGGAAGCCACTGAAAAAAATCAGAAGGTAACCAAGTTACCCATCTCCATATGTTTTTGTATTATTTTGTTGTGGACTGAGGTGATTTTACTTACATGGAGAGTGAAGGCTTGTCATAAGGCAGTAAAACCCTATCCAAGATATTTTGGAACTGATGTACAATCTGCCCTGAGGTAACCAAAGTTGACTTTGTCATTATCACTAATAAATTTAACTTCTTAACAATGCAATCTCAGTTAAAACAAATTCCAGAATTTACTGTGGATGGTGCTACTATGAAAACAATACCCCTTTGTTAATGAAGCTATGTTTCTTCTGCCCTCACAAGGCTAATGAAACTTCATACAAAAGTAACTAATAAACCTCCTGGTCCTTTTGAGATCCCTAGTCCTCTCATCCTGTACTGCTTGGCAATGATTACCTAGGCTCCCCCTCTTGACACCTCCCTCCAGTTTCTACCAACAGTGTCTTCTATTTCTCTTGAGTTTCGCTGAATTTCTACATGAGCCAGGAAACCAGGAGTTTGTTTTGCCTTCCCCTAATACTTTCCCTATAAAATTCTACTTCATGAATCTCTGAAACAGAAACACTTCTTGTTGTGGGAATTCCTGCCCTATGGTTCTTATCCGGTCATGTATTCCCCAGAGAAGACCATACCCATTGGACCACGCCACCCCAATACAACTGGCTATGGACCAAATTCCCACAGCACTTCCTCATCACCATGGTCACCATCCTTACCAGCCTTTCAACAGTACCTGGAAGCAGTATGAGCACTGACTTCTAGACTCTTCTTGACTTTCAACTCTTATGCACATTACTTCCTGATGATATTATGGTCAACCATCAATCAAGTAATGGCTCTTGGTTCCCTTGTACCCTTCCACTTAAAAAGTACAAAACAATCTGGATGGCAGGGGAAAAGACATTCAATAACAACTGACCTTTACTAAGCCAATCTTTCTGAAAGTCAAATTGCTCTCGTCTATCTTTCCGCAAGCCTTAAAATGGAGATATCAGCTAACACATCCTAAAATAAATGCTTTTAAAAACAGTATTATTTGGTTTGTAACAGGTAACTCTGAAAGCTCTGAAATATCTGAGAAACAATGTGCTTTGTTTGCCTTTCCCAGTCCTACATTCACCACACAGAATGCTAGTAAATAGAGCGCAGAAGCTGGCAAACCACAAAGTTTAGGACAGTGGGAGAGGGGTAAGCGACACAGTTCAAATCTCAACTCTCACCTCCTAGCTCACAAGCCTACTTAATTTTTACCAAGCTTTTTTTTTTTTAACTACTTTGTGGGAATTACAATAGTTCTCACATTTGTTACCTGAAAGTACTGTCACATTGAATGTGGTGATTCACACACACAAAATTAAATCATTATTAGTTTATTAATAAGTTTTGTGCTGTGACGGGCACAAAAAGAACACATAAAAATACCTGTCAGTCTGGGTATTAAGGTATTTAATCCAGTACTTGGGAGGCAGAAGCAGGTAGATCTTGGAGTTCAAGATCAATCTGGTCTATACAGTGAGATCCTGTCTCAAACAAAACAAAAATTTGCCTCTACCCAAGTTAAATCAGAATACACAACCCCGCCGGGCGTGGTGGCGCACGCCTTTAATCCCAGCACTCAGGGAGGCAGAGGCAGGCGGATCTCTGTGAGTTCGAGGCCAGCCTGGTCTAGAAGAGCTAGTTCCAGGGCAGGAACCAAAAAAGCTACAGAGAAACCCTGTCTCGAAAATCAAAAAAAAAAAAAAAAAATACACACACACACACACACACACTTCAGTTAGCCCCTGAGGTGCAATCCTTTTGTTTCTGCCACCTGAGAGCTGGGATTACAGATCTGTGCCACAACACCTTAATCTTTGCTTTGAAAGATTGAATATTAACAGAACCTAACCTTAGAAATATTGAGCATATTCTTTTAGACTTTAAAGAATTAGCTGAACATAAAACTTTCTTTTGAAAGCCTCTTTAGATTTTTACATGCCCAGTGAAGACTTGATTGTGTTTAAAGTAAACTTCACTGTGATTTTATCTACAGGAATAACTAAATTAGCTTTTCAGAGCTGCAACACCTTTCCTACAAACATGTCTAAATAAGCTGGGGGCACTCCTTACAATTTAAGGTCTAAGTTTTCACTCCACCTCCCATATAAGCAGGCTTATAGGCTTTCCTGCCCTAGCATGCCCAAGTATGTTACTGACTTTTTAAGTATTTCATAATTTTGATATTACAAAGGTTTTGTAAATTCAATCTTCAATTATTGCTAGTATATCAAACCACTTAATTTTCCATATTGACTAGTAATAATTTTGCTTTTTAATTCTATCAACTCTTTTCACATATATAAGTTCCTCAAGAGAAAAATTCAAACATTTTTGCTCTTTTCCCCAATATCTATACCCTGATGACTTCCTTCTTTGTTGCAGTGGCTGGGGCTTGAAATCTTGGGGGATATACTTATTCTTCTCACATGGACACAATGTTAGTTTAGTCGATGGTTTTAAATTGATGCCTTTTATTGGACTGAAGCCACCCTTTCATTCTTACATTTGAATTTTCATTATGAATCATCAAATAGTATTTTTGTCCAAAATATTTTTTACCTTTAATTTTTACTTTTAATTTGTGAAGAAAATTAATTACAAAGGTTAGTTTTTCAAATGTTAAATCAAGCATCCCAACTCTAAATTTTACTTAGTCACAATCTATTATTATCCATTTCCTGCACTGCTAGATCTCATTCACTGAAAACTCTAAAAATTTTTCTATTTGTTTGTTTGAGACAGGTTTTCACTGTGTAACTCTGGCTGTCCTCAAACTCAAAGATCTCCTGTCACCCTCCCTACTGCTAGGATTAAAGGTGTGTGACACCATGCCCAGCTTCTATTTTTACAAGATACTTTCAAGGATTTTATTTTTGGCTTTTATCAGTTCACCCCTTTTCCATAGCTCATCAGATGCACTGCCTCCATTTCTATTTTCTGTAAAGTTTTCTTCATAAATTTCTCAGGTTGGAACTATGGCTTAGTGGTTAAGAACAGTGGCTGCTCTTTTAGAAACTCAGGTTCAGCTCCTAGCACCAGGTATGTGCTGTAAAATATTAAGATATGTCACATTTGTTTATGCTATGGGATATTTTTTAATGATGCAAAGATATGTTGCATTCTTTTATGTTTCATTTGTTTAACTCTGTGAAGCTGTGTTACTTTGCCTGTCTAAAACACCTGATAGGTCTAATGAGGAGTTGAATGGCCAAAAGCAAAGCAGGAGAAAGGACTGGTTGGGCTGGTGATAGAGAGAGAATGAACAGGAGAAATCCTATTATGGTCAAAAGTGTACTTTCTATCATTTCAAGCTTTATTTATAGAGCCCTTTTATAGCATAAAATACAATCTATATAAACAAAAATGAATTTAGCATTTTAAAGGAATTTACATTATGTATTGCTTGATGAAATACCCCATACTTCTCACAGGCAAACTTACATTGTTCATGTCTTTCTGTAGCATTATTGATTTACCATTTCCTTTGTAAAAAGATATAAGCAGGAATACTGAAGTCTAACTAAAATTATGATTTGTACTTTTTCTTTCAGTGTTTTTTTAATTTTTTATAGAGATAAGATTGCTAAGTCTCCTTTAATGAAATAACTCAATTATCCTTAAGAATTGTCTCTTATTGTATATAATATTTCATGCTCTGAAATCTTTGACCTTAATTCAGCTAACATAGCCTTTTTTTTTGATAAACATTCTTTTATTTTTTTCCAATAGTATCGTTTTAAAGTGGGTTTCTTATAAGTGATGTACACATTTGGTCTTAATATATGAGACCAACTCTCAACTTTTATTTGAGGTCCTTTAACTACTTTGCTGTTCAATACACACATGTATAGGCTGTATTTCCAACTATAGCTGTATATTCAAACCCAACCTGTATGGACTGCAGAGCTGACTCAGTGAGTAAAGTCGTCAGCACCCAAGTTCACGCACAAAGCAAGACAACAGCGCATCTACAATCCCAGGGCTCCCACAGCAACGTGGAAGGCGGAGGCAGGGCTACTAGTCTGGCCTACGTAATGACAAAGGTCAAGAGAATTTGTCTCAAACGAGTTGAAGGTGAGCCTGATATCAAAGACTGTCCTCTCAGCTCCAGAGTGCGTCAGCAAGGACTCACGAGATCTCTTTCCTTAATTCTGTCTCATCACTTGTTCTCTTCTTGACTCTTTTGGATTGAGTATTTTTATTTTATTCAACTCTTCTACTTGCATATAGTCTAAACTTTGTTTTCTGTCTTTACTGCTTATTCCAAAGCTTACATTATTTACACAGTCAGGCATGTTTATGCACTGGGTATTTAAGATACACTAGGTCACAGGCAGTCTATAAACTTTATGGGGATTTCCCTTCCATTATTTGTCTCAGTGAAGTCACTTTCATATCTGTTTAAAATATGAAGAACATGTGTATACCCATATACCTACCATTTACTCCTCATTCTGCTTTTGCAGACCTGAGATTTCATCTGATATCCCTCCTGTATCAAAAGGTCTTTAAAAATGGATACTTAGCTGTGCGGTAGCGGTGCACAACATCAATTCCAACACTTGGAAGGCTGAGGCGGGTAGATCTCTCTGAGTTCCAGGACAGTCAGTACTACATAGAGAGATCATGTCTCAAAATAAGTAAAAGTTAATAATAGTAACAATAATAAGTACAGCGTTTATGCTAAAGAACTGTAGACTGACATTTTCCTTCACTGCTTTAAAGATGCTCTGCCTCCGACCTGCAGGAAAACTATGCAGTTACTGCTTTCTTATGTAAAGAGTTATTTCCCCGCTAAACATCTTTAATATCATTCTATTTATTAGTAGTTTTTAGTTATTTATGATGGGCCTTAGCAAGATTTTCTTTGTTTCTTCTATCTGGAGTCTACTTCTTGATACCCTGAATTTATAGTTTTTGTGGTAGATAACTTCCAATAATCCCCCAATGGTTTCTGCTTCATGGTACTTGAGCCAAAACTCACTCCCTACATTTGGCTAAACTTACTGACCTGCTTTTATTAAAGTTTTTCTAACTTTATTTTATGTACATGTACATCTATGCACCAAATGCATGAAGTATCCACAGGGACCAGACCAGGAATTTCTGAACTTCCATGAGACTGTAGGTAAGGCTCCAACTACTGTGAGCTGCCTGGTCATGCTGATTCATCACGTCAATAGAACAGTAAAACACGATTCTATAACATGTTCTGAGACACAGTGGGTGCCTACTTTGGTTTCTTTAACAGAAAATTTCCTTCTACATCAACAAATTTCTCCCCCCATTCTAATCTAGTTAGATTTTTTTTCCTTTTTTCCTTTTGAGGCAGGGTCTTAATCTGTAGCCCAAGCTGACCTGGACCTCACCATGTAGCTGAGCCACCATGTACAGCTCAACTGGTTGATTACTCTCCAAACTTTGAAGCTCCTGGTCCAAGATGGAATGTCATGGTCACCTAACAGAGACAATTTTACACACACACACAGGCACACACAACACACACTATTTTACAGAAGAGACTGAGACATCATTCTTTAAAAGAAAGTTTCCTATGGAGATAATCAAACACATAGAAATAACTCAAAACTAAGTATCTAGAAGTCCAGCACAGAGGTACACACCTTTAATTCCAGCACAGCGGTGCACACCTTTAATTCCAGCAGGAGAAAGAAGGGTCAAAAGAGAGAGCAACATGGGCTACCTGGTGAGACTGCTTCCCAAAGAGGAAAAAATTAAAATAATAATGCTGCTGATGATGGATGAAAGCACAGGGATAGAAATAATTTGGAAAAATAATCATCTTTCTGGGGGATCCCAAAGAAAAGACTACTTGTTTTTTGATTTTTGTGTTATACAAACATTTGGAAAAACCAAGTTCAATAGTAACAGACAGAAATAAAATTTTACCAATAGCCTTCAAAATCATAATCCTTATAATCTGACAGAAGAGCAAAAATGGAACAAATAATACAAATAAATAAAGTTTCACTTAAAAATAAAAAATAAACAAGACTCGTTTCTGTACCAGCAAGTCTCATTTCTGCTTTTTGTCCTTTCAGATCCCTCCTGACACTTACCCTTTTCCAAGTAAGACCTTGGAGCCCACGGTGGGTCCTCTTCAGCATAAGGATCACTGTATTCAACCACAGCTGCTTCCTCCTCCTCATAATCTTCTGGAGGTGGTGGTGGAGGGGGGGACTCATCAAAGACCGGCTCTTCCACAGGCGGGGGTGGGGGTGGTGTATCTGAAACTAAGAATTTATCAAGCTGACAAACTATAAATCATGCAAAGTTCAATATTCATCTAAGCTTCTAGATTCATTAAGTATAAACCCATACTCAAAAATAATCATCTTTCAAGAAACGAATAAGAGAAATTTTCCCACCATTATGATATTTTAAATTGCCAAGCATGACTTCTCCCTCCTTTGTTTGAGTGTTGGTGGATGCCGAATGGGGTTTGGTCAGAATATTGTTAATGGGGCCTCCACAACCTTTAATCACCTTTCTAAAGAAATGAGTACTATATATTTGGCTTTTATATCCTAGTCAAGGAATTATCAGAGATATTAATAACTTGGATAGTCAAAATCACCTAAGAAAGAAAAGTGAGTCAAAGAAATAGTCAAATTTTTACAATCTACTACTTTGTTCTCAGTTTTCTGCATACATACTCAGATTCCCACTCTAACCCAAACTGGCCCCAAGTACTGGAATTATAAGGATTTCCCACACCAGCAGTCGAATTCCCAGTAAACAGAAATGTACCAAATTGAGGAGGAAAATCACTAACAACTTAGGATAACTTGAGTCAATAAAACATTTTGTTTGTTTGTAGAATTTAAACTAATTCAGGATTAGTTATTATTTAAAATTTCTTGAGACTACATGTCCATATTATTAGAATCAGTCTCATCACATTGTAGCATGTAACAAAAAAAAATCATCTTCAAACCCAGAGAACTCTTGAAATTCTTGATACATATTTGAACACAACAAAGAAAAATAAATTTACATTGACCAGCTACTCAGTTTTAATCATCAACACTTACTCTTACTTATAAACTACCAAAACTGTACACATGAAATTCTCTGAACAATCAGTCGTACCAACACCATCCTCGATAGTTCAGTGTTCCTCCGCTTTGTACTTACCTACTTTATAAAGAGTGTCTCATTAAAAAAATCTTTACTCCTATCGGCTTAGGACTTTATTTTCTTGATGGCGGGGTAGCCTTACCATGTAGCCTAGATTGGCCTTGAACTTATGTCTTATGTTTTAAGATTTTTAGGTTTTGGACTGGGGGGGGGAGGGTCTTTACAAATGTAAATCACAAATTTGTGCTCCTAATATATCCTTTATTCAAATTTTTAAATTTAATGTTTCTCATATAATGGTGTGAAAACAACAGTGAAGCTTGTGTACATTTATAAGAGACTGAGTACACAGAAACAGAGATCCAAGGGACTTTCAGGAAAATCAGAGAAATTATGCTATAAATTATTCAAAATACCAACTCTGATCATTTTTACCTTCTTTATAATCCTCAGAGCCAGATTGATTTTATTTGTGCAGTATGCCAGTTATTCAGCTGAAACTGTAAAATATATTCTTTACCTAATTTTTCTCTTAATTTATTTTTACATTTTTGTGATTCTAAGGCTCAATTCAAGATCCTTACACATCCTACGCAAACCCTCTAAACTATACCCCAAGCCAAGGTGTTGTTTTGAATTTTAATTTTGTGGAGGTGGAAAGAAGATTAATGTCCGTATAGCAATAGACAGAAAAGCACCTGACTTCCCTCTGCCTATTACCTTAGAAGCTACACTATACTTATGGAATAAAATTTGTAGTTTTTAAGTAATGCTTCATCATCACTAGGTAAATACCACCCAAGAGCCTCATGTGACTAGGAATGAGTTTTGCACTAAGGAGAGGATGGTGGGCAAATGTCACTAAGAATATGGTGGACAGGTGTCACCAAAATGTGATCAAATTTTGATTTATAACTAAGTAGAGTGAAAATTATAGCAGTGTACACCAGAGATCAAACTCTTTATGTGGGCAGAAAAGGCTTCCTGAGACCTGAAGGATGAGTCAAGTTAATGTCTAGAGGTAGCAGGGCATGGGGAATAGGGAATAGACATTCAAGTTGATTGTAAAGAATAAAATTATCTTTTTTCAAAGTAGATACATAAAGCAGGAAGGAAAGCTTCAGAGAATCATTCAAAGGTAGACAAGCGGGGGAAGCCTAAAAGGACTCGGAACAAAAAAGTTTGCTGAGTTTGGGCTCTACTCAATGGTGCCTATGTGGTCTTGTACCCTGTAAAGATTTGTCATTTATATTGTTTTAATAAAATGCTCATTGGCCAGTAGCCAGGTAGGAAGTAAAGGCGGGGCACCCAGAATAGGAGAATTCTGGCAAGAGGAAAGGCTCAGTCTGCAGTTGTCACCCCAACACAGAGGAATCAAAATGAGAATGCCTCATGTGGCTAACAAAGACAAGAATTATAGGTTACTGTAAGATGTAAGAATTAGTTAATAAGAAGCCTGAGCTATAGGCCAACCAGTTTATAATTAATGTAGGCCTCCGTGTATTTCTTTAGGACTGAACAGCTGCAGGACCAGGCGGGATGGAAACCTCTGTCAAAAAATGGCACCAACATGGACAACTATATCCACATAAAACCTGAGCGAGTTTGAGAAGGAATTCTAGACACAAAAATAACAGAGTTAAGCATGGCTATTTGGTAGCAGCATTTTCTTGGATGGGCTCTGTTTGCTAGAGGCAAGTGCATCTTATTTAAGAGAAGCCTCCTGACTCAGCTTAAGCTGCAAAAATCTTGCAGCCTTTTAAACAGCTCTGCTACAAAACACTTAAATGATGTTGAGGAAAAGCCAAAAGCATGCTTCCTGGTGGTGACAGGGACCTGGAAACTCCACAGAGTTGTGACAATAAACAGGGCTCCTGCCAGTACCTCTGCCATGAAGCTAGATTCTCACAAAGCTAATGGGGTGGAGCCAGTCGTCAAAGCCATGGCTTTAATCCTAGCCATATCACTTAGCAATGACTCATGTGGTCAGAAATGAGAGATATACAGTAAGGATAGATTCAGACGAAGAAAACCTCTAAATGGTTTACAGCATATTTGCTTAGGAGAGAAAGGAAAAAGAATAAAGTCTTTTTTAAAAAAAAGAGTAGGTGGGCGTGGTGGCACACACCTTTAATCCCAGCACTTGGGAGGCAGAAGCAGGTGTATCTCTGTGAGTTCAAGGGCAGCCTGGTCTACAGAGTGAGTTCCAGGACAACCAAAGAAGCACAGAGAAACCCTGTCTCCAAAAACCAAAAATTAAAAATAAAAATAAAAGAAATAATGTTTAAAATAAAGCCACTTTCAGATAGAAAATACACAGAGAATCTGGGTACTGTATATTATTATGTTGTCTTTGAATTGTTTGATGGCTGAGGTAAAAGCAACAGCAGCTAGAAGAAATTTGATTGTAAATGCTGTGGGATCAATCCAACATATATATTTTGAAAATGCCTTGACTTCAAATGTTAAACAAAAAGATATGTTACTCTAGAGGAGAGGTTTTGCTTTTGTTTCCACAGGAAACCAGAGCCTGTGGATTCATTCTGGGTTAAGAAAAGTCAGGTTTGATCAAGGAAGACCCCCCCTGGGAAATCTCCAACAGGAGCAGACAGCCCAGATGATACAACATTTCAGAGGACCTCTGTTGGGGTTTCCTCTGACACATCTAGAACAGTTCAGTACTGCTGGCTGAGATGATCAAGCCTCACAGAGTATTTCAGTCAGGACTTGATCATAATCCTAAATTTTCTTTAGGTCCCCATAAGATTATCAGTGCCTCCAACCAACAGGAAGTAGCCTGGAAAACTCACCCACATTCCCCAAAACTGGATTATGGATGTGTCTTTGTTTAGAGCGTTGGTTACAAATTGTTATGGATGATGGTCAGGAAGAAAGCTAAACAAAGGAGATTAGATTCAGAGTTTCTGTTTTTTAAAAAAAAAAGTGTGGGGGGGGGTGGGAGAAGTACTATGGGACAATGGTCTTATACCCTGTAAAGATTTGTCACTTGTATTGTTTTAATAAAACACTGATTGGCTAGTAGCTAGGCAGGAAGTATAGGCGGGACAACCAGGCAGGAAGTGTAGGCAGGGCAGTGAGAACGGAAGAATTCTGGGAAGAGGAAAGAAAGGCTCAGTCTGCAGTCATTACCCAGACACAACGGATGCAAGATGAGACTGTTTCACTGATAAAGGTACCAAGCTATATGGCTAACACAGACTAGAACAATGGGTTCATGTAAGATATAAGAGTTAGTTAATAAGAATCCTGAGCTAAGAGGCCAATGATTTATAATTATATTATAAATTATAAATATATTATTATAATAATCTATGTGTTTCTTTGGGACTGAACAGCTAAAGGACCAGGAGGGATAGAAACCTCTGTCAACAGGGTGTCATATGAGAATTCTAAAAAATAATAATGGGTATATTTGAACATTTTATCACAGTGTAAGTAGTTTAATATATTAAATAATAAATACTGCAAGTGATTCCAGACTCTTCCACATATTAAATTTAATGCAAAAAATATTATTTCCACAGACTATCTTTAAAATAATGCCTAGGAAGTCTTAAGATGATTCTAAAACAAAGATACACATCTTTCCTAGGTGCATGTTTTAAAGAAAATAACATTTCTTTGAATGCATAAGCCCTGCCACGACTGTTAAGCCAATCCCAGTATACCTCATACACAGGGAAAACGGCTTTTAAAATACTAACGGTGGTGCTATAATAATGTTTTACAATTGTCCATTCAAGCGGCAAGTCTTAAACACATATGTACTTAAATAACATTAAAACACTACTTCTACTCATGAAATATTTGATGTTTCTACAAACCTGACAACTTTCACTAATTACTTGTCAAAGTTAATTACTAGTTTCATGATCTTACTTAACTTTCAAGTCCAATTTTTGAAGAAAAAAAAAGAAAATATTCTGATAGATTATTAATCTTCAAAGCCAGTTTCAAAATCTGAATGTTCATCATATCAGTTGATTCAAAGAAAAAAAACAAACAAACCAACTTTCCACTTACTATTCAACTGACTCTCTTCTTTACTCAAGGAATTTAAACTCATTTGTGATGCAGGGAATGCCACTCTGGGATGACACTGCAACTAAATTGTAAAGTCCTTCAAATTTGGAACTCCAAAAAGCCTTTTCTAATCAGTCTGCTATTTCCAGAAATTTTAAATGCAGGATCTTCCAACCTACATTTAACCTCAAAGTCTGGCAAAGGGTAATACTATGGCTGTACCTGGCACACACTAGACCTACTGACCATTGCTATGCAAATGTTTCTCGTGAAGCCAGCTTGGGTCACACACAAGCCAAAAAAACAGTAGGTTGAAAAGGCATGATTTTGAAACATAAAAAAATAAAATACTTGGACATAAATGAAAATGCTCTTAAATTTAAGAAAACATATTTAAAATTACAATGCATTAAAGTTCATAGAGTACCTTCTAATAAACAGAAATAATAAACAAACTATTTTTAGACATCAGCAAATAGGAGAGCAAAGGCACCTGACAAATTCAACCTTTGGGCCCTATCCCAGGCTAGTTTTCTGTCAACTTGGCACAGACAGTTATTCTGGAAGAGGGAACATCAATAGAGAAAATGTTCCCACCAGACTGGTCTGGGACAAGTCTGTGATACATTTTCTTCATTTGTGATTGATGTGGGAGGCCTAGCCGAGTGTGGGTGATGGTCAGGAGTACTCTAAGACTTCATGGCTGAGCAAGCCATGAAGAGCAGGCATCTGCATCAGCTCCTGCCTCCAAGTTCCTGCCCTGCTTGGTTCCAGCCCTGAGGTTCTTCAGTGATGGGCTGACAGCTGGAAGTAAAAACAAAATAAACCCTTTCCTCCCCAAATTGCTTTTGCTTATGGCATTTTATCACAGCAACAGAAACCCTAACTTAGATGGGCACTCAGACTAGACTACAACCAGTTAAAATACAAACATAAAGTACAAAAACGGGCAGGGGGAGGCCAAAGTGCCAGGGACACAGGCAGCAAACAAAGTGATCAAAGCCCCTGCTCCGATAGACCCTGCATTATTAAATGCCTACTTCCAGAGAATCTTAGCAAGAGATTATAATTACTTCTAGTCCAGGAATGGAGAACTCCAGCCTGATGACTATCTTAATACACATTTTGACCCTTGAGGAAAAGCACAGATTATACCACCTTTCCCCACCTCTCCTTAATCACCATAAGTCAGAAATACCTGTAACTTCTGACTCCCAGAAACCTATTAATAGCCTGCTACTGACAGGAAGCCTTGCTAAGTAGTCAATTAACACTTATTCTGTCACACATATTATATACAGTAATAAAATGAGAGATAACAATTAATCACTCTCAACACCCAACCACCCAGTGGCAGAAATTAGTCCTAGGGCCTTTGCACATTAGGCAAGTGCTCTACCAACCCAGCTGCACCCCACCCTCAGGAGAACACTTTTTACCTTAATAGACAATTTACTGGGAATGCAAGGATAATTAGCCTAACTCTCTATTCTAAGCAGATCTGCAACATGAGTTCACAACAGTGCTGGAAGACGACAAGGTGTTAGAGAAAAAAGCAGCACAAGTTAATCTTGCGCAGCTGCCATCTCAACAATACTCCATCTACAGAAGAGGGCGTGTGTGACCTGTCAATGTTTGGATGCTTGACTTTAACTTTTTGTAATAGATTTATGGGTATTTTCTGGATATTATTAAAATGTGTTGTAGCTGTGCAAAATAGTCTTGTCTGCCTGTCCTTTACTATCAAACAACTCAAACCCCAATTATTCAAGGATCAACTGTAACTCCTCTAAGTTTAGATTACATGACATCATGCAACCTTAGGCTAATTTGGTTCCTTAATCACCTATCACAGAGACTGTTAATTTCTTTCCGTAACAGCCATTCATCACCAAATGTTAACACAGGCCTCCCAATTTAGAAATAAAGTCTCCTGAGCTTCCTTAATGCTTCCCCAAAAGACTTAAAATACCAATAAAACTAGTTATATGACAATGCAAGATGATTCAACAGCAGACCACAAACTAAAGAAAATTCATTGCCAATCTATGCTTTTTGGGAGACAAACTGACAGACTGATCTTCTATGCCCTACTGTGGTGTGGTCCTTTTTTATACTTGAAATGGAGAGAGGTATATACTCAGGCTGCCCATAACACATCTCTAGTAACAGCTAACTAGCCTACCACTTTGTCTAGGCAACTGAGAAAAAAAGCAGGATATTTATTTGGCAATTAGAATATCTCCTTGTGCAGTTTTTCTCTCTTTCACTTACACTATTGTATGTGTGTTTGTTTCACCTTTAAAACTTTGTGGGTATCAGTAGTGGTATTTTAGCTATGGTTCTGGGGACCAAATCTGGAATCTCATGTAATAAGCATGTGCTCTGAGCTATAAAAGTCATTTGAAAGCAAAGAAATTTACCATCATTGTATTTTAACTTTCTTTTTAATTATGTGTAGAAGTGTGAAGTGCATATGAGTGCCAGTATCTGCAGAGGCAGAAGTGTGGGATGTTCCTGGAGCTGGCGTTCAAGGTCCTCTGCGAGAGCAGAGCACACTCCTAGCCACTGAGCTCTCTCTCCGGCCCACCTCTATTACGTTATCATCACCACTAGCCATTCTTACAATGACTATCCAAATGCAAGTAGCACTGTGAATGACTATTTAGTCAGTCATATGTAAATTACATTCTATGCCTATAATCTGAACTACAGCATAAAGAAGACATAAACTTACTATTTTCTTGGACTCTGGCCACAAATCCCATTAAAGGTAACTGAGGAGTTACCTGTAGGATGGAAGGAGGAGGAGGAGCAAGAGATACTGCAAAAACAAAAAAGGTGTGGAGGATAAGGGGTAAGGGCAAGTTATATTAAAAGGAAAGGATAATACAATAAAATATATAAAGGAGGAAAACCACTTTTCACAAACATTTGTCTACCTTACAGATCCACTTTTGAGGGTAACTTTATAAACAAAATAACACACTAGAGAGTTTTAGTAAGCCTTAGAACTACAAAAGGCACCATTTAACACGCACGTATCTGTTCTATGTAATGGGAACCAATCCTCTTTGCAAATACCATCTCTGTTGATTACCATGAACAACTGGTTGTCAGTATAGCAGAAAAAAAAATATGACATCCCAACAACCTAAATAGGCGTTCTATTACTTCAGTAACAAAAAACAAGCATTAATTGGATCTTTATTTAGTTAAACAAGTATGGCCTGAGTTCTTGCTAAGAGGCAAGACTCTGCTGGTCCAGTTATTAGAGTCCTACACTGAGAGTCAGATGCTCTTACTGCAAGTTCTCCAATTCATTATATTTCCTCCTTAGTCCTACAGGAAACACCACTATTCTTCTCCCAGGATGTGTGCCTCCATCTCAAATGCCTGGCACAATTTAGGAAGCCTTCAACAGATATTTAAGTATGAACAAATAAAGCAGATACCAAAATAATTTTTAGAAGGTTAACTCTATAGTTACAGTTCTCTTCAGAAAGTACATATACTATGGTAGCCATATTCTTAATGGAATTAATTTCCTAGGAGACAGTGCTGGCCACAAGGAGGAAGGCAACAGAGAACAGATCTCCGAGCAAGTACTTGAAGAAATGATGTATGTTAAGTAGGCAGAACTTAAGAAAGGCAATCAAGGTTAAGGAACCAAGTTAGGACAAAGGCTTAGAGGCATAAAACAGCATGAGCAGAGTTCACAGGATCAAAAACATTCCCTCTATATGGCTACTAGAAGATATGTTTAAAAATTAAAGCACGCAGTGGTGGCACATGTGTGTAATCCCAGCACTCTGGAGGCAGAGGAATGCAGATCTCTGAGTTCAAGGCCAGCCTAGTCTACAGAGCAAGTTCCAGGACACCCAGGGCTGTTACACAGAGAAAACATGTCTCAAAAAGGCAAATAAACAAACAAACAGGGCTGCAAAATTGGCTCAGTTGTAGGAGCACTTGTTGCCTCTTGCAGAGGACCCGAGTTTGGTTCCCAACACCCACATGGTGGCTCACAGCCATCTGTAACTCTAGTTCCATGAATCCACACACCTCGATGACCTCCACAGGTACCCAACATGGATGTGGTGCATATATATACCTTCATGCAGGCAAAATACCGAGACATAAAACAAAAATAAATATTTGATGAAAGTTGCAGAAAAGTGAGCATGTGGGCATGGAAAAGAGGATGTACATGAAGGGCTTGGTGTAAAGAGACTGATTTTTTTTTAAGTCACTGTGCCTCAAATTCTTGATGTTACATTTTCTGTGTTTAGACACCATGACAATTAGATACTCTAGATCTAATCCATAAATATGAGAAAGAGATAATACAACCCTATTTCACATAGTAGAAGCACAGATTTTATTTCAAAAGCTTAATCAAGCCCTGGAAACAGCAAATCAAGGCAAATTCTAGAAACAAGAGAAAAACTTTGTTACATGTAGGTAAACCACTATATGGTAACTAATGATTTAACTAGCATACAAGGATAACAAAAATCACAAAGCTTTGTGATTAAAGAAGCTATTAACTCACTAACCATGGCAGTTAAGTATGGGAAAAGCACGGGGTGGTGATTGTAGACACACTAGAAAAGATGAAGGCAAAATAAATGGGATGCATGAGGATAACTTAAGCATAAAAATGAGAGGCAACAGGAAAATATGGGTGGGAGATATTAAACCTCAAGAAGTATAAGGTTAGTAGCTATCAGTAAAGTGGTAATGGCTGACAGGCGTGCACAGACAGGCAAGAACATGTAAATATACAGAGAAAAGCTAACGGACCACTTTTAAGAGTGTCTAGATGTAGGAGAACGAGCATAACATCCATAAACTGGTCTCTCTTCAAAAGGTGACTTGGGTTTTAGATTTTTCCCTAAAAATCACACTTCTTGGCAGTAAATCCCTCACTCCGAAGACTGAGGTTGTGGTGGCACCTCTGCATGCTGCTAAGAGAGCAGCCAAGAAACAGCAGAACAGCAGTGCATTGCACAGGACATCAGGACATACACATTCTGTAACACTGAACACCTTCTTCTGAAAACAAACACATCAAGCTTGCTTCCTTCCTTTCTTCCTCTCAAACAGAAAAGTGGGAATCTCTCTCCTCACTTATTATTTACCCACTAAATAAAGGCAGTAACTTTTGTACTTGACAAAAAAAAAAAGAAAAAAATACATGCATAATGTAAACAACAGTCTTTTTATGGACAAACTAAGCTTATTACATTTTAAAGATGAATATACCTTCTTTTCTCAGGAAAATTTCAAAAACTCATTGTTGTGGTTTGAAAGAAAATGACCCCTATAAGGAGTGGCACTATCAGGAGGTGTAGCCTTGTTGGAGTAGGTGTGGCCTTAATAGAGGAAGTGTATCAGTGTGTGTTGGGGGGAGGCAGGGATTAGGCCTCCTATGCTCAAGCTTCACCCAGTGTGACACAGTTCACTTCCTGTTGATTGTGGATCAAGACGTAGAACTCTTAGCTCCTTCTCCAGTAATGTCCATGTCTGCTTCCACATTGCCATGTCCTGACATGAAGATAACAGACTCTGAGACTATAAGTGGACCCCAATTAAATGTTTTTCTTTATAAGAGTTGCCATGGTCATGATGTCTCTTCACAATAGAAACCCTAAGATGCTCATCTAACCAGAATTTAGTTATACCTGGTTCTGTTTATTCTTGTGAACAGAAAAGAGCAAAAAGCAGAAGTTGCAGTACAACTGAGTGGTAGAATATGTGCTTCCTATGTGAAAGGCTTTAAATTTCATTCTCGGCAACAACAACAAAAGAATGGGAAGTAACTTTACAAACTTGTATATGCCCATCATTTACCTAAGATATTTCCTTATATA
Organism: Microtus pennsylvanicus; assembly: GCF_037038515.1. Lineage (NCBI taxonomy): Eukaryota > Metazoa > Chordata > Mammalia > Rodentia > Cricetidae > Microtus > Microtus pennsylvanicus. Next base: position 1,272,045 of record NC_134595.1, on the reverse strand, counting down.
AGACCTTTATTCTAGAACCACTTGAAAGATCTCTGAATTAAGAATAAGTTATATTATTTTTATTAAAATACAATGTTGGTAGGCTGGAGAGATGGCTCAGTGGTTGACAGCATTAGGAGGAATGCTATCAGATTTATACTCCACAGAACCCCACTGCCTTGTCAAACTTCATTCTTTGGAAGCATACATCTATGGCAAGGCTCTGACTAAAATATATGGGTTCATAAAAAATAAGCATCATTTTGTTCACTAAATAATTCACTAAGTATTACATCTTACAAAAGAGTCGTCAAATAAAAAACATACTTGGGTTAAGTGCAGAAAAATCACAGAACACTTGCCTGACATGTTCAAGGATCATGGTGCAAAAGCCAGAAACTTCTCCCACCAAAAGGACATAATAGAGCTTTGCTTTGCTTTTTTTTAAAAGTAGGTTTTAAAAACAGATTAATTATAGCTGATGTTAATTAGTTATAATTAACTAATTAATTATAGCACAGAGCTATAATTGTCTTCTTTGAAGTTACCAAATTCCAATAGAAGAAAGGCAGAACTTAGAGTACAGAAAATACTGACAGCTGAGGGGCCTCTCATGATCCAAACAATTCCAGTTCACCTTATTAATACTTAGATTAAAATTATTCTCTAAAGATTTAATTCTACTTTAAAATATATTTTTGGCATATATGAATCTGACTTATAAAGTATTATTGAAATATGAAATCTTTAGTCCATTAGAAACATAAGGCAAGAGTAGAGCACTTGGCTAACAAATACAAAGCCCTAGACTCAATCTTTAATACTGGAAAAATTAAATATATGAAACAGATGTTTAAAGAGCTGTCAAATTTTACCCGAGAGTTTTCATAGGAGTACTGAGTATATACACACAGCATGAAATATTCTTCCACAGTATTACTAAGTACCTTGTACAGCTGGTATCAAAATTTTAACAGTGAAACCTCTCCCAACTTCATTATGGATCTAACCCACTTTAGATTAATATTGTTTCAAAATGTTACATGAAGTAATAAAGGTACAAGGGACTGTAAGCAGTAATTTCCAGATACCCAAGAGAGCTAGCCACTCTTCTAGAAAACTATTAAGCAGACTATATCTAATAAACTAAAATTCAAGGACTGGGGAAAAAGCAGCATTTAATGGTCAAGCATGGGCCACACACACACACACATACACACTCAGGAGGCTGAGGCAGGAGGATCGGTAAAACCACAAGTTCAAAACCAGTCTAAATAAGACATTGTTTAAAAGTGGGGGCAGTGGGGGCTCATGCATTGAATCCCAGCCCTTGGAAGGTAGAAGCAGGTGAACCAGGACAGTCAAGGCTACACAACAAAACCCTGTCTCAAAAAAACCTAAAAAAAGAAAAGATAAGAAAGAAAGAAAGAAAGAAAGAAAGAAAGAAAGAAAGAAAGAAAGAAAGAAAGAAGCATAAACACAGCCTTAAACACTAAGCATGAAAGGAGAAATACATTTCAATCAAGGCAATTAGGAGGATTCACCCTGCATTTTGCACCAGGTTAACTACAAATACAGCATTCCATAAGTGAGAGAAGCCCAGGAGAGTGAAGAAAATTTGGATAAAGAAGTGAGGTTTCATTTAATATTCAACAATATTTTTAAACAATTTTTTCAGGACAGTCCTGCATAAACACTAACAAGGACTCCACCCTTAGTGTACCCTATATTGTAACAGAGACTTCCCCTTCCTCCTTTTTCTTCTCTAGCAGAAATGGAGAAGCCTCAGCAGGTGAAGAGGTTAGGTAGGACAGGACAATAGAAAAGTCATGAAATACAGAATAAAAAAAAAAGAAAAGAAAAGAAAAGAAAGAAAGAAAGAAAGAAGGAAAGAAAAGAAAAGAATAAGAAAAAAACCATTAAGTTCAAGTCTATCTTGACCAATACCTTGGTTTCATATACAAAATACATATGCAAATATGTATTTTGTTTCATATACAAAATACATATGCAAATATCACCATTCTTGGGCTGGAGAGATTGCTCAGCAGTTAAGTGTACGACAGTTCTTCCTGAGGACCCAGATCCAATTCCCAGCACCCACATGGCAGCTTACAACCATCTACAGCTCCAATTTTAAGGGATACAATTTCTTCTTCTGGCTTCTGTGGACATTAGGCAAATACATACTACAAAAACATATGTACTTGCAAGCAAAACATTCATATATACATAAAATTTTAAAAACTTAAAAGCATTTAAATATTATAACCAATCTTATTTTCCATATGTAAATCAAGTGAGATAATAAGAGGAAAGTCAATTTTTTTTTGCAAGATTCTAAAGAGTTTAACTAAGGTTTCACTAACAGATTAATTTCTGCTCCATAAACTCAAGGCTTATGAGAGATTGAATGATCTGTCCCCAGAATCAGAGGAACCCAGAGGCTTCATTACCTCTTAGCAAATTTAAAACAAAACAGTAATTTGACATAATACACTCATGGTTAAGGTGCCTAAAATTTTTGTGAATTCTCTAGGAAATGAACAAAATGTTGATTATTGTAGTGTTCAAGTGTAAGTGCGCAAGGTTAGCTCTTCTGTATATATGATTCAATTCTTTATTTCAATTGTTATATTTAGACCAATTTTTCCAAGTCCCTCATACCATCAGGGTATTTGATATGATAATCGAGTTAAGACAGTTTGACTGTCTAATGTAAAATAGCTTCATGTATACCCAATTTCATCTGTAATTCATAAAGCAATGATGTCTAATTAAACAAAAAGAAAATACTGTTTTCAAACATACTCCACTTGAGACAGGATCTCAATTCTACAAGCCTAGGCTGCCGACTCTCCCTGCCTCTACCCCATGAGTGCTGAAATAAAAGGAAGCACTTGCATGTCTAGCACAATGGTAGTTTTTAAAAGCAAATTCCATCCACTGAAAATGACTCCATTCAGAGCGAGAGAATAAAAGGAACTCCTTAGCTTTACACCAAGTCATACAAGTACTGCTTAAAGTGGAAACAATATTAAAAAGTTAGTATTCATTCATTCATCTATCCATTTAATAAGTGTTTTGATAGTTTATTTATTTGCATTTTATTTACATTGGTGTTTTCCTGCATGTATGTCTGTGTGATGATGTCAAATGCCCTGGAAGCGCCATGTAGGTGCTGGGAACTGAGACCAGGTCCTTGGGAAGAGCCATCAGTGCTCTTAACTGCTGAGCCATCTCTCTAGCTCCTTAACAATAATCTCAAGTGCCTATTTCATATGGGATAACTATCTACTATATATGCGTTAATTATGTGTAACTGAAGAGGTTTTTCTTTTTTGTCTTTTGGTTTTCGTCTCTTTTTTTTGGTACAACACGAAAGAAATTGAAAGAAATGGCAAAAGAAGAGCCTAACCTGGATTCTGGTTATAAAAAGGCCCTCCATTCATCTGACTCTGAAGGCTCGCCTGTGAAGTTATGGAAGGAGGCCGTCTATAGGGCAATGAGCCCCCGATTGTTGGTGGCGTATGGCGAGAGGCAGGCCTATTCATGCTGTAGAACTGAACAGGATGACCTGGGAAAGGAACAGAACACAGACCCATCATTAAAAGAAGCTTCTATAAGATAATGAAATACTTTGAGCCAAGCAGACTAATATATTACAAATATATTTTATAAATAATTATTATTTATATTAGTCTGTTTTTATTTATATTATTATTTATATTAGTCTTTTTTTTTAAGTAATTATTTAAGTAATCTAGTCTGCAGTATTCTGTTACAGCACACAAAACAGGTTCCCCTTCCTCTACAAAAAATAAATGATTTAAAGCAGCCACTAAACACTGGAGACTAAACAAAAAATCACATTCTGGAAAAGAAAAAAGAAAAATTGTTTGATACAATCTTACTCTAAAACAATGGTGGAGATAAGTTAGCAAAGAAAGTTGTTTAAAAGGAAAACAAAATATTTCAACAAAACACTGATGCTGTAACTCCAAGTCAAACCCATCTTCACACAACACAAAATATTCATTTTCCTAAAGCTAGAGCATATCCTAAAATTTGTTTATGAAATCTAAATCAAAATTTGCATCATCATCCCAGAAACCTACCCATGTTTATTACTCATTTGAACCTCTTAAAAGAATTATTCACTATTAATATCAACTGGAAATATCCTTTCCTAATCCATCCAGTTTTCTAATAATGCAAACCCCAAATTTTACCTTGCCTTTGCCCTCACTTGCTCTCTACTAAGAAAGGCCCTCATCAACAGAGCATTAGAAGGAACCCATGAAGGAACACAGTCGAGCAGGCACCAAGGCATGGAAAGGAGAAAGGGATAACAGGAAGACAGAGGAAGGAGGACATGCTATATGATGAGGAAAAAAGGAGAAAAGGTGGAAGAAGAAGAAATAAAGGTAGAAAGAAAAGCACTGCCATTTTACTAATACTTGGCAAAGATCGTCACACACAAAAAAAAATACACCACCATATGAATTTTTATGACGTTGGATCCAGTCTAAAATTTCATCTGTCTTAAATCTACTCAGCAGCTCAGTGCCGTGCTCCATTAACTACAGTTAATGAATGGATCTAACGTCTTCTGATGTCCTTTGGTACTAGGCAGGCATGTGGTGTACATATATATATTCTGGTCAAACATTCATCCACATAAAAATAAATATAAAAAAACAAATAATATTTTTTTTTTGTTTTTAAAGACAGGATTTCTCTGTTTAGCCCTGGCTGTCTCTCTGTAGACCAGGCTGGCTTCAAACTCAGAGAACCACTGGCCTCTGCCTCCACAGTGCTAGGATTAAAGGCGTGTGTGACTACCCTCACAGACTTTAAAAAAAAAACCAATTTCAAAGACATCTATTTATATCAACTAAAGTTAGGATTTTTGGCACCCCACCCCCAAAAAAGCACAATGAAAGGATACCCAGCCTCAGCATTCACTAGAGATATGCAAATTAAAACTGCATGGAAAAACCACTGAAGTTTAAACAAAAAAATGTACAGTTACTTGGGAAACAACTTGGTAGTTTCTTTAAAAGTTAAATATTCCAAGCATGTAGTACATGTCTTTGATCCCACCATTGAGAGGCAGAGGCAAGCAGACATCTGAGTTCCAGGCCAGTTAGGGTTACACAGTGAGACCCTATCTCAAAAATAAAATAAATAGACTGCACATTCCCTTTATAATACAACCTAACAATTCTATTTCCTAGGTATTTACCAAGATGACATGACCTAAACTCACCAGAAACCTGTACATGAATGTTTGTGGCAGCGTTATTCATAATCCCTCAAAATAAAAACTATCCAAATGTCCTTCAACTTGGAAAGGCACATATTTTAACACATCAAGAGCACTACCAACAGTAAGAAGGAACATAAAACACCTCAGCAGAGCTCCTAGTCATAAGACCAAACAACCTACATACTGTCCACGACGTCCATTCTAAAGCACAGGTCAGCAGTGAGCAGGGTAGGGGTGAAACACAGAAAAGGCATGAGGTCATTTTGGGTGTGGGTGATGCAACTATTCTAGATCCTACTTGTGGTGGCAGGATACACTTAAAAGAAGTCACATATATTTATACTTTAAAAAGGCAAACTTTACACACTTTAAACCTTAGTAAAATAAAAATGTAAGGAATTTTTCTTTTTGTTGTAAATATAACTTTCTACTCACATAATAAATGTTTACTTGTTGAAAACCGTGAATCACCCTTTTTGGAGTGCCGGGAGCCTTCTATTGTGTAGTGCTGGCAGTCCCTAAACTCACTATGCAGAGCAGCCTGGAACTCAAAGAGTTCCACCTGCCTCTACCTCCTGGGTGGTGGGATTAAAGGCGTGTGCTACCACGCCTGGCCAAATACCTATCATTCCATTATAATTTAATTACTAAATTTTTTAGGTAGGGGTCATTTCTTCATCTATAGCATTAACAAGATTCCTTTATTTAACTAGTTCGACTAGTATAGTAAGAGTTGCATATCCAATCACATTCTCACTCAATGACAGAAAAGTCTTTTTCATAAAGAGAGAGGCTCTCTCAATTGAACATTACCCAAAACCCAATTTGAACAAAGATGTCTTTTAAAACATGTTTTATTAGTAGCCAACTAGTGGTAACACATGCTTTTAATCCCAGCACTCAGGAGGTAGAGGCAGGTGGTTATCTGAGTCTGGTCTACAGCCTGGTCTACAGAGGAAATTCCAGGACAGCCAAGGTTTACACAGAGAAACCCTGTCTTGGGGGGAAACAAAAAGAATCTACTTACTAACCAGCATCATATTAACTGCTCAGAGTATTCTGAGATAACTGAGTCTTTACCACCTATCCCAGCAAAATATACCTGAGGCTGAGATCTTTAAAAGAATGAGTACATTTATTTATAAGGAGGATGCATTCATACCAGAGAGAGAATGCGCGTGCGTGTCTGTCTGTCTGTGTGTGTGTGTGTGTGTGTGTGTGTGTGTGTGTGTGTGTGTGTGTGTGTTTGTGTGTGTTAGAGAAAAACTCACAGGATCTGGTTATTTCTCCACCACTAGAAATTCAAACTCTGGTTGTCAGGCTGGGTAGCAAACCCTTTCTTATCTGATGAGTCATCTCCCTAGCACTAGGTTAAAATCTTAAAGAAAACACCAACCAACTTAAATAATCCTGAACTTCTTTAGAACCACAGTTAATAAGTTTCTGGTATTGCTAAAATATAAGCAAAAATCTCATTATAATATACAAAGAAGTTTGTAATTAGCTATAAAGAATATTACATTAAAATGAAACTTTTAATCGTCATAGGCTTGTTTTTGTTAATTACTTAACCTGCAATATTACTGATGTGTGTACTGGTACAGGTGTTCTGTGCAGGTCTATTGCAGGTAAACAGTTGAGTATGCCAGAGGCCGTCAACCTCATGTTTTCAATGTCTTTCATTAAGACCTGGTACTTACCTATTAGGACGGGCTGACTAGATAGCACTGGCTTCAGTTCCCAAACACTGGGATTCCAGACATACACCACCTTGCCTGGCTTTTTATGTCTGTCCTGGGGACAGAACTCAAGTCCTCACACTTGCACAGCAAGGACTTTACCAACTAAGCTAACGCCCCAGCTCCCTATAATAGTTCTAATGGCAAGTTTTCAAAACTGTATGGAAGTTAACTCCATACTAAATTCACAAATCAACTTTAAAAAAAAAAAAAGTAAAACCAAACCAACAAATACAGCAAAGCTGAAGTTTCAGGCAAGAATGGCCAGGTCTGTCTGCCATGCCAATACTCACCTGTGGGGGGATTGGAAGAAATAACAGGGGGAGTTGGAGAAGTGAAGCCATCAGCAAGGGTCTGTGCGCCCCCAGCAGCAACATCTGGGGCAGTGGAGGATGGGACAGAAGCAGGAACAAGAGGGGCAGGGACAGGTGCAGAAGTAGCAGGAAGAGGAGGGGTGACAGCAGAGCCAGCAGGGGCTGATGGGAAAGAGGAGTAAGAGGCAGCATTAATAAGGCAGTCATATTAGCATTAGAAAAAGCATTGGAATACTAAGAGTATTCAGCGCTTAACACTAGTCAAAAGAATAGAGCATTGCAAAAAGAATGGTTAAGGGTATTATATGAACAACAAATAATTCAAGATGCTCAGGTAGGATAGAAAAATGTTAGTTAAAAACAAACCTTTCTTTTTACCTAAAAGTAACTGACCTAGGAAAAAACTGCTTCCTACATACTGTTACTTTTATCATGACATGCCCCACATATATAAAACTACAGTACCTTAAAAAAGCAACAATATACTATTAGAATTACAACACGAATCAAAATATACACACATATTCCAGACAGTATCTTATTAGATAGAAAAAGAAAAAAAAAAAGCAAAACCTTAAAACATGCCCAAAACTTTTCATGACTTTTTTAAAAGGTACTGTTTATTTGCACTGTTATAATTAAATATGTTGTTTTGGTTTGAAAGACAGAATTCTCACTACTTAGTCTATTGACACCTAGATTCTCCTGCCTTAGCCTATGCATGCTATATTGCAGGCATGTACCACAACCTACTACAAGATATTCTATGTTGCTGGGTTTGGGGTTTGTTTTTGGTTTTCCAAGACAGGGTTTCCCTGTGGAGCCTGGCTGTCCTGGAACTCGCTCTGTAACTCTGTAGACCAAGCTGGCCTCAAACTCGGATATCTATCTGACTCTGCCTCCTAACTACTGGACTAAAGGCATGCACCAACATACCCAGCTTATTTTGCTAGTGTTTTTTTTAATAAAGATTTTTATTTACATGTGTAAGCCTAAGAAGCATTATGTGTGTCATCTGCATGTAGTCCAGAAACCAGAATTATAATACTCCTTTAAATTTACATCTCTTGTCCTCTGTTACCAAAATGATTCTCAAACCACATCCTCTTCATTTCCAAGGAAAGGTACTGGTGTAACACTAACTGAAACTAAAGAAGTAACTCATACCATAATGAACATGAAACCCCAAAGCACCAACTGAACTAGCGCCAAAGACATAAAACAAAGTAACAATTAGACAGTAAACAATTAAGATCACTGGACAGAAATAACAAATGTGTGTAGACTTCCCAATACTTAAGGAAATCTTTAAAATCTTTATTAGGAAGAAAACCCATCTGTAAGAGACTCTGGGTTCAAAAGCCAGCAACACACATAAACACGCACCTATATACACAGAGAAGTGCACGTTCACACGTACACAAAACCAAGAAAACTCACTGTAATACAATAACAAATTGAATTCAAATGCTTCACCTGGAAAGACGCTGGGAGGAGAGGGAGTGGGAACCGCAATGGGAACCCCCACACTCCCACTGCCACTGTTCTCCCGACTGCTGCTCCGACTACTCGGGTGGCTTCCTCCACTGCTCCCACTGCTGCTGAAGAAGTAAGAGCCACCAAAGTATGAATATAGAGAACAAGGTATCACATTCCCAAGTATTTCTGAAATGGATATAGCTACAAGAAATAAAATCCAAAAAGCTTCCATTTCAAATATAAATTCTTAATAAACCATAAGGGCAAAATCTGAGTTCAGTAAACTTGTTTTGCTACCTATTTATGAGGGCTATCTTACACACTTTCTTAAAGAAGTCCTCTATAAATGTAAGGGCAAACTGTTCGTGCTTAATATATTAAAATAATAAATATTACCTTTTATATCCTGACTTAATATCTATCTGAATAAACTTACAGTAAGATTAACTAGATTATTTTATTTCAGTTTGTAAAGGCATGGTGATATATTAAGATTTTAGTATGAGTTGTTTCTCATCTTTAAATTTCTACCAAAAAATAACTTGCAATTTTCATTCCTGGTTAATAATGTTTTTTGAATGAACATGAGTTGTCTCTTTTGTTGTTAAGTTTATACTTTGAGATGTTGTTCTCACCTTCCTGACTGCTCAAGGTTGCCTCAGAGCATGAGGGGAGAGAGAGGAAGAATCAGATGAGGTTTGGGAGAGCAGAGAAAAAGAACTTAGTGCTTGGAAAATGAGAGAGCTTTACTGAAGTTATCTGAACAGATTTATGGTACTCTGACCATCATGTTTTGCGCTGAGGTAGAGAAAATACCTGTAAGTTCGATTTCTTTGATTCACAGAAGCTGTCCTCACAGGGCTCTGCTGCGAGGGAGCCATATTACGGGTTGGGCTAGGTACGTAATCATTGGGTACCACTGGAGGACGCACTGGCTCCAGTGTGCGATAGGGGGAGTGCCGCCTACAAAAAGAAGAGCGTATGTATTCTGTGATTAATCAAGTTTCGGCACGATAAATTCAGAGTTGCCAGTGCAATACAATTTGTAAGCAGAAATCGGAAATGTGGTTTAACCTAGCTATCAATTTGTCTTTCCTACAGTACAACTCTTCCTCCATGAGAGAGCTCTGGTGAATATGTAGTGTAAATCTCAGTCTCCGACCTCATTTCCCTATGCTAAAGTAATTTTGTTCATTTATTCACAGGAAACTCAAGTTTTCCATTGTTTAAGCCAATGTTTTCTAGACGCCACTCTTCTCTTAGAAGAATTTGCGTATTTTCGTATCGTGTCAGAATCTCCCAAAGGCACTCGCTAACTTATCTTCTTCTCCTCTCTCTCCCTAGCCAAAGATGTTTAAAAATACAGATGACAAATCTAAATTTTTAGAGTCACAACCTCCACATGGTGACCAGTAACAGCCTTAACTCATTCCCCTTTTTATACTATAAACACATGGAAACTAAAGCATATTGATAATTAAAAATACACCACTTCATTTCATTTTCCAATTTTACAAACTTTCGCCCTCGAGTTCACCTTAATTTCTTTGCTGATTCCTCCTCAGAGTTCAACATTGATAGGAAATTTTAAAAGACTACCTAAGTTTTTCTGTATCTTAGTTACTTTAAACTGTAAAACACAAACTAGACAAAGTTACTAAGAAATCGTTTCCCTTCTCTCAAATTTTCCCTCAAAAAAAAAAAGGACATGCCAGAAGCAGAAAGGAAACAAAATGGGTGTAAAGTACTGCCCGGGGCAAAACTTAGCACGCCTTCAGTTCTTGTTTCCAGGTGACCAAATCCTTCAGGGACAAGGACATCTTGCAGTTGAGATTAAGTCTTTAAAAGAATTTGGTACCCGAAAGTATGAAAATTAAAAGGCTTTCTTCCCTTCCAAGAGGACTCTGCTCAACCTGCTCTTGCATTTCTCATTAATTCACCCCCAACCAGGTTCCCACAGTTTCTTTAAGCATTTCTTTCCTGGCCACTCAAGTTATGGCTCACTGACTTTGAATGAGGTTTTTTTTTTCTTTCCTTCCTTCCTTCCTTCCTTCCTTCCTTCCTTCCTTCCTTCCTTCCTCCCGTCCTTCCTTCCTTGTTTTTGTTTGTTTTTGCTTTTTTTTTTCCTTCCAGTTCTTTGATTTTTCCAGTCAGGGTTTCTCTGTATAGCCCTGACCTAGAACTCACTTCTCAAACTCAACAGAGATTTACTTGCCTCTGCCTCCTGAGTGCTGGTATTAAAGGCAGGTGCCACCACCACTGAAATGAGATTATATTTCAAAGGCACTGTTGACTCTACTTCCCTCGGGTATTTTTCAATAAACAAAATAATTAATAATTCAAAATAAATAAAAGTATGTATGCTATTATGTCAAAAGGAAAGGAAGCAATGCTACGACTCTGAATTGAAATTATTTTTTAAAAATTCAAGCATCTTTAAAATTAGAATGTATATATAAATTTATATAATTATATTAGATAATTAATCTCTAAAGTCTACTTTTGACAATGTTTTCTATACATGAAAATGTTTCATTCTATCTTCACTAACTTCAAGTTATACAGAAAAACAATGACACAAACAAGGTTAAAAAAGTAAAACAAAGTCGGGCGATGGTGCCGCACACCTTTAATCCCAGCACTCGGGAGGCAGAGGCAGGGGGATCTCTGTGAGTTCGAGACCAGCCTGGTCTACAGAGCAAGTTCCAAGACAGGCTCCAAAGCCACAGAGAAACCCTGTCTCGAAAAACCAAAATAAATACATACATACATACATACATACATAAATAAATAAATAAATAAATAAATAAATAAATAAAACAAAGTAAGCAGGAAGAAGAGGAAAAATATAGTGATTAGGCAAAGACTAAAGAAAACAGGCCAAGATTGTCAAATGGACAAATGGAACTTAGCCAATCTGATCTCCACGGAGCAACTGAACTCCAGCTAATACCCAAGAAAACACATCCCTGGTACATTAAGTATGAGTTCAAAATCTGAGTGTAGAAGAGATTTTAATTTTACTAGAGACTTGATAACAACATTAACTTAAACATTTACAAATTCCATTAAGTAGTACACCCGAGGAAATAAATATTCATTTGTTTACAAGAAAACATAGCAAACACTTTCTCTGCAACCATCACACCCTACAATGTCATTTTCATTCTACCTGGAAGTTAAATCTTATTTGACCTACTAGATTCTTTCCTCGGCATTCTAAGAACAAAAAGATCATTCTAGATAAAGCCTAAACTGGATTACAGGCACAAACCTGTAATCCCAGCATTCCAAAATTTGAGGAAGGAGGATCATGAGTTCAAGATTAATATAGACTACAATATGTAATAACAACTGGCTTAAAAAGCAAAAATAAATTAATTAATTAAAACCATCATATTTTTGGTTTCACCTTTTTGTTTTGCTTTCCACTGACCAAACTATAATCACTTTCCAAAATTATCCTCCTTTATATTTCAATTTGTTTCTGTCCTATTCAAATCCAAGTGCTTGGCGGGGGGAGGAGGGGCATGTTGTTGTTTATGGTTTCCACTTGGTTCTCATCCCTTTTATTCTTTTTGAGAAAATATCACAAAGACAACAGTTCTGAAAGCATTTGCCTTGTCATACTTTTTTTTTTTTTTTTGGTTTCTCGAGACGGGGTTTCTCTGTAGCTTTGGAGTGTGTCCTGAAACTAGCTCTTTCAGACCAAGCACGCCTCGAATTCACAGAGATCTGCCTGCCTTTGCCTCCCGAGTGCAGGGATTAAAGGCATTTGCCACCACTGTCATTTAAAAATGTGTCTTATACATTTTTAAAAATCCAATTTGCAATACAGTGATCATGGAAAGTTGATAGAGGACAAATATCACCCCCTTTACAGGTGAAAAAAACTGAACTGTTGACGAACTGATGACAGGACCACAGCACAGAGAGCAGAAACACCAGAATCGCACCAGCTGGCTCCTGGACTGTACCACACCCACCTAATCACAAACCTCAATCATGATAAAGCGAAGACACTACACAAGAAAAAAGTCACACTTTCCTTCTAACTTACAAAATAAAGTCAACTCCAAACTATAACAAGTTACAAATCCACACAGCCTCTTGACAAGGACAACCTGATAAATGCAACTGCAATATAAAAGATCATTAAAATTTTCTAAGAAAAAAAGAATGAAGTTAGACTTCACTTTATACCTAGCCGTGAATTTAGGCTAGGATTTTGTCACAATTTAAAACTCACTACAAGAATAACTTCTAAACAACCACTTTTAAAGTATAAAGATGTGCTTACCAAAGAGGGGGGGGTTGGACAGACGGACGGATAAACACACAAAGGTAACAATACGAATAACTCTCCCTACTAATGTACACAGATTTTTCTTAAACACAATAGTACATGACATGGTTTTCTATGATCTATTACTGTATTACTCACCCAAGTGTCCCTTTTCCTGACATGGGGGGACTTGGGGGCTTCTGAGTAGGAGGTGTTGTACGTGGCAGCCCACCCATCTTCATATTCTGTGTGCTCACCTAACAAATGTTGAAGGAAACACCACTTAATTTCTATGCAGTAAAACAAAGTGGCATTTGGAAAATAAGAAGGGGAAGGTTAAATTAAAAAACAAAAACAAAACAAAAAACAAGAGGCCATGCACTTCATATGCAATTTCTACTCTACTATTCTGTAGTTGTACTCAAAGGACTCTTCCTAAAAGGATTTTCAAATTATTTAAAACTTGTATGTGAAGAATTTATTTGCCATTAGGTCATCACACCAACAGATCACTGGTTAGACTATTGGATATTACACTCAGCTATAATCACAAAATATAGTTCTAAAAACTTTAGTGGTAACAAAAAATAACTCAAGTAAAAACAATTTATTTTAAATTTAAATCAATTCTTCATTTGGGGGACTGTTTCCCTTATATAGCAAGTATATCATAAAGCATGTTTCTCAACTAAAAAATATGTAATATGCATATGTTCAGTTGTATGATGTACAAAGAAAAGTTCAGCTCTTTAAACTTGTGAAATACTCTCACAATTCAGATTTAATGTTCTCCTTACAAGGAAAATACCTACCTGAACGCTGCTAGAAGTTCAAGGCAATGTTAGGGCTGAGGTAACTCATCACTGACAATATAAAAGCCACCATCATTATGTGACTTCTAGTGGGAATTAAACCCACACAGGCCCCAAGTAGAGGTTAATTGCGGAATGAAACAGTGTAACATAGTCTCAAGTCAGAGATGGACCATGACTGCATTCATAATTCTATTCCCAACTGAAATTCCAAATACAAGAAAGATGGGCAACCTGGGAATAATCACGCCATATGCCAGCACTCACAAAACCCTAAACATCCAGCTATCTTATAAGGAGTCAGGAAGGAATACAGTGCTATGCAACCTCACACTGTCTGAGACTACTAATAGATTAACAAAGTAAACTCACACATGCTCTCTTTAAGTCCCTATTATCTTGAATTGCTACCTTCAAAACACATTTAAGGAATCTCAAGTTCCTCATTATACTGTCTTCAGAATTAAATTTATACTTACAACATAAAAGGATAAAATATTATACCACTGAAGTTGGAAGAGACAACTTTAATTTTAAAATATATATTTATAAATAAATATTTTTATATAAAGATATAAAATTTATAAATATATATATTTAAATATATATATATGGTAAATTCTCATTATGAAGCCCTAGCTAACCTATGGAGATCAGGCTGGCCTTGCATTCACAGAGATCAGCCTGTCTCTGCCTCCCAAGTGTTGGGATTAAGGATGTATACCACCAAATCTGACCAATTTTAAATTTTATGAAAATGAATCTTACTCATATCAGAGTACTGAGGCTGTCAAAATTAACTATGACTAGGGTAGATATTTTTAAGTTCTAAAATAATAATTATTACTTATCCAAATAAGCAAGAAATAATATATCTATCAAGCAATAAATTCTTCAAATGAATAGCCCAGTGAACAAGTTGTGTGTGATGTTGAAACAGTATTTAATGACAAATGGTGCCTTTGAAATGTTATTATTTTAAAGTAAAACATTAGCAGTAAATACGAATCATCAAACAAATGAATTACCCTGTCATCGCCTTCTTTAATAAGCAGAGGGTTGTGAATTTATCTTTAAAATGTCAGAAGACACTTCCAAAAAGTCAATTCACATTTGAAGAAAATTTTATAAGAAATCTGACAAATAACCTCTTTAACTTTTAAAAACAGCAAGTTTTAATTTATGATACCACAAGATTTAAGTTGTAACTAAAGTCCTTTAAGCTCAACCTTAAACAACATAAAACCCAAAGTTACTATAAGTGATGAGGGAGAAGTGAACCAAACACTAAACTACAATTCAGTTTGCTAGAAACAGGAAGGAAAAGGAGTGAGAACAGAAAAAGAATAAAAGAGAATTTTATTCTATATATGGGATAGCTAAGATACTTGAAGATAACCTCCCAACTATAATTTGATTTTGGTTTCAATATGCAAGGTGCTTTTATTTAAATTGCAGTACCTTCTCTAAGTCTTCAAATCTACCCTAATAATAAAAGCAAAATAAAATTTTAGTTAAAATTTGGTGGACATATATAAACAAAAAATGAATACATTTTATAATCTATAAAATCCTGAAATGATTGTTATTTGGTTAATGAGTTGGATGAGCGACAAATCACTTAAGAACCTAGGTCCCTGTAATGTCCAAACCACCATGTTTTATTCATCACTGACACTGTACTACCATCTTATTAAGCTAAGTTTATCAGAATTTTCTCAAGGAAATTTTTCTCTGTGCTACATAAAACAACAATAAGTATAGAGAATATGAATACAAAAAATTAATAGTAAGAATTGACAAAAACACTTTACTTCTTTATAAAGGCAAATTTAAAACTATAATTGAATATTCATATCTAAAATAATTTGTTCAAAAATTCTTTACTGAATAGGTATCATGATACTAAAATAAGCTGAGGTATTTTAGAGAACATATTTCCTGACAATTAGCAAAACATCTGACTAAATTACCATGCTTGTTGTAGGAAACACGTGCAAGTGTGCTTGCGTGCATGTACATACCATGTCAAAAAGAAAAACAAAACTGCATCCATTTTGTCATAGTACCTCCTCCTGAAATATGTGTGTGCATACACTGCTGCAACCAATTTATAACAGTAATTCCTCTTGACGTACACATAAATGCATGTGTGTATATGTGAGTGTGCATGTTTATATACACACATCTGCAGGCACATGCATACCACAGAGTACATGTAAAAGTCAGACAAGAACCTTTGGGTATAATCCTTACTGTTTTTCCACCTTGTCTAAAACAGGATCCCTTTGCTGCTGAGTTTACCAGCCTACCTGATGAACAAACTTCTGGAGATCCTTGTGTCTCCATCTTGCATCTCCCTTGTATGGGATTACAGTTGTTTATGCTATCATACTCTATTCATGTACACTTACTTGATGTTCACTCAGCAACAAAACAGCTAACAAAGTTACCTTACAAAATATGCTTCCATCATTAAGTGACAAATGACCACAGGTCCACTGCAAATGGAAAGGGGGTTTCATCCAAGTCTGGCTTGATGAACTGCTGGGTTTAACTGGAGTTACAGAAGCAAGAGAGAGGGGCTGCTTACAGAGCATGACAACTTACAGACAACTACACCACCCTCCAGAACCTCCTCTAGAAGTTGTTAAGCACTTGTTTATTCTTGAGGAGGATAAGAAGCTGGTGAGCAAACTCCAGGATCTACCCCTTGGGCTTTCTTCAGCATTCCAAGAGAGGTGTAGTGAGTCTAATCTTGTAAGGTCTTATATGGATAACAGTAACTGCTGAGTCAACAGGCAATGGATATCTCCAGAGTTACACAATAGAATGTTTCATAGAGATAACGGAGCTGACATTAAACAAAGGGGTGGTGGAAAGAGGGAAGGGGAAAGTAAACAAGATCAGATTTGTAATTTTATCACCTGTCTGTAATTTTATCACTTGGAGGTTGAGAGAGAAGATAGTAGTTCAAGGCTAGCCAGCCCCAGTTACACAGTAAATTCAAAGTCAGTTTAGAATAACATGAGACCCTAACAAGAAAGGATCTGGAGATGGGGGATGTAGAATCAGTAGTTAAGTTCATACTTAGTATGCTCAAAGCCCTGGGTTTGGTCACCTGTCTTTTTTTTTTTTAAGAAAAATACATTTAAATACAGAGAGGAAAAAAAGAGGGCTATGAACAATTTTATATATATATATATATATATATATATATATATAAAATATATATATATATGGATTAGAGGAAGACGGAAAACAGACAAAGCCCATACTTTCCTGTCTAGCATTATCCTTTGCTATAGTACCATGTAGTATAATTATTAACTATATTAGTGAAATCCTTAGAGATTCTAGTATGAAACATTTTGGTTCAAAGAGGAAAAACATTGAGGCATCTTACTGGGATCTTTCTAGTATGCCTTCATGGAACTGATCTCTTACATGAAAACAGATATTCAAGGTGAAGAAAGAAACACAGCCCAACCTAGAGAAAAAGCATGGAAAGCGGCTTCCACAAGGCTAAGCATCAAGAGAAGAGGTCAGCCTATTTCTGTGTCTTTCTTCAGGTACACTACTTCTGGGCACTGCTATCACTTTGTAGGTGAACAGACCAAAACCCAAAATTTGAATACTGCCTACTTTTTTTTAGTCTATTTCACTGTAATTTAGCCATTTGAAACAGAAGGAACCTCCCCACAATTTCACATCCCTAGGTTACCAACATGGGAACACTTAGAGCCTGTTCTCCAGTGTAACTTTATTTTTCTCCTGTTAGATCTACCTGTCATGGCCAGGCAAGTTTTTATGGCCATGGTTAATTCTAGGTAGTAGTCATCCTGTCTCTTGCTTATGACTAACTACACTCAAAATACGGCAAATTACAGAGTGACAACAAAAACATATTTGAAAAGAAATCACAAAATTTGGGTAATAAAAAAATGCATGATAAATTTGATGAAAATCATTTTAGTGACACTGTATTTGATAGGCTTCTTGAGTATAGTTGAAATGCTTTTCTCAAGGATCCTTCAAGACACTAAACTATAACACAAGTCACAACAGGAAACAACACTTTGCTTTGTTTGGGTGTGGATTGATTGATTGATTGATTGATTGATTGATTGATTTGTTTGTTTTACTTTGGTTGGTTGGTTGGTTTGGGCCTTCTACTTGCTAGGCAAGTGTTCTAGCACTGAGAGATACCTTCCAAACCCTATCTCTAATTCTTAATTTGCATTTTTTAAACATTATCATGAACTTTGGATATTGTGCATACAAATAATATTCACCTTTAAAAAGACTTGAGTTTATATTGAAATATATTTTATACAACCATTTTAAAGGACTTTTTGTAAAATGTACTGCAACTTAAAAAAGCATATGATGATATATTTTTGCTTTATAATTTTTTGTATTATACCATATAATTATATAATCAAGCCACCATTTATAGAATAAAAGGCTATTACACAGGGGAGGGTTAAATACATATTAGTTGGCCCTCCAATCAGTAACAAAATTTCCACATTTATAAAGACCCAGATAATTTTATCTGATAATACTTTACTACAGAATAACATATTTCAATTTTATGAAAGTACCCATTTATTCAGAAAATACTTACTAATTACCTATTGTGTGTTCAGTACTGTTCTAGGCACAAAAAACAGGGTAATGAACAAAACAGACAACAATACCTACCCTCAGGGAACATGAACACAGACAACAAAGTTGCTAGACCAAAATAAAGAGAACTAATTTGTTGGATTTAAAAGGCCAAATGAAAAATATCTTTTTACTCCCCATATGTAATATTCTACATAAGAACACAGAATGGAAATACAGCCCTGGAATCTCTTACCTTAAATCTAAGCAACCACTTAATGCATTAATGGAGCAAATAAAAGAGGTAAGGAAAAAAAGGCATTGAAAGGTTAGTTGGAACTTCAAGATGTGAAGACAAAAAAAAGAAAACAAAGAAAAACAAGTTAAGCAATCAGCATTAACAAAATAATGTTTCAGTAGGTCATAGAAAGAGTGGTTAAAGCAGAATGTGTCATGAACAGGAGTTTCATTGATGACAGACACTATTTTATTCAAAACTTTAATTCCTTTAAAGAGTTCTTCAAATTAATGACCACTAAACCCTAAAGTACAAACAACAGAGGCTATAATCCTAAAAGAAAAATATTTTATTTCACAGATTAAACAAGAACTACATGACAGAATCATCTTTTATTATATAAACAGCAATAACTTTATATTACAAGTACCTTCTGGCATCAGATTCTGGCAGCAGTCTACAACATTCTATTAAGCAGCTATTAGTCTTCAACAAACTTTCCCCAAGTTAAAGAAATTACAGCTTTAATTAACCATTTAGTTATATATCCTATTTTAATATGCTTTAATTAGCCATTAAAATATATGTATGAATCAACTATAAAATTAAATATCAAATTCCAGATAATTGTGCTTAACTCTGAATAAGCAGGGTGTGGAAGTACACATCTTTAATCCCAACACTCTGGAGGCAGAGGCAGGCTGATCACTGTGAGTTCAAGGCTAGACAGAGCTTAAACTGGGGGGCTGGCGGGGAAGAAAAGGAAAAAAAGAGAGAAATAGAGTGAAAGGAATGAAGAAAGGAAGGAAGGAAGAGAGGCTGGATGACAGTGACTCCTTTAATCCCAGCACTTGGAGGGCAGGGCAGGCAGATCTCTGAATTCAAGGCCAACCTGGTCTACAGTTCCAGGACAGTCTCAAAAGCTACACAGAGAAACCCTGTCTCAAAAAAAAAAAAAAATTCAAAAAACAAAAAAACTGAAATAAAAGTTGTTAGATAAATTAAATTTATGTTTTATGTATACAAAGATAAACATTCAATTTGAATTTACTGATTTCTGGCCAAAATGGTGGTATATGTTTTATACAAATAGATTTATATCAGAAAATAAAATATACATGAACTATACAGCTTCAAGATAGACATATGTGTATATTTATTTGAAGTCATACTTGTGTTTTTCTACTCACTACTGAAATATAAACTGTAAATAATGTACTCAACTGCAGCTCTAAATTGTTTCCAGGAAGTACACTTTTACCCAGCTGTGGTGTTAGGTGTCTTAAGTGCTAGTGCTAGAACACAGGCTTTGTGTATGAAAAGCTTATAATCTCCTGCTAGGCCACATCTCAATACACCATAATTTTGATCATGGTACTTCATATACGTACTAGATACTTAATTATCTTTAAAAGATGGCCAAAATAAATAATGTTACAAATTTAAAAGCATTGGAAATAAACAATAATTTGTAACTTTTATCTACAATACTATTTCTATCCAAAAGGTTGAAATAAAATTATCCTAGGAAAAAAATAAAGCAAGCTCATGTTTAATAACATGCTGTTCTGAAAACTAATAGCAAAAGTATGCTGATAAATTTTTGATATAAGAAAAACATTTTAGTAATATGCTGGATGGTTTTTCTGTCATATTAAATCATTAAAAGAATAACACAACTATATCATACTTTATCTGATCTATGGAAGTTACCACCATAACTAAACAAATCTCATTGAAAGAAGACTGTTTCTGAAAACACAACACTAGAAATCCTTAAGGACACAACAGTTAACAGTAGTGAGCAAAAAGCAATCTTCACAACTGTGTCAAGATTTGTTTCTTTAGGAAATCAAACAAACTTTCATTTTCTAGGGTTCCACTACAGACTGCTACTTTTGAAAGCTTGTAAAAACTACACCTACCTTTACCCCATGTCCAATGTCATCTAGAATTGTATAGTCAATAGGTTTTCGAATATAACGAACTGGTCGCTCAAGGTTAGCTGGTGCAATAATCTTATGGGTTCTTGAAGTATTTTTATTGGTAGTCAAAATACCAATTTCTCTTCTTGCAACTTTCTCTTTATGAATATCAACTGTCTGCAAAAGAAAAGATAATACAAAGACAGCTCTGGTATCCAATAAATAATAAGCACCTGGAGATTTACCATTCTTTCATATACATTTCATAAACTATCTTCTCTATAGACTACCGTCTTTATTCATTTTAACCTAATGCAAGGGTTGCCAAAGCATACCCTCAGGCCTAATCTGGGCAACCACCTGATTTTTATAGGCCACACGATAAAAGCAGAACGTAAAATGTGCATGTGTACAAGTGTGCAGGCTTGCAAACGCACACATATAGGCACTTAAGGGTGTATGATCTTGAAGGGTTGTATATGTGCATGCTTGTACAAGTGGAGACCAGAAGTCAACCCACTGAGAAACAGGTTTTGGTAATTTGTCTAAACTGGCTGGCCAAAAAGTCCCAGGCATTATGTCTGTTTCTGCCTCCCTGCACTGCAATTACAAGTGCACATCACACTCATCTCTTTATATAGGCTCACCTTAACCCTAGCACTTAGAAGGCAGAGGCAGGTGAATCTGAGTTTTAGTCCAGCCTGGTCTACAAAGAGAATACCAGGACAGACAGCACTACACAGAGGAGCCCTGTCTCAAAAAAACAAAACAAAACACATGATCAAAGGCTAGAGTCAGGGATACAAATCTTCACTATGAGGCCCTGATTCAATTCCCAGTATCCAACCCCCCACACACACAAAAGAAAAATCAATTTGACAGAAAAGTTTGTTTGCTTCAGCAAGTTGTTTATAACACAACGCTGACCAAATATTTCATTAATATATATCAAGTGCTCACAGAAACATTATTTTGTCCAAATGATATATACTTTTACATACAGTCTTGTATTATTTGCTAACAAAGAATAAAATTCGCAGGAAATTTAAACATTAATGTAGCATTTTACATAAGAAGCTGTGATTTTGTAATCTATAAGCAACAAGTATTTTAATGTAGTAAGAATGTGCTGGAAGTGGTGGCACAAGCCTTGAATTCAGGACTGGAAGAGGCAGGTAGATCTCTAAACTGGAAGCCAGCCTGGTCTACAAAAAGTTCCAGGACAGGCCGGGCGGTGGTGGCACACGCCTTTAATCCCAAAACTCGGGAGGCAGAGGCAGGCGGATCTCTGTGAGTACGAGGCCAGCATGGTCTACAAGAGCTAGTTCCAGGACAGGAACCAAAAAGCTATGGAGAAACCCTGTCTCGAAAATCCAAAAAAAAAAAAAAAAAAGTTCCAGGACAGCCAAGGAAACCCTGTCTCAAAAAAACAAAAAGAATGTAAGTACCGTTTACTGTTCCTTTAATCATATTTGCTATTATGTGTGATGGGTAGACACAAATACACTTCCCACTCTGAAAACAAGCAAAACTGTCTAATGTTGCCAAATATCTTATGAGAATAAACCTGCACACATCAAAAACCAAAGGTCTAGAACTTCTGATTCAAACAATTGTGACTACCTATGCTGGCTGAATTTTTCTTCAACTTGATGAAAGCTAAAGGCAACCAAGAGAAGGTAACCCCAATTGAGAAAGTCTTTAGGACATTTTCTTAATTAGTGATTGATGAAAGCCCAGTCTATTGTGGGTGGTGCCATGCCTGGATTGGTAGTCCTGGGTACAATGATCACTGAGGTTTTCAGCACTCACCTACAAAGCCTATAATTCCGGCACTTAGGTTGGAGACCAGAAGATCAAAAGTTCAAGGTCAGCCTTCACTATATGCTGATATCAAAACCAACTCCATTACATAAGACGCTAACCTTATTTTTATAAGCCCTAAAATGCAACAAACAGCAACAAAAGTAATAACACCAACCCATACTTATCATCTAACCTTAACGGCTATCAACTTAAAAGGTTTTTAGGGGCAAGAGAGGTGGCTCAGCAGTAAAGAGCACTGCCTATTCCTCAAGAAGACCTGTGATTAATTCCCAGAACCCACCTGGCAGCTCACAATGGTCTATAAATCCAGTTTCAGGAGACTAGATATAATCTTCAGGCCTCTTGGGGACCAAGCTTGCCCAAGGTATATAAACATACATGCAGACAAAGCATCCATACACATAACACAAAATTTGAATTTAAAAATGTTTTAAAGGATATTTAGTGAAGTGTTTTCCGGAAATGGAAACATGCTTTCCTGAGATCAAGCGACAAGCTCTCAGTTATCACTTTTGTCTTCTTAATACAACTCTGAACCTTTGGAAGCACAGGTTCCATAGTAATATTTACAAAGAAACTGTTTGTAATTGAAAACATAAAAACTTTACCCTAGAATTCTAAAGTTAACAATTTTACTAAAATAAATTTAGAAAAGGTCTCAGAAAGAGCACTAACCTGTGGCAATACATGTTCAGCCAGTGAGCAAAACCAATGCAGTACAGAGCTCTTAATAGTATGACTACTGCTACAGATGCTGTGGACTAGCACCACAACTGGGGAGGACTTAAATATCTACTCTCTCTCGATGCTTACTAATTAGTTTTTACAGTTTCCATTACTGCTAAGTTGGTGTTGCATGCTGCTGGTGTCCCCACCGAATACATCAACACACTACCACAACTAGCTTCCCTTTGCTTTAAAGTAACCATCCTGACTCCTAAAGCTCCTTTATCCTGAGTTCCAGCCCCACATCTCCTTCCTGAATCCAAGTAACATGCTCGGAACCCAGCTCTGACAGGAAGGCACTATATAAAATATTTTGGTTTAGTCAGGCACATAATTAAAAATAAAATGAAGCCAGGCAGTGGTGGCATACACCTTTAATCCCAGTATATGAGAGACAGAGACAGGCAGATCTTTGTGAGTTCCGAGGCCAGCCTGATCTACAGTGTGAGTTTCATGACAGCCATAGGTATTACAAAAAAAAAAAAGTCTCAAAAAAATTACTTTTATCCACATATTGTTGTTTTCTACTACCACTAATAATTTAGGATAAACCCTTAATGAATAGCTACCTCAGTTAGCTGCCCATCAGTACAGGAAAATAGCTGCCCATCAGTTACAGTTGATTAGCTAAATTTACTGTTTTTTAAAATATATTTCGGTTAATCAGCCAGAAACCTAACAGAGAAATAAGAGAATTAATGGAAGTAATGAATCAAATGGACTTAACAGACATCTATAGAACATTCCAGCCAAATAGGAAAGAATATACCTTCTTCTCTGCAGCTCATGGAACCTTCTCGAAAATTGACCACATACTTGGTAACAAAGCAAACTTCCACAGTTACAAAAAAAATATTCGTAACCTCATGTGTCTTATCAGATCACCATGGATTAAAGTTAGAATTCAACAACAATGCTACCCCCAGAAAGCCTACAAACTCATAGAAATTGAACAGTTAACTACTGAACCACACCTGAATCAAGGAAGAAATAAAGAAAGAAATTAAAGTCTTCCTTGAATTCAATGAAAATAAAGAAACAACCTACTCAAACTTATGGGACACTATGAAAGCAGTCGTAAGAGGAAAGTTCATAGCACTAAGGGCCCATTTAAAGAAAACAGAAAAAGCACACATTGGAGACTGAACAGCCCACCTGAAAGCTCTAGAAAAAAAGAAGCAGACTCACCTAGGAGGAGTAGAAGACTGGAAATAATCAAACTGAGGGCTGAAATCAACAAAATAGAAACACAGAAAATCCAAAGAATCAATGAAACAAAAAGCTGATTCCTGGAGAAAATCAACAAGATTGATGAACCCCTATCCAAACTAATCAAACGGCAGAGAGAGAATATGCAAATTAATAGGATGAGAAATGAAAAGGGGGACATAACCACAGACACAGAGGAAATTCAGAGAGTCATTAGATCTTATTACAAAAGCCTGTATGCCACAAAACTGGAAAATGTAAAAGAAATGGACAGTTTTTTAGATAAATACCATATACCAAAGTTAAACCAGGACCAGGTGAACAATCTAAATAGACCTGTTAGTCGTGAAGAATTAGAAGCTGTTATCAAAAACCTCCCTACCAAAAAAGCCCAGGACCAGATGGTTTCAATGCGGAATTCTACCAGAACTTCCAAGAAGACCTAATACCTATACTCCTTAATGTATTTCACAATATAGAAACAGACAAGTCATTGCCAAATTCCTTTTATGATGCTACAGTTACTTTGATACCAAAACCACACAAAGTCTCAACCAAGAAAGAGAATTACAGGCCAATTGCACTCATGAATATCGACGCAAAAATCCTTAACAAAATACTGGCAAACCGAATCCAAGAACACATCCGAAAAATTATCCATTATGATCAAGGAGGCTTCATCCCAGAGATGCAGGGCTGGTTCAACATACGAAAATCTATCAATGTAATCCAGCATATACATAAACTGAAAGAAAAAAACCATATGATCATTTCATTAGATGCTGAAAAAGCATTTGACAAAATTCAACATCCCTTTATGATAAAAGTATTGGAGAGATTAGGGATACAAGGGTCATACCTAAATATAATAAAAGCTATATACAGCAAGCCGACAGCTAACATCAAATTAAACGGAGAGAAACTCAAAGCCATCCCACTGAACTCAGGAACACGACAAGGCTGTCCACTCTCCCCATACCTCTTCAATATAGTGCTTGAAGTTCTAGCAATAGCAATAAGACAACATAATGGGATCAAGGGGATTCGAATTGGAAAGGAAGAAGTTAAACTTTCGTTATTCGCAGATGATATGATAGTGTATATAAGCAACCCTAAAAACTCCACCAAAAAACTTTTACAGCTGATAAACAGCTTTAGTAATGTGGCAGGATACAAGATCAACTCCAAAAAATCAGTCGCCCTCTTATACACGAAGGATATGGAAGCAGAGAGGGAAATCAGACAAGCTTCACCTTTCACGATAGCCACAAACAGCATAAAATATCTTGGGGTAACTCTAACCAAGAAAGTGAAAGATCTATTTGACAAGAACTTTACGGCATTGAGGAAAGAAATTGAAGAGGATACCAGAAAATGGAAAGACCTCCTTTGCTCTTGGATTGGGAGGATAAACATAGTAAAAATGGCAATTCTACCAAAGGCAATTTATAGATTCAATGCAATCCCCATCAAGGTCTTCACAGACCTTGAGAGGACAATAACCAACTTTATATGGAAAAACGAAAAACCCAGGATAGCCAAAACAATCCTATACAATAAAGGATCCTCTGGAGGCATTACCACCCCTGACTTCAAACTCTATTACAGAGCTACAGTAATGAAAACAGGTTGGTACTGGCATAAAAACAGAGAAGTCGACCAATGGAACCGTATAGAAGACCGGGATTTTAACCCACAAACCTATCAACACCTCATTTTCGATAAAGGAGCTAAAAGTATACAATGGAAGAAAGAAAGCATCTTCAACAAATGGTGCTGGCACAACTGGATATCAACCTGTAGAAGAATGAAAATAGACCCATATCTATCACCATGCACAAAACTCAAGTCCAAATGGATTAAAGACCTCAATATCAGTCTGAACACACTGAACCTGATAGAAGAGAAAGTGGGAAGTACCCTACAACAGATGGGCACAGGAGATCGCTTCCTATGTGTAACCCCAACAGCTCAGACATTAAGGGCAACATTGAATAAATGGGACCTACTAAAACTGAGAAGATTCTGTAAAGCAAAGGACACTGTCACTAAGACAAAAAGGCAACCTACTGACTGGGAGAAGATCTTCACCAACCCCGCAACAGACAAAGGTCTGATCTCCAAAATATATAGAGAACTCAAGAAACTAGACTTTAAGATGCTAATTAACCCAATTAAAAAATGGGGCACTGAACTGAACAGAGAATTCTCAACAGAAGAAGTTCAAATGGCCAAAAGACACTTAAGGTCATGCTCAACCTCCTTAGCAATCGGGGAAATGCAAATCAAAACAACTTTGAGATATCATCTTACACCTGTCAGAATGGCTAAAATCAAAAACACCAATGATAGCCTTTGCTGGAGAGGCTGTGGAGGAAGGGGTACCCTCATCCATTGCTGGTGGGAATGCAATCTTGTGCAACCACTTTGGAAATCAGTATTTCGGTTTCTCAGGAAATTAGGAATCAACCTACCCCTAGACCCAGCAATACCACTCTTGGGAATATACCCAAGAGATGCCCTATCATATGACAAAAGCATTTGTTCAACTATGTTCATAGCAGTATTATTTGTAATAGCCAGAACCTGGAAACAACCTAGATGTCCTTCAATGGAAGAATGGATGAAGAAAGTACGGAATATATACACATTAGAGTACTACACTGCGGCAAAAAACAATGACTTCTCGAATTTTGCATGCAAATGGATGGAAATAGAAAACACTATCCTGAGTGAGGTAACCCAGACCCAAAAAGATGAACATGGGATGTACTCACTCATAATTGGTTTCTAACCATAAATAAGGGTCACGGAGTCTACAATTAGGTTAACCTAAAGAAGCTAAATAAGAAGGTAAACCCAAGGGATAACTATCTATGGGAAGTAGACAAAATTGCAGGGGAGAAAATTGGGATCTTGGTGGTGGGGTGGGTTGGGGTAAGTGGAGATGGGGAGAGAAAAGTGAGAAGGGGAGGATGGGGGGAACGTGGGGAAACAGGATGATTGGGATAAAGGAAGGTTGGATAGGGGAGCGCGGAAGCACAATTCTTAGTTAAGGGAGCCACCTTAGGGTTGGCAAGAGACTTGAATCTAGAGTGGCTCCCAGGTGCCCAAGGCGATGTCCCCAGTTAAGTTCCTTGGGCAGCTGAGGATAGGGAACCTGAAATGACCCTAGCCTATAGCAATACTGACGAATATCTTGCATATCACCATAGAACCTTCATCTGGTAATGGATGGAGAGAGAGAGACAGAGACCCACACTGGAGCACTGGACTGAGCTCCCAAATCCCAATGAGGAGTGGAAGGAGGGAGAAGATGAGCAAGGAAGTCAGGACCATGAGGGGTGCACCCACCCACTGAGACAGTGGGGCTGATCTATTGGGAGCTCACCAAGGCCAGCTGTACTATGACTGAAAAAGCATGGAATAAAACCGGACTCTCTGAACATGGCGAGCAATGAGGGCTGATGAGAAGCCAAGGACAATGGCACGGGGTTTTGATCCTACTTCATGTTCTGGCTTTGTGGGAGCCTAGCCAGTTTGGATGTTCACCTTCCTAGACATGGACGGAGGTGGGAGGACCTTGCACTTTCCACAGGGCAGGGAGCCCTGACTGCTCTTTGGACTGGAGAGGGAGGGGGAGAGGAGTAGGGGGAGGGGGAGAAGGGTGGGAGGAGGGGGAGGGAAATGGGAGGCTGGGAGGAGGCTGAAACTTTTTTTTTCCTTTTCTCAATTAAAAAAAAAACAATATAAAGATAAAAAAATAAAATATATTTCAACTAAGAATTTAATTACTCAAATTACAAATATGCTCCAAACTAACATCTTCCATAAATCATCTATCTGAAAAGCTACCAGGTGCCAGTGAAATGACTCAGCTGTTGTGAGATATTTTGATCACACTCAAGACTGTCAATAAAGTTTATCTTTGAATCAGAAGGCAGACCAAAATTAGCCATAGAGGTTTGGAGGACCAAAGACAGAGAAAGACACACAAGAAGTAGCAGGGTGGGGCTCAGAAAGATTCTCACCACCTTCTGGATGAAGGAAGGACAGAGATAGGCGGTCACTGGTCACTTCTCCACAGCTTCTCGATCACTCAGATTCTTACCCCAATATTTGGCTCCCAAGTTTTTACTGATAAAGAATAATTAGATAAATATTTCATCTGGCATCCAACACGGGGCACAAGATCATGACACAGTAGCTCACTGCTGGCTTTGTAGTCACCAGAATCACCAACAAGGCTAGCTTTCCCTTCCTCCTCCAAGCCCTCTGCTAAAGCTGGGATTTTCCCATTGCAGCCTCTCTACAGCAGACTCCAGCTGCCTCCTGCCCCCTGCCCCAAACACCACAGGTGGCTAGGTCCCAAATCCCACCAGAGTTAGCCCCTCACAGCTGGCTGGCTCTGTCATTCAGGTGGCCCTATGCCCTTGCTTCTCTCATGCAGGCTTCTTCCGCACATCCCCATGTCCGCTTTACAGGCCATGGGCTCCCTCTCCCTGTGGGCTGCAGGCTTCTTCTGGTTCCCCAACAGATGATTTAAAATGACAAAATTAAATGAAGGGATGTTAGCCTCAGGGGACATCCTGCAGGCAATCATGTCAAATTTGGTACAATCATTCCATGTCAGCATTGGGGAAACTTTCCACAAAGCAATTAAAAGACATAATGAATGCTCATTGTGAGAAACCATACTGCTCTGGAAGAAAGACAGCTTCAGCAGATTAAAAAAAAATTTTCAGAAAGACCATAAAACAAGTATTTTTGCAAACTCCTATAAATTGCAAAGACCAAAGCTAAAAATACAAATAAATGGCATTGTGATTGAAGGTTTATTAGACCCAAGCACAGATCTAACAATAAGTTCACCAAAATTTTGGTATCCAGATTGGCTTCTTCAAATGGTAAATATTCAGCTTCTAGGGATTGGAACTTTATCTTGGGGCAAGATGGTTTGAGTCTATACAGCCACAAGACAGATAGGAAAATTAAATCCATATATAGCCAACATAGTAATAAATATGGGGTCATGATTTGTTACAACAATGGAAAACCTAGATTAACATTCCTCCAATGTCAGAAACAAATCATAAAAATGCTTCTGAGAGAAATATTAAAAGATATTATCAAGAATAGTCCCCAACCATTCTTGTACATAAACAAGACACAGCAGCTATTGCTCTTTCAAAGGTACCAACAGCCCTACCTTTAAAATGGTTAACTGACAAACCTTTTTGGGTGGAACAATGGTCTTTGATATCAGAAAAATACAGGCATTAGAAGAGCTGATACAGAAACAGCTAAATGTTCAACATATTAAAGAATCAACCAGCACTTAGAATTCTTCTATAGTTGTCATTAAAAAGAAATCTGGAATATAGAGATTAGTAACAGATCCAAGAGCTATTACTAAGGTAATCCAACCAATGGGCTCTTTATAGCTTCAAATTCCCTTGTTTTCATTATTACCTAAAGGATGGGCTATTATAGTTATTAGCTTAAAAGACTTCTTTTTTACTATACCTTCACAAGAACAGGACAGAGAAAAATTTGGCTTCATAGAGCCTACGTATAATTCCCAGCCTGTTATCAGTGGAAAGTTCTTCCATAAGGGATGTTAAACAGAATTACCTTATGTCATTATTTGTACAACAGCTGTTGTAAATAATTCATAAACAGTTTCCTCAACCTAAAATTTATCATTATATGTGTAATATCTTACTAGTTAATTCAGACTCAGATACCTTAGAAAAAATGTCTGAAGAGGTAAAGAAAATTTTGCCTTGTTGGGCATTACAAATTGCTCCGGAAAAAATACAAAGAGGAGAGTCTATTAATTACCTAAGATATAAAATAGGTTTACAAATTCAATCAGAGAAAGTACAAATCAGGGGAGATCAAATACGAACTCTTAAAGACTTTCAAAAAATACTGGGAGATAGTAACTGGCTATGGCCCAAAATTAGATTGACAACTCAAAAACTAAGCAATTTATTTTAACCATTACAAAGTGATAAGGATTTACTTAGTCGAACAAAATTATAAGCTAAGGATGATAGAGAATTGACTTTGGTAGAAAAGAAATTACAAGATACACGTGTGGATTGTTTATATCTAGAGCTTGATTGTATTCTGGTTATTTTACCTTCTATGTATTCTCCCACAGGAATTCTCACGCACAGAGAAGATAATATTTTAAAATGGACATTTCTGCCACACAAACAGTGCAAAAAACTTAAAGAGCTATTTAGAAAGAATCTGTATTGATTCTGAAAGGGAAATCAAGACTTCATCAATTAGCAGGAATAGACCAAGCAGAAATTGTGGTGCCTTTAACTAATTACCTCATTATGGACAGAAAATGAATACTGGTGAAGAGCTTGCAGTAATTTTTTTTTGCAAGAGATTAGCAACAAATATTCCAAAAGAAAGAGAACTAATTGGATCCTTCCTCACAGTAAACACCAATTCTACATAGCAAACACCAATTCTAAAGCCCCTACATTCTATGCTGATGCAAATAAATCAGAAAAGGCAGGCTGTAAGTAAGGAAATCTAAGTAAAGTAGCTCAAAGCCCTAGGATTCTGTTCAAAAGTCAGAATTATATGCTATTCCCATGGTATTATTAGATTTTTGCAAACCTCTTAATATAGTTACTGACTCAATATTCAGAAAGTTATTTTACATATTTAAACAATAGAACTTATTCCAAATGATTCAGAATTAACTTTGTGATTTATTCAATTACAAGAAATAATCAGAAATAGAAATCATCCCTTGTATCTAACACATATCAGATCCTATACAGGTCTACCAGGCCCTCTAGCACAAAGTAATGATGAAATTGACCAGCTATTGATGGGAAATATGCTAGAAGCCTAAGCAGACAAACACCACCCAAATATCACCCCTTGACTACAAAATGCTAAGGACAACTTCAAAGTAGTTAGCCAAGATGGTCCAGCCTCATAGACTACTCCAGCCAGGACTTCAGAGAAGCCCCGCACCTTCCCATCACACCAAGACTGAGCAGCAGCTAATTTTCCAGGACTTGATTAATAAAAACCCAGCGACAGATACTGCAGTTCAACCTGAAAGTCAGAAAAGCAAAAACAGCCAGCCTCTAGCTCTTAGCTCTACCTCAGTCTGCAATGGCAATCCTGCCTCCAGGAATCTCAGAATCAGACTGTGGTCCACCAGCTGACAGTATACTGTCCAAACTGGACAAGCAGAACACAAAAGAAAGCAACCGACAAACTTTGCCAAGACAAGGAAGAACAATTCTTCAAAATTCCTGCTTCACAAAAAAAAGTCTGTCAGAACTAGGCCTAGGGCCACAGAACATATTTTTATACAGCCCACAAACTAAGAAGGGGTTTAACACTTTTACAAAGTTGTCAAAAACACAAGGATGTATACACATGCATCCTAAACAATATACCCAGTAAAATCTTATCCCCCCCCCAAAAAGATACATGTGTTTAAAAAAGTAGTACAATAAGATGACTGTGGCCCACAATACCTAAAATATTTACAATTTGTCCTGTTTAAATTTGCCATTACTGTTCTGGAGTAGTTCCTAGGTATCTGCTTTCTAAACACACACACACGCACACACACACACACAAAAACTTTATTTTACCGAAGTTTTCTGAACTAGAGACAATTTGGTGCTAGAATATACACTCAGAATACAGGAGGCCTTTAGGGTCAATTCTTGGCACAAAATAATATTCTCCCAATCTAAAGATCAAACTGTATTAAACTGGTTGTTTTAAGCATAATTTTAGGAAGCTTTAGGAGCTGCTTGATGGCTCAGTGGCAAAGTGCTTTCTATAAAAGAAGATAACTGACTTCAGATTCCCAGGACCTTCGTAAAAGCCAAACACAGCAAATACCTGTCTCCTCAGAGCTGGGAGTTTAACACAGCAATAAAGCTTAGCAGGTTCAAGAATCTAAGTTCAATTCCCAACACTACTATGGTAGTTTAAATAGAAATAACCCCACAGTCTCATATTTGAATGCTTATTCATTAAGGAGTAGCAATACTTGACAGGGATTAGGAGGAGTGGCCTTGTTGGAGTAGGTATGTCCCTGTTGGAGGAAGTGTCACTAGGGCGGACTTTGAGGTTTCAAAAATACTGAAGCCAGGCCCAGAGGTTTCTTTGCCTGCTGCTTATGGATCAAGATACATAATTTTCGCCAGGCAGTGGTGACCCACACCTTCAATCCCAGCACTCAGGGAACACAGGTAGACAGAGCTCTGTGAGTTTGCGGCCATACTGGTTTAGAGAGCAAGTTCAGGACAGGCTCCAAAGCTACACAGAGAAACCCTGTCTCAAAAACCAAAATAACAATCAAACAACAAAAAAAGAATCATCAGTTACTCTCCTCTACCCTGTCTGTCTGCTTGGCAATATGTTTCCTGCCACAGTAACAATGGACTAAACTATACGCCAGCCCTAATTAAATGCTCTCCTTTGTAAGAGTTGCCATGGTCAGCCGGGCGGTGGTGGCGCACGCCTTTAATTCCAGCATTTGGGAGGCAGAGGCAGGTGGAGCTCTGTGAGTTCGAGGCCAGCCTGGTCTATAAGAGCTAGTTCCAGGACGGGAGGACAGGCTCTAAAGCTACACAGAGAAACCTTGTCTCAAAAAACAAAACAAAACAAAAAAAAATTGCCTTAGTCATGGTATCTCTTCAAACCAACAGAACATGGACTAAGACAGTCACCAAAAAGGGGCTTAAAAAAAACCCTAACAAGAGAAAACTTAAATTAGCCACCAAGCTAACAAGTCTATTTGTAAAGCTGTAAAGACATAAAACCTGTCAGAAGATTTTTTTTTCTAGGAAAAAAAAGGTAAATTTTCACTTCAGGAGTGATTAAGTTACCTTGGCAACTGAGTTTTAATAAAATCCATCAAATTTACTTTGCTATCAAACTATAAAAGTAATGACATCACAAAAAGAATCATAAAACAATACAATATCAAGTTTTATTATCCAAACAGCACATGCATAACAAAGGCAGTCAACAGGCTGTGTGTTGCTCATAGGCAAATAGAAAAGTAACAAGGTCTCACTTGTGAAATATGATTGATTGAAGATTCCATCCTCCGTAATTGGGATGCCTGGATATCCAGCATCTGTAGGACATTGTTGGCCAAGGTGTTTATCAGATACGCAACACTTGCTAAGGATTGGGTTGTGTAGGCTTTGGTTTCTTCTAGGGCTCGCTGCTTATCTGATGACTAGAGGAGGAAAAACAATGATCATTATTTAAAGACAATTCATTTCTAGCAAACTAACTTATTTGCCTGAAACCTTCTGTTACTGAACCTACACCAAGCCAAAAACATTCTGAAAACCACTGTTATGCAAATGCAAAAATTAAATGATTCAATGAATTTACTGGTATTTTCAAGTTTACTATACATCTGTGTAAATACAAATAAAATCCTGTAACGACTACTTTGAGCAATGGCAGCATATACATACACATCTTCCCAACTCCATCATTTAGGCAGCACTGATGTGAATGTATAAATTCTACCTGCTCTACTCTCTGAAACCTGATTTTCTTTCATTCTCACATAAAATGTCTGTCTCATAAATAAAATGGCTGTTAATAAAAATGAATGTTGCTGTGGACAAGATGTCATGTTGTACACCTTTAATCCCAGTACTTGAGAGGTAAAAACAGGTGGATCTCTTGAATTTAAGGCCATCCTGGTCTACAAGAGTTATTTCCAGGACAGCTAGGGCTGTTGAACAGAAGAACTGTGTCTCGAAAAACCAAAAAGAAAAAGAAGAAGAAAAATAAAACTACAAAAAAAAATATGTATAGAAGAAAACCCCACAGTCTACATTATACTCTGATTGGTTTTGTTTATTGGGGATTCCCTATAAAATTTAAGAGTATTCTAGTTCTGTGAAGGATACCATTGGTATTTTACGCACTGAACCTGTAGATTGCTTTAGCCAGTGATGATGACATTTTAATAATATTCTTCTAATCCAAGAGCTCACTGGCCAAACCCCAGCCAAAAAGGTGAGGTTATTTTTCAGTGAGAACACTCTGTCTCAAGTCAGTAAGATAGAAATCGAAAGAAGAAGACAGCAGGCCAGACCGTTCGTGCTGCCACTGATCACACTACAGCCCACAGCATCTCTTCACAATAAAGATTATTACATCTTCAACAATTTACCAAAATTTCATAATAAAGATAACGATTTGATTACTAAATAAGTCAATAAATTTGAAAGTTAGTCCAGGAATTTAGTGATCTTTTTATTTATGCCATGGATTGTATTCTGTAAGGCTTATATGGTTTTTCTGATACATCCATTTATTGGATATAGGGACTAAGTTTTCTTTTGCATATTATATCCTTAAGAGAATGGTGTGAACAGAGCCAAGAATGAGGCACTTTTGGAAATGGCACAGTCTTTACAGACTAGTAATGAACAGCTAGCTGACAGGATTAATATCATTGAATATCAAGTTACCTGAAAAATTAATACTATTGAAAAGGATAACATTATTTTGACAAACAAAAATCAATCCATGTCAAAGGGTACTGAGATATTATCTGAAAGAATTCATGCTGTTGAATTTGACAATCAAAATCTGGTAAAAATTTATGATAGGCTAGCAGATAGAGTTTCTCTCCAGGATGGCAATCTGCACACTATCCAAAAATAATGTCCAAGGATGAGATGTTATCTTTAAAGGAAAAACTTCAGACCTTGGAATCACATGTGCAGAATGAGGACCAGAGACTAGATGCCTCAGTGAAATCACTAGAAATATATACAGAACAGGAAGATTCAAGCTTTACAAAAGACAGTAGTAAAAAGATTTGAAAAAAGTGAGGAAATTGTTGGAGCTGATAAGCAGGGAAAGAAGGCACAAGGACAGGATTCAACATCACCAGTACCTATCAGAAATGACTTACTCATGGTTTTAGCTTCCTACCCTGTGATCAACTCTGAAAAAGCAACAAGTTCTAAATGCCCAAAAGGATCCAAAGAAGGTAGATGGATACTTATAGGAATGAATGATCTAAACGTTATTAAGCAAGCAGTAGTAACTTATGGCTTTGCATTCAGCATTTGTTAGAGAGATGGTAAAGACATGGGCTTCTAACACTAAGGCCAATCCACAGAACTGGCTTCAATTAGTTTCAACAGTCCTGGAAGATGGGCCCCAATTGCTGTAGAAATGCTATTAGACAGAAGAAATTTTAGAATAGGCAAAAGCAATAGGACTTGAGTCTTCCCAAGGTCAAATTCTTGGCAAGGGCACTTATGCTCACCCACAGGCTCAAGTTCTTTACAATGAATAAATCTTGCCCCCATGCCACAAAGCAGCCTTAAATGCTTGGGACAGAATTCAAGAACAAGAAAAACAAATTGGAACATATACCAGGGTTAAATAGGGCCAGACAGAACCCTTTAGTGATTTTTTACAAAAATTAACTAAGGCTGTACAAATAGGAGTAACATAAATCTCTGACTTTTGAAAATGCCAACTTAGAATGCAAAACCATACTTGGGCCTTTAAAGGTTAGATCAGCACCAATGAATGAATGGATCCTGCACACGATGATTGTTGAGACATTTGACTATAATACTGAATCTTGGGTAGGAGAAGCAATTTCTAAAGGTGTGAGGAGACATCAAAATGCCAAATATTTTAAATGTGGTAGAATAGGACAGCTGAGAAAAGATTGGAGACAAGAAATTCCTAGAAATAATGTTTCTGTTGCGAATAATAAAAATAAAAGGTATCAACCTTCTGGATTATGCAGGAAGTGTGGCAAAGACCTAAATTGGATTAATGAATTCAGATCAACAAAGGACAGAAAAGGTAACCCAAAGCCATCGGGAAACTCCTTGGGTATCTCCTGCGGCCCCCCAAGTCAAAAGTGGTCCAGTCACTCCCAGTCACTGTGGAGGACATGTCTCACCAAAAAAAATTAAAAATCCAGTGCCTGCTGTAAAAAAAAAAAAAAAAAAAAAAAAAAACCATACTGTTCTGTATGATGGAATAAACATGAAGGATAAATCAAAAATTCCAATAGGAAAAGTATAATCTGGCAGACTTCTATAAATTACCAAAGAACAAAGCTAAGAGTGCATATAAATGGCACTGTAATTGTGGGTTTAATAGACATGGGTGCAGACATGAGTATCATTACTCCAGACTCATGGCATCCAAATTGGCCTCTTAAAGAGGCAAATGTTCAATCCCTAGGAATTGGAACCCTATCTCAAGAGAAACAAAGCACTAGGTGGGTGGAATGCATAGGGCCAGAAGGACAGAGAGGAAAGCTAAGGCTGTATGTGGCTAATATCACAGTGACTTTATGAGATCATGACCTGCTGCAGCAATGGAATACTCAGGTTAACGTTCCTGCAGTCTCAGAAACTCATATTTCTGGGAGGAATATTGTAAAGTACTATATACAAAGGTCACCAGCCATTTAGGCGGTACAAGAACATAAAGCAACTAACAAACCTTTAGAGGTATGAACGGCCCTACCTTAAAAATGCTTAACTGAAAAACCAACAGTGGCCTTTAACAGAAGACAAATTGCAGGCTTTAGAACAGCTGATACAGGAACAACTAGATGCTCACCATATTGAAGAATCAACCAGCCCTTGGAATTCTCCTGTATTTGTTGTAAAAAATAAATCTGGTAAATGGAGAATGGTGACAGAGCTAAAAGTTGTCAACAAGGTATTCAACCTATGGGCCCTCTACAATCTGGAATTCCTCTACTTTCTCTATTAGCAAAAGAATGGCCTCTTATAGTTACTGATTTAAAAGACTGTTTCAGCACTGTACCTTTACAAGAAAAGGACAAAGAAAATTTGCCTTCATAGTGCCTTCTTATACTTCTCAGCCTACTAGGAGATACCAGTGGACCATCCCCCTACAGGGAATGCTCAAAAGCCCCACCCTGTGCCAATACTTTGTTCAGTCAGCCATTGGAAATAATATGCAAGCAATTTCCTAAGTCTGTACCTTACCATTACATAGATGACATTCTACTATCTGATTCAATCAATTCCTAAATCTATACTTTACCTTTACATAGATGACATTCTGCCATCTGATTCAAATAATATATATTATAATAATATATATAATAATAATATGCAAGCAATTTCCTAAATCTATACCTTACCATTACATAGATGACATTCTGCTATCTGATTCAAAAATACATACTTTAAAAAGAATTGAAGAAGTTTTGCCAAAATGAGGACCATAAATTGCTCCTAAAAAATAGAGAGGAGATTCTATCAATTACCTAGGTAATAAAATGGGTTTATAGAAACTTAGAACACAAAAGGCACAAATTAGGAGAGACCAATTGCAGGTGATTACTGACTTTCAAAGATTGTTAGTAGACATTTCCAGTCTACAACCAGCTGTTGTGCTAACACCTGATCTAATAGTTCATTTAAACAAAACCTTAGGTGGTGACATAGTCTTAAATTGTCCCAGGGAATTAACAGCTGAAGGTAAAAAGGAACTGACTGTCTTTCAAGAAAAATTACAGGAGGCACATGTGGATAGGGTGGATCCAAATCTTAATTGTAT
Source organism: Microtus pennsylvanicus (assembly GCF_037038515.1). Taxonomy (NCBI): domain Eukaryota; kingdom Metazoa; phylum Chordata; class Mammalia; order Rodentia; family Cricetidae; genus Microtus; species Microtus pennsylvanicus. The sequence goes on along the minus strand of NC_134595.1, from coordinate 1,234,012 downwards.
TATAGTCTTATTGCCTTCCAGAATTCCCCCTAAAGGAATTTTGATGCAAAGGGAAGATATTATTTTAGAATTGATATTTTTACCACATAAACAAGTAAAAAATTAAAAAACTTATATGGAAATGATCTCTGAATTAATTATAAAAGGGAAATTGAGACTCTGTCAATTAGCAGGAATAGACCCAGCAGAGATTATAGTATCTTTTACTACTAATGAAATTTCAAAATTATGGAAAGACAATGAACCTTGGTGAAGAGTTTGTGCTAATTTTTAAGGAGAGATTAATAGTGATTATCTCAAAAGTGATAGAATTAACCTTATAAATAGAACTACTTGGATCCTTCACTGTATGTGACACACCAATAACTAGAGCCCGTATATTCTATACTGATGCAAATAAATCAGGAAAGGCAGGTTACAAATCGGAAGATTTAAGTAAGGTAGAACAAAGCCCTTATAATTCTGCAGAATTATATGCTATTCTCATGGTACTAAGGATAATAACCTCTCAATATAGTTACTGGTTCACTATGCAGAAAGAGTTGTCATGCATATTGAAAACACTAAATTTATACCAGATAATACAAAGTTGACTTCATTATTCATACAGGTTCAAGAAATAATCAGGAATAGGGTCTGTTCCATATATTCAACACCTGATCCCAAATGGGTCTACCATGTCCTTTAGCACAAGGTAATGCAGAAATTGATCAATTATTGATTGGAAGTGTGCTGGGTACCTCAGAATTTTATAAGAAACATCACGTCAATAGCAAAGGTTTAAGAAAAAGTTTTCTATTTACATGGCAACAAGCTAAGGAAATTATAAAGAGATGCCCTACTTGCTCTTTCTATAACCAAACACTGCTATCTACAGAGAATAACCCAAAAAGTACTCAAAGAATGCAATCTGGCATATGGATGTGTTCCACTTTACAGATTTTGGGAAATTAAAGTATGTATACCACACCACTGATACTTATTCAGGTTTTCAATGGGCAATTGCTTTAAGCTCAGAAAAGGCTGATTCAGTAACCATGCATTTATTAAAAGTTATGGTCATCATGGGTATACCTGCACAAATAAAAACAAATAATGGTCCAGCATATGTCGCTAAGAAAATGAAACAGTTTTTTGCTTATTATAATATAAAGCATATTACAGGCATGATGTGGGAGTGATTTCTTATTAATAAAGAAACTGCCTAGACCCATTTGATAGGCCAACCCTTAGGTAGGCAGAGTAAACAGAATGGAATGCTGGGAGAAAGAAGCTGAGTCAAGGAGTCGCCATGGTTCTCCCACTCCAGACAGACGCAGGTTAAGATCATTCCTGGTAAGCCAGCTTGTGGGCTACACAGATTAATAGAAATGGGTTAGATCAATATGTAAAAGCTAGCCAATAAGAAACTGAAACTAATGGGTCAGGCAGTGTTTAAAAGAATACAGTTTCCGTGTAATTATTTCGTGTAAAGCTAGCCATTCAGGCGGCCGGGTGCGGGGACTCAGCCCGCCGCTCCTACTACTACAGAGTGGCGCCCAACGTGGGGCCTAAATCCACTTAAAAACCTGAGAGGGCTTTAAAAAGGTGAGAGAGAGAGTTTAACACAGTTCTTTTGTGGCTTGTGGGTGGCGTGCTGCAGAGAAAATTTCCTGACTCAGCATCCGCAACAGGAAAAAAGCTGCAGTTTTAAACTGCCGCTTTCTGGGCTGTGCCGCCATTGCGATCTCTGTCTGGCCCCTGTGGGAGACAGAGCTTTTGAATGGAGCATTTGGAGTAAAGCTCTACGGCTTGGTTGATGGCAATGTGTACTGCTGTGTGCCTGGAACTGTGTGTGGCTCAGGGGCACCAAATGGCTCTGAGGCAGGAGCTGCTCAGCTCCGCCATGCTGAACTGTGCTGGTCTCAGGTAGGAACTACCGTAATTACCATAAAAACAGCGCAGTTAAGGTTTAGATTGGGCAGGAAACAGGCTGTACCTTATTACCGTATTACCTGTACATGGTGCGACTTAAGTTTTTAAGAACTGCTTAACATTTTAAGAAATGCTCCTGGATAGTAAAAAAATGTTACAGATTCACAATAAAACAGATTCAGACATAAAAGACCATACTGTTGGATGAATGTACGTAGGCTTGAGAGAGAGAAGAAAAAGAATATAGAGAATAAAGTTAATGGTTTAAAAAAAAAGGTAAAGTCTTTAAAGAGACAGAGTACAGATAGTTAAGAGATTAAAAAAAATAAAGAAAAATAAGCCCCGTAAAAATGGAACATTCACAGAGAGTCTGGATTATGTACATTGTGCTTTCTTTAAAATTTTTGACTCTAAAGGAGCTAAGTACAGAGAGACATTTCATTACATGGGCTGCCAAGCTAAACCAGAATGGATATAAGGGTATTACGATTTCAAAATTTGGGTCTAAGAATATGATGCTTTGGAGAGGGTCTTCTTTTGTTTTCACAGAGGACCAGACCCTGTGGATTTCTTCTATTACAAATTTGGTATGATAGACCACGCCCTCCTGAAAGGTTGTTGTGAACATCTTCAAAAAATTGCTTCACTCAACTGCCAACTGAGATGAAACTAGCACACAGGTTATACCATGAAAGACCTAATTAACGACGCCCCCATTCAGCAGAAAGCAGTCTGGAGAGAAAACACTGCGCCCATATTCCCAAAAATTGTTTATAAATGTTCTTTTACATTTAAAGGGGGGTATGATATAGGTATGAATAATTTGCATTGGTATGGATTTTAAGGTCAATTTTGTTATATGTATATGTATTTTTGATCTTGAATAAGGTGTGATTGTGTAGTTCATTTTTAAAATGTAATGTATAATTAGGAAATATCGGTTGTTGATGGATAATCATAAATAATAGTCAAGTTTGTAGTCATGTTACTTAGATTTTCTAGATATATAGAGATATATTTCAGATAGGCATTCTTCATATCTCTCAAAGGCTACAGAATATGGCATTTAAAATATTTTAATAACTTAGGACTTTTCATGACAATGAGACATGTCTGCTCCTGGCGGCACCAATCTACTTCAAGAGGAAGATGGGCATCGAAGAGGATCCTTATGGAGTTTGATAGCTATTTGGGCAAGAAACTGCTCTTGCCTGGACTGTTGCATAAAATGGACACAGAGAACTCGCAGAGAGAGGACTACTGAACTTGCCTAAAGGTGAGACGGTCTTTTGGGGTTCATGACTCATGAAAGAGTCTGCGAGACATTCTGCAGGACACAGCAGATAGTGACTGAACTGACTTTGAAATTGCCTGCTTCATGGAAATGTCTCCTGGATACTATGGGCCTAAAGGCTGAAGATGGATGCCCCAACGGTACAAAAGAACTTTGGGTGACTGTCCAGGCAGCAAGATGTCTTTGTTATTTGTAGAGTTTGAAGTTTCTTAGTTCTTGTTTACTTAGGTAATATTATATCCTTCTGGAGTCTTTGATGGAGTTGAAGAATGGATAGGTAGTTACAGATTTCCATTGTTATGATAAAAGATAAAATAGATATAAATATTGTAACTGTGATTCTTGCTTAATAACTGTTTTTGCTATATGTAATTTTACTATGTTAAAGTTAAAGCCTTTCTTTTTTGTTTAAACGGAAAAAGGGGAAATGATGTGGGAGTGATTTCTTATTAATAAAGAAACTGCCTAGACCCATTTGATAGGCCAACCCTTAGGTAGGCGGAGTAAACAGAATGGAATGCTGGGAGAAAGAAGCTGAGTCAAGGAGTCGCCATGGTTCTCCCACTCCAGACAGACGCAGGTTAAGATCATTCCTGGTAAGCCAGCTTGTGGGCTACACAGATTAATAGAAATGGGTTAGATCAATATGTAAAAGCTAGCCAATAAGAAACTGAAACTAATGGGTCAGGCAGTGTTTAAAAGAATACAATTTCCGTGTAATTATTTCGTGTAAAGCTAGCTGTTCAGGCGGCCGGGTGCGGGGACTCAGCCCGCCGCTCCTACTACTACACAGGCATACCAAACAATCCTACAGGTCAGTTATAGAAAGACCAAATCGAACTATAAAGGATATGTTAAACAAACAAAAACGGATGATAAATACCCCCATAAATAGATTTCATAATGCTTTATTAACCTTGAATTTTCTTAATGCTAATGAGAAAGGTTCAGCAGCAGCAGAGACACACTGCATAATAGAAAAAAAACTCATGAATTAAATCAGCCAGTGTATTTCAAGGATGTATTGACCTCACAATGGAAACCAGGAGATGTGCTACGTTGGAGAAGGGGTTTTACTCTTGTTTCCACAGGAGAAGAAAAGCTATGGATATCATCAAAATTAATAAAGATTTGTCGTGAAAAAGAGAAATCTCTTGAGAAAGAGAAATGATGGCTCATCCACAGAGGTGACAACCAAACAGGTGGTAAGGAAACCTCATAACAGTTAGGGCAAGGGTCTGTCCTTGTCTTTGCAGGAAAATATTCATCTTCAAAAAGTCAAGAGACCCTGGACATCTAGACGTCTAAAGAGAAAAAGATAAAGAGGAAATGATCCAGCTAGGATCACCAAGTAAAGAGAATTATGACTTATGAGGACAGGTCATCTGAGGGTAAGAATCACTAAACATAAATATATATATTCACACACACACACACACACACACACATATATATATATATATACATATATATGCTGCCTACTATAATAATAGTCATGACTCATTTAAAAAATCAAAGCTGGCTTTGGAGTTGGACAATGGCTCTGTCCTTCTCTAAATCCAAGCATGCTGTTAAAAGAAAAATTCAGAGTTTTTGTCTCATGTCAGGAGCCATCTGGTATGGGATAAAAAGAAGAAAGAATTTGGGGAAAAGTTTACTTTTCATACCTATTTATGTCTCTATCACACCTCTCATTGACTATATGTCCGTAGAAATAATGTTTAAGTTTTCCACAACAAACAATGACTTTTCCTGCAGTAATCTTTGAAGTTTCCAGGAAGAAGATGGGGCCCCACAACAACTCCAGCTGGCTGATATGACATCATAATGCTAATAGTGCTACTATAAAATCTGTTTGGGTACCAACTTTTCAAGATGGTTCCTACTTGGTGAGATGATATGGTGCACCTTTTTACAATGTTCTGGCCAAAACTCCAAATAGGAGCCTCAGAAAAACCCTACCAAATACTCAGAGACTATCTGCAATTATACCAGACAGTAATTTTGAAACTTAACCATCATTTTACTTTAACAGGATCCCATAGAAGAACATTGCCCCCATGACAGCTGGAAGTAATTCTAGAAGATGATGTCCCCCCTCCAAAAAAGTTTGTCCTCAGGGTTAGGGACATCATTTAGGGGTTGATTATAATTAATATAGGGTTGGGAGTTGGGGTGGAAATTATGTAGGCTCAAGGATCTCTTTGGAAAAAAATAGAGAAAAATTTGATGGGATAATAGATTAGTGTGAGTTTATGCACACTAATAATAATAATGAGTAACAGAGTGAATACTTGTGAGCTATTATTTATAGGCAATTTACATTGGTATAGATTTTTGTATATTGATATAAATTCAAATTATATTGAATATGCTCCTATTTCTGTCTACAATATTTGTACACCTGGACAAAGTTACTTTGTCATATTGTATTCTTGCATGTTTCTACCTCTGCTTAAAACATTTTGTATATTGATACAATTTGAATATATTTATAATACTGAACTATACATTTCAACCTCTGATGAAACTTATACACTGTTTACATGTTGAGGTCATTGTCCTCATTTGTTGTACAGTTGTTTAAAGATTGCTTAATAGTCTAATATGAAGTCTTAGTCTTTAAGCTATAAAGGTATTAAGAATTAAAGGTCAATAGTCATCCCTGTTTGTCATACTTATAATTAGACTAATCAGGTTCTTTAGATACATACAGATTGTATTCTGCATAGATAGGTAATCTTCAACGACTTCAAAGAGCTGTAGAATATGGCATTTAAATAACTTAGGGTTCTGTTGAAGTGAGACACGATTGCTCCTGGCAGCACTGATCTATTTCCGAGAGAATGTTGAGCACTGAAGACACTCCACTTGCAGCTTGCTTTCTTCTTGGCAAAACTGGCCTTTGGGTAAGAAACTGCCTATGCATTGACTGACAAAATGCACGATGTCCGGACAGGACAAGCAGGACACAAGGAATGGGACTGTCAAACCTTGCCAAGACAGGGTAAGACAGTTTTGAAAATTTTCCTGCCTCTGAAAATGGTCTGTCAGTTACTCTAGGCCTTATCTAAAGTTGGCTGCTCCAATGTTGCAAATGAGACTTTGAGTGATTGCCCAGGTAGCCAGTTGTCTGTCATTTGTTGCACAGTTTAGATGTTGCTTGATTGCAGTTTCCGCTTACTCAAGTAATATTATTCCCCTTCTCAGGTCTTCAATGGGGTTGAAGACTAGATAGTCAGTTACTTTCCTCTCAGGACTTGGCCAAATTATTTCTAAAACAAGACTTAGATTCCTTAGGACAGAATAATTATTGAAATATTTATCAAGTTTCTTGCTTGATATTGTTATGCTGATTGTAATTCTAATTTTTATACTTAATATTTGTTCTTACTGTGAATAGTTTTGAACTGTCTTATTTAAACAAAAGGGGGAGGTGCTGTAGGAACTCCTTCAGCCATTAGCCTTTAAAATACCGGCCAACTTGGACGTGGCTTCTTATATTATAAATGCTAATATGAATCATGTGTGCTTTCTCTTCTGACTGCTGGATTAGGTTTCCTGTTTCCCAAATGGTAGAAAGGACTGTGATCTGTAAATCTATCCCTAAATAAATAACCCTTTATCATACTCAATTCTGAACTAGTGTGGGATCTCTTTTGAATGTCCATCATCAAGATTTATCTTTCCAAACCACCTAAAACCTCCATAATCTTCCTGTAGCCCACTTATATAGAAACAGACTCCTCTACTCACCATTTACAGTCTGCCCCAATAGGCACACATTTACTTCTCATTTAACCTGTCTGGTCTTCATTTATGGAAAAGTAAGTTTCATGATTCTCAGGATATGGATCATAGCTTCCTACCTTTGTCTTTTTCTTCACCTGTAGTTTTTGCAACATCCTGAAATGCCTGAATTTCAGGGAAATTTTTCCTAACAGTTATCAACCTTCACAACACTATATATCACACAATAGAAGCATGTTTTACTAGCCAGGCTCACATGTCCCATAACAGCAAGACTCGTGAAACAGGTGGTAACCGAACACATCTTTGCATAGTACTGGTAAATCACCCTTAGTCCTTTTCTATTACTTTTTTCTGTTTGCAGTAATGGGGATCAAACTTACATGCTAAACATGTACTGGACAGCAATCCTTACCCCAAGCCTCACTCAGTATCTCTTTAATGGGTAAGATGCAAGTTCATTTTCCTACCATTCTAATGGTTGAATAACATTATTTTCATCAGAAGATATAAAGTTATACAGTCTTTCTGTGGTAATAAGAATTATGCCCCCCCCCCCTAGAAAATGACAGCCACAAGAATGAAGCATTCAACACAGCCTTCAAGATTGTCCTTCCCACAAGGCATTCTCCTTCCACAGTCATAAAGAAAACTAAACCCTATGAAAGGGGAACTGGGCACAGACTAGATGTTCACTAATCCAGCTGAACAGATGCCATCTGCCTGCTCAGTTCAGCAGGAACTCACATGGTCTATTTCTATCACCTAATGGGGGAAAAGAAAGACAGAAAACTGGAATTCTAGAAGTTGACACCATCCAAATGACCTACTGTGTACTCAATAAGGGGGACAACTAAACTTACATCTCAGTTGGATGTGATACTGGAGGAACAGAAAATACAAATAAGAACTCTGCACACCCTCTGAAGATACTCAACTGCAGTATCATTAGCAGTTGTTTCTTACTGCTATTTACCTCACTGGTTTACTTACACTAAATAGAACCACAGATTTAAAAGAAAAATTAAGGTGTAGATGATTCAGGAGGTATAGGAAAACAGTATTTTTAAAAGTGAAGTATAGGAATACACAAAAGGAAATTCTTTTCTGTACACAGTATTCCTTAAGACTTTAAGACTAAGACATCTAGACAAGAAAGCTCAGTAGCTAAAGGCACTTGCTACCAAGCCTGATCTCCTAATTGCCAGGAAACCCAAAATGTGACCCCTCCACAAAGGTTACAGAGAGCTCCAAGGATGCAGCTTTCATGTGTTATCACTCAGGCAGGGGTGGAGTTTTAGCTGATGCATCTGCCTTTGAGCCATTTCTGTTTCTCTAAGTGACCCCTCAATCATATTCATTATATCATGAATGAATGAATGAATGAATGAATGAATGAATGGATGGGCTGGAGAAATGACTCAGTGGGTAAAGACACTTGCTGGTCTTACAGAGAAGTCAACTTTGGTTCCCAGCACCCACACTGAGCAGCTCAAAAGTGTCTGTAACTCCAGCTTCAGAGGATCCAAGGCTCTCTTCTGGCCTCCACATACACGTGAACCTTTTTGTGTACACACACACACACATACACACACACACACATACACACACACATACACACACACATACACACACACACACACATACACACACACACACATACACACACACACACACATACACACACACATACACACACACACACACATACACACACACATACACACACACACAAAGGGAATTTATTAGAATCACTTACAGGCTGCAATCCAACTAATTCAGCAGTGAAGGGCTGTGACAGGAAAGCCACAATTCAGTAGTTGCTTAGTCAGTGAGGCTGGATGACAAGCTTGTTAGTAGATGCTGGACGAATACACATATGATAATTCAGTAAAGTTAACTCGTACTAGCCTTCCAATATACAAATGACAACCAGACTGAAAAAGAAATCAGGGAAGCAATACTTTTCTTTCACAGTAGATGTGATGACTATTCTTGGTTGTCAACTTGACTACATCTGGAATGAACTATAATTCAGAAATGGAAGACATACTCTTTTTTTTCTTTTTCTTTTTTTAATTTATTTATTTATTAAAGACTTCTGTCTCTTCCCCGCACCGCCTCCCATTTCCCTCCCCCTCCCCCAATTAAGCCCCCCCCTTCCCTGCCCTGTGGGAAGTCCAAGGAACCCCCACCTCCATCCAGGTCTAGTAAGTTGAGCATCCAAACTGCCTAGGCTCCCACAAAGCCAGTACGTGCAGTAGGATCAGAAACCTATTGCCATTGTTCTTGAGTTCTCAGTAGTCCTCATTGTCCGCTATTTTCAGAGAGTCCGGTTTTATCCCAGGCTTTTTCCGACCCGGGCTAGCTGGCCTTGGTGAGTTCCGGTAGAACATCCCCATTGTCTCAGTGTGTGGGTGCACCCCTTGCGGTCCTGAGTTCCTTGCTCGTGCTCTCTCTCCTTTTGCCCCTGATTTGGACCTTGAGGTTTCAGTCTGGTGCTCCAATGTGGGTCTCTGTCTCCTTTCATCGCCTGATGAAGGTTAATATTCAGGAAGATGACTATATGTTTTCCTTTGGGTTCTCCTTATTTAGCTTCTCTAGGATCAGTAATTATAGGCTCAATGTGGAGGACATACTCTTAAGAGATTTTTTTTTTTTTTTGCTTTTTCGAGACAGGGTTTCTCTGTAACTATGGAGCCTGTCCTGGAACTAGCTCTGTAGACCAGGCTGGTCTCGAACTCACAGAGATCCGCCTGCCTCTGCCTCCCGAGTGCTGGGATTAAAGGTGTGCGCCACCACCGCCCGGCAAGAGATTATTTTTGCTTGGGTGAATCCACTTCAGTTCTGAACCATTGAGGCAGAATGCACACACCTGTGATCCGGATCTTGAGGCGAGAAGACACAAGCCTTTGATCTGGGCCACACCTGCTGGAAGCCTATATAAGGACATGGAAGAAGGAAGCTTTTGCTCTCTGCCTGCTTACTCTTGGCCTTTCTAGCAAGTCCATTCTTTCACCAACCCCAGAGCCTACTTCAGAATTCCAGCATCTACTGACAAGCTGGACATCCAGCTCACTGACTAAGCAACTACTGAATTGTGGCTTTCCTGTCACAGCCCTTCACTGCTGAATTAGCTGGATTGCAGCCTGTAAGTGATTCTAATAAATTCCGTGTGTGTGTGTGTGTGTGTGTGTGTGTGTGTGTGTGTGTGTGTGTACAAAAAGGTTCATTCTGCTGGCCAATGGTGGTGCATGCCTTTAACACTCAGGACGCAGAGGCAGGTGGAGCTCTGTGAGTTCAAGGCCAATCTGCTCTACAGAGCAGGTTCCAGTACAGCTAGGGCTGTTACACAGAGAGACCCTGTCTCAAAAAACAAAAACAAATTCATTCTGTAAGTTCTCTACTCTAGAAAACTCTGTAATGTATGTGTATGTATGTATATAAAGAGATTCATTCTGTAATTTCTGCTTCTCTAGAGAATGCTGTGTCTGTATACGTGTGTATGTATATAGAGATTAAGTCTGTACTCTTGAGAACCCTGACTACAATAGTCTTTTTTAAAATGTCTCCAAAAAATTGGAATAACAAAGCAAGTGAAAGACCTATATAATAAAAACTTTAAGACACTTAAGGAACGAGCTGAATAAGGCACCAAAAGACAGAAAGATATCCCATGCTTATGGTTGGTTAATACTGGGGGGAAAAGGTCATTCTACCAAAAGCTACCTATAGATCTAATGCAATCTGAGCCAAATGTCCAACACAATTCTCACGAAAACTGAAAAAAAAGTTCATATGAAACAAAAAACCCAGGATAACTAAAAATTTAACAATAAAAGAACTGATGGTCACCATTACTGATTTTAAGCTATACTACAAGGCTATAGTAACAAAAACAGTACAATATTGCCATTAAAACATGACACATTGCTTCACTGAATAGAATTGAAACCCTGAACATAAGACTACATACCTACTCTTAACCTGGTTTGTTTTTATGTCTTTTAACAAAGAAACTATACACACCGGAGAAGAGGCAACATTCTTATCAAACTGTGCTGGCCAAACTGGATAGGTACATGTGGAAGAATTAAAATAGATTCATATTTATCACACAAAATTCAACTCCAAACAGATTGAGGACATATGACTCAATACCCTAAGTCTGACAGAAGAGAAATTAGGGAATACATTCAACCTCACTGGCACACGAAAAACTTTTTGAATACGACCCTATAGCACAGGCATTAAAATCAACAATAAATGGGACCTCATAAAACTGAAAAGCTTCTGTACAGCAAATGACACCATCATCAAGAGGCAGCCCACAGAATGGGGAAAAGGTCTTTGCCAATTACATCTGAACAAAGGGTTAGTATCTAGAACAGTGGTTTTCAACCTATAGGTTGTGGCCCCTTTTGGGGTTGAATAACTCACAGAGGCCACCTAAGGCATTGGAAAACAAATATTCATATTATAATTCACAACAGTTGCAAAATAACAGTTATGAAGTAGCAATGGAAATAATTTTATGGTTGGAGTCACCACAACATGAGGAACTGTGTATTAAAGGGTCACAGCATTAGGAAGGTTGAGAACCACTGGTATAGAATATACAAAGAACTCAAAACACTAATCAATAAAACAAATAGCCCAATTAAATAGGGTAGAGAACTAAACAGAGTTCTCAAAATGGCTGAGAAACTTTTTAAATGTTCAACATCCTTAGACATCAGAAAAAGGTAAATTAAAACAACTTTATGATTTTATCTTACCTTAATCAGAATGGCCATTTACACAATGGATTATTACTCGGCTGTTAAGAAATATGAAATTCACAGATAAGTGGATGGAGCTAGAAATAAATCATCCTCAGTGAGGTAACCCAGAACCAGACAGACAAGCACTGCGTGTTTTCTACTGAATGTGGATCTTAGCATTTAAGCTTTAATATGTACACTTCAATGAGAATATCAAGAAGACAGGTAACTAAGAAAGAACAAGGATGAAAGAGGTGATCTCCCAGGGAAGGAAAAATGGGATACAGTATTATAAAGAGATGAAGAGAAAAGAAAGCTAGAACAAGAGGATTAAACAAGGTGGGGCTAAGAAGCTAGGTAGATAACAGAATATGGAGAAGGACTAATTAACACTAAAGGCCGTTTTGTGTTTTTTCATTTATATGTGTGTGCATGTCTATGCTATTTTGTTTTCTGTGGGTTTTTGTTTTTTGGGTTTTCTTTTTTTTTTTTTTTGAGACAAGGTTTCTCTGTGTAGCAACTCTGGCTTTCCTGGAACTCATTTTGTAAACCAGGCTGTCCTCAAACTCACAGAGATTCTCCTGCTTCTGCCTCTGGAGTGCTGGGATTATAGGCATACACCACCACTCCTGGGCCCTGAAGACCATTTTTAAAAAAGCTATATTGAAGCCTACTAGTCTAGACGTTTCTATATATATTTTACATGTATAATTATACATATACAAAATTGTATTAGAGAGAGAAAAGCAGTTTAAATATATCATATAATGGGGTGATGATACCCTAATTTGATATCATATGTTATCAAAGAAAACTCCCCACTACTAGGAATGGGTTTTGAGTTTTTTGCTGCTGTTGTTGTCTTTTTGAATTGTTGGTCAAAAGTCTTATACTCCCCACCCAAACATTACAGGCTATTGGTCAATGTTATTGGCTACCTTCCACAACTTGACAATAAAATCCTATTGCTGAAAATACTGCACACTTAATGTCATAGAACATGGAAAAATCAAGCTGATACTCAATGCGAAGCTTCACCCCTACTGACTACTGACCACGGTGCTCAAAGGTGCTATACATGCCGCTAAAAGGCTGGAAGAGAAAGGTATTAACTGTCAGTCTCACCCAACTACAAACCCTGAGAGCCATCATAGCCATCTGCCCGAAAGATACGCACAATGTTAGGAAAATAACTAATCCTTTTTTAAACTGGATTTAAGGTGCATTCCCTGAACCCATACCTGACTCTGGAAATAAGGGCAAGAAACTAAGACCCTGTGGAAAGGCCACACTATTACTCTGTTAAATCACCATAGCAATAAAACAACTCCCATATGTCGGTGCATCACCAAACCCCCACAGAAGCTCCTTCTTGCAGCAATGCTAGTTAACAGAGAACCCCCACCACTAAGTGGACAATATGCAGAAACAATGAACTTCGATCAATCTGCTCTAAATGGGATGTCTTTATCACACCCCCTCCTCCCAGGGCTCAATGGAAAAGAGAAAGACTGTAAGAGCCAGAAGTGGCATGTAGTGATATTTTATTTGTATTTTATAAATAAAGCTTGCCTGCAGGTCAATGCAAAGCAGCCACACTAGTCAGCCATACAGGCCACGCAGTGGTTGCACACGCCTTTAATCCCATCAGCCACACTAGTTAGCCACAGAGGTAGGCAGTGGTGGTGCATGCCTTTAATCCCAGCACTAGAGAGGAATATAAAGCAGGATGAGACAGGACCTCGCTCTTTTTTCAGTCTGAAGATTTCAAAAAGTTAAGAGCTCTCTAGTGACTTGGCTGCTTGCTTTTCTGATCTTCAGGCTGAACCCCAATATCCATCTCTGGGTTTTTACTAATCATGCTACATTAGATGCCACCAGCACAGGACGGAGCTGCACGTGAGGTTCCAGCCCCACCTGACTAGGTTTTCTTTTCTTTATTCCCCAAGCTTCTGAGTGAGTTTGGGATTCTCCTATTGCAGCCTCCCTGAAACAGTCCCAGATGCCAACCAAACTTCAGAAGCACCAGGGCTCCAAAGGGCACAGGAATCACCAGCTAGCCGGGTAGGGGCTGGGGTGTTGGGGACGCAGCCTCGCTGCTCCTTAATACTACAAATGACGCCCAGACGTGTGGCTAACTGAGTCCACAGAAAGCCTGAGACAGCTTGGGAAGTAATTCTAGAACAAAATGACAGCTTTGTGCATGGTTTCTTGGTAGCAGCAATTTCTTAGGTCTACTCTGCTTGCCAGAGGCAAACAAGCGCCTGATCTAAGAGAGGCTTCCTGACTCAGCTTTAGCTGCAAAGCCTGCAGCTCATTAAGAGGTCCTGCCACAAAACACTTAAACAGTGTTGATGAAAAGCTGAACGCATGCTTTTCGGTTTTCAGCCGTAGCAGGAAAAAAGCTGCGCCATTTAAAAATGCTGGCTTCCTGGGCTGTCCTGCCAGGGCAAACTCTGACTGTTTGAGGCAGGAGGGCCGGCTACCGAGAGAGGATTTGAGTGTTGTCTGTTGTAGCTTGCTGGCTGGCAGGGACCTTGAAACGCCAGTTGTGGCTACAAACATGGCTGCAGCCTGTATATCCGCCATGAGGCTGGAAAGCTAAGGAATGGGCTACATCTAGCCGGCAAAGCCACGCCTTTAGTCCTACTGAGATTGCTTGGTAAATTAAAGGCTCTTGTGGTCAGAAAAAGAGAGATACAGTAAAGAGAGATTCAAAGACAGAGAAAATTTTTAAATGATTTACAGTGTTAAAATATATGCAGACTAAAAGTTAAAATTCTTAAAGTAAACCTCTGTGACTTCAAGGTGTGGTAGCACACGCCTTTAATCCCAGTGACTAAAAGGCAGAGACAAACAGATCTCTGTGAGTTCAAGGTGTCTTAGCAAACACATTTAATCCCAATGCCTGGAAGGCAGAGACAGGCAGATCTCTGAGAGTTCAAAGACAGCCTGGTCTACAGATATACGCTCAAAAAGCAAAAAGTTAACTTAGGAATGTCACAGCTTAGATTCTTACGTGCCTAGTGATTTAAAGGCGCAAATCAAAAGTGCTCCTGGATAGTAAAAAATTGCAGATTCACAATAGGACAGATTCAGACCACTAAATGAGTGACACTGTTGGATGAATGTACGTAGGCTTGGGAGAGAGAAGAAAAAGAATATAGAGAATAAAGTTAATGGTTTAAAAAAAAGGTAAAGTCTTTAAAGAGACAGAATAAAGTAAAGTGATAGAGTAAAAATAAGCCACGTAAAAATGAAAAATTCACAGAGTCTGGATTATGTACATTGTGTTTTCTTTAAAATTTTTGACTGTAAAGGAGCTAAGTACAGACAGACATTTCATTATATGGGCTGCCAAGTGGAACCAGAATGGATATCATGAGGGTATGATTTCAGAATTTGGGTCTAAGGATATGATGCTTTGGAGAGGGTCTTCTTTTGTTTTCACAGAGGACCAGACCCTTTGGATTTCTTCTATCCTGATTTGGTATGATAGACCACGACCTCCCGAAAAGTTCCTGTGAACACCCTCAAAAATTACTTCGCTCAACTGCCAACTGAGATGACCCTGGCACACAGGTTATACCATGAAAGACCTAATTAACGATGCCCTCATTCAGCAGGAAACAGTTTGGAGAGAAAAAACTGTGCCCATGTTCCCAAATATGGTTTATAAACATTCTTTTACATTTAAAGGGGGATATGATATAGACATGAATAATTTGCATTAGTATAGATTTTGCTTTATTGATAGAGATTTATGATCAATATTGTTATATGTATAAGTGTTTCTGATTTTGATTAAGGTATTGTGATTGTGTAGTTCATTTAAATATGTACTGTATAATTAAGAAATATAGGTTGTTAATGGATAATCATCGATAACAGTAAAGCTTGTAGTCATGTTAGTTAGATTTTCTAGATAGAGATATATTTTAGATAGACATTCTTCATGTCTTTCAAAGATTATGGAATAGGACATTTAATGTTTTAATAACTGAGGACTTTTTATGACAACGAGACACTCTGCTCCTAGCAGCACCAATCTACTTCAAGAGGAAGATGGGCATCGAAGAGGCACCTTATGGAGTTTGATAGCCATTTGGGCAAGAAACTGCTCTTGCCTGGATTATTGCATAAACTGGACACAGAGAACCCGCAGAGAGAGGACTACTGAACTTGCCTAAGGTGAGATGATCTTTCGGGGTTCCTGATTCATGAAAGAGTCTGCGAGACATTCTGCAGGACACAACAGATAGTGACTGAACTGACTTTGAATTTTCCTGCTTTATGGAAATGTCTGCTGGATACCATGGGCCTGAAGGCTGAAGATGGATGCCCCAACGGTACAGAGGAACTTTGGGTGACTGTCCAGGCAGCGAGATGTCTCTGTCATTTCTAGAGTTTTAAAAGTTGCTTTTTTCTTGTTTGCTTAGGTAGTATTGTATCTTTCTGGAGTCTTTGATGGAGTTAAGAATAATTAGTTATAGTTATAGTTTTCCTTAGTTATGATAAAGATTATTGTAACTTTTACTTGATAACTGTTTCGTTATATGTAATTTTGCTATGTTAAAGTTAAGGCCTTTTTTTTTTTGTTTAAACCGAAAAAGGGGAAATGATGAAGGTCATTGGTTAAATAAAAAGAAACTGCTTGGCTCTCATTGGTTAGGAGATAGGTGGGAGGAGTAAACAGAACAAAACTCTGGGAGGAAGAGGAAGTGAGGTCAGACCCGACAGCTCTCCTCTCGGGAGCAGAGAGAGACGCCATGCCCCGCTCCCGGGCAGACACACGCGATGAAGCTCTGAACTAGAATCTTCCCGGTAAGACCGGTGCTCACAGATTGTTAGAGATGGGTTGATTGGGATATCAGAATTAGCCAGGAAGGGCTAGAGCTAAGGGCCAAACAGGGATTAAAAGAATACAGTGTCTGTGTAATTATTTCGGGGCATAAGCTAGCCGAGCAGGCGGCTGGGGTGTTGGGGACGCAGCCCCGCCACCATATTACTACACCCAACTGCCTGACTCTGCCTTCAGGAAGTGCCCGGCCATACATGCTTTTCCCAAACAATTCCCTGTGCGTTTTTCAGACAGAGGGCATTCTCTATCTCTCCACCCGTGGGTTTTGGGCTCTCCCTGAACCCCCTTTTCGGACTTCTGCCAAACTATATAGCTGCTTTGAAATTTAGTCAGGCTTTTAGTGTTCTACACAGCAGTGATAAGCCTCACATCTTCATCAACATTGTCAGTAAACAGTAAGACAATTGGGAATTCTTAAAGGGAAGGATTAGTTAAAAGAAAATATTTCCAATATTAAAAAATGGGAAAATCGCTTACAATGGAGGGATTTGGGTCTCTGTATGATAATATGCTAGACAGTTTGAAAATGGAATGATTAAATGAAAGAATATTTAATTTAGATGGTATTTATTTAATGTTAGTTCTGGCTATTATAAGTAATGCTGCTAGGAACACAGTTGAGCAAATGTCCTTGTTGTATGTATGAGTGTGCATCCCTTGATATACGCCCAAAAGTGATATTGCTGGGTCTTGAGGTAGATTGATTCCCAATTTTCTAAGAAATCGACATACTAATTTCCAAATGGCTGTATGAGTTTGCACTCCAGGAAAGAGATATCTTGATTGAGGGAGCCATTATGGGGCTAGTATGAAAACTGGCACCAGGGAAATTCCCAGGAATCCACAAGGATGACCCCTGCTACAACCCTAAGCAATAGTGGAGAAGGTGCCGGACTGGCCTTTCCCTGCAATCAGATTGATGGCTATCTTAAATGTCAACATAGAACCTTCATCCAGCAACTGATGGAAGCTGATGAAGAAATCCACAGATAAGCACTGGGCTGAGCTTCTGGAGACCAATCAAACACAGAGAAGAAAGGGGTATGACCATGATGGGGATATCCACAGAAACAGCTCAATGACTCCAGAGTGACAGCAGGGAAGCTGTATAGGACCAAACTAGACCCTCTGAATGTGGATGACAATTGTGTGGCTTGGGAAGTCTGGCAGCCACTGGTAGTGGAACCAGAATTTAGCCCTAGTACTTGATCTGACTTTCTGGAGGGATACCTTGTTCAGCCTAGATATGGGGGGGGGGGGGTCCTGGACCTGCCTCAAAGTGATGTATCAGACTTGGTTTACTCCCGATGGGAAGCCTTACCCTCTGTGAGGATTGGATGAATGGTAGGATGGGGGGAGAAAGGGGAGGCCGGAGGAGAAGAGGAAGTAGGAACTGGGATAGGTATGTAAAATGAGAAAAGAGGATTGTTTTTAAAAAAAAATAATTTAAAAGAATAATCTTAAAGTAAAAAAAAGATTATCATTCATTCAGAATGAGTAAGATTAAAAGCATTAAACTAACATTCATTTTAACACAGGATAGTGATTGTAAATATTTTTTCTTTCTAATCATTAATACTTCATGCTAGTATTTGATAATCTGGCTAGATACCAAATTCTACCCAAAATATTCCATATTAATAACGTAACTGCCAGGCCTTAAACAAAATGTCAAATCAAGAACTTATTAGCAAGGCCTAATATCTAATGAGGCAACGGCAACTTCCCAATTAGAAACTTAGTTAATTAGTTACGACCATCCCTATGTTCCCATTTCCTGCTGTGCTTTCTGATTTGCAAGGCAAGCAGAATGTTCTGCCACAAGCTTGATGTTTTGGCTACACTGATGGCTACATTGGCTGCCCTTCCCTGATGCCAGAACACAACATAGCCTCCAGCATGCTCAACATGGACGAAAGACCAAGAGCTCCTAGAAATCCTCCTGAACATTGTTGTTGTACCATCTAAA
Organism: Microtus pennsylvanicus; assembly: GCF_037038515.1. Lineage (NCBI taxonomy): Eukaryota > Metazoa > Chordata > Mammalia > Rodentia > Cricetidae > Microtus > Microtus pennsylvanicus. The sequence continues at coordinate 1,215,461 of NC_134595.1, read as the reverse complement.
CCATATTACGTAAGCCAAACTAATAAATCCCCTTTGGTAATTATTCGTTCTATTGGTTCTGTTGACATTAAATTTGCATAATTTTATTATTTATACATAGTTCATAATAATACCTATCAGAACATTACAAGCCAGTCAATGGTGGCACATGCCTTTAATTTCAGCACTTGGAAGGCAGAGGCAAGCGATCTCTGTGAGTTGAAGCCCAGCGTGGTCTACAAAGTGAGTTCCAGGACAACCAGACTATTTCACAGAGAAACCCTGTCTCAAAAAAGAAAAACATGGATAGGGGAGCACGGAAGCACAATTCTTAGTTACGGGAGCCACCTTAAGGTTGGCAAGAGATTTGAACCTAGAGTGGCTCCCAGGTGCCCAAGCCGAGGTCCCCAGTTAATTCCTTGGGCAGCTGGGGATAGGGAACCTGAAATGACCCTAGCCTATAGCAATACTGACAAATATCTTGCATATCATCATAGAACCTTCATCTGGTGATGGATGGAGATAGAGACAGAGACCCACACTGGAGCACTGGACTGAGCTCCCAAGGTCCCAATGAGGAGCAGAAGGAGGGAGAACAAGAGCAAAGAAGTCGGGACCACGAGGGGTGCACCCACCCACTGAGACAGTGGAGCTGATCTATTGGGAGCTCACCAAGGCCAGCTGGACTGTGACTGAAAAACCATGGGATAAAACTGGACTCTCTGAACATGGCGAACAATGAGGGCTGATGAGACGCCAAGGACAATGACAAGGGGTTTTGATCCTACGTTATGTGCTGGCTTTGTGGGAGCCTACCCAGTTTGGATGTTCACCTTCCTAGATATGGACGGAGGGGGGAGGACCTAGGACTTACCACAGGGCAGGAAACCCTGACTGCTCTTTGGACTAGAGAGGGAGGAGGAAAGAAGTAGGGGGAGGGGGAGAAGGGTGGGAGGAGGGGGAGAAGGGTGGAAGGAGGGGGAGGGAAATGGGAGGCTGGGAGGAGGTGGAAACTTGTTTTTTTTTCTCATTTTCTCAATAAAAAAGAAATTAAAAAAAAACATTAAAACTGTACATATCTAAATAGAGCAAAAACCTAGAAACATGACCTCAGCACTACGGAATTTTAAAAAAACTAAAAACACTGTACACTTATTGTCAGTGACCTCTAACTTTCTTTCCAAAACAGTAGTGGACTGTGTAAGCATATTACTTTTTTTTTTCTGTTTGTTTTCAAGACACAGTCTCTCTGTTCATTCAGCATTGACTTGGCTGGCCCCAGACTTAAAGAGATCCACCTGTCTCTGCCTCCCAAATGCTGGGATTAAAGGTGTGCGCTACCACCGCCCAGTTAGCAGTTTACTTTTCTATATCTTAAGCTAAGGAACTAAAACTCTTTTGAAGAAACTAGTCTGCTCTTCTAGACCAGGGACACAAGTTTCTGAAGAGGAATCATTATTGCTCAGTACCATCTCCCGGCAGGGACCTTGCAGTAGTAACACATTTGACTTTCCCTATTCAGCGTGGATTTTTGCAGGTTCTTTATGTTCTTGATAGTGTATTTTCTTGCCTTTATTTAAAGTCTTCAGTGAATAAATACATGAAGACAGGTAACAGTAAGAGAAAGAAAAATTCCATGTTCTATTTAGTTCAACTTCACTAATTCAAACTTTATAACAAAAGCTCTTCACAGGAATCAAAGGCATAACAGACTAAGCTGCTGGCCTTGAACTAGTAGTACCCACTTAATGACATTTTTTGTTACTGTCATTTAGATTTTTGTTTTTTGAGACAGGGCCTATGTAGCCCTGGCTGTCCTGGAACTCACTTTGTAGACCTGGCTGCCTCGAACTCGCAGTGATCCACCCACCTCTGCCTCCTGAGTGCTGGGATTAAAGGTGTGAGCCACCTTGCCCAGCTTAATGAAACTTTTAAATGAAAAGAAAGACAATAATAAAATAGTGTGAATCAAGATCATTTTAAAAAACAAAAAATTACGGTAGAGGCAGAACAAACAAGAAAAATGATGTAATCAGTCTCCTCAGAACTTCAGTCTAGCCGAGTCAAAAGTAACTTTAAGTTTACTTGCCTAATTTTATAAACTGGAAACATCTCCCCAGCTAACTTTCAGGCATTAGAGATAAACCAAATATTTGCATCCACTAAAGCATGAGCCTTGCACTAACTAACATAAATGAACTGAATTAACTCTGAAACACCAACCATGTATGAAACTCTAGTCTCAGTGGACCAGGACTCTGTTAAATATTTGGGAAAACTTTCCTTTTTCCTTAGCATAAATCTATACACTATTCAAATTCATAAAACTAAGTTATTTCACTCATCTAAGAATTTTTCTATTTGCTAGAAAACACTTAATTTACTGATTCAACAAATACTTAATTTGTGGCAAGCACTGATTCCAAGTGTTGGAAATGAAGATATGAAGGAAAGAAGGAAGGGAGGGAGGGAGGAAGGGAGGGAGGGAGGGAGGGAGGGAGGGAGGGAGGGAAGGGTCCTCACTGACAAATAGGAAAGCAGAAAAATAGGCAAACATTCTCTGTAATGTGGTAATGTGCAAATAAAATAAAAAACACCTAAGGGGAAGGTAAGCGAGTGAGTGGAGGATGGTCAATCATGAGGGTAAGCGAGTGAGTGGAGGATGGTCAATCATGAAGGTAAGCGAGTGAGTGGAGAATGGTCAATCATGAGGGTAAGCGAGTACGTGGAGGATGGTCAATCATGAAGGTAAGCGAGTGAGTGGAGGATGGTCAATCATGAGGCTCTCCAGAGAGGCAGAAAGCACACCTGACAGTCACCTGCAAACAAAAACAACTACTTTTCCAGTGTGGCTATCTTTCTTTTTCTTTCCTAAGCGGCCTGACTAGGACTTGCAGTATTTTTCATAAATAGTATTATGTGTAATATATAAGGGGCTGTAGAGATGGTACTGAGTGTAGAGATCTCCGTGTAGAAATGGCTGCTCTTGCAGAGGAATAGGGTTCAGTTCCCAGCACTGGCTCACAACCATCTGTAACTTCAGCTCCAGGATATCTGATGCCCTTTTATGACCTCCATGGGCACCAGCATACATGTGGTGCACACACATGCATACAGGCAAAACACCCATAAAAATAAAATTAAGTATAATAAGATTTAAAACTATGACAGGGGACTCCTAATTCAATTAACAATGAAACTTTCAGGTTTTCATAGTTGTGTGTGAATTACCTTGGGGTAGTCATAAATGTCTATAACAGCTGCACAAATCACAACACCTGACAAAATCAACCACTGACAAGGATATAGAGTAACTGAACTTTGCAGGAAGGAATACAAAATGATACCACAGAAAAGAGTGTAGTCGTTTCTGTAAAATTAAGCAGTTTTACCATGTAGTTCAATAAGCCCACTATTTTTTTTTAAAGCAAAGGAGACAAAGCATGACCTCACCTAAGCCCCTGTTGGATTCAGAAGGTCCACTATTTGTGGAAAAGCAGCAAAACATTCAGGTCTTGTACAATGCCCAAAAACGTGCCTTAGAGCTACAGCATGGATGACAGACACTTGTGAGGAACTAATGCCATTCTGCATCTGAAGTTCTACAGTCACAGTTGTGCCTACAAGGAGTTCAAGCAGAAAGTCTTGTTCCATTACAACCAAGAAGGATAGAAAACTGACAGCTCTCTTGTTAGACCAGAAAATGAATGAGAAAAGGCTGGTGGCAGCTCCTCACAAACCTCTCATCTCACAGGACAAAGGGAACAAGTACTCTACCAAGAGTCAGACCTGCTGCAATCAAACTGAATCCCACATGGATAAAGTTAACTTCACCAGAATGGAATGAGCCATTCACTAAAATTTACTCAAAGGAACCTGTAGGCAAATGGTTATAGCTGTATTGATCACTGGCTAAAGCTAGAAACAATCCAGAAATATAGTAACAGATGAGTCTAATAAATTCTAATTCTTCCATATACTGCAATACCATCTGTCAACAAAACAGAATGGAATGACATGGTACTGATGTTCAAATGCAGTATGTTAAGTGCAGGAAGCCAAACATAAAAGACTGTATTAAAATCAGTAGATCTTTGTGGGAAAGGCAAAAACTACAGGGAGAGAAAACATTATGTTTGCCAAAGGCTGGAAGAGAAGGGAAGGACTGATGAGAAAAGCTTGTGAAGGGCGGTGGTGGTGCACACCTTTGATCCCAACACTCAGGAGGGAGAGGTAAGCAAATCTCTGAGTTCAGAGTTAGTTCCAGGACAGCCAGGACTGTTTCACAGAGAAACCCTGTATCAAAAACAAATCAAAAGAACAGAAAAAGAAAAAAAATCCAACAAAAAGAAGAGAAAAGATAAAGCATGTGCGTTAGGGAGGTAATATGAAGGTAAAAGGTTTGTCTTTGGTGGGTTGTTTTATTGTCATGCTAGAACCACATCATCAAGACAGGTGCATTTTCACTGAGCTACACCCCCAGGGTTTGACTCCATTATAACAGTTTATCAAATTTTTTATATTAATTTTATGTGGAATATTTCACATGCAAGTGTGTACATGTGCCATATGCATTCTTTGTGCCTGCAAAGCCAGAAGAAGGCATTAGATCTCCTGGAACTGGAGGTAGGCATGGTTGTGAGCCACTATGTGGGTGCTGGGAATCAAACTTGGGTCTGCAAGAGCAAGGAGTGCTCTTAACCACTACACCATCGCTCCAGCCCCAAAATTCATTACTTTTATGTCCCAAAATGGTGATTTGTACTATACATGGATAAGCCTCAAAACTTGACTAAAGAAATAAAAATTTAAAATATCCATGCTATATATGATTCAAAACAAAATTGTTCATTACCCTGTATATTGCATCAATGCATAGTACATGCTATAGATAAATAAAACCTAAAACTGTTTCCTTGTAAAATGACCAAATGCTAATTAATACACAAAGAACATTATATTCATAGGTCAGTGAGTGGGTAAGGAAGATATAAAAACACTTAAGAAATGATTCTATCCTCTAGAAGGTTTATATCTGGAAGGGGAAAAATACAAAATGAAAGAATATTTCAAAACAGATTGCATAATTTTACATACTATTTCATGAATCCAAGCTACAAACCAGTTAAATAAAACTTTAATCATAAAGTCTAGGAAATAGCCTAGTTCTTATCCTCTATGAAAAGACTGACTGCACTCACATTTACTAACATAGGATATTATGTTTCCTGAATTTTAAAAACAGGAAAGCCAAAACAGCCTATGCTCAAAACTATCTATACTACATAGTCTATGAATAGGTAAACCAATTCCACTTATATCTACTTTCTAGGTGAGAAAAGACTCTGGATAAAGGAAAAGTACCCACATTCATACACTGATCCTATCCCAGTAAAAAGAAAAATAAAAAGGCATTCATTATATGAGCAAAGGAACAGTTTTGTAGCAGTGAATGTTTCAAAAACAGGCAAAACCAGATACAACTGAAAACCCTGTTATCAACATAAATTACAAGCTACTGAAATTCCTTATCAAGAAAACACAGGATGTACACAACAACATTTTTAAAAGAGCAAGGTGCTCAGAATACAATGTGGTTTATTTTTACACTCTTGCCAAAGGTATTATAATGACAATTAGTGATACTTTATGTTTTAATAAATAGTTTGCCTGAAGATCAGAGTGCAGCATTAAGCCACTAGAGGACAGGGAGTGGTGGCTCACACCTTTAATTCCAGGAAGCAAGGCCACCCTGGGCTACTTGAGAGATTGAATCTATCTAAAGAGAGAAAATGAACTCACACAAAGGAGCTCCCAGCACTAGGGAGTCTAGGGAGGTAGAGAGTAGTGATATGGCTGGGCCTATAAGCAGGAGGAAACGAGTTGAGTATTGCAGTCTACACGGTCACGCTGAGGACAGAATCCCCCCTTTGAGCCTTGGTAGAGGTAAGAACTCTCTAGTGGCTTGACTGCTTTTCTTTTCTAATCTGCAGTTTGAACCCCAATTTCTGTCTCTGGGTTTTTATTATTCATGCTACAGCCAGCCATCAAAAGAAATCCTACTTGACAAATTGTAGCTGAGAAAACCAACGAAGTTTGTGAGTTTATTGTTAATAAATTCTGTCACTGTGTAAAGATAGACTTATCCAAATGTGTTTCTGGCATGCTCACAATATGAATCATTATTGTATTTAAATTCTTTTTTATAAAGGAGGTAACAATTTTAATATGTGACTATAAGTCAAGACAAAAAATTTAGGTATCAGTACAAAACTTGTGAAAGTATACTATATATGGTCATTAAGCTAATTTTAAAGCTTAAAAGACTCAGAAAGGGCCAAGCAGTGGTGGCGCATGCCTTTAATCCCAGCACTTGAAAGGCAGAGACAGGCCAATCTCTGTGAGTTCGAGGCCAGACTGATCTACAGAGCAAGATCCAGAACAGGCTCCAAAGTTACAAACAGAAACCCTGTCTCAAAAAAAAAAAAAAAAAAAACAACAAATAAACAAAAAAAAAACTCCAACAAATACTTTTCATTTGATCACATACAACTTACTAAAAGAGAATCTCCCCTAAGTTAAGGCTGGAGAAATTTTTTGTTTTGTCTTTTCAGGAAAATGAAGACATCCAGCTAAGGAATCTGAAGACAAATCTGGACAAATGAGACATCTGAAGAAAAAGAACAAATCATCCAGGAAAAAGAAAAGTCTCAAGAAAAAGAGTAAGTTGGCCTATTAGTATATCACATTTACAATAGGATAAAATTTCATTAACCTCCCCAAATGTTTGTTTCTGCTTTTTTCTACAGACAACGCAAATGGGCTTTTCGTAGTCCCAGTCCAGTTAAAGATTAAAGCTGGCTTTGGAGATGGGGTGTGGCTCTCTCCTTCTCTAAACCCAAGCAAGCTTATTAAAGTGAAATCCAAAACCTCTGTCTCATGCCAGAAGAGCCACCTGATATGGGACAGAAGAAAGACAAAAATTTAAGGACTATTTTATTGCCACTCATCTCATAATCCTTTGGTTTCATATTGACTCTCTAACAGTTTTTCTTAAGGTATAAGATTTATGTGTGTGTCTATTTTTTAAATTTTTGTCATAATATTAATGGTCATATAGAATCCTAACTAATCTAAAGTTATATGTACCTTCCTGTACATGATTTTGGTTTCAGTGTCTATCAGTTTTCTGCAGTGAACCATGAGCATGCCTAACTGCAATCTTTGAAGTCTCCGAAAGGAGGATGGGACCCACAATGACAATTCCTCCAGGACTATGATAACACCAAGCTGAAAAACACCACCTAAAGTTCAACTTTGGACTACAAACTGCTCCAAACAATTTCAAGATGATGCAGCCTCACAGACTACTCTAGCCAGGACTGAAGACAAACCCTGCACTTTCCCAGTATGCAGAGACTGAACAACAATAGTAAAACTATCTCTCCCAGGACTTGAAAATTAATCCAATTTTTTTTCAAGACCCTCTAAAGATACCATTGCCCCCAGACAACAGGAAGTAAATTTAAGAATACAGTGCCCACATTCCCAAGAGATGGGATAGGTGGTTTTTGGTTATTCAATGGGTGAGAGATATTTGTCACTGTTTAGGGGAACTGGTTACAAGCAGTTATTGGTTAAAGTCAGGAGGAAAGTTGAACAAAGGAGATCAGAGTCAAGGTTCTTGTTTCTAAAAGAAAAAAAGGGAATATAGATATGATAGGATAACGGTAGATTATTGAACCTACTCTGAAAAGAAAAAAGGGAGGATATAGATATGATAAAATAAAAAGGTATTATTGAATCTACTTTTTTTCTTTCTTTCTTTTTTTTTTTTTTTTGGCTTTTCGAGACAGGGTTTCTCAGTAGCTATGGAGCCTGTCCTGGAACTAGCTCTGTAGACCAGGCTGGTCTAGAACTCACAGAGATCTGCCTGCCTCTGCCTCCCGAGTGCTGGGATTAAAGGCATGCGTCACCATCGCCTGGCCTTGAATCTACTTTTTAAAAGCAACTACTAGTTTTAAATGTTTTACACTGGATTGGACTTTTGTATATTGTACAATATTTTGTATATTGTATCAATATACAAATTTGAGATTGTGTTAAAACATACTATACATACGTTTCTAATCTCGTTCAAGGTATTTTACCTATACAGTTCACTTAACAATATAATGCAAATTTCTCGTTATTTAAAGTTATTATTGCCAACTGTTTAGGATAATAAGGAAATGCAGTTTAGCAATAAATCACCTATTACAAAAGAATTTGTAGTCACATTAGGTATGTTTTCAAGGTCACACAGAGATATATTTTAAATAGACAGGTTGTCTTCAAACACTTCAGAGATCTACAGAAGATAGCATTTAAGATGTTTTCACAGCATAGGTTCTTTCTGTCTTATGACAATGAAACGTGTCTGTTTCTGGCAGCATCAATCTATTTCAGAGAAGATAATGGGCATCGGAGAAACTCCACAGGGAGTTTACTTTCTTTGTGGTAAAAGTAAGCCACTGAGCATGAAAATGCACTTGCCTTGACTGTGGACAATATGCTGTCCTAACTGGACAAGCAAGATACAAAAGAGAGTGACTGCAAAACATTGTCAACACAAGGTGGAACAGCCCTTCAGAATATCCTGTTTCTCAGAAAAGGCTGTCAAATATTGTAGACCTGTAGACTGAAGACGGATACCCGAACATTGCAAAGGAATTTTGGGTGACTGTCCAGGCAGCCAGCTGTTTCTGTCATTTCTCACATTTTTGGAAGTCACTTGCTTGCACTTCCTGTTTACTCAGTTAATATTATTTCGTTTGGGGGTCTCAGAAGTAGTTGAAGAATAGAGTTATAGTTTCCCTTGTTTACCAGACTCATAATAGAAACTCACAAAGAGGTTTAAAGTATAAAAGGTTGAGAGACATTAAAAAGATAATTTGATAATGCAAATTAGAACAGAAAGGGCTGGAGAGATGGCTCAGTAGTTAAGAGTACTGCCTGCTCTTCCAAGGGTCCTGACTTTAATTCCCAGCAACCATCTGTAATGAGATCTGGTGCCCTCTTCTGGCCTGCAGGCACACATGCAGCAGAACACTGCATATATAATAAATAAATAAATCTTTAAAAGAAAAAAGAAAAAATTTGAAAAGAAAGTGAATCAGGTACAACCTTTTGGACTCATCAAGATATGATAGATATGAAGTATTTTCTCTGAATTTGTCAAATGCAAATAGCTAGACATTGTTGATATACTTATTACCTGTATATACTGTATATAGTTATTGTACTTATTGTATAGTTTTTCTTATATCGGTTATAGCCTTCGTTATTTTAGACAAAAAAGGGGGAATGTAGTGATATTTTGTTTATGTTTTAATAAATAAAGCTTGCCTGAAGATCAGAGTGCAGAGTTAAGCCATTAGAGGCCAGGGAGTGGTGGCACATGCCACGCCTTTAATTCCAGGACTCAAGGACACCCTGGGATGCAAAAACTTGAATCTTGTCTAAAACGAGAAATAGAATGCACACAAAGGGAAGCGTAGGTAAAAGGGGAGGTAGTAGCTCCTTTGTCCCCATAGCCTGCCTGCAGCAAGCAGGGTGGGCCCTTTGTTTGTGAGCTAACCAAGCAGCGCGGAGTTTCGATCTGGGCACCGAGTGAAACAGCATTGTGGTGAGTGAGTGCTGCGGCACCCGGGAACAGCCCGCCTACACTTCCTGGTCATCCTACAGGGGCTATACTGCCCAATACCCCCTCTCTCTTCCTATCCCATCCAGCTTACATCCAGATCCCCCCACCCCGTCTCCCTCCCTCCCTCCCCGAAGGATAGGGAAAAGGGAAGGGCGGTAGCTCCTTTGTCCCCATAGCCTGCCTGCAGCAAGCAGGGTGGGCCCTTTGTTTGTGAGCTAACCAAGCAGCACAGAGTTTCGATCTGGGCACCCAGTGAAACAGCATTGTGGTGAGTGAGTACTGCGGCACCCTACACTTCCTAGTCATCCTACAGGGGCTATACTATACAGAGGCTATACCTCCTCTCTCTTCCTATCCCATTCAGCTTACATCCAGATCCCCCCCCCCGTCTCCCTCCCTCCCTCCCTTCTTTGGTGGCATAGCACCTCCCAGCTCAGCCTGCTTGGGCGCTGGGACCGAACCCGAAGGGAAAAGGGAAGGGCGGTAGCTCCTTTGTCTCCATAGCCTGCCTGTAGCAAGCAGGGTGGGCCCTTTGTTTGCGAGCTAACCAAGCAGCAAGGAGATCCGATCTGGACACCAGGAGAAACATTACTGGGGAGTTACATCACTGGGAAGGTACATCAGTAGGCAAGAAGACCTGATCCTGTAAAAGAAGATCCATAGGAGAGTATTGGGAGGAAGAGATGGGGAGACGCCAATGCAAGAATTCACCCAACAATCTGAAAAACAACACGAAACCACCAGAAGCCAGCGACCTCACAACAGGAGGACATGATCACCTTAATCAAGAAGAAATAGAAAAAACTGACTTCATGAAAGTGATTGACACCCTTAAACAGCATATAAAAAACGCCCTTATAGAAATGGATGAGAAGTGTAACAGAAAGTTCGAGGAATTGAGTAATCAGTGAATGATACCCTAGGAAACAGATAACGGAAACAGTTCATGACTTGAAAACTGAAATGGAGGCAAAGAAGAAAACACAAACAGAGGGCCGGCTGGACATGGAAAATCTAGGTAAACGAATAGAGACTACAGAAACAAGCATAACCAGCAGAATACAAGAGATAGAAGAAAGAATCTCAGATTCTGAGGATAACATAGAGAAAATAAACGCACTGATCAAAGAAAATAGCAAGTCCAACAAACTCTCATCACAAAACATTCAGGAAATATGGGACACAATAAAAAGACCAAACCTAAGAATAATTGGAGTAGAAGAAGGAGAAGAAGTGCAGCTCAACGGTACAGAAAATATACTTAATAACATTATAGAAGAAAACTTTCCCAACCTGAAGAAGGATGTACCTATGAAGGTTCAAGAAGCATACAGAACACCAAATAGGCTGGATCAAAAAAAAAACATCCCCTTGCCATATAATAATCAAAACACAAAATATACAGAATAAAGAAAGAATATTAAGAGCTGCAAAGGAAAAAGGCCAAGTTACTTATAAAGGTAAACCTATCAGACTTACACCTGACTTCTCTATGGAAACCATGAAAGCCAGAAGGTTCTGGATAGATGTACTTCAAAAACTAAGAGACCATGGATGCAAGCCCAGACTACTATATCCAGCCAAGCTTTCGTTCACTATCAATGGAGAAAACAAAATTTTCCAGGATAAAAACAAATTTAAACAATACGTAGCCACAAATCCAGCCTTACAGAAAATAATAGAAGGAAAATCACTAACCAAGGAGTCCAACAATGACCACAATAACTCAGACATCTAGAGACCCTTCACCAGCGCAACTCAAAAAAGGGAAACACACAAACCCTACTACTAAAAAAGTGACCGGAGTTAACAACCACTGGTCATTAATATCACTTAATGTCAATGGGCTCAACTCACCTATAAAAAGGCACAGGCTAAGAGATTGGATACGAAAACAGGATCCAACATTCTGCTGTCTACAAGAAACACACCTCAACCACAAAGACAGGCATCTACTCAGAGTAAAGGGCTGGGAAAAGGCTTATCAAGCAAATGGACCTAAGAAACAAGCAGGTGTGGCCATACAAATTTCTAACAAAGTTGACTTCAAACTTAAATCAATCAGAAGAGATGGAGAGGGACATTTTATACTCATAACAGGAACAATTCATCAGGAAGAAGTCTCAATCCTGAATATCTATGCCGCTAATATAAAAGCACCCACTTACGTAAAAGAAACATTGCTAAAATTCAAGGCAGCCATCAAACCGCACACACTAATAGTAGGAGACTTCAACACTCCTCTCTCACCAATGGACAGGTCAATCAGACAGAAACCTAACAGAGAAATTAGAGAATTAATGGAGGTAATGAAACAAATGGACTTAACAGACATCTATAGATTATTCCACCCAAAGAGGAAAGAATATACCTTCTTCTCTGCAGCTCATGGAACCTTCTCGAAAATTGACCACATACTCGGCAACAAAGCTAACTTACACAGTTACAAAAAAATATCACTAACCACCTGTGTCTTATCAGATCACCATGGATTAAAGTTAGAATTCAACAACAATGCTACCCCCAGAAAGCCTACAAACTCATGGAAACTGAACAGTCAACTACAAACCATACCTGGATTAAGGAAGAAATAAAGAAAGAAATTAAAGTCTTCCTTGAATTCAATGAAAATAAAGAAACAACATACTCGAACTTATGGGACGCTATGAAAGCAGTCCTAAGAGGAAAGTTCATCGCACTAAGGGCCCACTTAAAGAAAACAGAGAAAGCACATATTGGAGACTTAACAGCCCACCTGAAAGCTCTAGAAAAAAAAGAAGCAGACTCACCTAGGAGGAGTAGAAGACTGGAAATAATCAAACTGAGGGCTGAAATCAACAAAATAGAAACACAGAAAACAATCCAAAGAATCAATGAAACAAAAAGCTGGTTCCTGGAAAAAATCAACAAGATTGACAAACCCCTATCCAAACTAGTTAAACGGCAGAGAGAAAATTTGCAAATTAATAAGATCAGAAATGAAAAGGGGGACATAACCACAAACACAGAGGAAATTCAGAGAGTCATTAGATCTTACTACAAAAGCCTGTATGCCACAAAACTGGAAAATGTAAAAGAAATGGACACTTTTTAGATAAATACCATTTACCAAAATTAAACCAGGACCAGGTGAACAATCTAAACAGACCTGTCAGTCGCGAAGAATTAGAAGCTGTTATCAAAAACCTCCCTACCAAAAAAAGCCCAGGGCCAGATGGTTTCAATGCGGAATTCTACCAGAACTTCCAAGAAGACCTAATACCTATACTCCTCAATGTATTCCACAATATAGAAACAGAAGGGTCATTACCGAATTCCTTTTATGAAGCTGCAGTTACTCTGATACCAAAACCACACAAAGACTCAACCAGGAAAGAGAATTGCAGGCCAATTTCACTCATGAATATCGACGCAAAAATCCTCAACAAAATACTGGCAAACCGGATCCAAGAACACATCCGAAAAATGATCCATTATGATCAAGTAGGCTTCATTCCTGAGATGCAGGGCTGGTTCAACATACGAAAATCTATCAATGTAATCCAGCATATAAATAAACTGAAAGAAAAAAACCATATGATCATTTCATTAGATGCTAAAAAGGCATTTGACAAAAATCAACATCCATTTATGTTAAAAGTCTTGGAGAGATTAGGGATACAAGGGTCATACCTAAATATAATAAAAGCTATATACAGCAAGCCAACATCTAACATCAAATTAAACGGAGAGAAACTCAAAGCCATCCCGCTTAACTCAGGAACACGACAAGGCTGTCCACTCTCCCCATACCTCTTCAATATAGTGCTTGAAGTTCTAGCAATAGCAATAAGACAACATAATGGGATCAAGGGGATTCGAATCGGAAAGGAAGAAGTTAAACTTTCGTTATTTGCAGATGATATGATAGTGTACTTAAGCGACCCCCAAAACTCCACCAAAGAACTCTTACAGCTGATAAACAGCTTTAGTAATGTGGCAGGATACAAGATCAACTCCAAAAAATCAGTCGCCCTCTTATACACAAAGGACATGGAAGCAGAGAGGGAAATCAGAGAAGCTTCTCCATTCATGATAGCCACAAACATCATAAAATATCTTGGGGTAACTCTAACCAAGGAAATGAAAGATCAATTTGACAAGAACTTTAAGGCATTGAAGAAAGAAACTAAGGAGTATAAAGGAAATGGAAGGACCTCCCTTGCTCTTGGATTGGGAGGATCAACATAGTAAAAATGGCAATTCTACCAAAGGCAATTTATAGATTCAATGCAATCCCCATCAAGGTCCCATCAAAATTCTTCACAGATCTTGAGAGGACAATAATCAACTTTATATGGAAAAACAAGAAACCCAGGATAGCCAAAACAAACCTATACAATAAAGGATCCTCTGGAGGCATTACCATCCCTGACTTCAAACTCTATTACAGAGCTACAGTAATGAAAACAGTGTGGTACTGGCATAAAAACAGAGAAGTCGACCAATGGAATCGTATAGAAGACCCGAATTTTAACCCACATACCTATGAACACCTCATTTTTGATAAAGGAGCTAAAAGTATACAATGGAAGAAAGAAAGCATCTTCAACAAATGGTGCTGGCACAACTGGATATCAACCTGTAGAAGAATGAAAATAGACCCATATCTATCACCGTGCACAAAACTCAAGTCCAAATGGATTAAAGACCTCAATATCAGTCCGAACACACTGAACCTGATAGAAGAGAAAGTGGGAAGTACCCTACATCAGATGGGCACAGGAGATCGCTTCCTATGTGTAACCCCAACAGCACAGACATTAAGGGCAACATTGAATAAATGGGACCTACTAAAACTGAGAAGCTTCTGTAAAGCAAAGGACACTGTCACTAAGACAAAAAGGCAACCTACTGACTGGGAGAAGATCTTCACCAACCCCGCAACAGACAAAGGTCTGATCTCCAAAATATATAGAGAACTCAAGAAACTAGACTTTAAAATGCTAATTAACCCAATTAAAATATGGGGCACTGATCTGAACAGAGAATTCTCAGCAGAGGAAGTTCAAATGGCCAAAAGACACTGAAGGTCGTGCTCAACCTCCTTAGCGATCAGGGAAATACAAATTAAAACAACTTTGAGATATCATCTTACACCTGTCAGAATGGCTAAAATAAAAAACTCCAATGATAGCCTTTGCTGGAGAGGCTGTGGAGGAAGGGGTACCCTCATCCACTGCTGGTGGGAATGCAATCTTGTGCAACCACTTTGGAAATCAGTGTTTCGGTTTCTCAGGAAATTTGGGATCAACCTACCCCTGGACCCAGCAATACCACTCCTGGGAATATACCCAAGAGATGCCCTATCATATGACAAGAGCATTTGTTCAACTATGTTCATAGCAGTATTATTTGTAATAGCCAGAACCTGGAAACAACCTAGATGCCCTTCAATGGAAGAATGGATGAAGAAAGTGTGGAATATATACACACTAGAGTACTATGCTGCGTTAAAAAACAATGACTTCTAGAATTTTGCATGCAAATGGATGGAAATAGAAAACACTATCCTAAGTGAGAACCTTCATCTGGTGATGGATGGAGATAGAGACAGAGACCCACACTGGAGCACTGGACTGAGCTCCCAAGGTCCCAATGAGGAGCAGAAGGAGGGAGAACAAGAGCAAAGAAGTCGGGACCACGAGGGGTGCACCCACCCACTGAGACAGTGGAGCTGATCTATTGGGAGCTCACCAAGGCCAGCTGGACTGTGACTGAAAAACCATGGGATAAAACTGGACTCTCTGAACATGGCGAACAATGAGAGCTGATGAGACGCCAAGGACAATTGCAAGGGGTTTTGATCCTACGTAATGTGCTGGCTTTGTGGGAGCCTAGCCAATTTGGATGTTCACCTTCCTAGATATAGACGGAGGGGGGAGGACCTAGGACTTACCACAGGGCAGGGAACACTGACTGCTCTTTGGACTGGAGAGGGAGGGGGAAAGGAGTGGGGGGAGGGGGAGAAGGGTGGGAGGAGGGGGAGAAGGGTAGGAGGAGGGGGAGGGAAATGGGAGGTTGGGAGGAGGTGGAAACTTGTTTTCTTTTTTCTCATTTTCTCAATAAAAAAAAGAAAAAGAAAAAAATCAGTCGCCGTCTTACACAAAGGACATGGAAGCAGAGAGGGAAATCAGAGAAGCTTCTCCATTCATGATAGCCACAAACAGCATAAAATATCATGGGGTAAATCTAACCAAGGAAGTGAAAGATCTATTTGACAAGAACTTTAAGGCATTGAAGAAAGAAATTGAAGAGGATACCAAAAAATGGATGGACATCCCTTGCTCTTGGATGGGGAGGATCAACATAGTAAAAATGGCAATTCTACCAAAGGCAATTTATAGATTCAATGCAATCCCCATCAAGATCCCATCAAAATTCTTCACAGATCTGGAGAGGACAATAATCAACTTTATATGGAAAAACAAAAAACCCAGGATAGCCAAAACAATCCTATACAATAAAGGATCCTCTGGAGGCATTACCATCCCTGACTTCAAACTCTATTACAGAGCTGCAGTAATGAAAACAGGGTGGTACTGGCATAAAAACAGAGAAGTCGACCAATGGAATCGTATAGAAGACCCGGATTTTATCCCACAAACCTATGAACACCTCATTTTTGATAAAGGAGCTAAAAGTATACAATGGAAGAAAGAAAGCATCTTCAACAAATGGTGCTGGCACAACTGGATATCAACCTGTAGAAGAATGAAAATAGACCCATATCTATCACCGTGCACAAAACTCAAGTCCAAATGGATTAAAGACCTCAATATCAGTCCGAACACACTGAACCTGATAGAAGAGAAAGTGGGAAGTACCCTACATCAGATGGGCACAGGAGATCGCTTCCTATGTGTAACCCCAACAGCACAGACATTAAGGGCAACATTGAATAAATGGGACCTACTAAAACTGAGAAGCTTCTGTAAAGCAAAGGACACTGTCACTAAGACACAAAGGCAACCTACTGACTGGGAGAAGATCTTCACCAACCCCGCAACAGACAAAGGTCTGATCTCCAAAATATATAGAGAACTCAAGAAACTAGACTTTAAAATGCTAATTAACCCAATTAAAAAATGGGGCACTGAACTGAACAGAGAATTCTCAACAGAAGAAGTTCAAGTGGCCAAAAGACACTTAAGGTCGTGCTCAACTTCCTTAGCAATCAGGGAAATGCAAATCAAAACAACTTTGAGATATCATCTTACACCTGTCAGAATGGCTAAAATAAAAAACACCAAGGATAGCCTTTGCTGGAGAGGCTGTGGAGGACGGGGTACCCTCATCCATTGCTGGTGGGAATCCAATCTTATGCAACCACTTTGGAAATCAGTGTTTCGGTTTCTCAGGAAATTTGGGATCAACCTACCCCTGGACCCAGCAATACCACTCCTGGGAATATACCCAAGAGATGCTCTATGATATGACAAAAGCATTTGTTCAACTATGTTCATAGCAGTATTATTTGTAATAGCCAGAACCTGGAAACAACCTAGAGGCCCTTCAATAGAAGAATGGATGAAGAAAGTATGGAATATACACACTAGAGTACTACGCTGCGGTAAAAAACAATGGCTTCTCGAATTTTGCATGCAAATGGATGGAAATAGAAAACACTATCCTGAGTGAGGTATCCCAGACCCAAAAAGATGAACATGGGATGTACTCACTCATAATTGGTTTCTAGCCATAAATAGGGGTCACGGAGTCTACAATAGGTGAACCTAAAGAAGCTAAGTAAGAAGGTGAACCCAAGGAAAAACATATAGTTATCCTCTTGGCTAAGGGAAGTAGACAAAATTGCCGGGGAGAAAATTGGGATTTTGGGGGTGGGGTGGGATGGGGGTAAGGGGAGATGGGGAGAGAAAAGGTAGAAGGGAAGGAGGGGGGGGACTTGGGGAAACAGGAGGATTGGGACAAAGGAAGGTTGGACAGGGGAGCACGGAACCACAATTCTTAGTTAAGGGAGCCACTTTAGGGTGGGCAAGAGACTTGACCCTAGAGGGGCTCCCAGGTGCCCAAGCTGTGGTCCCCAGTTAGTTCCTTGGGCAGCTGAGGATAGGGAACCTGAAATGACCCTATCCTAGAGCAATATTGACGTATATCTTGCATATCATCCTTCATCTGGTGATGGATGGAGATAGAGACAGAGACCCACACTGGAGCACTGGACTGAGCTCCCAAGGTCCCAATGAGGAGCAGAAGGAGGGAGAACAAGAGCAAAGAAGTCGGGACCACGAGGGGTGCACCCACCCACTGAGACAGTGGAGCTGATCTATTGGGAGCTCACCAAGGCCAGCTGGACTGTTACCGAAATAGCATGGGATAAAACTGGACTCTCTGAACATGGCGAACAATGAGGGCTGATGAGATGCCAAGGATAATGGTACTGGGTTTTGATCCTACTTAATGTGCTGGCTTGGTGGGAGCCTACCCAGTCTGGATGTTCACCTTCCTTGATATGGACGGAGGGGGGAGGACCTAGGACTTACCACTGGGCAGGGAACCCTGACTGCTCTTTGGACTGGAGAGGGAGGGGGAGAGGAGTGGGGGGAGGGGGAGAAGGATGGGAGGAGGGGGAGAAGAGTGGGAGGAAGGGGAGGGAAATGGGAGGCTGGGAGGAGGTGGAAATTTTTTTTTATTCTCCTTTTATCAATAAAAAAAAAAGAAAAAAAAAAGAATGCACACAAAGGTGATGCCAGCACTTGGGATCACGTGCCTTTAATCCAAGCACTAGTGAGGTGGAGGCAGGGTTCATAAGACTGGGCGGTGAGGGGTATAAGAGGAGGAAACAAGAGCTCGTTGGAGTCTGAGGTTTGGTGGAGACAGTCTGAGGATCGCCCTTTCGGTCTGAGCATTGGCAGAGGTAAAAGGTCTCTCTAGTGTCTGCCTGTTCTGCTTCTCTAATCTTCAGCTTTAACCCCTTTAACCCCTCTATCTGACTCTGTGTTTTGATTAATTAAGACCATCTAGACAGGTCTGTCACTGAAAACCCATTCACCAAAATGTTTCTCTTGGAAATAGGATTACTTTCTTAGAGGAGGAGAAGCCTACCAGTCTCCACTGATTTGGTTCATTCCTCTAGGCAAAAGACAAAAATCAAGAAGGGTGTAACTATCGGTACTTAAATTTATGCTTTCAATGGTTGCCTTCTGCATGCAATTTTAAGGACTTTTTGTTTATGTTTCTGCTTTTTGAGACAGGGTCTCACTATATAGCACTGGCTGTCCTGTAATTCACTATGTAGATCAAGCTGGCTTTGAACCAGTGATCAACCTGACCCTGCTCCTGAGTGCTGGTATCAAGATGTGTACCACAACACCCAGCCTGCATTTTTTTAAAAGATTTATTTATAATATATACAGTGTTGTGCCTGCATTACGCCTGCACACCAGAAGAGGGCACCATATCTCTTCTTTATAGATGGTTGTGAGTCACCATGTGGTTGCTGGGAATTGAATTCAGGACTTCTGGAACCTCTGAGCCATCTCCCCAGTGCCCCCAGTCTGCATTTTTAAGTACTTTTTAAGGTGCTCCATGTGTAAACTCAAACCACAAACACAAATAAATTTACTCCTGTAAGTACTGTGACAACCAGAAAAGATAGTCAGTCCTAACATCTTTAAGTGTTTGGTGTTTCTTAGCTGGGCACTGTGATTCATGTCTAGAAAGAATCAGAGTTGGAGATTATGATGGCTACACAGCAAGACTTTGTCTTACAAAAAAACAAATCTCAAAAGTTTAAAATATAATACAAACTATAAATCCATTTCTCTAAAATATGTAGCATCATTTACCAAAAATATTAGGAATATAAATGCCAGATATGTATTGAAGATAACTGGGTAACTTTTAATTCCTTTAATATCTAGTCACTTTATATTAATTTTTCAAAACTAAGCATGTATTCTAATGGCACTCTTTAAGCTAAAAAGTTTGGTCTTTGCCAGGTGTGGTAGCTGAAGCTTTTAATCCCAGCACTCAAGAAGCAGAGGCAGTAGGATCTCTGTGAGTTTAAGGACCGCCAGGTCTACACAGTGATTTCCTGGCCAGCTAGTGTTACATGTAAAATCCTGTCTCAAAAAAAAGTAATCTTTGCATCATTTTATTAATTACTTTCATGAAACTTTTTGATAATAAACTATATTTTATCACCTTACAAACATTTCATGGAGTGTCCATGCTGACAAAGAGAAAATGGAGAAAGCTATTAGTGAAATGTTTTCTTTTGTTTACAAAAAAAATTTCAGAAAATTAAGGTAACATCTTAATTTTTTTTCCAAATAAATCTCTTACAGGATGATTCTGTCCTGAATACATAATGTGTGTGTGTGCATGCACGCATTTCTACCTACCTGTGTGAATTCTCAAATAAAAGAAACGCTAACTTTCTTTCACTTACCTAAAAGAAAATTGTAAATATGGACAAATTGATTTTTCAGATTTACTTTAGGAAAGCAAGAAACAAACTTATTTAAAACATTAAAGTGCCTCACAAATAAATAAATCGGGACCCCTGCTGGGCAGTCCTTCAATCAACTATCAGCAGTCTATTTATCACGTGTCATCCTGGGAGAGTACAGCAGTAATAAACCCTGTGAATCCCACAACAGAGGACAACCTGAGAAATAAAAAGTGTAAACTCAGAATTCAAAATCCACTTCTGGAAAATCAGTATTTCTACCTTTCCAGTGGGCTAAGAGTGTAATTCAGTAGTACAGTGTACTCTTATCGTGTACAAGACCCTGAGTTCAATCTCCAACACCAAAAGTGAATAAGTAAATAAATAACATATTGACTTTGACACTCTTCTCTTTCAGCTAAAATAATTATAAAAAGACAAATGCTAATCTTTCACTTTCCTACTTTATCAATTCATGTACTTTTCCCTCTATGTGGAAATTATAATCTAAAATTACAGTAACCTTCATTGTTCACAAACAGACAAACCTGTTTCTCATTAGTTGACCACAACTACAACCCAATCCCTTTTCCAGCCCCCAGCTTCTCATCTGAATGTACTAGACAAGACAACAGAACTAGCACTTTAGGGTTTTAGGTCTGGCCTCTCCTAGCAGCTGTGACCTTCCTACCCACAATCCACTACAAGGTATAAATTAATTATTCTGGGCATGTCCCTAGGTATCCAACAGTGATTAGCTCTAGGACACCCCTCCACACACACACACACACACACACACACACACATTCCAACATCTTTGGATACTCAAGTCATTTACATTAAACTACATGATATTTACATGTTATCTATCATACACACTCCACTATCTGTAGATTAATTACAATGCCTAATAAAATGCAAATGCCATGTGAGTAATTGTTACACTGTATCGCTTAGGGAATGACAAAAGGTCTGTTGGCATTTATACAGAGGGAATATTTTCAATTACCAGTTGATTGAATCTGCAATGTAAGGCCCTCCAACAGGTAGGGCTGACGGTATACTATATAACTATCTATAGAATTAATTCACTCACAGATCAGCCTCTTGCACTACATTATAAATCCCTGAAGACTCTAGGAGTGTGATATCAACAGTTCTGGGCAAAAAGATTGGTAAAATTAAGCGATAAAACCTTTTAACCATTCCTATACAGCTCTGTTAACAAAGCAACTGACACACAGATATTTATGAGGGTTTTGCTTTGAAATCAATCTTTAACCAAAGTCACACTTTCTTCCTACTGAACAACCACTTCCAACCACTTCTTTTCCATTATGTCCAATTCATTCTCCAACATAAATGTCTGCAACACAGTAATAGAGCTCAGTACATATATAATCAAATAAAATCTAAGAACATTATCTTTGATTAGTCATGTGATCCTCAGAAAACTTAAGAACCTACCAATTAGAGCATTTTTAATATATAATTCATGCTAAGGGCTGAGAATGCTTTCCAATATAACCGGTGTTACGGATATCACCAGAGATGGGGGTAGCAACAAGAACATTAAAAACGGGAACTGTTCTAAACACCCTGCTTCCATTTCCACTTTAGCCAGAAATTTTAAATGGCAGTGGGAAAAAATGGAGGCAGAATCTGTAATTCAGTATATGGCCTACGAAGAACAAGAGATACTGGATTTGCAAACCATGAGCTAATTTTTAAAGCGTTGTTTTAATCCATAAGATCTTTACATTTATCATGGCCAGCTGGTTCTCATCTCACCAATGCCTTCTCCCCCACCTTCTCACCTTCCTACACACACACACACACACACACAGAGTCCCGTGCCAAACCAAACATCATGGGGGGTGGGGGGACTAAACCATGTGGTTCATTTTCGTTATTGTGAAAAATAGTCATAGTTCTTTTCCCATAGGAAAATTACCTATTCTAACGGGGATTGGGGAGGAAAAGCAGCTCATTATCAGGCATTTTCCCATTCTCCATAGGGAGAAAAACGGCATTAACTTGTAATAAGCGACAGGCGTTCCACCGTTTCCCCTTTACAACCTAAAACAACAACAACAAAAATTAAACTTAGGGTTAAGAATTTTCGTTTGGTCTTCAAGGGGCAATTCACTTTGCAGGAACAGGAACCCGGCAGGAGGAAAACTATCCCTCTCTCACACACACAACCCTGCCATCCAAGCAAGATTCCGTTAGACACAAAACGCCACTCTCCACCTCCTCCTCCATCCCGAACACTGACAGGCGAGGAGCGCGGGGGCGACCGGGCAGAGGCGAGGAGGCGGACCGCCACACGCGCGCCGCACCGCACCGCGGACCGCACTGACCCCGCTCCCTCCAGCCGCCGCCCTCGGCCCGCCCCGCCCCGGCGCGGCCCCGCAGACCCCAGCGCCCCGGCGCGCTCGGCTCGGGAGGGACGCGGCGCACCTGGATGTAGTTGTTCTCGCAGTAGTCGGCCACCCGCTCCAGATTCGTGTAGCTATCGAACAGGGCCCGGCGGCCCCCCGGGATTTCCTCTTCCAGCAGCATCTGCAGCTCCGCCATCTTCACATCCTCCTCCTCCTCCTCATACAGTCCGCAGAGGCAGCGGCCGCGACGCCCGGGAGAGGAGGAGCAGCGGCGACCGCGGCGGGAACCGGGAGGAGCGCGCGGCCGCGGAGGGGACGGCGGGGACGGGGGCGGGGGCGGGGCGCGAGCCGACGGGCCGCGAGGACGGTCACCGCGGCGACCGGCGGACGAGCGCGCGCGCGCTCCCCGCCCTCCGCCCCCGGGCACCCGAAAAAGATTCCCACCCGCGCCGCCCCTCCCCCACTTCCGGCGTCTCCTAGCGACGGGAGGCGGGGGCCAGGATGCGCGCGGGAGCCGGACTCCGGGTTAACCCTTCCGCCCCGCGCGGGTTTCCCGGCTCTGGGAGTCCCTCGGCAGCCTTTTGTTAGCCGGGCTGGAATGCGCCGCCGCCGCCGCCGCCTCCCGCATCCCTCACCTCTGCGCTGCACCCCAGACCGAGTCCCTCGGGAGGTCATCTGCCTGAGGAAGCTCTCCAGGCCCCTCTGGAGGCCTAGGGAGGACGGTGTCTTCACACCCTCTCTGTGAGGGCTCACACCTCATCAGAGCAGCCCACAGTACTGAACTTTCAGGTAGCTCTAAATGCCACCTTGGACTTCATCCCCTTTTTTTACAAAGAAAATCACAGTTACCTAATCCCAAATCTATTCTTCATTCGTTCATTCTTTTGTATTCCCTGCCTCCCCTTCTCTGTTTTTTTTGCAAAGTCTTGATGTAGACCAGGATGACTGAAATTACAAGCATATGCTGTGGGTTACCCAGCGTGGTTCCCCTGCTCTCTTGACTTTCTTCATATTTTCGACCGTGGTTTTGATGGTAATAATTTCATTATTCACGTGGTTGTGGTATGAATAAAATTAAATAAATAAATAAATGCACATTGGAAAACGTCAAGTACTATAAAAATTCAAGGTTGCCCATTCTTGATCTTGCTTATAATCCAGATGTCTTCATAAGACAGGTGTTTAAAGTGGTTATAGACCCAGCTGGACCACATCAACATTTAAACATCATGCTTTGGGCTCTGGAACAAAAACTCATACATATTGGAAAAGTATTTATCAAAAGCTTATAAATAACAAAAGGGAGAGCTGGGGTTCATAGCTCAGTGGTATGGCTTGTAGGACTTGTAACAGGGAAAAAGAGAAACGAAAGTGTGTAAGGGACACTTATGTAGATGTCACATATGCTCGCTTCAGGAAATGGGGTTCATACAATAGATAATGAAAACAAACATCGACTCAGACTTGTATACAAACTTCAAAAGATCAAAAATCTGTGTTGAGTCTAGAGAGATGGCTTAGCAGTCAGAGCACATACTGTCTCCAGCTAACCAGTTTGGTTCCCAACAGCCATGCAAAGCTGCTCACAGTCACCTGTACCTCTAGCTACAGGAGCTCCAACACCCTGCACAGGCATCCGCCGGACCCTGCACACATGTGACATACACTCACATAGAAACACACTCGTGAATAAAAATAATTTTAAAGTGTTTGTTAACGTGAAAACCGTAACTCTCATCTTAAAAGGGAATAAGAAATGGTTGGTTTATTCTGGAGCCATTTTGAGTGACCCAGGGCCAAGGAATGCAGTCTTAGGTTACCCAAATCCCATCTTCCAAAATAGAAGCATGTTTTTATAGTTTTACAGAATAAAAGTCATAAATCAAGGGGCTAGAGAGATGGCTCATAGGTTAAAAGAAGTGGCTGTTCTTCCAGAGGCCACAGGTTCGAACCCCAGCACCCACATGGCTCACAACTGTCTGTCACTCTAGTTCCCAACTCCTTCACATAGGCATGCGCACAGGCCAAACACCAAATGCACGTTTAAAGTAAATGATAAGTCAAAGCAAGTTAAAATATGTTGGTGGGTACATCAAAGAGGCCGGTATATCAAGATTGGGGAAGGCTTTCTCTAAGCTCAGGGTGCTATCTGATAGCATTCTTAGCTTTTGGGTTGGTTGAAGCTAATTGCCTGATAAGTTAATAAATACTAAAAGCTTTTTATTTTTATCTATTGTCACAAGATATTGATTCCAACACAAGAGGGGGTGTTGCAATGAATGGCATCTTTGGAGAGCCAGAATTTAGCCCAACATGAGAGAATTAGCCTCTGGATCTGCAATATTCCAGTCTCCTCAGTGCTGAAATTCTATTCAGTCTCTCTAGACGCAGAACCCTTTCAGTTTTCCTGCACCACCAGATGTGGCTTCTTTTCAAAAGTTTTCCTTCACAAAGTCTACCAGGCAAAGCAGACAGGATCCTTCACCACCATACTTTTTCCCCACCTAGCATTCTTTCAAATACAGATTTCCTGGGAGAAGATTCATCAAATCACCAAGGGAAAATTGTAGTGCTTTCTCTAATTTGTGACAGCTTCTTTGGCTCTTTGATTCCTTATCTAAAAGGAATCAGAACTAGGATTGTAGCTCAGTGATCAGCACTGACTATCATGGATACACCATTTAACACTCAGAAGCCTGAGGGCACAAGGATGTGGCAAAATTGATTAAATAAAAAAAAAAGCAGGACAACCTATAAAAGACTCCAGAGTTATTAGGGTCTAGAACTGGATTGTGTATGTTTTGAAAATTCCCACCAATTGCCCATACTTGTTTAAGTTGAAGGATGCAATTGAAATTATTCATTTTTAAAGTTTTTTTTAGATAAATTGTTATGGAAAGACAGAAATTTAAACCATCAAAAACTAACAAAATTGCCCAGGCTATAGTGGCACATATCTTTATTCCCAGCACTCAAGAGGCAGACTTATCTCTGAGTTTGAGGCCAACATGGTCTACAGAGCAAGTTCAGAACAGCCAGAACTGTTACACAGAGAAACTCTGTCAGGAAAAAAAAGTAGCAAAATATTAGTACCTATTTCATGTGAACTCCGTATGAATAAAAACAAACAAACCTCTAGAGCAAAAAGACACATTTCAAGAACTCTTAAGAAAATAATTTTAAATATGCGTTTCTAATGTGCCCTTTTATAAGGATATCTTATAACAATGTTTTGTAACTGTATTCATTAGCTCCTTTTGTATCTTACCCTTTTCACAGCTTGGATCTATCTGATGTTAGCAATAGAATTCAGGGCTGTACACATGGCCAGTAGGCACTTCTCTGCCACTGAACTGCTTTCCTCAACCACCTTATTAAAAGCCATTGTGATCTGACAGTCCCTGCCTTCCACCGATCTCTGGTTAATCACTTCTTCACCAGAAAGCTACCTCCAGTCTCAGAACAAGTTGCTGCTTCTCATATCCTTCTTAAAACAGTTCAAACACAAATTACATATAATCACTCTGGATTGAATGACTTCCTTCATGTCTTAGAAAATTTCAAATGTGTACTTTCTCATCAAATACACTTAGGGCCGATGCCTTATGGAAAAACCAGGGAAGCAAAGCTGAAGGCAGAGACAAGTTTGAAGACTACTAAATCTGTCTAAGTAGGAAAGATACAGATAAGTAAGTGATCTAGTAACTTACATGGGCAGCAAAATCAATCGGAAGTTGATGAAATAGACAATGTTAGTGGTCAGATAATGACCTTGGATACCTAAATAGTGGTAGGATCCACATATAAATTACTATCCCATACATCCATTAACAACTTCCATTTCACGATTCCTAATTGTTGTTCTGGTTTGCTTCTAGTTCTTTATTGTTTGTTTGTTTGTTTGTTTGTTTCTCTGGCAAGGTCTCACTGTATAGCTCTGGCTTGCTTGGAACTCACAAAGATCAGCCTGCCTCTGCTTTCTAAGTGCTGGGATTAAAGGCATGTACCACCACGCCTGGCATGTTTTGGCCCTTGTTATCAAGAACCAAACACTTATATAAAGGGCATTGGTTGGTTCTGTGTTCTTACATTATTAAATTATTTGATACGATGATGACAATCACACATATAATCAGTAAGTAGTATGTTGTCAACCCCAAAGAACTTGAACATCAAAAGGGATAAGATATAGCTTATCACAGAGCCAAATATGAGTTACCATGACATTCAAACATAAATTTAGGTCACTCCATATTCCATGTTCCAATGAGGTAACAATTTCATGAATTTTTCATAATAACAGAAGAAAGAAAGCCATAAATATCCGTGATCGAATGCTTAAAAGAAATTCCACACTTGCTCAGACTTGAGAAATAGATATTTATTTAGCGGTAAACTCACAAATCAGAATCCTCTGCTTGACCAGTTGGATCATGCCATCTAAAATGAGTAGCCAGCAGAAAGGAGCAAGGAGAAGGAAAAAAGGGACAGACCCAGATTTTTCATCGACGTATATAGTATAAGAGACCACGCCCCAGTAGGCGGGTAGTTACAAGCTGCAGGTCTTCCTATAGCACCTCCCCCTTTTGTTTAAATAAGAGAGTTCTAAGCCTAATACAAAATTATATACAAATATTCTATTCTAACTAGCTTAAGTCTTGTATAATAAATAACTTGGCCAAGTCATGAGAGGAAATTAACTATAATTATCTAGTCTTCAACCCCATCAAAGATCAGAGAAGGGAAATAATATTACTTGAGTAAGTAGGAAGTACAATCAAGCAACTTCCAAAATGTGCAACAAATGACAGAGACAACTGGCTACCTGGGCAATCACCCAACATCTCATTTGCAATGTTGAAGCAACCAACTTTGGCTAAGGCCTAGAATAACTGACAGACCATTTTCAAAGGGAAGAAATTTTACAAAACCATCTTACCCTGTCTTGGTAAGATTTGACAGTCCTGCTTATCCATTTCTGGATACTATATATCTTGGAAGTGTTTGAGGCATGGGCATTTCTTTGCCCAAAGGCCAGTTTTTTGCCAAGAAGAAAACAAGCTCCAAGTGGAGTGTCTTCGGTGCTCAACATTCTCTCAGAATAAGATCTGTGCTGCCAGGAGCAATTGTGTCTCATTTCAAAAGAACTCTAAATTATTTAAATGCCCTTTTCTACAGCTCTTTGAGGTGGTTGAAGATTATCTATCTATGCAGAATATAATTTCTATGTATCTAAAGAACCTTATTAGTCTAAATATAAGTATGTAGTGTGGAGCAGCAGGGCGCTTCCCGCTGCACGGCTCCTGCAAGGCTAACTTTACCCAAAATAATTGCATGGAAACTGTATTCTTTTAAACACTGCTTGGCCCATTAGCTCTAGCCTCTTACTGGCTAATTCTCACATCTTGATTAACCCATATCTAATAATGTGTGTAGCACCACGAGGTGGTGGCTTACCAGTAAGATCTTAACCTGCATCCATCTTGGAGAGAAGAGCTATGGAGACTGACTGAATCTGCTTCTTTCTCCCAGTATTCTGTTCTGTCTACTCTGCCTACCTAATTTTCTGTCCTATCAAAGGCCAAGCAGTTTCTTCATTAATTAACCAATTAAAGCAACAGATAGATACAAGACCCACCTCTATCATAAATATAACAAACATAGATGACTATTGATCTATAATTCTTAATACCTATATAACTTAAAGACTAAGACAATAAACAACTGTGCAATAAATGAGGACAATGACCTCCAAATATAAACAATGTATAAGTATCTTGATCAGAGGTAGAAATGTACATTGCAATATGGTAAATATATATATATCAATATATACAAAATATTTTAAACAGAGGTAGAAGCATGCATGCATACAATAGTCATTATAATTTAACTTTGTATCAATATACAAGAATCTCTACCAATGTAATTGTTTATAAATAATAACTCACAAGTATTCACTCTATTACTCACTATTATTATTAGTGTGAGTAAGCTCATATCAATCTATTATCCCATTCAATTTTCTTTTTTTCAAAAGGATCTCTGAGCTTATAAAATTTCCCCCAACCCCCAACCCTATACCAATCATAATTAGACCCTAAATGATGTCCCTAACCCTGAAGACTAACTTTGTTGGGTGGGGGATGTCGTCTTCTAGAATTACTTCCAGCTATCATGGGGGCAACATTCTTTCTATGGGATCCTATTAAAGTAAAATGATGGTTAAGTTTCAAAATTAATGTCTGGTATGATTGCAAATAGTCTCTGAGTATTTTGAAGAGGTCTTGCCAGAATGTTGTAAAAATGTGCACCATTTCACCTAACCAGGTTGGAACCGTCTTGTGCAGTTGGTACCCAAATCAGGTCTTGTAGTAGTGCTATCAGCATCATGACGTCATATCAACCAGGTGGAGTTGTTGTTGTGGGGCCCCATCTTCTTCCTGGATACTTCAAAGATTACTGCAGGAAAATTCATTGTTCATTGCAGAAAACTTAAGCATTATTTATATAGACATATACAGACATATATATTCAATGAAAGGTACGATAAAGACAAAAATAGATATCAAGAAAAGTAAAATTTTTTCTAAATTCTTTTTTCTTTCTGTTCCATATCATGGCTCCTGACATGAGACAAAAACTCCAGATTTTTCTTTTAACAATATGCTTAGATTTAAAGAAGGATAGAGTCATTGTCCTACACAAAACCAGCTCTTTATACACTCTATCATTTATACTTATGAAACATATTTGATTTTTTTGATGATTCTTATTGGGTACTTAATTTTTCATTGGTCATTATTCAAACAGCCAGGGTTTCTTAACTTTTTGAAGATGAGTGTTTTCCTGCAAAAACAAGAACAGAACCTGCCCCCATTCTATATGCTTTCCTCACCACCTGTATGGGCATCATCATTGTGGATGAGCTGTCATTTCTTCTTTCCAAGAGGTTTCTCTTCTTCAAACCAAATCTTTATTCATTTTGATGGCATCCATAATTTTTTTCTCCTGTGGAAACAAGAGCAAAACCCCTTCCACAGTGCAGCACATCTCCTGGCTTTCTCATTAGCGTTAAGAAAATTCAAGGTTGGGCTGGAGAGATGGCTCAGCAGTTAAGAGCACTGTCTGCTCTTCCAAAGGTCTTGAGTTCAATTCCCAGCAACCACATGGTGGCTCACAACCATCTGGAATGAAGTCTATCTCTTCTGGCCTGCAGGCATACAAGTAGACAGAATATTGTATACATAATAAATAAATACATTAAAAAAGAAAGAAAGAAAATTCAAGGTTAATAAAGCATTATGTAATCTATTTCTGGGGGCATTTTCCACCTCTTTTTCTTTATTTAATATATCCATTATACTTCGATTTGATCTTTCTATAATTGCTTGACCTGTAGGATTGTTTGGTATACCTGTAACATGTATAATATTATAATAAGCAAAAAACTGTTTTATTTTCCTAGAGACATATGCTGGACCATTATATGTCTTTATTTGTGCAGGTATACCCATGATGGCCATGACTTCTAATAAATGTGTGATTACTGAATCAGCCTTTTCTGAGCTTAAAGCAGTTGCCCGCTGAAACCCTGAATGAGTGTCAATGGTGTGGTGTACATATTTTAATTTTCCAAATTCTGCAAAGTGGAACACATCCATCTGCCAGATTTCCTTTGAGTACTCTCTGGGTTAGTCCCTGTAGGTAGCAGTGTTTGGTTATAGAAAGGGCAAGTAGGGCATCTCTTTATAATCTCCTTAGCTTGCTGCCATGTAATGGAAAACTCTTTCTATAAATCTTTGCTATTGACGAGGTGTTTTTTATGAAATTCTGAGGCCTACAACATGCTACCAATCAATAATTGATCAATTTCTGCATTACCTGTGCTAGAGGACCTGGCAGACCCGTATGGGATCAGATGTGTGTTATGTACATAGGACAAAGCCAATTCCTGATTATATCCTGCACCTGGATAAATAATGAAATCAATTCTATATCATTTGGTATAAATTCAGCAGTTTCAATATGCAAGACAACTCTTTCTACATATTGTGAATCAGTAACTATATTAAGAGGTTCGTTAGAATCCCTTAACACCATGAGAACAGCATATAATTCTGCCTTCTGCTTTGTTTAACTTGAGATATGTATGGTTCCAGTTCCTAGCAATTGAACGTCTGCCTCATGAAGAAGCCAATTTGGATGCTAAGATTCTGGAGTGATGATACTCATAGCTGCTCCTGTGTCTATCAAGCCAACAATTACAGTTACATTTATATACATTCTTAGCTTTGGTCTCTGATCATTTATAGAAGTTTGCCAGAATATACATTTCTCATTTCCTATTTGAATTTTTAACTTATCCTCCAAATTTGTGCCATCATTTAAAACAGTATCATCTTGCACAGAAAGTTCTGGATTTTTTAATTTTTACTGGTATGACATGTCCTTCACAGTTACTAGGAATGACTTGGCCACTTTTGGCCTGGGGGCCTGCGAGAGGCCCCTGAAGGAGTTTCCCGATGGTATTGGGTTGCCATGTCTGTCTGTTGTTGATCTACATTCATTGGTCCAATGTCAGCCTTTACCACATCTACATATACCTGAAGGCTGAGGTGTCCTATTTTTACCATTATATCTAGAAATTCCTTGCCTACAATCCCTTCTCAGATGTCCTTTTATTTATTTATTTTTTGATTTTTCTAGCCAGGGTTTCTTCGTAGCTTTTGGTTCCTGTCCTGGAACTAGCTCTTGTAGACCAGGCTGGCCTTGAACTCACAGAGATCCACCTGCCTCTGCCTCCCGAGTGCTGGGATTAAAGGCGTGTAAAACATTTGGCAGTTTGATATTTCCTCATTACTTTGAGGCATCAAGTCTCTTGTCCTCATTCTGCACCTGTTTTAATGTTCTCCTTTAAAGATAGCATCTTCTCCTTGGACTTCTCTTGAATATCGTGTAGATTGCCATCCTGGAGGTACATTCTGTCTGTTAATTTATCAAAACTTTTTTGATAACTTTTGAATGTCAAATTCAACAATATGAATTCTTTCAGATAACTTCCTAGTACCTTTAGATATGGAGTCAATTCTGTATATCATAATATCCATTGTTCAGATAGCCTCTGATTTTTGATTATATTAATCCTGTCAACTAGCTGTTCATTATTAGTCCATAAAGATTGTATCATTCCTATGAGTTCCTTAATGATAGAATATGGAGAAGAAAACTGAAACCTATTAATCAATAAATTGAGGTATCCCCATAGTCATATAAGCCTAGCATAACAAAATCCATAGTATTAGCAAAGAAAGCACTGAAAGTCGCATTGGAAATGAAATCTGCCATGTTACCTGTTATCCAGCAGATGGCGGGGTTGCTAAGTCGCAACTAGAATCAATGCAATGGGTGACAGGAACGGTGCTGTTTTAGTGTTTGTTGTGGTACTTGCTAAAGACTGGGAAATATGAGCTGCTCAACAAATTAAATGTAACTAATTCAATTCAATACAAAGAACAAGAAACCCAGAATCCAAGGACAGAGAATAGAAACCTGGAAGCTGCACATGCTGCCACATGACAAAGAATCACTGCTTGCACTCTGGCTTGTGCTGCATAAGCGCTGCAAATCCCATTGTGACTGGGATTTTACAAAACAAACAAATAAACAAACAAACAAAAACAAACGCTCAGGCAAGAGAGCAAGCCAGGTGGGCAGAGACCGTCTAGGCCCGTGGAGCAGCTCAACAGCTTGCCCAGGAGGCATGCAGTTTAAATCCACATGGGTGCCAAATGTGACCGGACGCATAAAAGAAATCCCATATTATCTCAGACTTGAGAAATAGTTATTTATTTAGGGGTAAACTCACAAATCAGAAACCTCCACTTGACCAGTTGGATCATGCCATCCAAAATGAGCAGCTGGCGGAAAGGGGAAGAAGAAAAGGGACAGACCCAGATTTTTCTTCCATGTATATAGTATAAGAGGCCATGCCTCAGTAGTCAGGTACATACAAGCTACAGGTTTTTACAGCAAATAACATAATTTTTAATACATTGGTGTATTAAATACATTTAATACATCAGGTAGGTAGGTTTTAGCAAATCAGGAAAATGTCAACTTTAGATCTTAGGCTCAGTGTGACAGCATTCTTGGCCCTTTGGCTGGCTGGAAACTAGGAGTCTGTACATCCCAAAGGATTTACCAAATGATCACAAAAGATGTCACATACTGTTGAGGGAGCTGCAGGCCTCTTCCCACAGCCTGGCTCCCAGCTGCCTGGCTAGCTTATGCCCCAAAATAACAACACACAAATTGTATTAATTTAAACACTGCCTGGCCCATTTGCTCTAGCTTCTTACTGGCTAATTCTTACATCGTGATTACCCATTTCTATTAATGTGTGTAGCACCCCAAGGTGCGCTTACTGGGAAGATTCTAGCCTACATCCATCTTGGGTCGGAGCTTCATCGCATCTGACCAAGAGAGCAGGGCTAAGGCGTATGAGCTCACTTCCTCTTCCTCCCAGTATTCTGTTCTGTTTACTCCACCCACCTAAAGGCTGGCCTGTCAAATGGGCCAAGGCAGTTTCTTTGTTAGCCAATGACCCTCCTCCATCAACATACCATATAGAGGAAGGCACTAAATGACTTAATATTAAGGGAGCTAAAAAATAACCCAAGATAGCCTAGCAAAATTCTTCACAGAACTTGAAAGAACATCCAAACACAAATGAATATACCTTCTCAGCACCTCATGGAACCTTCTCAAAAAATGATCACATACTTGGTAACAAAGCAAACTGCCAAGATACAAAAGAATGTAGTAATCTCCTGTGTCTTATCAGATCACCATGTATTAAAGTTAGAATTTAATAACAATACTACTCTCAGAAAACCTACAAAGTTATAGGAATTGAACAGTGAACTACTGAACCACCCCTGGGTCAAGGAAAAAATAAGAAAAAAATTAAAGACATCCTAGAATTCAACAAAAATGAAGGCACAACATATCCAAACCTATGGGACACTATGAAATCAGTGCTAAGAAGAAAGTTCATAGCACTAAGTACCCACATAAAGAAAATAGAGAAAGCTCACATTAGTGACTTAACAGCACACCTGAAAGCTCTAAAACAAAAAGAAACAGACTCACCCAGACAGAGTAGAAAACAGGAAATAATCAAATTGAGGACTGAAATCAACAACATAGAAACAAAGAAAACAATACAAAGAATCAATGAAACAAAGAGGTGGGTCTTTGAGAACATCAACAAAGTAGACAAACCCTTATCCAAACTAATCAAAAGACAAGACAGATCATCTGAATTAACAAAACCAGAAATGAAAAGGGGAACAGAACAACAGACACTGAGGAAATTCAGAGAATCATTAGGTCATATTACAAAAACTGTACTCAACAAAATTGGAAAATTAAAAGAAATGAACAATTTTCTAGATAGATACCATATACCAAAATTAAATTAAGACCAGGTGAACAATTTAAATAGACTTATAAACTGCAAGGAAATAGAAACTGTAATCAAAAATCTCCCAACCAAAAAAAGCCCAGAGCCATATGGTTTTAGTGCAGAATTCTCAGAACTTCCAAGAAGAACTAATACCTATACTCCTTAAAGTGTTCCACATAATAGAAACAGAAGGATCATTGCCAAACTCTTTTTATGAGACTGCAGTTACCCTGATACCAAAACCACACAAAGACTCAAACATGAGAGAGAACCACAGACCAATATCACTCATGAACATGGATGCAAAAATACTCAATAAAATACTAACAAGCCAAATCCAAGACCACATCAAAAAAAAATCATCCACAATGATCAAGTAGGCTTTATCCCAGAAGTGCAGGGCTGGTGCAACATATGAAAATCTATCAATGTAATCCATCATATAAATAAACTTAAAAAAAATACCATATGATCATCTCATTAGATGCTGAAAAAGCATTCTACAAAATCCAACACTCCTTCATGAGTTTTAGAGAGATCAGGGATACAAGGAATATATCTAAACATTAAAAGCAATAAACAGCAAGACATCATCAAATTAAATGAAGAAAAACTCAAAGCAATTCCACTAAAATCAGGAACAAGACAAAGCTGATCACTCTCTCTACATCTCTTCAACATAGTTCTTAAAGTTTTAGCTATAGCAATTAGACAACAAAAGAAGATCAAGGGGATTCAAATTGGAAAGGAAGAAGTCAAATGTTTGGTATTTGCAGATGCTATGGTAGTATATATAAGAGAACCCCTACAGCTGATAAATACCTTCCGTGATGTGGCAGGATACAAGATCAACTCAAAAAATATCAGTAACCTTCCTATATACAAATGATAAAGACACAGTGAGGGAAATCAGAGAAACATCACCTTTCACAATAGCCACAAATCACATAACCTTGGGGTAACACTAACCAAAGAAGTTAAAAACCTATTTGGCAAGAACTTTAAGTCTTTGAAGAAAGAAATTAAAGAAGATACCAAAAAATGGAAAGATCTCTCATGCTCTTAGATAAGTAGGATAAACATGATAAAAATGGCAATCCTACCAAAAGCAATCCATAGATTCAAGGCAATCCCCATCAAAATCCCAACACAATTCTTCACAGACCTTGAAAGAATAATACTCATCTTCATATGGAAAAACAAAAATCCCAGGATAGCCAAAACTTACAGAGGTATCACCATCCCTGACATCAAGCTCTATTACAGAGTTACAGTAATGAAAACAGCTTGGTATTGGCATAAAAACAGAGAGGTTGACCAATGTAATCCAATCAAAGACTGGGATATTAATCCACATACCTATGAACATGGATATTTGATAAAGAAACTAAAATTATACAATGGAAAAAAAAGTATCTTCAACAAACGTTTCTAGCATAACAGGATGCCAACATGTAGAAGAATGAAAATAGATCTATATCTATCACTATGCACAAAACTCAAGTCCAAATGGATTAAAGACCTCAATATAAATCCAACCACATTGAACCTGATAGAGGAGAAAGTGGGAAGTAATCTTCAATGCATGGGTACAGGAGACCACTTTCTAAATATAACACCAGTAGCATGGACTCTTAGAGCAACAATAAGTAAATGGGACCTCCTGAAACTGAGAAGATTCTGTAAAGCAAAGGACACAGTAAATAAGACAAAAAGGCAACCTAGAATGGGAAAAGATTTTCACCAACACCACATTAGACAAAGGACTGATCTCCAAAATATATAAAGCACTCAAGTAATCAGACATCAAAACTCTAAATAACCTAATTAAAAAATGGGGTACAGAACTAAACAGAGAATTCTCAACAGAAGAATTTCAAATGGCAAAACATACTTAAAGAAATGTTTAACATTTCTAGCCATCAGAGAAATGCAAATCAAAACAACTCTGAGATACCATCTTACACCTGTCAGAATGACTAAGATCAAAAACAGCAATGATAGCTTATGCTGGAGAGGATGTGTAGTAAGGGGAACACTCATCCATTGCTGGTGGGAATGCAAACTTGTACAATGACTTTGGAAATAAGTATGGCAGTTTCTCAGAAAATTGGGAATCAACCAACCTCCCAATCCAGCAATACCTTGGGCACCTACCCAAAAGATGCTCAATTATACTACAAAGGTATTTGTTCAGATATGTTCATAGCAGCATTATTTGTAATTATCAGAGCATGGAGACAACCTAGATGCCCCTCAACTGAAGAATAGATAAAGAAAATGTTGCAATTTACATATTAGAGTATTACTCAATGGTAAAAAAACAATGACATCTTGAATTTTGTATGCAAATGGATGGAATTTGAAAACACCATCCTGCTTTCTTTTCCTCAGGCTGCCAGGAAGATGGAGGACATTCAGACCGAATGTGCTTACCCAAAGAAGCCCACAATCTTTCAAAACAAGAAGCGTGTTCTGCTTGGAGAAACTGGCAAGGAAAAATGTAACATGAGGACCTGTTATTTGGGGTTTCTGTCCTGCCCAATTCCCACAGCCATTAAGCCCCAAAGAAATCACACAGAGAGGTTTATATTAATGATAAACTGATTGACCCATTAGCTCAGGTTTCTTATTAACTCTTATAACTTATATTAACCCATTATTCTTATCTATGTTTGCCACATGGCTCGGTATGGGATCTTTTGCAGCGGGGCAGGTCATATCTTCTTTCTTTGGTGTCTGGACAGGATTGGGGAAAGAGCTTCCTTCTTTCCAGAATACTGTTCTCATTGCCCTGCCTCTACTTCCTGTCAGGTTGTCCCACCTATACTTCCAGCCTGGCTACGGGCCAATCAGCATGTATTTAAAACATATTTGACAGAATACGGAATTGTCCCACACCATTTCCCCCTCTTTTTTTAAAAACAAAAACAAGAACATCCATAGTCCATTTTTGGGGAATGTGAGTGTAGTTTTTCTCACTATTTCCGGCTGGTTAGGGATGCTGATAATTTTGTGGAGACCTAAAGAATATTTAGAATTATGATTAAGTCCTGATTAGAGTATCCTATGTGTCTTGATCATCTCAAAGCAGCAGTCTTGAATCTGTTTTGGATGTGGAACTCAGACATCTGGACCATCTGTTTCTACCAGAGATTTCTCAGGTGTTCTTCCTTGATCAAACATGATTTTTCTTGATTCAGAATGAATCCACAGCCTCTAATTTCTGTGGAAACAAAAGCAAAATGTCTTATCCAAAGTAAGATACCTTTTTACTTCAATTTTGAAGTCGAGGTAATTTCAAAATACCTATCTTGGATTAATTTAGCAGCATTTATAAACAAGTATCTTTAGCAGGTGTTGCTCCTTCCTCGGTATTCAAAGAATTTAAGGAAAGCACACTAACATACAGTATTCAGATTCTCTGTGCGTTTTCCATCTTTATGCGGCTTTATTTTCAACTCTATTTCTTTTATTTTTATTTTTGACTTTTTGAGACAGGGTTTCTGTGTATCTTTGTCCTGGAACTCACTCTGTAGAACAGACTGTCCTTGAACTCACAGAGATCCACCTGTCTCTGCCTTCCCTGTGCTGGGATAAAAGGTGTATGCTACCACACCTTGAACTCACAGAGATCTCTCTGCCTCTGCCTCCCAAGTGTTGGGATTAAAGGTGTGTACCACCACACCCAACTGCTCTCTCTCTTTCTTTTTTATTTTAAGGACTTTAACCTTTATCTTTTCTCTCCCAAGCCAGCATATATTTTTAAACACACAGTAAACCATTTTTTTCTTTGAATCTCTCTTTACTGTATATCTCTTTTTCTGACCACATGAGTCTTTAATTTACCAAACAATATGGGTAGGATTAAAGCCGTGGCTCTGATGGCTGTATCCATCCCATTCCTTAGCTTTCTGAGATTCCAGCCTCATGGCAGAGGTACTGGCTTTAGCCATGTTTATTGTCGTAACTCTATGGTATTTCAAGGTCTCTGCCACCAAGCAAGCTGCAGCAGGCTGCTCACAAGCCACACCAAATGCTCCATAGTCAGACTGCCTGCCTGAAAGAGTCACAGTTTGCCCTGGCAGGATGGCCCAGAGAGCCGGCATTTTAAAACAGTGTGGCTTTTTTCCTGCTATGGCTGAAAACCAAAAAGCATGTGGTTGGCTTTTCATTAACACTATGTAAGTGTTTCGTGGCAGGACCTCTTAAAATAGCTGCAAGGTTTTGCAGCTAAAGCTGAGTGAGGAAGTCTCTGTTAAATGAGAGCACTTGCTTGCCTCTAGCAAGCAGAGCAGACCCAAGAAATTGCTGCTACCAAGAAGCCATGCATGATTCTGTTATTTTGTTCTAGAATTACTTCCCAAGCTGTCTCAGGCTTTATGTGGAAGCAGTTGTCCATATGGGCACCATTCTGTAACATGAGGGTCTGCTTATTGGGGTTTCTGTCCTGCCCAGTTCCCACAGCCATTAAGCCCCAAAGAAATCACACAGAGAGGTTTATATTAATGATAAACTAATTGGCCCATTAGCTCAGGCTTCTTATTAACTCTTATAACTTATATTAACCCATTATTCTTATCTATGTTAGCCACATGGCTCAGTACAGTACCCTTTTCAGCAGGGCAGGTCATATCTTCCTTCTTGGTGTCTGGACAGGCTTGGGGAAAGCGCTTCCTTCTTCCCAGAATACTCCTGTTCTCATTTCCCTGCCTTCCTGTCGGGTTGTCCCACCTATATTTCATGCCTGGCTATGGGCCAATCAGAGTTTATTTAAAACATAATTGACAGAATACAGAATTGTCCCACACCAGACAAACTCCCTTGGTACTACAAAAACATTGATCTAGGCTTCAAGACGCCCAAGGAGGCCATTGAGGACACCTACATTGACAAGAAATGCCCGCTCACTGACAACATCTCCATCTGAGGTCAGATTCGGTCTGGTGTCATGACCATAACGAAGATGCAGAGGACCATTGTCATCCGCCTGGACTATCTTCATTACATCTGAAAGAAATGCTACAAGAACATGTCTGTGCACCTGTCCCCCATTTCAGGGATGTACAGATCGGCGACATTGTCACTGTGGGGAAGTGCAGGCCCCTGTGAGTTTCAACATACTCAAGGTCACTAAGGCTGCTGGCACCAAGAAGCAGTTCCAGAAGTTCTGAGGGCGCTTTGGCCAGCTCCCTGGAACAAATAAAGTT
This sequence comes from Microtus pennsylvanicus, assembly GCF_037038515.1. Lineage (NCBI taxonomy): Eukaryota > Metazoa > Chordata > Mammalia > Rodentia > Cricetidae > Microtus > Microtus pennsylvanicus. The sequence goes on along the minus strand of NC_134595.1, from coordinate 1,176,280 downwards.
ATAGTCTGGCTCACAAAAAAAGAAAGAAAAGAAAAAAAAAGAAAACACTATTCTGAGTGAGTTAACCCAGAGCTAAAAAGATGAATATGGTATGTAATCACTTATAAGTGGATACTAGCTATAAACAAAAGGATATTGAGCATATAGTTCATGATCCTAGAGAAGCTAAGTAATAAGGTAAACCCTAAGAAAAACATATAGATCCACCTGGAAAATGGAAACAGACAAGATCACCTGATAAAATTGGGAGCATGGGGGTGGAGCAGAGAAGTGAGGGTGGAAGGGGAAGGGGAGGAGAGAAAGGGAGAGGTGAAGAGAACTTGAGGAAATGGGATAGTTGAGATGGAGGGAGGATAGAGATAAGAGCAAGGAAAGAGATATATTGACTGTGGGAGCCATTATAGGGCTAGCAAGAAACCTAGCTCTAGAGAAACTCCCAGGAATCCCACAAGTATAATCCCAGTTAAGACCCTAAGCAATAGAGGAGAGGGGGCCCGATCTTGAATTGCCCTGTAGTCAGACTGATGAATTTCTTAAATATCACCATAGAACCTTCATCCAGCAACTGATGGAAACAGAAGCATAGACCCGCATCAGTGCATTGGACTGAGCTCCCAAAATCCGTTGAAGAGCAGAAGGAAGAGAATATGAGCAAAGAGGTCAGGACCATGATGGGTTCACCCACTGAAACAGTCTACCTGAGCTAATGGGAGCTCATCAACTCCAACTGGACTGGGAATGAACAAGCATAGGACCAAACTTGTTCCTCTGAATGTGGTTGACAGTCGCATGGCTGGGGCAGACTGAGGGGCCACTGGCATTGGCACCAGAATTTATCCCTACTGCATGTGCTGAATTTTTGGGAACCTATTCAATTTGGATGATACCTTGGTCAGCCTATATATAGTAGCAAGGGAGTGGATAGAGGTGGAGTGGGAGGGTATGTGGAGCGAATGGAAGAAGGGGGTAGTGAACTTGGATTAGTATATATAATGAAAAAATATAGTTTTCTTTTTTTTAAAAAAATGTTGTTTTGGAATTTTGATGGTTGTAGAAGGAGCTGCGGGCCACTTCCCGCTGCCCATCTCCCAGCCGCCTGGCTAGCTTAGCCCCTGAAATAACAACACACAAATTGTATTCATTTAAACATTGCCTGGCCCATTATATCTAGCCTCTTCTTGGCTAATTCTCACATCTTGCCTTAACCCATATCTAGTAATCTGTGTAACACCACGAGGTGGTGGCTTACTGAGAAGATTCTAGCGTATGTCCATCTTGGGCTGGAGCTTCATCACGTCTGACTTGGAGAGGAGAGGCATGGTGTCTGCCTCACTTCCTCCCAGCATTCTGTTCTGTTTACTCCACCCACCTAAGGGCTGGCCTATCAAATGGTTCTTTATTAACCAATGACCTTCCTCCATCAGATGGTTATGGCATTGAATCTGTATATTAATCTGGTAATATTGTCATTAATATTTACTGTGTTAATCCTACCTATCCATGAGAGATGTGGGATTTTCCTCTGGGTTCTGTGATTACCATTAATAAATAAAGAAACTGCTTTGGACCTATAGCAAGGCAGAACTTAAGTAGGCAAGGAAAGCTAGGCTGAATGCTAGGAGGAAGGCAACATGGATCTACTGCCAGAGACAGACATGCTGAAACTTTGCTGGTAGGCTATGATATACAGATTAATAGAGATGGGTTAAATTAATATGTAAGAGTTAGCCAATAAGAAGTTAGAGGTAATGGGCCAAGTAGTCATCTGTGACTATTTCATGGCTCTTATGATGAAATTTCAAGGGAAAAATCAGAAGACCTTCCAATAGAAAAAAATAAATCTTTGTCCATGATTCAACTACAGAAAGCTAAGAGATTCATTTACAACAGCACTAGAGGTAATATCAAAGACACAGATGGTACCTAGAATAAAGTCAATATTTCACAATCCAGTCCTACTGAAGATTGTTCCACAGATTTCAAAGCTGACGATAAACCTCAAGAAGTTGTCAGCATCTTAGTGAAGTGTAGGGTACACTACAATCTTCAATCTTACAAGGCAGAGGGAGAAGGATATCTGGTCAGACTGGTCCACAAAGTGAGTTCTAGAACAGTCAGGGCTACACAGAGATATCCTGTCTTGAAAAAAAAAATAAAAAGGAAGGAAGGAAGAAAGGAAAAAAGAAGAAAGAAATCTGTAATATCAAAACTGAGGGTGAAAATCCCCTCTAAATCCTGCTGCTCTCCTTGCTCCTGACAGGCAGACTAGAATCTGAGAATGAAAACACACCCGAAGCTCGGAGTGGAAGGAAAGATGCAATGGTGGCGTTTGGCTCAGAAGCAGCTTGGGCTTATCCCTCTGCACACGCTTGCCACTGTGGAAGTAGCTGTGCTTTGGGGTTACCCTATGACATCATCCAAAGAGTACATTTAGACGGTCTCAGGGAAGCTGCATCACCATTTACCAGACTTTCTCAGACCTTTCTCTAAACCCCTTAGATAAGAATAAACAGGAGTGTGGGACATAACCATGGGTTTCTTTCAATACTAAACTTTATCTTTGAAATCAGATCAGTTACGACCACACAGAGAGCGAGATGGCATACCACAGAACTGTCCCTATTGCTGGATCCACATTTTACAAAACTGTATGATTTCCATGGGGCATCACCCATATAGAAACACATCACAGTGCCCAATTCTTGTGATTAGACCATGTGTTGGGAAAGATGAAAACCTCAAAGAGACAGGCATAAAATTTACACACACGTTAAGAAAGGTTGCCATGGCAACTTTGCTGGCAGATTTGTATTTTTAAATCTACGTAAATTTAGCATTCAGAGCACATTTGCTTCTTCCTCAAAGGTTCTGTATCAAGAACATTTTAAAACGTGTTTTCAAAGTCCTTTTGAATTTATACTCTGAAAGCTTAACAATAGCCTATGACTGTAAGCCTAGGCGTACGCACATCTTTTCCAAAGACCTTATGTGTGAAATATTCACAGAGAAAAGGCCTAAGACTTTTATTCCATTCCCAGAAATCCTACCTAGGTGGCTGCCTCTACCTTTTGGTACGGTTATGCCATCAAATCCCTGGAAAATCTGGATATCTATTAGCCCATAATGACCTTGACACATAAGCAACAGATGGTGAAAATCGTAACAGTCTATGCAGCAGTATAATCAAACAATTCATATGAAGGTCTGATAATGCTCTCTAACAATGAAATAAATTTTTAGCTATGTTTCCTCTTACTCTGAAAGCTGTCTAGTTCTCCTAACGAGCACCACTGTGGATTGTCCTCCTTGATAAGACACCGAATCTGATTCTTTTGTCGTACACTAAAAAGGGAACACTGATTTGACTCCTAAGAGTTTTTCTTTCCTTTGAGACAGGGTCTCACTATGCATGTAGGCCAGGTTTGCTTTGAACTCACAATCCTCCTGCCTCAGCCGCTCAAGTGTGAGTGTCGCAATGACTAACTAGCCAACAGTTTCCCCACAGTACAGCTCATAAGTGGATCCTTTGTTTTTCCGTTTGTTCATTTGCTTTGTTTTTTGTCATGTAGTCACCTATAAGTTCCTTCCTGGGCACTTGAGAAATCTGGGTGTCAGAGAATTCTATGTGTTAAAGCTCCAGACATAGGAGTGGGGTTTTCTTTCCAAGATGAAGCACAAGAATAGACAGACATGATAACAATGTCACATCCGTGTGTTTTTGTTTGATTCTGTAGACTAAACCTAAGGCCTGTGTGAGCTAAACTCCATCCCCTAACAGAGTTGTTTTGTTCACGGCTGTATCTCCAGCAATGCCTTGTCTAAAATGTCACATGGCAAATAGGTAGGGATGGGGTGGTCAGGACAAGGTTAGAAGAGTCAATAGAGGTAAGGAAAACCAGAAGTTCAAGGTCATCCCGAGCAGTAGTAGTGAGTTGGAAGCCAGCCTGGGATACTGGTGATCCTGTGTCAAAAACAAAATATAACAAAATTTCAACATTTCAGTAAATCCCATAGAAGGTATTAAAATAACTTGAAATGTTGGAGCTCAGACCTTTTATTTGCTATTTGTTTGTTTGCTTGTTTGTTTATTATACAGTGTTCTGCCTTCATGTGTGCCTGCAGGCCAGAAGAGGGCACCGGATCTCATTACAGATGGTTGTGAGCCACCATGTGGGTGCTGGACAACAGTACCTTTGGAAGAACAGTCAGTGTTCTTAATCTCTGAGCCATCTTACCAGCCCACTTTTATTTGCTTTTCTAGTCTTATTCTGTAGCATAGGATTGCCTTGAATTTAAGTAGTAATCCTCCTGCTTAAGTCTACAGAGTATTGGGTCTGCAGGAATGAGCCATCACACCCTACTTGTGTTTATTTTTGTAAATAAACTTCTGAAGTATCCAAAAGAATCTTTGCTTAGCAGGAATTACTTGCTTTAGAATCACCCTTATTTCAGCGTACCTCGCTGACACCTGGCTTACACAGCAGCTGCCCACTGTACGCCTTTGCCAGTTTCCAGTCTATTCACTAAATCACAAAGAACACAAACAAAGCCCAGTCCACAGAAAACACAGGTGGGAAAGGCCAGATTTAACAATTTGACAATTCTAGAAACCGCACAATAGTAACCAAGAATAAATTTCACTTAAGGTTTTAGAATATATTTCATAATTTAAATGTGTGTGTGTGTGTGTGTGTGTGGTATATGTTAGAAATAAATGCTACAGCTTGATTATGTATCTGTAATCAGTAGAAAAGGAAGGCAGGCTGAGCCAACTAAATTCTATATTAATTAGTCATAAATAGTTCTTGCAATTATCTGAACAACAAACACACCATAGAACAACAACTGGTGTGTGTGCATGCATGTATGCACACACTTGCATGCACACACTTGCTTTATAACTTGACATATATAGCTCTTGGAAATTACAGATGAAATTCAGAGGTGTAGCCAGGTGTGGTGGCCCACGCCTTTGACCCCAGCACTTGGGAAGCAAAGGTAGGTGGATCTCTGTGAATTCAAGGCCATCCTGGTCTACAGAATGAATTCCAGGACAGCCAGAGCTACACAGAGAAACCCTGTCTTGAAAAACCAACAACAGAGTGGTGGTGGTACACACCTTTGACCCCAGCACTTCGGAGGCAGAGGCCGGTGAATCTCTGTGAGTTCAAGGCCAACTTTGTCTTCAGGGTGAGTTTCAGGACAGGGTCCAAAGCTACACAGAAAAACCCTGACTCGAAAAACCAAAAGAAAAACAAAGAAACAAAAAAATTCAGTGGTGTTAAAAATAATCTTTTCCATCTGTTGATGGAGGCCTCTCATTTGTTTCCTGCTGCCCAGACCCGAAATAATCACACAGAAACTATATTAATTAAAACATTGTTTGTTTAGGCTTCTTTTTAACTAACTCTTACAGCGTAAAAAAAAAAGCCATTTCTATTATTCTGTGTTTCGCCACAGGCTGTCGCCTACTGGGTAAAGTTCTTGTATATGGCTCCTTCATTAGCTACATGGTGTCTCCCCAACTCCTCCTTCTTTTCTCGTCTATCTCTGCTTGGATTTCCTGCCTTGCTCTATTCTGCGCTGCTACAGGCCTAAAGCAGTTTCTTTATTAGCCAATGGTAATAAAACATATTCACAGCATGCAAAGGGGCATTCCACATCATCTATCTATTGGTATTCTTCCTACAGTTGTCTAAAAACAAAACAGAAAAAGGAAATGTTTAATAGTACTTATTTGTGTGGGTGGGCGCACTGTGTCAGTCAGAGGACACGTAGAAGTCAGTTCTTTCTTTCCATCATATAGATCTCAGATCAAACACACATCATTAGGATTGGTAGCAGGTGCCTTTTCTGGCTGAGTTACCTTGCAGACCCAGAAAAAGGATTTATTAGTAAACAAGACAAAACTAAACAACAACAAAAATCAACAAGTAGCAGCAACAGCAGCTGGGGCTGAGTTAAAGAATTTAGGGTTGGAATGACAGCTCAGTGGAAAAGCAGAGAGGAAATTCTTTATCATTATAGCACAAGACAAAAGACAAACTAAGCCATAATGCTATCAATAAACCATCAAAAATAAAACTTAGTAGTGCTAAAGTATATCTTGAATGATTCTTAAAATATCTCCTAAATAGCTTCAGTACTGCTTTACTTAGTAATGACTGAACATTGCTGTAGACAATCACCAGCCATTTCTCTGTTCTAATCTTTTGTCTATTCTTCTTCCCATGTATTTTTCTTAATCTATTTATTTTGATTATTTTTGTTTTGTTTTGTTTCAAGGTGCTGGGGACAGAACTCAAGGCTTCCCACTGAGCCACATCCTGAACAGTTTGTGTGAGTCCATCACCTGTTAAGATGCGTATTTCCTTGTCTATCATACAGCTTACAATTTCTTCAGCTGTCTGTTTTCTTCTTCAACCCCACATTGGCTATGGGTTTTGACTAGTGTTTTATTCTTTCTTACCAAAGTGTTCATTTTCTGTCATTACGACAACATAATTGCTTCCCAACTTGAGAATTCTGTATCTCTGCATGAAAATAGAGTTTAACAAACTGCTTTGAGATTTCAAGTGAAATAGGACAAGCTTGCACCTCAGTCTGACACATAGAAGGAGCACTTGCATTGAAGCACATTCAAAAGCCATTGGGCTAGTTCCAGAGATTCTGAACTGCTGAGCAATGTCCAAGCCTTTAGACAAATGTTTAGGAGCAAAGAGAAAATTAGACAGAACGTCTAGGAAACTACCAAAACTTTATTAAAATAACTAAGGTACATTAACTGATACTCAGAAAACAAAAATAATACCCAAATAGAGTGACAGATGATTTAATAGAAATTAACATTGTTTCTCCTTATGAATATTCAGAAAACGTGATTCTCCAACTTTCACTAAAGAATTCTAAGTTTATTTATTTGACACAGAGAGAGATGAGAGAGAGAGAGAGAGAGAGAAAGAGAGAGAGAGAGAGAGAGAGAGAGAGAGAGAGAGAGAGAGAGAGGAAAAACTATTTGTGGACTTAAATAATGCAAGGAATGGTTGCTCAAATCTGAGAAATGGTGGAGTTTATGACCTAAATATGATTTCAAAAAATGAAGTAAATCCAATGTTCATGTTGAAACCAACTAAAAAACTCCACATGTGAATATAGGAAAGACAAAGTTACTCAATTTAGAGCAAATTAACCTCACTCCTAATCATGTTCACCTCATTAGCGTCTTCATGCTTCACTGATCGTGTTATCTTTCTATGTACGGCACAATCTAGTTCTATTAAATATAGCTTTGTTCTAGAATTCGATAGCACTTTTATAACATACTGACTAAACATTAATTTTTTTATTTAATCATACATTTTTTTTATATTTCAAAACATGTTTGCCTAATAAGAAAACAGATCTTCACATAATACAAAAAAGCCCCACTTATCACCCTTTCTACTGTTCTTTTTGGGTCAAAACAAAGATGCTTACATATTGAGAGGCACACAGTTTGGCAGACGATTCATCTGGTAACATGCCTGTTGTGACACACACCTACAACCTTATGGTGGAGGTGATGACCAGACTCCTGAAGCTCATTGACCACAGAGCTCAGGGCTCAGGAAGAGAAACTATCTCAAAAGTAAGATGGGATAGAGAAGAGGAAGATATTGAATATTAATCTTGGGTCAGGACATACATGAGCATATGTGTACAAACAACACATACATGCACAAACGCACCTTCTTGAGAGATAAAGTCATCATTCAACTACGCAATCTGATGAAACAATCCTCTTAAATGTTGCTTTTGACTCACTGTGCCATGAATCTTTTGGAAGAGCATGATTTCCTGTTCATCTTCAAATGTACTACCCAGTACCAATTGTGTGACAGATTTCAAAGCAAATCAAGCATATGCTCGTTCTCTGGGTAGGACAGCCCTTATCTACTATCTCTTCAGAGAGCTGGAAAGAACAGAAAGATAATACTTTACTTTTTCTCTCTCTAAATCTTTTTTTTTTTTAATTTTTCGAGACAGGGTTTCTCTGTAGCTTTTGGTTCCTGTCCTGGAACTAGCTCTTGTAGACCAGGCTGGCCTCGAACTCACAGAGATCCGCCTGCCTCTGCCTCCCGAGTGCTGGGATTAAAGGCGTGCGCCACCACCGCCCGGCTTCTCTCTCTAAATCTTAAGAGAGAGTTGGTAAGATGACACACGCCATTTACACAACAACTGTGTAGCCAAATTAAACATTCATATGTCTCAGGTGTATCTCAACCTGTGATTACATCTTCAGGGTTTGGCCTTAACTTCAGCAAAAGAAAGGATTAATTTCTAAAACAAGACAGAATGACCACAACAATAAACACAGAAAATATAAGCTAAAAACTCAAGATGGAAAACTCCTAAACCTAACAGACATTAAGCAGAACAAAATAGTAATACCTGATTTCAGACAGTAGAGATTTCCTGAAGTACCTGTGACTCAGCAACAGGCCTGAGGACGGGAAATACTGGACATGGCTCTAAAGAGAGGACCCTCTCAGAGTCTTTGCCATTTTTTCTCTTATATGCTTATCAAACCCTCTGTGAAATAAAAACAGTATGTACTAAAAGACTACAAACTTTAGAGCAAAAATAAATAAATAAATAAACCAAAACCAAACCAAAAACCCACCTTGACTTTTACCTTTGATTGTGACCCTGCAAAGCAAAGTCACTCCCAGTAATTTGTCTAACCTAAAGTTCAGAAGCTCCACAGTTAAGCTGGGACAACACCTCCTACCTTGCATGGTTGTGAGATGATTAGACTCCTGTCACATGAACCAGTAGAGGCTTTCTGAACTAGTAAAAGCAAAGTCCTTAATGTGACACATATTAAAGTTATGTCTCTTTTTCTGTTACCTCTATTAAAGTTTCATTCCAGGATAAGGAATTAGAATTAAGTTTTGTGAGCAAGAGAATAAATATTCAAAATAAAAAGGTTTAGCATTTCTTAGGAATATACCTCCTTAAAGAGAAACTTTTGGAATATAAATTTATCTTTGGGAAAAGATAAGAAAGTCCTTAAGAATTCCAAAGTGTCAAACTAATCAATAGAGCCAGGTGACATTCTTACAAGAACTTTGATGTACTACAATGCAACTTTCAAGCTGACAGTGTAGTTGGGCGTTCGGTCACGTGCCCAGCATGCACTGGGTCCTGGGTTCAACATCCAGCAACACAAAGCAGATAGATATGACAGAAACATGAATTCTGTGCCTCCAACAAATCAACTCCCAGACAGCGGTCTCTCTCTAGGAAGATTAAGTGGAGAGTGCTAGAAGCCATTTCTTAGTTTAACACTGTGTGCTGTGTGGGGAAGTGTGTAGAAATCTCATGCACTCCCTGTACAGGTGTGAGTCTGAGAAGCCGCCCCCTGGAGCTGCCTGACCCAAGCCCCACCACCACTGACAAGCGAATAGAAACAGAGCCTGTATGGGGGTTGGTGCTGCAGAGTTTGGGAGAATTTACTAGGAGTTCAGAACACATGCTCCTAAGATGATGCGACTTACTGAATCAGGGTGTCTATTTGTGTGCATGCTCAGAAAGACCCCAGGAGACACTCAGCTTTCACATCTGGCAAGCATCAACATCTGTACAAGCAGGAAGTAAAAGCTAAGGTTGAATATAAAGAGCTTGGGTAGGTATTAAAGCAGAACTCCCAACATAAAGTCAATCTATAACCACGAAAGAGTTTTCTTCTTTTTCTTCCTTCTCTCTCTCTCTCTCTCTCTCTCTCTCTCCCTCTCTCTCTCTCTCTCTCTCTCTCTCTCTCTCTCTCTCTCTCTCTCTCTCTCTCTGTCTCTCTCAGACCGGATTTCTCTTTTCTCTGTGTTGCCTGTGTCCAGCTTTCCTCCTTTTCTTACTGGCGTCAAGTTTGGTGGGTGAATCAACACCCTGACTGGGCACTAAGCTATGAGAACAGATACTTCAGCAGCTGGATTTGACCAAGAACAGACCCCACAACGATAGTTTAGAAAAGACACTAAATGAGAAACTAATAATCACCACATAGGGAGCAAATGTAAACTCCCAGGCAGGTGGAGAATCTGACATCAAGAGTTGTCCCATATAAATGTAAAGTTGTACAGTTTTAAATTAAAAAAAATTGAGGCACACACACAAAGAAGAAAATCTGGTAATCTACAGGAAATAAAGACCTGATGGAAACCATCTATGAAGAAGCTCAGGCAGCAGACTAAAGAACAGGCCTTTCTCTTGTGCTTTTTTCTTTGCTTGTCTTGTCCACTTTCGATATGATAGTTTTTGTTTTGTCTTACTATAGTTTATTCTGTTACATTTTATTATTATACCTTAGAAGCCTGTTTGTTTTCTAATGAGAGACAGAAAGGGAATGAATCCAGTTGGGAGGGAGGTGGGGAAGAACTGGGAGGAGAAGGAGGGGAACCAAAATCAGGACATATTATGTGAGAAAAAAAATCTATTCTCAATAAAAGGAAAAATTATGGTTATATATTCCAAAACATGAAAAGAAAGAATAGACTTTTGTATCAATTAGATTAAATTGTAGACAAAGAACAAAAAAAAACTAAGCTAATGAAGTCTCAGTGAACAATGGCTATCAATTAAAGGACATACTTTAAAGGGTACTGCCCAAGAGTTCAGAGCAGAAAAGCGCAGGATTAAAAATAACACTTCATCAAATTGACTCAACAGTAAGTTTGAGCAGACAGACTGGAGCCACCAATGAATGAATTAAGTGAACAAATAAAGTCAGAAGAGGGTGTGAGGTTCCCTGGAATAGGAGTTGCGGCCGGTTGTGAGCCGTGTGGGTGCTGGGAATTGAAGAACCTGGGTCTTCTGCTAGAACAAGTGTTCTCACTGACTGAGCCCTCTCTCCAACTCCTTGATGAGATCTTTATTGTGTTTATTTGCCAATAATTTGAATTGGCACTGCCAGTCATTATGGAAATTGGGCTCTTGAGGATTGGAAAATTGTGGCACATTCGATACTGAAAGAAGGGAAGTATTTGTAGTTTCAAATGTGGTCTAATGGTTTGTGTATTGGGAAAGAAAGGCAGAATGCCCACAGTCAGAACCCTCAAATTAGAGCTATCACATATGCTATGTTATCAGGAACTGGGAATATAACGATCCACATCAGCAGGTAAAAATTGCTGATGAGGCATGGGAACGGATTAGGCCAGCCGGAGAACACTACGGGTCTTGGACTAAGGTTTTTCAAAAGGCTAATGAACCTTACATAGATTTTATTGCCCATGTCAAGAAGACTATTGAGAGAACTGTAGTTGGTAAGGAAGCAAGACAGTTACTGAAGTTATTGGCTTATGAGAATTCTAATGAGGATTGCCAAAGGGCCATTTTACCCATTAAGAAATAAGGGAATTTGAATCAATACATGAAAACTTGTAACAATATTTTATCAGAGACCAGAAAAATGCAGTTTATGACAGAAACTATGGCCTCTGCTTACCATAAGCTGAGTGAGAATTCAGGAAAGATTATAAAATGTTATAGATGTGGACAGCCAGGGAACCTTAAGAAAAACTGTTAACAACTTAAGCCGGGTGCCACACAGGGCATAAGTCTGCGATGTAAGAAGGGCAAGCCACAATTTTTTCACTTTAGCTGGGCACTAAACATAGTGCCGCAGTGGACATACCAGCCGTGACTGATATAACTTTGAAAGCCGGACAATTGCCTGTTAAGGTGCTGGCTGGGATCTATAGGCCCTTGCCTCCTGGGACTTTTAGGTTATTAACCGGAAGATCTAGCTTAAGTATGAAAGGAATTATAGTGCATTTAGGAATAATTGATAGCGATTATAAGGGTGAAATACAAATTATGATGTCTGCTCAATAACTGCCTTTACCTTATTTGCCTATCGGTCAGTCTTCTGCTATAAAGACAGGAGGTGCGGTGTAAACACAAAAAAGAGAAGAACAAGTAAAACGTAACTCGAGTATAATTGTAAGAAGTAACTTGTATATAAGAAGTAACTTGTATATAAGTGCTAAAAAAAGGCAAAGTGAATATGGGCCAAAAAGACAGCCAAGAGCTGTTTATGCATTTACTTAGAGATACTTTAAAGGTTAGGGGTACTAAGGAAGGAGAACAACAATTGCTTCAGTTTTTAAAATGTATAAAGGATGTGTGTCCCTGGTTCCCTGCAAAAGGGAGTATGAATCTAGAGACTTAAAAAGGTATGTGGGAATGAATGAGCCCGCTTTGTCTTGGTCTGTGTTTTGACTGTTACTATGTTGCTGTTTTATGTGTTCATGTCTTGGAAAAGCTTAAGTGGTACCGGTACCTGTCTGTCTGTCGTTACTGTCCGTTGTTGTCTATTGATTTTTGTTATCCTGGAAGAGAGGAAGGAGGCAGGCTGCCTCTGCCTCTAGCCTCCTGTGCACTTTTATTGGATCAGTTCTGATGAAGTCCTGAAAGAAAACCTTCTCTAAGGTGAGGCATGGCACTGACCACCTTCCTTCATTGTTCTCTGGTCCACAGCCAGCCATCAGGTCCTGCAGAGGGCAGGGGTGCAGGCGCATGCTCATGTGGGCAGAGACACTACGGGGAGACACGTGCTTGTGTACGGCGCGTCAGGGAATTGACTGCTTGCAGTTGAAAAACTGCAGGGATGTGTAACAGAGAATCTTTGATGGTGGCTGGAGAAGTTAACAATTTTTTTTAGGAATACTGGCAGCCAGGACATTCTGTGCCCGCCAGTGCTGCTCCCCCTCCTCCTCCTTCCTTAAATCAAGTTCTTCTTTACTGTGATAACACTCAAGGGCTTTTCTGCTGGCCAGCAATTTCTCATTTTAACCTTTTTCTGTCTTGATACTGCTTAAAAGAATGTTGAGTTATACCAACCTGTGTACTTTAAAAAGCGATAATTTGAAGTAATAGTTAAAGATGCATTGTGTTTGGGGAAATTATGCTTTTGTTTTCACAGAAAAAAATATGAGTTTTAATCATTTACATCCAATGGGTTACAAATACTTATCATCTTTAAAGGAAATTGGGTACAAATTATTATTAGTTAAGATAAAGAAAGCTACTGCAGTTTTAAAAGTTTCACATTAGTAGAGGTTTTTATATGTCACTACAAATTTAAGTCATTTTTATTGTGATACATACACACATACATACATATATTATATATTTTGGCTTTTGTTTGAAATGTATCTCTGCAATGTTCTGGACTGCTGGATAAACTCACGAGAGGAGAAATTCATGGAGATTTACATGTCTAAAGGACAAGGGGACAAACAAGAGACTAAAATGATATAGAAAAAACTCATATATGGACAATAATGAGTTTTGAGAAAAACTATAAAAATTCTAAATATTTAATTATGCTGTGCTAATTCTGATTGATTTCTCCATTAATAAGACTGGTGATTCTTCACTAAAGAATAGTTATGTTAATTATACAATCATGTTCTTTAAAGGTAAAAGGAAGACTGAGGTTCTAAATACAAGTTAATAATTAATCATCCTAATACAAGCAATCCTCTGAGTTACACGGTTCTATATGATTGGCCTCCTGTAAAATAACAAATCTAAAGCTCTTAGCTATTCAGACTCCCATAGAGATGGAAGGGGATATGGTCTTTTGTCTTCAGGATGGCCACCAGCCGTGGATTCCAGGCCGCTGGATCAAGGCCTGAAGGACCTATTAAAATGGCTGTGCGGAGAAGAATGGCATCGAGGGAAAACGAGGACAATCTCGAGGTGCCGGTGGCAGCAATGGCCCAGTTATCTATCATTGGCCAGAAAATGTCCCCCTCGTTAAAGCTCCTGTACCTACCAGGGGGCAAATTAAGTCGGTCACTGCTAACGGTCAAGCTGTTCTGCAAAAGTGTGATAAACCGGTTACAACCGAGAATCTTTTCCTGACCATGTGTGCTTTCCTGACGGTAACTTCTGCAGAAGCCAATGGCTCCAGCTACAAACAACAACGAGACGATTAGTGGTCCTTGGCTTTTGGCCTGGGGAGATGGAGGGATAAGTGGACCTCGGATGGCTACTCTACAATTTCCCGACGCTGGTCAGATGCATATTTGGAAGCTGGCTGCTGCCTTAAAGACTGTGTACGTCTATAATGGGTCATCTTCCGGAACTGCTTCCAATGCTTCTGTGTATAATTTCATTATGTATAAAAGCTGGAATGTTACAGCTTGTGTTCCTTTGCCTTATTTACTGTTATTTGAGAATTTTGTTTTTTCTGAAAATATTTCTTGTGTTAACTGTACCTTATACACTTGCTTAAATAATTCTATTCCTTTAAATGGTCAGTCCATCATGATTGTGAAACAGCGACCCTACATTTGGCTACCTGTAAAATTAAGTAGACCTTGGTCATCTAATTCTTTAAATCAGTTAACAGTAGAGTTTTTTTTTTTTAAAGAGAAATCGCTTGTTTCCAGTAAAAGATTTATTGGAACGGTTGTTGCTATATTATTAAGTCTAATTTCAGTTGTGATGCTAGCCATGGTATCTGGAATAGCCTTACACAATTCTTTGCATACTAAGCATGATGTTGAAGCTTGGCATAAAGATTCTCATGAACTTTGGTCCCAGCAAGCTGGAATTGATGCCAGATAACAGAATGAACTTGATGTCTTAAAGCAGACGGTATCCAGGAGAAAAGGTGATGATGTTAGAAAATGAACAAAGATTACATTGTGGTTGGAATTCCACTACTTTTTGTGTTATTGATTTGGCTTTTAATGAATCTGTTTTAGTCTGGGAAAAATGCAAAATTATTTTTGGGCAACTAATCTGTAAGACAATAAATTGGAAAATTTGCATTTTAATATTGAATCTACATTTGCATAGAAGTTTCCAGAGATGACAGATGCTGACATTGTTCAACAGATTGCTGAGAAACTAGAGGGTTAGATCCTAAGGCTTGGATACAAAGTTTGTCCCACACTGCTGCTGTATAGGGATAGCAGTTACTGTTATAGGTTTGCTTATGCTACTGTTTTATTTTCTGCTTATTAAGTGTCATCAATTGAGCATGTAAGAATTGCTGTTAAATATGTGGATTAACAAACTAACTCATTATAAAAGGAAAAAGGAGGGAGATGTGGAGGATCAGTTTTGAACTGCATAAAAAACTCTGTGCAAGGGTGACTTGAGGTATCATTCTCGCTGTTAGGCTTGGCAAACCAAGTCAGGAGGAGGCAAACCTCTTCCATCAGTAGAGTGCCTTGCCAATGGTCAGTCCTTGAGAACACAGATGTGCACTGTAGTTCAAAGGCTCTGCTTAGGTTGTGGTTTGTCTTCTGATGAGGTGTTTTTACATACATGTTACAGCAAGAGTTATTCCATAACACCAGGCTTTTTATTTAGATTAATTAGGGCACGAAGATCTTGAAATTATTTGCAACCAAGTTACTAATTTATGAGACCATTTTCATGTATTAGGGGGACCTAGTTTGAATCGTGATTTGAGTATTATAAAAAGAGCATTGGCTTGCAATAAAGTATTCAGTTTATCTCCTACTCTGCATCCCCTGTGTCCTGATTTCTGCGGCACTACCCAGGGTCATCCATGACTGAGTAAGTTGGGGAAGGGTCCCCAGCACACTACCAGCCTGCAATACCTTATTATCCTAAACAGTAGTTAATAATCATTTTCAAGGACTACAAATTTGCATTATATTGTTAAATGAATTATATAGGCACAATACCTTGAATAAGAATAGACGTGTATGTAGAATAATCTACCCATTTATCCTATCATATCTGTATCCCCCCTTTTTTCTTTTCAAAACAAGAACTCTGAATCTAATCTCCTTTGTTCAACTTTCCTCATGGTCATAACAAATAATAACCTCTCCAAACAATGACAAATATGCATAACCCACTGAATTACCAAAAACCACCCAAACCCAATAAAATACTCTTTAAATTTTTGCTTTTACTTGTCCCTTTTCAGGTGGTTCTTCTGACACGAGACAGAATGTAGTGATATTTCATTTGTATTTTAATAAATAGAGCTTGCCTAAAGTTCAGAGAGTAAAACAGCCATACTGATCAGCCTTGCATACCAGACAGTGGTGACACATACCTTTAATCCCAGTAGCCACACTAGTTTGCCATAGAAACTGGGCAGTAATAGTGCACACTTTTAATCCCAGCACTATAGACGACTATAAAACAGGAGGAGATAGATCTTACATAGTCTCATTCTGAGGATTCCTGGAGGTAGGATTGCCATTTCTGACCAAGGAAGAGGTAAGAGACAGTGGCTGGCTGTTTTGCTTTTCTGACCTTCAGCTTGAACCTCAATTTCTGTCTCTGGATTTTTATTAATTGTGTTTCAAAAGAGATTTCAGATTTCACTTTAATAAGCATGTTCTAACTCCAAAGTCAGCTTTAATCTTTATTTGGACTGGGACTATTTGTCTGCAGAAAATAGCAAAAACAAACATTTGGGAAGATTTATGAAATTTTATCCTGTTGTAAATGTGATATACCAATAAGCCAACTTACTCTTTTTCTTGAGACATTTATTTCTGGATGATCTGTGCTTTTTCTTCAGATGTCTCATTTGTCCAGTGGTCTTCAGATTCTTTAGCTGGATAACTTTATTATCAAGAAAAGACAGAAACAAAACCCTTCCCCAACCCTAATTTTGGGGAGATTCTCTTTTAGCAAATTATATCTGATCAAATGAAAAGCATCTGCTAGTTTTGTAGGTTAGTTGATTAAACAGTCATGCTGGTTGATGAACTATCATCTCTTCTAATTAAGAGGTATCTCTCGTTAAAAAGAAAGAGTTGTCTCTTGTTCAAATGGAATGTTTATCAAATTTGATGGTATTCATAGCCTTTCTTCTCCTGGGAAAACAAAAGCAAAATCTCCCCCCAATGTAACGCATGTCATAGTTGCCATTCTGAGGTCTTTAAGTATATCAGCTGATTTACCTCTGCAGTTCTTTAAAGCATATCAGCTGATTTACCTCGCAGTTCTTTAAAGTATATCAGCTGATTTACCTCTGCAGCTTTTTAAAGTATATCAGCTGATTTACCTCTGCAGCTTTTTAAAGTATATCAGCTGATTTACCTCTGCAGCTTTTTAAAGTATATCAGCTGATTTACCTCTGCAGCTTTTTAAAGTATATCAGCTGATTTACCTCTGCAGCTTTTTAAAGTATATCAGCTGATTTACCTCTGCAGCTTTTTAAAGTATATCAGCTGATTTACCTCTGCAGCTTTTTAAAGTATATCAGCTGATTTACCTCTGCAGTTCTTTAAAGCATATCAGCTGATTTACCTCTGCAGTTCTTTAAAGCATATCAGCTGATTTACCTCGCAGTTTTTCCCCCTACTATCCAGTGTCTCTCCACAGCTATTGTTCCTTTCTCATTAGCATTTAGAAAATTCAAAGATAATAAAGCATTATGTAATCTATTTATGGTGATCTTTATCATCTCTTTCTGCTTATTTAACATACCCTTTAGAGTTCAATTTGATCCTTCTATAACTGCCTGACCTGTAGGATACCTGTAATATGCTTTATATTATATATACTTATAAAATAAATATAAATTATATAAATATAAAATATATAGTTATATAAAACTCTATATAAATATATAACATATAAAGATATATTTATATAAAATTATATATAAATATATAACATGTAAATATATTTTTATATGTAGAGTTTCCTCTACGATGGCAGGAAGCAACTATGACAGGCCCCTCAAGAAGTTTCCCAATGGCAAAGGAGGATTACCTTGAATATCCCCTATTGTCCTACATTCATTAGTCATGACTGCCTTTGCAATACCTTCTGCATAATCCAGAGGGAAGGGGCATTCTGAATGGATTATTCTTAGAGAAAACACTTTCTTTTTTTTTTTTTATGAAAACTGTGTCTACAATTCCTTTAAGGTAACCTTGTTTTCCACAATTGAAATACTAACATTTTTCTCAAAACCTCTGGAAATCACCTCTCCTATATGAGTATCATCATGGTCATAAGATTCAATATTTATTGTATCTCAGATCCCTTCCTCCAAAAGTGCTGACCTTGTCTTTAACAGCCTAATTATCTGATGTGGGATGTCCTTCCATATCCATGTTGCTTTTATTGGTTGATGAATAAAGTTGTTTCTGCCAGTTGCTTAGCAAAGTAAATCCAGGTAGGAAATCCAAACAGAGATAGAGAGAGGGAGAAGATGGAGTTGACGAGATGCCGAAGGAGAAAGATGCCAGAATGTTACCAGTAAGTCACAATTTCATGCTGATACATAAATTAATAGAAATGGATTAACTTAAGATTCAAGAGCTAGCTAGGAATACACTTGAGCCATTGGCCAGTGTTACAAATTTATACAGTTTTGTTTGACTATTTGTGTCTAGGAGGCTGGGAAACAAAAGCTCAGTGTTTGTTTACCATTATCCTTTTATATTGAGAATTAGCATTTTCAAAAGCTGGAGATTCAATTATTATTTGTCTAGCTTCTGAACTTGGTATCATTCTATTTACTGCTGATGTCAGTCTATAAGAAATCAGTGAAGGTTTCTTTTGGGCCCCGTATGACTTTAGTAAATGATTGAATCTTCTTTCCTACTTCTTCAATTCTGTCCCAAGCATTCAAAGCTGCTGCACAGCATAAAGCCAGGATGTGGCCATGATATAGAGGTTGCCTTTCTATAGTAGCATAATCTCCTTCTCTAAGAATTTGGTTTTGGGAGAGTCCCACACCTCCAGCTTTACTCCACTGTTCAATAGTCTTAGCCTCTTCTCTGAATCAGGACTTCATTTTAACTGTAGACCAGGCTCTAAAACAGTTTTAACCAACTCTATCCATTGTTTAGGGATAATTCTATTACAAAATGACCATGAGTTTAACATTGCTTCACAAAAGGTGGATGCATGCATGTTTACAGTTGACATTACATAAATCTCACATCTAAACTAGACACCCTCTCATTTAATCGTTCTATTTTCAATCTGTCTAGCATATTATCATACAGAAGCCCAAATCCCTCCATTGTGGGAAAAACACTCTTAACTAATTTCTCCCTTTAAGGATTTCCATTTGGAATTATCAAATCTTACCAAATCTGCCAACAATGTTGATGAAAATGTGGGGCTTATTGCCCCTGCGTAGAACAGTAAAACCCTGCTACCTAGCTTGGCAGCAGCGTAATAAGAAAGTTCAGGGAGAGCCCACCAGAAGAGAAGAAAGAAAAACCTAGCCAGTAGGGCAGTGACTCCAGTCATGTGTAGTTCTGGCCTATGCTGGTGGCTGTGAAGCCATGGGCAAAGCTTTTTTTTTTTGTGAATTTATACCTGAAATGTTGGGTGCCAAATGTAGCATGAATAATAAAACCCAGAGGCAGATATTGGGGTTCAAGTTGAAGATCAGAAAAGCAAAGCAGCCAACCACTAGAGAGACCTTTAACCTCTACCAAATTTTCAGACTGAAAGGGTGAGATCCTGTCTCCACAAATTTTCAAACTCCATACTCCACTGAGTTCCTGTTCTTCCCCTTCATATTCCTCTCTCCACCGAGTCATATCATTCCTGTCTCCACCTCCCTAGTGCTGGGATACTGGAATTGAATATGTGAGCCACCACCACCTAGATCTGTTTCTGGTTTGAATTTGTGTAATATACCACTATAATGACCTCTTGCAAGATGTGTTAATTCAATAATGGCACAAAGCTTGTGGGAGTAACAAATCAATATCTGATTGGATTTAAGGCTCATTTCATGAAGTGGAATCCATGCCTGACACAGGTCAAGAACCCTGAGATCAGACAAGTCCCAGGACCCAGGAAAAGCCAAATACTACTCTTCTGCTAAAGGAATGCAAAAATAAAATGATACCTAATGACATTCTGCTATAGCCATAGATCAGTGCCTTGCTCAGTCATTATCAGAGAAGCTTCCTCTTGTGGTAGATTAGAACAAATACAGAGACCCACAGCCTTGACAATGCACAGAGAGTGAGAGACCTTGGAACACTCAGTCCTAAATAGCATACCTTCATCAAACCCCTCTCAGGTTCAGGGAATCTGGCAGAAGAGGAAACAAAGATTTTAAGAGTCAGAGGAGCTTAAAGAAACCAAGAACACAAGACATTCAAAACACATAAGAACCGATGAACAAATGAAATCACAGAGATGGGTGGGTGCATGCTCAGGGCCAGCGTAGGTGTCTTTGCCAGAAGTGGACACAAACTCCCATCCCTAGCCCCAAAGTTATGTCCAACTGATAACCACTCATAAATGAAAAATTAGGTTTTTCAAAGTTTTCTGGGTATAGAAACCACTCTTAAGGGCTGAATGAATAATTTGGAGTTGGGACTCTCTCCCTCCCTCTGCTTCCTGACTGCCAAACAGCAAACAGCTTTCTTTCACCATGCCTTGTCCCTGTGGTTTGTATTTTTTTTTAAGATTTATTTATTATGTGTATGGTGGTCTGCCTGAAGGCCAGAATAGGACACCAGATCTTATTCCACAGATGGTTGTGAGCTGCCATGTGGTTGCTGGGGATTAAACTCAGGACATCTAGAAAAGCGGTCAGTGCTCTTCCTCTGAAGAGCCATCTCTCCAGCCTCCCTGTGGTGTTTTGCCTTGCCTAAGGCCTAAAAGCCAAAAGACTGACTGAAATTTTTAAATTTAAGTCTTTCCTCCCTTGTGTTCTTTGTTATTTTGTTAGATTTGTATTGACAATAAAAGTCTGTGTGTGGATCCTTTAGTACTCTCTCTCTGTCTTCTGTGACTACACTTTACATGGAAGCTGAGATCCTGCTGGAGGGGCAACAGAGAACCATTTTACTCCTCTCTTCAGCTTCCTGTCTTCACCACTGATCAAGAACTCTGCTTCTATGTCTTTGAGAAAAAAGGCAATTGGGAATCTTCTAATGACACTTACCTGCCTACATCTGTTTCCTTATATTCTCAAATTTTATTTATTTTTATTAATGTATGTCTTCTTGTTTGTATGTGCAGTGCCCTCCTGGACTGGAGTTACAAGCAACTTATGCTCCATGTGAGAACTGGAAACTTACCTTGGGTCATCTGCAAGAGCTGCAAGTGCCACTAACTGTCATGGAACATTATTTTAACTGTGTTTAAAAGTGTGTTACATTTGTTTGATTAAATAAAATTAACAAGGAGGTTCAGTCAGCAACTAGCTGACAAAAGTGGTAGGGAGGAACTTGTTAAGCCTCCAGCCCCTGGCCTGGGAGATGCTTTGCTCTGGACTCCAAATCCCAGCATGCAAGGTCCTGACCCCTCCCTGGGAATCCCATTAAACCTGGACATTTTTAAAATTTGGCTTGTTGTGATTTGGCTTGATTGGGATTTTTGCGTTGGCAGAGAGCTCACGTTAATAAAAATTCCTAACAGAACTAAGTGTAACAAAACTAAAGTTCTAAGTGTTCTTTAGGGGGCACTGAACAGAAGGACACCCCTTTTTCAGGAGATGTGAGCAAGGAGAGAAGATGAACTATTTGCTATTCAGCTTATCTGAGCTAGCAGGATTTCACCTCAACCTTTGAATCCGGAGTTCTATAGAAATTTAGAGATTTAGATAAAGTCTTCTTTAGTGATAATGATAGAGATGGTGCCCGAGGGAACAGAATTCCTGCCTGGATGCACCAATGAGACCAAATGGCTGGGGGAGTTGCAATTGCTGATTGGGACAGCCTTTGTGTAAGGTACAGCCACTGTACTGAATGAGAACCAACAGTTAACTTCTGAGTTATCACTCCAGTTTACTTCCTCACAATCTCTCTTCCCTTCTAGTACTGTGGAAGAACTGTCTACCTCCCAATTATAGTTCCTGTATCCCACTACACCTGCACTAATTTCATCCTGCCTCAAGTAGTAGTAGTAGTAGTAGTAGTAGTAGTAGTAGTAGTAGTAGTAGTCAAGAAAACAGTTTCAACAATTCTGTTTCTTACAAGGTGATTCTCCCTTCTAACTTCATAGTCCTCATTAGCACAATAACATGATGTAATTTCTCCCACATGGAAAGATTCCTTCTACTCACTTCCCCCTCTACACAACCAGTACCCTACATTACAAATCTTTAAAGAATTATCAATACTTAAGTAACTTTCAATACACTCCAGTTAGGTCATCACTCATCTTTCCACTGACCAGTCCACTATGGTCAGGTCATCATACCTTCATCCCAATGGAACTGCTCATCTTCGAGTATCAATATTTTAAATTCTCACACCTGTGCTTGCTTGGCACATTTTGCCACATTTGACTTACCTGATTATTATTTTCCTTTCTTTGATCTGGCTGCCACTCCTTAGGATTCGTTGCAGTCTCCTCTTCCCCTACCCCAATCTCTCTCTTTAGCCTCTACACACAGCGAATTTAGGGCTTAGACCTTGGACCTCTTCTCTCCTATATCTAAATTCCCCAGGACACTGGAGCAAATTACCTAGTTTAAATATTATCTATATACTGTAGTCCCAAAACTATCTCCAGTCTTGTTGATTACCTTAAAACTCAAAACTTGAGCACTTGATGTCTGTCTGCACACCTCCA
This sequence comes from Microtus pennsylvanicus, assembly GCF_037038515.1. NCBI lineage: Eukaryota > Metazoa > Chordata > Mammalia > Rodentia > Cricetidae > Microtus > Microtus pennsylvanicus. The sequence continues at coordinate 1,153,723 of NC_134595.1, read as the reverse complement.
CTTGGATATCTGCCTAACAGGTGTCCCAAACCTTACTTAATCACACCAAACCTTCTGATCCCTATGAAACCTCACTAACTCCCACCAAAATAAAAACTATACAAAATCCTTACTTTTCCTGGGGTTGAATCCATTCTTCCATCTAACAGCCTTCCCCACAATGGTGTTTTTTCTTCCAGCATCTCTTAGGCTCACATATTCAGTCTCAATGGCTTTCTCTTCACAAAGTTGTCATCCTTACCCATGTGCTACTACACCTGGGTCCAAGCCAACACCATCTCTCATCAAAATATTATAGTATCTTTCCAATTACTCTCTCTGCACTTACCCTTGCCTCCACCCCATAATTATGACCCAGTCTTAACACAATAGTCAGAATGATTCTCATAAAAATTACCTAATAAAGTTAGGATTGTTTTGAAGTGGGATCTCACTACATTGCCCAAGATGGCTCCAAACTCAAGGACCTCACACCTGAGCTCTCTGAGTAGGTGCATGTCCAGCTCTCAAATTAAAGTACTCTTTTATTTTTTAACATTTTTTTATTGATAAAAGAAGAATAAAAAAAAAGAAACAAATTTCCACCTCCTCCCAGCCTCCCCTTTCCCTCCCCCTCCTCCCACTCTTCTCCCTCTCCTCCCACTCTTCTCCCCCTCCTCCCACCCCTCTCCCCTTCCCCCCACTCCAATCCCCCTCTCTCTCCAGTCCAAAGAGCAGTCAGGGTTCCCTGCCCTGTGGTAAGTCCTAGGTCCTCCCCCCTCCGTCCATATCTAGGAAGGTGAACATCCAAACTGGCTAGGCTCCCACCAAGCCAGCAGATTGCGTAGGATCAAAACTGCGTGCCATTGTCCTTGGCGTCTCATCAGCCCTCATTGTTCGTCATGATCAGAGAGTTCAATTTTATCCCATGCTTTTTTTGGTAATAGTCCAGCTGGCCTTGGTGAGCTCCCAGTAGATCAGCTCCACTGTCTCAGTGGGTGGGTGCACCCCTCGTGGTCCCGATTTCTTTGCTCATGTTCTCCCTCCTTCTGCTCCTCATTGGGACCTTGGGAGCTCAGTCCAGTGCTCCAGTGTGGGTCTCTGTCTCTATCTCCATCCCTCGCCAGATGAAAGTTCTAAGATGATATGCAAGATATTCATCAGTATTGCGCTAGGATGGGGTCATTTCAGGTTCCCTATCCTCAGCTGCCCAAGGAACTAACTGGGGACCTCAGCTTGGGCACCTGGGAGCCCCTCTAGGGTCAATTCTCCTGCCCACCCTAAAGTGGGTCCCTTAACTAAGGATTGTGGTTCCGTGCTCCCCTATCCAACCTTCCTTTATCCCGATCCTCCTATTTCCCCAAGTCCCCCCTCCTTCCCTTCTACCTATTCTCTCCCCATCTCCCCTTACCCCCTTCCCACCCCACCCCCAAGATCCCACTTTTCTCCCCGGCAATTTTGTCTACTTCCCTTATCCAAGAGGATAACGATATGTTTTTCCTTGTGTTCACCTTCTTACTTAGCTTCATTAGGTTCGCCAATTGTAGATTCTGTGACCCCTATTTATGGCTAGAAACCAATTATGAGTGAGTACATCCCATGTTCTTCTTTTTGGGTCTGGGATACCTCACTCAGGATAGTGTTTTCTATTTCCATCCATTTGCATGCAAAATTCGAGAAGTCATTGTTTTTTACCGCAGCGTAGTACTCTAGTGTGTATATATTCCATACTTTCTTCATCCATTCTTCCATTGAAGGGCATCTAGGTTGTTTCCAGGTTCTGGCTATTACAAACAATGCTGCTATGAACATAGTTGAACAAATGCTTTTGACATGTGATAGAGCATCTCTTGGGTAAATTCCCAAGAGTGGTATTGCTGGGTCCAGGGGTAGGTTGATCCCAAATTTCCTGAGAAACCGAAACACTGACTTCCACAGTGGTTGGACAAGATTGCATTCCCACCAGCAATGGATGAGGGTACCCCTTCCTCCACAGCCTCTCCAGCAAAGGCTATCCTTGTTGTTGTTGACTTTAGCCATTCTGACAGGTGTAAGATGGTATCTCAAAGTTGTTTTGATTTGCATTTCCCTAATTGCTAAGGAAATTGAGCACGACCTTAAGTATCTTTTGGCCATTTGAAGTTCTTCTGTTGAGAATTCTCTGTTCAGTTCAGTGCCCCATTTTTTAATTGGGTTAATTAGCATTTTAAAGTCTAGTTTCTTGAGTTCTCTATATATTTTGGAGATCAGACCTTTGTCTGTTGCGGGGTTGGTGAAGATCTTCTCCCAGTCAGTAGGTTCCCTTTGTGTCTTAGTGACAGTGTCCTTTGCTTTACAGAAGCTTCTCAGTTTTAGTAGGTCCCATTTATTCAATGTTGCCCTTAATGCCTGTGCTTCTGGGGTTATACCTAAGAAGCGATCACCTGTGCCCATCTGTTGTAGGGTATTTCCCACTTTCTCTTCTATCAGGTTCAGTGTTTTCGGGCTGATAATGAGGTCTTTAATCCATTTGGACTTGAGTTTTGTGCACGGTGATAGATATGGGTCTATTTTCATTCTTCTACAGGTTGACATCCAGTTGTGCCAGCACCATTTGTTGAAGATGCTTTCTTTCTTCCATTGTATACTTTTAGCTCCTTTATCGAAAATGAGGTGTTCATAGGTTTGTGGGGTAAAATCCGGGTCTTCTATACGATTCCATTGGTCGACTTCTCTGTTTTTATGCCAGTACCACCCTGTTTTCATTACTGTAGCTCTGTAATAGAGTTTGAAGTCAGGGATGGTAATGCCTCCAGAAGATCCTTTATTGTATAGGATTGTTTTGGCTATCCTGGGTTTTTTGTTTTTCCATATAAAGTTGATTATTGTCCTCTCCAGATCTGTAAAGAATTTTGATGGGATCTTGATGGGGATTGCATTGAATCTATAAATTGCCTTAGGTAGAATTGCCATTTTTACTATGTTGATCCTCCCAATCCAAGAGCAAGGGATGTCCATCCATTTTTTGGTATCCTCATCAATTTCTTTCTTCAATGCCTTAAAGTTCTTGTCAAATAGATCTTTCACTTCCTTGGTTAGGTTTACCCCAAGATATTTTATGCTGTTTGTGGCTATCGTGAATGGAGAAGCTTCTCTGATTTCCCTCTCTGCTTCCATATCCTTTGTGTATAAGAGGGCGACTGATTTTTTGGAGTTGATCTTGTATCCTGCCACATTACTAAAGCTGTTTATCAGCTGTAAAAGTTCTTTGGTGGAGTTTTGGGGGTCGCTTATGTACACTATCATATCATCTGCGAATAACGAAAGTTTAACTTCTTCCTTTCCAATTCGAATCCCCTTGATCCCATTATGTTGTCTTATTGCTATTGCTAGAACTTCCAGCACTATATTGAAGAGGTATGGCGAAAGTGGACAGCCTTGTCGTGTTCCTGAGTTAAGCGGGATGGCTTTGAGTTTCTCTCCGTTTAATTTGATGTTAGCTGTCGGCTTGCTGTATATAGCTTTTATTATATTTAGGTATGACCCTTGTATCCCTAATCTCTCCAAGACTTTTAACATAAATGGATGTTGAATTTTGTCGAATGCTTTTTCAGCATCTAATGAAATGATCATATGGTTTTTTTCTTTCAGTTTATTTATATGCTGGATTACATTGATAGATTTTCGTATGTTGAACCAGCCCTGCATCTCAGGAATGAAGCCTACTTGATCATAGTGGATAATTTTTCGGATGTGTTCTTGGATTCGGTTTGCCAGTATTTTGTTGAGGATTTTTGCATCTATATTCATGAGTGAGATCGGCCTGTAATTCTCTTTCCTGGTTGAGTCTTTGTGTGGTTTTGGTATCAGAGTAACTGTAGCTTCATAAAAGGAATTTGGTAATGACCCTTCTGTTTCTATATTGTGAAATACATTAAGGAGTATAGGTATTAGGTCTTCTTGGAAGTTCTGGTAGAATTCCGCGTTGAAACCATCTGGTCCTGGGCTTTTTTTGGTAGGGAGGTTTTTGATAACCTCTTCTAATTCTTCGCGACTAACAGGTCTATTTAGATTGTTCACCTGGTCCTGATTTAACTTTGGTAAATGATATTTATCTAAGAAAGTATCCATTTCCTTTACATTTTCCAGTTTTGTGGCATATAGGCTTTTGTAGTAAGATCTAATGATTCTCTGAATTTCCTCTGTGTCTGTGGTTATGTCCCCCTTTTCATTTCTGATCTTATTAATTTGCAAATTCTCTCTCTGCCGTTTGATTAGTTTGGATAGGGGTTTGTCAATCTTATTGATTTTCTCCAGGAACCAGCTTTTTGTTTCATTGATTCTTTGGATTGTTTTCTGTGTTTCTATTTTGTTGATTTCAGCCCTCAGTTTGATTATTTCCAGTCTCCTACTCCTCCTAGGTGAGTCTGCTTCTTTTTTTTCTAGAGCTTTCAGGTGGGCTGTTAAGTCTCCAATGTGAGCTTTCTCTGTTTTCTTTAAGTGGGCACTAAGTGCTATGAACTTTCCTCTTAGGACTGCTTTCATAGTGTCCCATAAATTTGAGTATGTTGTTTCTTTATTTTCATTGAATTCCAGGAAGACTTTAATTTCTTTCTTTATTTCTTCCTTAATCCAGGTATGGTTCAGTAGTTGGCTGTTCAGTTTCCATGACTTTGTGGGCTTTCCGGGGGTAGCCTTGTTGTTGAATTCTAACTTTAATCCATGGTGATCTGGTAAGACACAGGTGGTTAGTAATACTTTTTTGTAACTGTGGATGTTTGCTTTGTTACCGACTATGTGGTCGATTTTCGAGAAGGTTCCATGAGCTGCAGAGAAGAAGGTGTATTCTTTCCTATTTGGGTGGAATGTTCTATAGATGTCTGTTAAGTCCATTTGTTTCATTACCTCCATTAATTGTCTTATTTCTCTGCTAGGTTTCTGTCTGATTGACCTGTCCATTGGTGAGAGAGGAGTGTTGAAGTCTCCTACTATTAGTGTGTGTGGTTTGATGGCTGCCTTGAATTTTAGCAATGTTTCTTTTATGTACGTGGGTGCTTTTATATTTGGGGCATAGATGTTCAGGATTGAGACTTCATCCTGATGAACTGTTCCTGTTATGAATATAAAATGCCCCTCTCCATCTCTTCTGATTGATTTAAGTTTGAAGTCAACTTTGTTAGAGATTAGTATGGCCACACCTGCTTGTTTCTTAGGTCCATTTGCTTGATAGGCCTTTTCCCAACCCTTTACTCTGAGTAGGTGCCTGTCTTTGTGGTTGAGGTGTGTTTCTTGTAAACAGCAGAATGTTGGATCCTGTTTTCTTATCCAATCTCTTAGCCTGTGCTTTTTTATAGGTGAGTTGAGACCATTGACATTAAGTGATATTAATGACCAGTGGTTGTTAACTCCGGTCATTTTTTTTAGTCGTAGAGTTTGTGTGTATCCCTTCTTTGGTTTGTGTTGATGAAGGGTCTCTAGATGCCTGAGTTATTGTGGTCATTATTGGACTCCTTGGTTAGTGATTTTCCTTCTATTACTTTCTGTAAGGCTGGATTTGTGGCTGCATATTGTTTGAATTTGTTTTTATCCTGGAAAATTTTATTTTCTCCATTTATAGTGAACGAAAGCTTGGCTGGGTATAGTAATCTGGGCTTGCATCCATGGTCTCTCAGTTTCTGCAGTACATCTATCCAGGACCTTCTGGCTTTCATGGTTTCCATGGAAAAGTCAGGTGTAAGTCTGATAGGTTTACCTTTGTAAGTAATTTGGCCTTTTTCCTTTGCCGCTCTTAATATTTTTTCCTTATTCTGAATGCTTTGTGTTTTGATAATTATATGGCGAGGGGATGTTTTTTTTTGATCCAGCCTATTTGGTGTTCTGTATGCTTCTTGCACCTTCATAGGTATATCTTTCTTTAGGTTGGGAAAGTTTTCTTCTATAATTTTATTAAATATATTTTCTGGACCATTGAGCTGCACTTCTTCTCCTTCTTCTACTCCTATTATTCTTAGGTTTGGTCTTTTTATTATGTCCCATATTTCCTGAATGTTTTGTGATGAGAGTTTGTTGGACTTGCTGTTTTCTTTGATCAGTGTGTTTATTTTCTCTATGGTATCTTCAGAATCTGAGAGTCTTTCTTCTATCTCTTGTATTCTGCTGATTATGCTTGTTTCTGTAGTCTCTATTCGTTTACCTAGATTTTCCATGTCCAGCCGGCCCTCTGTTTGTGTTTTCTTCTTTGCCTCTATTTCAGTTTTCAAGTCTTGAACTGTTTCCATTATCTGTTTGATTGTTTTTCCTTGGGTTTCTAGGGTATCATTCACTGATTTATTCAATTCTTCAAACTTTCTGTTATATTTCTCATCCATTTCTATAAGGGCGTTTTTTACATGCTGTTTAAGGGCGTCAATAACTTTCATGAAGTCGATCTTTTCTCCTTCTTGATTAAGGTGTTCATGTCCTTCCGTTGTGGGGTCGCTGGTTTCTGGTGGCTTCATGTTGCTTTTCAGTTTGTTGGGCGAATTCTTGCCTTGGCGTCTGCCCATCTCTTCTTCCAAATACTCCCTTATGGATCTTCTTTTACCAGATCAGGTCTCCTTGCCTACCCAACGCGGCCTCCCCAATGTTGGCTCTCCTGGCACCAAGGGATCAGGTCTCCGTGCCCAACCCTGGCTCGTCCCAATGCTGATTCTCCCCAATGCTGGTTCTCCTGGGGCCGAGAGATCAGGCCTCCGTGCTGGTTGGGCAGCTCGCAAACAATGCGCCTACCCTGCTGGGTGCAGGCAGGCCACAGAAACAAAGGAACTGCAGCCCGCCTGGACGCAAAAGAGGGCGAGGGGGGGCGCGGGGCGAAGTGGGGGGGGCTCTGGACGGAAGCTGGGTGTGCCAGGAAGAAAGAGGCAGTAACCAGGGAATAGAGGTCCTGCAGAGAGCCCAAGAAAGACAGGAGGCCAAGGGACCCCCAAGATCCCTGTCCCTGGCTGGCGCCGCGGGCCAGAAACTCACCCCAATGCTGGTTCTCCTGGGGCTGAGAGATCAGGCCTCCGTGCTGGTTGGGCAGCTCGCAAACAAAGCGCCTACCCTCCTTGGTGCAGGCAGGCCACAGAAACAAAGGAAGTGCAGCCCGCCCGGGCGCCCCGAGGACTGGGATCCAGCTCCCAAGGCCACGCGCCAAAAGAGGGCAGGGGGGGGCAAGTGGGGAGGGCTCTGGACGGAAGCTGGGTGGGCCAGGAAGAAAGAGGCAGTACCCAGGGAATAGAGGTCCTGCAGAGAGCCCAAGAAAGACAGGAGGCCAAGGGACCCCCGAGATCCCTGTCCCTGGCTGGCGCCGCAGGCCAGAAACTCACCCCAATGCTGGTTCTCCTGGGGCCGAGAGATCAGGCCTCCGTGCTGGTTGGGCAGCTCGCAAACAAAGCACCTACCCTCCTTGGTGCAGGCAGGCCACAGAAACAAAGGAAGTGCAGCCCACCCGGGCGCCCCGAGGACTGGGACCCAGCTCCCAATGCCACGCGCCAAAAGAGGGCAGGGGGGGGGCCAAGTGGGGAGGGCTCTGGACGGAAGCTGGATGGGCCAGGAAGAAAGAGGCAGTACCCAGGGAATAGAGGTCCTGCAGAGAGCCCAAGAAAGACAGGAGGCCAAGGGACCCCCGAGATCCCTGTCCCTGGCTGGCGCTGCGGGCCAGAAACTCACCCCAACGCTGGTTCTCCTGGGGCCGAGAGAGCTAAAGTACTCTTAAATCTGAAAATTACTTGATTTAAAGATTTTCATTTAAAAAAAAAGATTTTCATTTATGTAAAAGGAAATAATGCAAGACATTTTTCCTGCTTATTATTAAAGAAACCCCATCATTTCTTATATATAAAATTTAAGACATGATCTTGACTCTGTACTCAAAGAAAACCTTCAAACTCTCCTGTGTTGACAGAGGCTTCTGTCCCACCTGTTCCCATTAAGTTCCAAAGAAACACACAGAGGCCTACATTAATTATAAACTGGTTGGCCTATTTGCTCAGACCAACTAATTAACTAATTCTTACATTAACCCATTGTTCTAGTCTGTGTTAGCCATATGGCTTGGTACTTTTATCAGTGAAACAGTCCCATCTTGTATCCTCTGCATCTGGGTGATGACTGCAGACTGAGCCTTTCCTCTTTTCAGAATTCTCCAGTTCTGGCTGCCCTGCCTATACTTCTTGCCTGGCCACTGGCCAATCAGCATTTTATTAAACCACTACAAGTGACAACCTTTACAGGATACAAGTCCATTGTCCCACAGCACTCCCACGGTTTTTTTTTTCAAAACAAGAACTCTGAATATAATCTTCTTAGTTTAGTTTTTTTCCTGACCCATTATCCATATCAACTTGTAACCAAAACTCTAAACAAAGACAAACATCCATAATCCACTTTTTGGGAATGTGGGCATAGTTTTCTAGGCTACTTTCTGCTGATTGGGGGTGTTGATAATCTTACAGTGACCTAAAGAAAATTTAGGATTATGGTCAAGTCCTGACTGGAGTATCCTGTAAGGCTTGGTCCTGCACATGTCAGAGGAAAGTCCAACAGAGGTCCCCCCCTTTCCTTGATCCAACCTGACTTTTCTTAACCCAGAATGAATACACAGGCTCTGATTTCCTATGGAAACAAAAGCAAAACCTCTTCTCCAAAGTAACATATATGGCTTAAAATTTGAAGTCAAGCCATTTAAAAAACACGTATGTTGGGTTAATCCAGCAGCATTTATAATCAAATGTCTTTCAGCAGCTGTTGCTCCTTCCTCAGCCATCAAACAAGTCAAAGACAACACAGTAACATACAGTATCCAGACTCTCTGTGTATTTTCCATCTTTATGTGGTTTTATTTTAAACTCTATTTCTTTTATTTTTAAGTTTTGGTTTTTGAAGACAGGGTTTATCTGTGTATCTCTGGCTGTCCTGGAACTCACTCTGTAGACCAGGCTGTTCTTGAACTCACAGACATCTTCCTGCCTCTGTTTCCCAAGTGCCGGGATTAAAGGTGTGTGCTATCACACCCAGGTACTCTCTTTTTAAAAGGACTTCATCCTTTTTCTTTTCTCTCCCAAGCCTATATATATATATATATATATATATATATATATATATATATATATATATAATTGTAAACCATTTAGAGGTTTTTTTTAAAATCTGAATTTATCTTTACTTTATATCTCTTTTTTTTGACCACATGAGTCTTTAATTTGCTAAGTGATAAGACTAGGATTAAAGCCATGGCTTTGATTGTAGTAATAAGAGCTGCGGCGGGGCTGCGTCCCCAACACCCCAGCCGCCTGCTTGGCTAGCTTATGCCTGAAATAACAACACACAAACTGTATTCATTTAATCACTGCTTTGGCCCATTTCTATCTAGCCTCTTCTAGGCTAATTCTCACATATTAATTTAGCCCATTTCTAATCATCTGTGTAGCGCCCCTAGGTGCGCTTACCGGGAAGATTCTAGCCTATGTCCATCCTGGGTCGGAGCTTCATTGCTTGCGTCTGCCTGGGAGCTGGGAGCATTTGCCCTTGGGTTTAGGGACATCATTTAGGGGTTGATTATAATTAGTATACGATTGAGGGTTGGGGGAGGAATTTTATAAGCTCAGGGATCATTTTGAAAAAAAAAAGAGGGATGATGGGATAATAGATTTGTAATTGTGAGTTACTGTTTTTAGACAAATATATTGGTATAGATTCTTGTATATTGATACAAAGTTAAAGTATATTGACTATTGTATGCATGCATGTTTCTACCTCTGTTTAAAACATTTTTATGTATTGACATATATTGTATTGATATATATATATTGTATATATTTACCATATTGCAGTGTACATTTCTACCTCTGATTAAGATACTTATATAATGTTTGTGTATTGATATATATTTACCTACTGCAATGTATATTTGTACATTGTTTATATTTGGAGGTCATTGTCCTCATTTGTTTCACAGTCGTTTATTGTCTTAGTCTTTAAGTTAGATAGATAATTGAGAATTATATAGATTAATAGTCATCTAAGTTTGTCATTTATAATTAGACTAATCAGGTTCTTTAGATATATAGAGATTATACTCAGTATAGATAATCTTCAACTTCTTCAAAGAGCTGTAGAAAATGGCCTTTAATCTAACTCAGAGTTTTGTGGTAGTGAGACATAATTGCTCCTGGCAACACCACTCTATTCCCGAGAGAATGTTGAGCACCAAAGACACTCCACCTGGAGCCTTTCTTTTTGGCAGAACTGGCCTTGGGGCAAAGAAATGCCCATACCTCAACCACTGACAAAGATACAGAGCGCGCATCAATGGATAAAACAGGACTGTCATATCCTGCCAAGACAGGGTAAGATAGTTTTGAAAAGTTGCTTGCCTTTGAAAATGGTATGTCAGTTATGTTAGGCTTTAGCCAAAGTTGGTTGCTTCAACGCTGCTAATGTGACTTTGGGTCACTAGCCTAGGTAGCTAGTTGTCTCTGTGATTTGTTGCATGTTTTGGAAGTTGTTTTACTGAACTTCCTAATTAACCAGGTAACATTATTTCCCTTCTCAGATCTTTGATGGGGTTGAAGACTATATAGATGTAGTTACTTTTCTCTCATGACTTGGCCAAGTTATTTATTATACAAGACCTAAGCTAGTCAGAATAGGATATTTGTACTTATTGTATATAATTTCATAGTAGGTTTAGAACTCTCTTATTTAAACAAAAGGGGGAGGTGTTACGGGAGGTCCTCCCACTCCTCCAGCCTATCACCGCTGAGATACCAGCCCATTGGGGCGTGGTCTCTCTCCCTTTAAAAAAGCGGCCACTTCCCTCTCCTCTCTCTCTTCACTTCCTGCTCCGCGGCGACTAGACTTCCTTCCTGGTTGTGCAGAGGTCTGATGGTGATCTGTAAGTTTTTTCCCCTTTAAATAAATACCACCCTATTAATCATAATTCCAAACTGGTGTGGCATTGTTTATGACTTACGCCTTCATTTGATGACTGGCTCTACCCCATTCCTTAGCTTTCTGAGAGTCTAGCTTCAAGGCAGAAGTACTGGTGGGAGCCATGTTTATTGCCACAACTCTACATAGTTTTAATGTCACTGCCACCAAGAAGCATGCTGTTAAGTGTATGGTAGTGGGGCCTCTTAAAAGAGATGCAAGGTTTGCTACTTTTTTGTTCCCAACTGCTCAGACTCAAAATAATTACTCAGAAACTATACCATTTGCAATACTGTTTGGCCAATAGCTTAAGAGTATTTCTGGCTTACTCTTATATCTTAAATTAACCCATTTCTATTAATCTGTGCGTCACCACAAGGCCATGGCCTACCAGCAAAGTTTTGGCAGGCTCCAGCACAGGTGTCTGTCCCTGGCGGAGGCTACGTGCCTTCTCCCTGTTTCTGCTTTCCTCCTTCCAGCATTCAATTTAGTTTTCTATGCCTACCTCTATTCTGCCCTACCACAGGTCAAAGAAGCTTCTTTATCCACTAATCAATAAAAGCAACACATAAACAGAAGGACTTCCCACACCACTTCTGCCTCTACTTCCCAAGTACTGGGACTAGAGACATCATTCCCAGTTTTTCTTAAAACTAAAATTATCTATTGAAACCCTCCAGTAGAACATTGACTAAAAGTCCTTAAAATGGACTCTCTGCCATTTACACCTGTTTACCTTCTCTGTCTGGTTTTACACCTGCTACAGCCACAGGGTTATAGCTTGATAGGACACAATTTATCCTCTCACCTTTTTCAAATCAGTGTTTTGTTTCTCACGAGTCCAGGTATTTGTATTAGTCTAATCCATTCACTAGCTCAGAACAGACACTTCAAATGGGCATTTCCACCACCAGTAGTCTACTTGGGGCTCTTCATTACTGAAAAGTCTGGAAGTTGTGTGTGTCTGTGTGTTGGGGTTGAGTGTGGGGGAACAGACCAGAGCCCTGACAGAGACCAGACCTTAGTTTCACTTTACTAGAATGGGACAGAGCTGAGCAAGCAGGTATCATGAAAACCACAACTCATGGGTGACCATCAGCGAGCACCCCCACAAGCCCCTCAGCTAGCTCAGCAGATGCCACCCAGACTTCTGCAGGCATAAGACAGCTTTCCCTACCCTGCTGCTGGAAGGTCCCTAACCACTAGGACTTTCCACCAATCAGCCCCCATATTAATCTTTTTCCACGAATCAACCCCAGGTTAATTCCTCCTCTCTGGAATTTCCCTGAGCTTAAAAAGAGCTTGTGACTGGTAGGCCCAATCCTCTCTATTTAGCCTGTCATGGCTGGGTCCTATAAGGATCTTCTTTAGGGGTTTTCAAGTGCCACCCCAACACTAGAATTAACAAAGCGCTCTTGTTATTTCTTCTCTCATACCCTGATAAATACCTTTCCACTTTTTCATAAATCCACCAAACTTTGTATAGTTTTGCTTTTTGTTTGTTTTTTTCGAGACAGGGTTTGATGTAGTCCAGGGTGGGTTCTGAGACAGGGTTTGATGTAGTCCAGGGTGGGTTTTTTTCGAGACAGGGTTTGATGTAGTCCAGGGTGGGTTCTGAGACAGGGTTTGATGTAGTCCAGGGTGGGTTTTTTTCGAGACAGGGTTTGATGTAGTCCAGGGTGGGTTTTTTTCGAGACAGGGTTTGATGTAGTCCAGGGTGGGTTTTTTTCGAGACAGGGTTTGATGTAGTCCAGGGTGGGTTTTTTTCGAGACAGGGTTTGATGTAGTCCAGGGTGGGTTCTGAGCTCCCATCCTCCTGCTGCCACCTCTCCAGTGCTGGGATTTCAGGGATTTCGGCGCCTATTAATATGTTTTAAGGACGATTCCTTAACCACTAACTCAGGACTTTAAGAGCTTCCCCTCTGAAAAGGACAGGTGGACAATATTTGGGAAACGGGGTAGGAGGTGAGGGGTGGGTGTCTATGGCGCTCGCTAGGGTGAGCATTGTAAGGAGCTTGGCTTCGCTCATTACAACGACGCAGGGACAGACACAGGCTGCTAGGGAAAGATGGAAGGAGTTTTTCCACCGATACAGTAGCCAACGGGACTGTGGTTTGAGGACGTAAATACCGCAAAACCCACCCCAAATAATTCAACGCGGCCTCAGAAGACAGTTGCACAGAATAAAGCTCCCGGGAACCTCCCAGGACAACCAGAGCACGGTGTCGTGCAGGATGGGCGGGTCTGTTCACGCTCCTGGGAGGAGCCATGTGACTCTCCCTCCCTCGCGTCCCCTCCCAGGCGGGCTGCCCTGCGCAGGCGCAACCCCGAGTTACCTTCGGCGGTTACCAGGTAGAGGTACAGCACCATTTCCAGCAGCGCCAGCAGAATGGTGATGGCAAAGTCTAGCATGCTTCCGCTTGCATAGAGTTCCAGGCCGGGGTCGCCCCGCCCCGCCCGCACTGGGCATCACCCCTGTACTGGCTACACCAGTAGGCTATAGCACAAAGCCTTCTCAGGGATAGTCATGCTTCATTGGAGTGAGACAAATGACCCAAGCTAGACACTTTGATGGCTTAAGAGTTAAGCACCATTAAATGCTCCTTGTTTCTCAAAAAAGCTTCTACTAAATGTCTTTGCTTTGGGACAAGGTGTCACAATGTAACCCTGGCTAGTTTGAAACTATGTAGACGAGATTACCCTCGAACTGACAGAGATCTTCCAGCTTTTGCTTTCCTAGTGATGGAATTAAAGGCATGCACCACGGTGGTAGATAGCGGGTAGGTAGACCTCTGGCTGTTAATTCTGATTTGCAGTAAATTGCCCTGGATGTTTTAAGGGTTGGTTTTTAAAATAAAATTTAAAAGGGCTTCCCATCAAAATGATGGTCCGGATCAACAACAGTGAAATGCACAATGCAGGGATATAGCAACAATTTTAAGCAAAAATCTCCCAAGGCAATTGGATCTCACCCTTTCTGGTGTCAGGGATCAAACCACGCCTGTACCTGCTAGGTATCTGAGCCCTTCTGTTTTTCTTTCTTTTCTTCCCTTTCCTTCCTTCCCTTTTTCCTTTTCCTTTCCCCTTCCTCCCTCCCTCCCTTCCTTCCTCCCAAACTAGCTCCTAGCCTAATACCCTTTGAACTGTATTCACAGAGGCAGGGCAGTGTTTTAGAGGATGAATAGCCATCAGTAGTGATGCATTTTAGCATCATACAGTTCTGGGTGTGTTCCAGCACCACATAACGCCAGAGACAAGTAGACATCTACCTCTTCTTTCCCTGCTGTTTTTTTTTTTAATTTTTAAATTATTTTTTATTTTTCCCTCGAGACAGGGTTTCTATGTACAGCTTTGGAGCCGGTCCTGGATCTTGCTCTGTATTCCAGGCTGGCCTCAAACCAGAGAGACCCACCTGTCTCTGCATCCCTAGTGTTGGGATTAAAGGCATCCGTCACCACCACCTGGCAAGAGACCATTTTATATATAAAAGTGTATTTTATCATTTTATGTGAATGAGTGCAAGTGCATGCTTGGAAGAGGGTATTGGACCTCCTGGAATTGGAGTTACTGATGGTTGAGTCACTATGTGGATGTAGAGAACTGAATTTGAATCCTGTGTAAGAGCAAGTGTTCTTAACTGCTGAGCTCCAGCTCCTTTTTTAAAATTAGGAAGATGGGGCATTGTTATAGCAACAGCATCACTTGGGTGCTTTTTGCAATCTTTTTGAGAAACAGTCCTCAAAGCACAGAATTATGACTTTTTTTAACTGATATGATATTGTAAGTTTTATTATAATTTTAAAACATTTATCTGATGTTGGATATGGTTTTATGGATTTAACAAAAGACAGTTTTGACTAATCTAAGCCTGGCTTTGACTGTGCACTGATTTAGGAATCTTGAGGAATTCATGCAGAAAGTTTCTAGTTCTTGTGAAGAGTGTTCACTAAAATGGAGTACTGTGACCAGCTCATGGTACCAAAGTTCATTTCTGTTGTGGTTCTGGATACAGAGACAAAATACCAGCAAGAAGCTGGGGCATCTGTTTTTCACACTACCTTAGCAAAAAAGGAAGGTTGAGACGAGTGCAGAAAACTGATGCATCAAGGCTGGGCATGTAAGCTCAATTTCAGAATATCTATCAGGTTTAAAGTTCAGGATTTAACAGTTAGGTGGATACAAATGAAAAAGATGCTGCATAATAAAAACAAAAGTCAAATTTCATAATCAAAATATTATGGTTAACAAAACATGAAAACTAAAGGTGATTGCTTATTGAGAAAACTTTATAAATAAAGCCTGATGAAATAACACCAATACTCACTTGTGCAGATCATAGGGGATTATCATATAAGAAACAAATACTTCTTGGTTTTCTGTTTACTAACTACTGCATTCAATTCTTTGTCTACTCAAAGAATTGAGTAGAACAACACATTCTAGTCAAACTCCATAAACTAAGAATTACAAGTCAAATGACGAAAGTAATGTCTGCAATGGTCTGTCCTATCCCTTTAATAGACAAGCCCTCCCCACTCTCTCCCCCATCCACGATCCATCTAGGCAAGCAGATCTTCCTTCTACTTCGTCTGTGAGCTTTTTCCCTCTCTCTATAACTTCTCCACTCACCTCCTCCCTTTTCTCTCTCCTCATCCTCTTCTCCGTCCCTCTCCCCTTCCCTTCCACAACCCACCAAATGAATATCCAATCTCACTCTGCATGGCATGCCTATCTGTCTGTCTCTCACCCGACGTGGCTCTTCGTGGGACTGCCAACCACCTCTTGTGGTCCTGGCCCGCTGTCCCTCGGGGAATGGTGCTGTTTTATTTTTACCATTACAATGTCATTTTTTATTAGATTCAAACCATTGTCATATACAAAGCTAGTTTATTACGTACAAAATAAATGTACATC
This sequence comes from Microtus pennsylvanicus, assembly GCF_037038515.1. NCBI lineage: Eukaryota > Metazoa > Chordata > Mammalia > Rodentia > Cricetidae > Microtus > Microtus pennsylvanicus. The sequence goes on along the minus strand of NC_134595.1, from coordinate 1,137,901 downwards.
CTTAAAAAATATCAGAATGTAAATTTCCAAGGGATTAACCAAGTGCAAAATTTTCAACTATTTTTGATCATACTATACAGAACAAATCAAACATTAACTAATATACATTCATTGAAGTTCTTAAAAATATATGACAAAACAAAATACATCTTGTATATAGATTCAGAAGGATGAAAGCAGAATGAATTGTACCAGTGATTTGGTTATCAGAATGCTAATTAAAATTATTTACATCCTTAAAAAGTCTAAAACTCGCTCAACTTTGAACCACCCTTTTTGCATATAAGTACCCAATGAGTGACAGTTTGCAAGTCAATAATCCAACATAAAAAGAGGCTTATTACTATTCCTTTTGTTCATTTAATCAGTTCCAGTGAACAAATGAAAAGGGACATTTTAAGATAAATACACGACTCCTTAAATAGTACCCAGCAGCACAATTTCTAAGGTGGTTGTGGTGGTCAGACAGACAGACAGACAGACACACAGACACAGACACACACACACGGAGTAGGGGGAGATTTCATTCTATAGTCAGGGTAGCTCACAAACTTGAAGCAATCCTCCTGCTGTAGCCTATGTCAGGATTAGAGGTACACTACCATACTCAGGTAAGAAGTATAAAAACTTGTTTTTAAACAAGTCATTTTGGATGTTCAGCTAAGCCTCCTGAACTAGTTAGTGTATATTCATGTATTCAAAAGACTGTCATCCTGTTAAAGCAGAAATGCTTCTAATTAATCTGTCCCAGAAAAACCGTCAAATGAATCAAATATCTTTTTTAATTTTGTCTTAATTTAACAATGAATTTGATAGAGAATGGCTATCTAGAGATCTGATTACTTTTTGCTATTTTTTTGTTTTGTCTCCAACTGTACAAAAGCAATCTGATAGAGAAAGGTAAGTTTATCCTGTAAAAGAATTAGGCAGAAAGTCACATGGCTTCCTAGAAAGTTTTCTTATGTAAATTTGACTATAAGTAACAGCAACTACATATAAAATGCTTTTGGTAGTATCTATGAAGCACAGTCTTTGAGAAGTAAAAGGCAGAATAGGAAAAAGAAATGTTCAAAATGTAAAAGGTCTTCAGCAGTGATGGAGGAAGGTCATTGGCTAATAAAGGAACTGCCTTGGCCCATCTCATTGGTTAGGAGATAGGTGGGAGGAGTAAACAGAACAGAACACTGGGAGGAAGAGGAAGTGAGCTCAGACTCGACAGCTCTGCTCTCCGGAGCAGACGCCTCAGAGAGACGCCATGCCCCGCTCCCGGGAAGACGCACACAATGAAGCAAGCCGCCAGGTCAGACATGCTGAATCTTTCACGGTAAGACCGGTGCTCACAGATTATTAGAGATGGGTTGATTGGGATATCAAAATTAGCCAGTAAGGGCTAGAGCTAAGGGCCAAGCAGTGATTAAAAGAATACAGTGTCTGTGTAATTATTTCGGGGCATAAGCTAGCCGGGCAGGCGGCTGGGGTGTTGGGGACACAGCCCCGCCGCTCTTATTACTACAAATGGCGCCCACGTGATGGACTAAACCCACTTAAAAAAACCTGAGAAGGCTTAAAAATAAGGGAGAGAGAGTTTAACACAGATTTTTGCTGTTTGTTGGTGGCGTGCTGTAGAGAGATTTCCTGATTCGGCAATAGCAGCAGAAAAAACGCTGTGTCATTTCAAAGCGTGGCTTCCTGGGGCTGTGCTGCCAGTGCAAACTCTGGCTTTATGTTTATGTTCCCGCTTGGGATCGGAAGGAGAGTGCTCTGAGACCGTGAGGACGACTCAGAGCTCCCCGCCTCCTTCTGGGCAGAAGGCAGAATCAGGCTTAGGGAGGCAAAAGAGCATGGCGGATTCCTGCCGCCATACAGGGACGTGTTTTCAGACTGCACAGTGCTCTGCGTGTCAAGATTTGGATGTAACTTGGATGAAAAGAATTTCTGTGCTGCACGCTCAGTCTCAGAATTAAAGTGCTGAGTGCCACTCCTACCTGGTAGCCCCAAGAGGCTTCCTGACTCAGCTTTAGCTGCAAAACCCTGCGGCTCATTAAGAGGTCCTGCCACAAAACACTTAAACAGTGTTGACGAAAAGCTGAACGCATGCTTTTCGGTTTTCAGCCGTAGCAGGAAAAAAAAGCTGTGCCATTTAAAAATGCTGTGCCATTTGAAAATGCCGGCTTTCTGGGCCATCCTGCCAGGCCAAACTCTGACTGTTTGAGACAGGAGGGCCGGCTACTGAGAGAGGACTTGAGTGTTGTCTGTTGTAGCTCGCTGTCTGGCAGGGACCTTGAAACGCCATAGAGGTGTGGCTATAAACATGGCTGCAGCCTGTATATCCGCCATGAGGCTGGAAAGCTAAGGAATGGGCTACATCTAGCCCGCAAAGCCACGGCTTTAGTCCTACTGATATTGCTTGGTAAATTAAAGGCTCTTGTGGTCAGAAAAAGAGAGATACACAGTAAGGAGAGATTCAAAGACAAAGAAAAATTTTAAATGATTTACAGTGTTAAAATATATGCAGACTAAAAGTTAAAATTCTTAAAGTAAACCTCTGTGACTTCAAGGTGTGGTAGCACACGCCTTTAATCCCAGTGCCTAAAAGGCAGAGACAAACAGATCTCTGTGAGTTCAAGGTGTAGTAGCAAACACCTCTAATCCCAATGCCTGGGAGGCAGAGACAGGCGGATCTCCGAGAGTTCAAAGACAGCCTGGTCTACAGGGTTATTCCAGGTCAAAGATATGCGCTCAAAAAGCAAAAAGTTAACCTAGGAATGTCACAGCTTAGATTCTTAAGTGCCTAGTGATTTAAAGGTGCAAATCAAAAGTGCTCCAGGATAGTAAAAAATTGCAGATTCACAATAGGACAGATTCAGACCACTAAATGAGTCACACTGTTGCATGAATGTACGTAGGCTTGGGAGAGAGAAGAAAAAGAATATAGAGAATAAAATTAATGGTTTTAAAAAAAAGGTAAAGTCTTTAAAGAGACAGAGTACAGATAGTTAAGAGATTAAAAGAAATAAAGAAAAATAAGCCATGTAAAAATGGAAAATTCACAGAGAGTCTGGATTATGTACATTGTGTTTTCTTTAAAATTTTTGACTGTGAAGGAGCTAAGTTCAGAGAGACATTTCATTATATGGGCTGCCAAGTGGAACCAGAACGGATATCATGAGGGTATGATTTCAGAATTTGGATCTAAGGATATGATACTTTGGAAAAGAGATTCTTCTTTTGTTTTCACAGAGGATCAGACCTTGTGGATTGCATCTATCCAGATTTGGTATGATGGACCACGTCCTCCTGAAGGTTTGCTGTGAACATCTTCAGAAAATTGCTTTGCTCAACTGCCAACTGAGATGAAACTAGCACACAGGTTATACCATGAAAGACCTAATTAACGACGCCCCCATTCAGCAGGAAGCAGTTTGGAGAGAAAAAACTGCGCCCATGTTCCCAAATATTGTTCATAAATGTTCTTTTACATTTAAAGGGGGATATGATATAGATATGAATAATTTGCATTAGTATAGATTTTGCTTTATTGATAGAGATTTAAGGTCAATTTTGTTATATGTATAAGTGTTTCTGATCTTGATTGTGTAGTTCATTTAAATATGTACTGCATAATTAAGAAATATAGGTTGTTAATGGATAATCATCGATAATAGTAAAGCTTGTAGTCATGTTAGTTAATATTTTTTAGATGTGCGTAGATATATTTTAGATATTCTTCATGTCTTTCAAAGATTACAGAATAGGACATTTAATGCTTTAATAAATTAGGACTTTTTATGACAATGAGACACTCTGCTCCTGGCAGCACCAATCTACTTCAAGAGGAAGATGGGCATCGAAGAGGCACCTTATGGAGTTTGATAGCCATTTGGGCAAGAAACTGCTCTTGCCTGGACTATTGCATAAACTGGACACAGAGAACCCGCAGAGAGAGGACTACTAAACTTGCCTAAGGTGAGATGATCTTTCGGGGTTCCTGATTCATGAAAGAGTCTGCGAGACATTCTGCAGGACACAACAGAAAGTGACTGAACTGACTTTGAATTTTCCTGCTTTATGGAAATGTCTGCTGGATACCATGGGCCTGAAGGCTGAAGATGGATGCCCCAACGGTACAGAGGAACTTTGGGTGACTGTCCAGGCAGCGAGATGTCTCTGTCATTTCTAGAGTTTTAAAAGTTGCTTTTTTCTTGTTTGCTTAGGTAGTATTGTATCTTTCTGGAGTCTTTGATGGAGTTAAGAATAGTTAGTTATAGTTTTCCTTAGTTATGATAAAGATTATTGTAACTTTTACTTGATAACTGTTTTGTTATATGTAATTTTGCTATGTTAAAGTTAAAGCCTTTTTTTTTTGTTTAAACCAAAAAAGGGGAAATGATGGAGGAAGGTCATTGGCTAATAAAGGAACTGCCTTGGCCCATCTCATTGGTTAGGAGATAGAACAGAACAGAACACTGGGAGGAAGAGGAAGTGAGCTCAGACTCGACAGCTCTGCTCTCCGGAGCAGACGCCTCAGAGAGACGCCATGCCCCGCTCCCGGGAAGACGCACACAATGAAGCAAGCTGCCAGGTCAGACATGCTGAATCTTTCACGGTAAGACCGGTGCTCACAGATTATTAGAGATGGGTTGATTGGGATATTTGGGATATCAAAATTAGCCAGTAAGGGCTAGAGCTAAGGGCCAAGCAGTGATTAAAAGAATACAGTGTCTGTGTAATTATTTCGGGGCATAAGCTAGCCGGGCAGGCGGCTGGGGTGTTGGGGACACAGCCCCGCCGCTCTTATTACTACACAGCAGTAAGAGTCGTTGTAAGGTGCTGGTGGTGGCTCATGCTTTTAGTTACAGTACTTGGGGGGCAGAGGCAGGTGGATCTCTGTGAGTTCAAGGCCAGGCTGATCTACAAAGTGAGTTCCAGGACAGTCAGACCTACACAGAGAAACCCTGTCTTGAAAAAAAATATAGAGCTACTGTAATATACCATAATCTTGGAATGAGTGTAAAACTATATGCAAGTCATTAGGGATTACCTAACAAAACATTTAAACTTCCAAAATCTTTTTTCTTTAATTCCAATATAATACAAATTTATTTTCAATTAAATTTAACTACTGTTATCTTTCTGACAGAATTACTTCTGTTTAGCAAAATAATTATGTATATTCTTGAAAATCTCAGCACTTGAGAGGCAGAGGTAGATGGATGGAGTTTGCGACCAACTTCGTTGACAAGGATACATCCAGGCCTGCCAAGACTACAACAGTAAGAATCTGTCCCCCAAACAAAAAACAAACCAAAAGGAAAAGAAAAAAAGGAACATTAAAGCGTAATTCTCAATTTGACTACACTATAAGAAAGCATGTAATTTTAATATGTCAACAGAATATATTACTTAAATAATCTTAAATAAAGTAAAGACTTACAGAGAACACCTACCTCTGCTTCCCGAGTGCTGGGATTAAAGGTGTGTACCACCACTGCTCTGTAAGACTTCTTTTAAAAATAGTACTTTAATCAGTAAAACTTCTCAGTCTCATTTAAATCCTAACTGTTCTTAGTCTCACGTTAGATTGCTCGTTTACAATAGCACTATAAAGCAGTGAAACACTTTGTAACTATTATAATAATGAATAAGTATAAATTACTAAAAAACTCACTATAAAAGCAAATACAAGCCGGGCGATGGTGGCGCACGCCTTTAATCCCAGTACTCGGGAGGCAGAGGCAGGCAGATCTCTGTGAGTTCTAGACCAGCCTGGTCTACAGAGCTAGTTCCAGGACAGGCTCCAAAGAGAAACCCTGTCTCCAAAAACCAAAAAAAAAAAAAACAAAAAAGCAAATACACAGCAGCAGCACTTCTTTAACAGTCACCTTTGTAACATTAATTAAATTATTTACTTTCTTTTAAAATGAAGGCTTTCTACATTGTCCAAGCTGATCTTGAACTTCCCAGCTCAGGTGATCCTTCCATCTCATCCAAGTAATTGGAACCATGTGTATGTGCCACTCTGCCTAATTTTTCAAATGATGAAATTTGGCTATTCTTATGTTAATTTATGCAAGATATGTATTTTCAAGGTTAACAAGGTTTCATAGACAAAAGAATATCGAATCAGTGACTTTCAACTTGCTCTGTGCATTAGGGAAAGATATATGCCTCTGAATTTGTGTCTTTTTGACACTACAAGAATTATCTTCATGTGTCCAAATCTTGCAATGTGTTTAAAAACCACTTCTGTGTTGTTTCAGTAAAGGTACTAGTCTAAAAAATGTGTCTAATGAATAACTATTGCCAAAAAAAAACTTAAGTTGATAATGTGGCTATTTTTATATAAGGTTTTTATAACAAATAAAACCACATAATTTTCATATAACCAAAAAGCAGAGATATAAATCCTATATTCTATGATGGTCACATGATTTTCAAGAGATAAAAATGTATCTACAATTTAGGCACAAATTCATTTATATACATTATATGTACATACATATATTTATAATTTTTTTTATTTTCGAGACAGGGTTGTTCTGTAGTTTTTCTATATTTATAATTTTTGAGAGCTGGGATTGATTGAACCCGTGAAAGTCCCACCTATTACTGAGGCATAGCCTACTGATGAATCCTACAGGTAGGTCTGATCTGCACCCTCAAACTAGGAACTACTCTGTGAGCTGAGGTGCTGAGTTCAGTGGTAGAACTCTATGTGTGAGGCTCTACACTGTCTCAGTGTTGGAGTAAAGAATCCCATGCCAAACCCAGGACCTTATATCAAAGTGTTCCATCACTAAGATATATCCCTAGCCTAAATCTCTCAGATGTTTATGCTCTATTAGTTCTAACTTCTAAAACCTATGAAAAAATTAAAGAATATTTCATACAGAGGCATACCTGCAAACATCACCAAAAGTATTTAGGAGGATTTACTCAATGCTTTCATAGTGGGAGAACTCTACTCATTATATCTTCAATGCTATAAGACATCTGATTCTGTTTTTCTTTTAGTACTGATTACTAATGCTTTTTATTCTTGCCTAACATGCGAGAGGCCCTGAGTTCACTCCCGAATACTGGAAAAAAAAATTTACACTTTTTGTCGAAATATTGGTGTGGAAAATATTGAGTTAGGAAATATTAATAGCAAGCAGACAATATTATTAGAGGTAAATGTAAATTGTGATTTTAAATATGAAATTTTAAATACGATAAAATCAATAAACTTTTCAGTAATGAAAAGGAAATAGAGTGGTTCTGTCCATATGAAACAAAGACACTGCCTGGTGTTGGGAATAATCAGTGGCACAGAAAATGCTGTATTTAAATTATGTAAGTAATAAGTAATATTAAAGCCTGATAGCATTGTATTGTTGCCTAATGTCATCAGAAAAGGCACTTTGAGGAAAATTTTCAGAACAATGTTTATATGGGATCATCTAAAACAAACAAAATGCTACGTACATGACATGCACACAAATTAGGAAAAAGTACTAAAAAAGAGTATTTGCTGCCAGTGGGAAAAGAAGTTTCTGTTAGAGACAGAACACTTACATCAGGGTTTGGGTCTAGATGAAAAATGTACATATCACTCAAAAAGTGTAAAGATAGGGTTAAGAAAATAGGTTTAGCAATGTGAGAACACCTTCAGACACACATCCCAGATATAGGTATTACACATATACCTTGTTCATATCCAATACAGTAAAAGTCTCATGTTTTTATTGAAAAGGAGGCAAAGATGACGCTACTTACTTTATAAACAAATTTTAAAAAGAATTGACAGCTCAAAATTCAATTAAAGCTTTCCTTAGAGATATCTTTAGTAAGAATAATGTTATATTTACAGGTAAATGTCATGCCTCTATCAACACTAAGCAAAAACTGGCACTCAGTTTCACTTTCTTAGGATATTTGAAAAGAATATAATGAAGCTCAGACTACGAGTCAATCCTCAAGTCTAAATTCTAATTTTGTGGGCACACTTACTCTTTAGTAGTATGTAGCACTCCAGTGTCAGCGCTGTGAAGAACAGTGCCATGTGTATCACAAGGAAAAAGAGAAACTTCTCCTCACACACGAGGATGTAACTGTGACTAAGGGAAATTAACAGAAACTTCTTTCACAGGCAACACTGGCTAGAAAGTTAATGCTAATCTTTATTTTTGCAGTTCCTTAACTTTCATGTTCTGATTTGTTCTTTTTCTTCAATTTTATAATAACAGAATACTGACTGGGGGGAGTTATATATTACAGTGTTTTATTCTCTAAGTACATACAGCAAATTGTATAAATATGCACACACTGCCACCACCAACAACAGCAAAACAACTTCTGACCTCACTTTCCAAAAGAAAGAACATTATCTTAGCATAAATCTCTTATTACCTGAGATTTTAATATTCATCATTATTACTATCAAGAAACAAAAGCAGATGAAAAGTCCTGAAAAGATGAACTGACACCAACAGCAGCCAAGATGAGATATTATACCCATTAACTAAAATATCCAGCTATCAATCCATTCTAATAATTTCTTCCAAACTTATGAAAGTTTCTATGGATAACAGCTACACTCCACTGTAAAAGTGCATCTTCCTAGTGATATTATCTAGTGACTTTTAATTTCATGGCTATAATGTTTACGTGAGGAATATATTAACTCAGGTAACAGCTCCGCTAGATTTGCTTATTTTAATTAATACAAAAGTTCATATTGGCTGGGTGGTGGTAGTCACACCTTTAATCAAGAGGAAGAATCAGACAGATCTCTGAGTTCTAATACAGCCTGGTCTACAGAGTGAGTTTCAGGGCGATACAGAGAAACCCTGTCTTGAAATACAAACAACGATAACAAAACAAAAAGTTCATTATTCAAGAATAGAGCTAGCATTTTCTAAACCTCAAAATAATTAAAAGGAATAATTCTCCTTTAACATCTAACATTGATTGTACATGGGTCAGACCTATATAAAACTGAGCATAGCTTCTTGTTTATGAGCCATGAAAGAGCAGCATGCGTGGATAAACTGCCAAAAGAAACCCTTACCAAGTCTTGATTTGGAGTCAGTTAGTACCTGTCTTTGTTTCTTCTGTCTCTTTCATACATGCTAGAGAGTAAACCCAGGATCTTGAACAATATAGGCAAGCATTCTGCTACGGACTGATAACCAATCATTGCCTGGCAGTGGTGGCACAAGCCTTTAATCCCAGTATTTGGGAGGCAGAGAGGCAGGTGGGTCTTTTTGAGTTTAAGGCCAATCTGATCTACAGAGTGAGTTCCAGGACAGTCAAAACTATACAGAGAAACCCTGTCTTGAAGAAAACGAAACAAAACAAAACACAAACCCAAAAATAAAATATATAAATAAAAAATAAGCCCAACAATAAGAAAAAATCACCCAATCATGTTGGTTCTGACATGAACTCCTCCCGGTCCAGTATGTGGAAACTGGGGGAGCAGAAATGAAAAGAACTGTTTCATGTACCATAATCATCTCTATTGACTCCTGACACTTCCAACAAATTCCTGAAGTCTTTCAAAAAGGAAATCATCACATTTACACAAATTCTACTTTTCTACCAGTTGATATCAGTGCCATTTGAAGCTATTTTTTCCAGAATCAGACAATTTTAACTTATTAAACAGTGATTTTACAGTGTTTTAGTAATCCTGACCAACAACATTTCAAAATGTTGTAAAATTTTCCTAAACATAGTCTTTTACACCTATATTTTTAAAAACTTATTTATGGGATTATAAAGAAAAGACCATAGGATACTGTGGTCAATAGGAGAGGGAAAATGAAAAATCAAAATTTCTTCAGGATTCAACTGAAAAGACAATCAGGTATAAGGAAATGTATGATCAGCAGAATAAAAGAGAATATAATTTTGAAAGGCTACCATTGTAAAATCATCTGTTGTTGCCCATAAATCATTTTAAGAAAATTATGCAGTAATTCTTTCCTGAAAATAGGCTCAATATATAAATTTCCATACAACTTCAGAGATTCACCAATCTTCCCAAAGCCTGTGGAATCTCAGATTGCCAATACTTGTAGTTGTAAAACTTCTCTAACCTAATAACTCAAAAGTCAATTTCACAAAAAAATAAATAACAATTACTTTGAATTCCAAATTAAATCAATCAACATTTTTACTTAAAAAATTAGACATAATGTAATATTTAACAAACAAATAGCTATCATCCAAACAGTTGTATATAACATGCAATAAAAGATATTACTTTATCTAAATGGCTACTCTGAATTATGCAGTGTTACTCCATCTTTCACGACCTCTTAGAACATCACTGACAACTCATGATCATCAGGATAGAAAGGATTAACCACAAAGAGAGTACAGTTTTTGCTTAATAAAGACAAATTCACAAAATTTTGAATTTCACACATGTAAATTGTGCTGCAAATGTTACTAAAGGACCAGCTGACCAGGGCCACAGTCAGCATTTTTGTTTAAATATACTGTTAATGAAGTACACTCGTCAAAATTATCTCTAGTTTTTCTTTTTCCTATTCAACTTTTGTTATTTCAGAATAATAATACAATTTAGTAATTTTTTATTACTAATATATTAAAGGTAGGGAAATAAACCAATGTTTATTTCAGTATTTGTATTTAATCCAATTATACAGACCTAAAATTTTTGAAAACTCAATTGTACAACAAATGCCTAAAAGGTTATGCTTTTAATGAAATGGTGAGTAAAAAGAAAAATGATTATCTGAAGAATACATGAAAAGCCACACATCTCTCAACTCTCCATCATCTATGCTACTTTATCAGAAATGTCTTAAATTTTGCTACTAAGATTAAGGGAATTAAATCTAAGTATATAATATTAGAAGTTTGTTTTTTTAAAAATTGGATTTAATGATTTAGGAATGGATTACCAAATTGAATCAAATATATTTTCTCAATTCAACTTTAGTACTGGTTAACAAAACTAGACTCATTGCTGATGAAACTTTTAAAATTGATTTAATAGAACCTACAACTTTATTTTTATTCTTTATTTACTTAATTTTTGTGGCAAGGTCTTGCTATGTAGCCCAGGCTGACCTTGAACTTAAGATCCACCTGCCTCAGCCTCTACAACTCAACCTACATCTTCACAAATATCAAACCGTCGTAATCTTTAAACGTTTTTAAAGATAAAATCCTTGAAGACTTCCAGCGAGTAGAGCACAGCTAAAGTGACAAAGCAATAACTGGAGTTTGGTTTTCCATCACAGGAAGTGGGAATAACAATCATTTGAAATCTTGAGTATTATATTCAGTTTCTCCAGCTGAAATCTGGCTGAGTCGCTTGCTAGATCCCCACAATTTTCGAGAAAGCTGACCCGAACGCATCTGTTTAAGGTAATCCAGAGAAATGAATAGATGTTAAGAAAAATGAATATACATAAAATCAATATATGTGACACTGAATTTGTAAAGTGCAGAACAGGTTTTGTTAGCAAAATTGCTAACATTTTAAAAGATTCTTGATTAATAACTGCAGTACAAGAGACTGAACTCAAGGCCTCCTCTTGTTAGGCAAATACTCTAGAGCATGGAGCTATATCCCTTTTTTAGACAAAGTCTCACTAGTCGCTTGGTCTGACCCCGAACTCACCCAGTAGGCAGGCAGACCTTTGCTTATGATTCTTTTACCTTAGCCTCCCAACTAGCAAGGATTACAGGTGTGCACTCAGAGTTCTACGTAATCATCACAGTAGCAGGGGAAAGATGGGGGCAATTCAGGAAACTATCAAGAACCTCAATGTTAAATGGAAACACGTTTAAAATGTTTTTAACTCTCTTGTTACATATTTATTTATTTTATGCAAATGAGCGTGTGGCCTACATGTGCCTGGTGCCTGTGAAGGTAAGAGGGTGTGAGTTTTCTTAGACCTGGAATGACAGACAGCCGTGAGGTTCTGCTGCGTGAGTGCTTGGAACTGAGCCCCAGCTGCAGAGTAACAAAAGTTCTGGCCTGCTGTGACGTCTCTCTAGCCTTTTGCTGTGGTTGTTTTGACAGCAGATCTGGGTACACAGCCCTAGTTTGCCCAGAATTTACTATGTACACCAGGCTGGCCCCTAAATTGTGGTGATTCTCTTGCCTCTGTCTCCCAAGCACTGGGATTATAGGTATGTATTACCACTCAGCTTAATATCTTCTCTTGAAGAAACACCTGTAGATACAATATTACATTTCTCAGGAAAAGCTAAGAGTGTCACAAAAAATGCAATGACTACTTTAATTCTATATAATAAGTTTTCTGGGGGAATCATTAAGTTACCTGGTGTGGAGTCATTACGTTTTCTGAGGAACAAATGTCAGATCCATGAAAGACTATTAGGCAAGTAAATTTTTTGTTACAGTAAACTCACTGTGAATAAGGATATGGATATAAAATATTTGTAGTTCCAAATTAAAAAACAATGCCTTTATATAATAAATAACTCATGCTTTGTAATTATGAAATCAAATTAGTTTTACTGTTAGAACCTATATTTTATTTTTATAAGAACTTTTATGCCTCCAATCTGCATAGTACTCTTGAGTCTTGATTTGGAGTAAAATATTTTTCTCATTCACATAGTGATACAAAGACCAATCCATGAGCATGCTTTAATTTTATCATAGGATAAATATACCACTTAACAACTTTATACTTTGGCTTTTTCTGAAACATCAAATTTATGTTTCAGTTTATTCATAATGGAGACTTCTGAATCAGCTAGAATGAAGGACCGAAGGAACCCACAATAGTAAGGAACCCACAATAGTAAGGGAGAATCCATGATGCTGAATTTTACCTCGGCTGGCTTGCCAACACCTACTACAATCAATTTGCCATCTTCTAAGCCTACAAGAATGTGGCTGCATTCTTTGGTTACGGAAACACAGTAGATAGGTAATCGCATGGCTAATGGAGTGATGCTGAGATTCAAACTAAAAAAGATAAAAACAGATGTAGTTACATACACAGAGGATGGATACACAGAAGGTTATACAGGAAGGCAACTTCGTCATCTACCTTTGCACTTCAACTTTACAGATGTACCACATCCCCAACTGTAGTTCATTTTCTCATAATTTCCCTAAGTTCATCTCCATTTCAAATCCTATTAATTCTTAAACAATACTCTTCTGATTATTCAGATCCTAGAAATTCTTAAACTCTTCTGCAAATACAACTTCTCTTTTTGTTGTTGTCTGAGATAGGGTCTTGCTATGCAGGCTAGGATGACTTTGAACTCACAGTCCTCTTGAACGTGCTACCTTAACTGGCAACTTCTAAAGAGTCTTAAACCCTTCAAGGTCAATTATTATAAACACCACAATACCAAGAATTTAAGTTCTTTCATTAAATGCTTTTATCTGTAATTAAAAGGTGAATAAAAAGTCCCAAAGAAAGTACATGTGTGTGATATTTGAGGTTAATAAAACAGGTCTTTTTTGCTTTGTCTGATATTCCATTACAATAAATGCCTTCGGTTATTTAAAGATTAGAAAGTGGAGAACCCAATGACTTAGGTATATTTATATGTGTGTGTGTGTGTGTGTGTGTGTGTGTATGTGTGTAATTAAAACTAAAGGAGTCCATTGGTTTTTCTAATTTGCAAATCTTCTTGTTAGAAGACTCTTAAAATCAGGATGAGAGAGAGAAAAAAAAGCAAAGCTATCATTGGAAAAGGGACTGAGTCCCAAATGCTGATATTGTAAGTATATTCCAGCATGCTCAGAACACTTGATGCAAATGTGTGCAAGGCTGGTACATATATGAAGCTCAGAGGACAACCTCAGGTGTCTGTTCTCACCTTCTATCTTTTATGAGACAAGGTCACTGTGGTAATTTCAATGTAACTGACCCCCATAAGGGCGTGCACTATTAGGAGGTGTGGCGTTGTTGAAGTGGGTATGACCTTATTGGAGGAGTGTGTGTCACTGTGGGGGTGGGCTTTGAGGTTTCCTATGTTCAGGAACCACCCAGTGTCTCAGTTGAATCCCTGTTGCCTACAAGATGTAGGACTCTCAGCTACTTTTCCAGCACATCTGCCTGCATACCACCATGCTCCCTACTGAACCTCTGAACTGTAAGTTGCTACCTCTTCTTCAGACAGTTTGAACATTTTAATTTAATTCAATTACCTGTGAAGCTCTCTTATAGACAGGAGCCCTTGTACGCTGCCAGTGATTACATGCTCCCCAATGATGCACATGTCTGATATTTGCTCATTCAGGACTTGAGACCCCAGATACTTTCCATTTACAGAAAACACATGTAACATGTTCTTATCCTATAAAGAAACAGGAAAGTTTAGGGACCTTGCATAAAAGTTGAGTTTTCATATTGTCAATTAAAATATAACAAATCAGAAAGATTTCTGGAATAAAAACATGACTGTATTCAAAGAAAAAGTATACAGAAAATTATCAGATTGACTTTAAATCATTATTGCCATGGAAACAACTATGCGTTAAATCGAAGAGTTAAAATATTCCAGTTCAAAAATATTTCACATTCCTAAAAAGATGTTTCTTATATTTAAAAGCTTTACTATTAGAAGGAAATGAATATATGGAGATCCAGTTTATTTCTACACTGTCTTACCTACAAAAGAAATGTTGGCTATCACTGCTACTTGAAGTTCATGATATACCTAATACTACCACTGGCACTGGTGGCACACATCTTTAATCCCAGCACTCAGGAAGCAGAGGCAGGTGGATCTCTTAGTTTGAGGCTAGCCTGGTCTAGAGAGTGAGTTTCAGGACAGCCAGTGCGATACAAAGAAACTCTTGTCTTTTTTTTTTAATTGCTTTTTGTGTATGTGGGGTTAGGTAGTTAATCTAGGGTTCCAATGCTTGCAAGACAAGCACTCTACCAACCAAGTTACATCCTTAGCTAAAAGAAATTATGTTTGAGGGGGCTGGAGAGATGGCTCAGAGGTTAAGAGCACTGACTGCTCTTCCAGAGGTCCTGAGTTCAATTTCCAACAACCACATGGTGGCTCACAACCATCTATAATGAGATCTCGTACCCTCTTCTGGCATGTAGACAGACAGACATGAAGACAGAACACTGAATACATAATAAGTAAATCTTAAAAAAAAGGAATTACATTCGAAACCTTGTATAATATTAGGTCAAAAGAAATATCTGAAGTAAAATATAAATATCAGGACCATAATGTGGTAGAAGTCTATCTAACAATGAGAAAGAACAACTGAACCATAGAAAAGCTGCCCTTGCAGTGAGGGGAGAAAACATTAGTGATGGTCTACACCTGCTGCACAGAAGCAAATACCTTGAGAACGGGCTTCTCCGCCAAGCTGGAATAGATGACAATGTGTCCTTCCCAAGAGACAGCCAAACTGGGAATGGTCAGGAACAGGGAACTCTCACAAGGTGGCCGTAAAGTCCTCATGTATTGACCTTTCTGAATGGTATGTATAATCACAGTACCATCCTATACACAGAAGATTCCAGAGAATGAAAAACACAAAACAACAAAAAGGAGAAGGCGAAGAGGCTGAATAAAGAGATGTGGGAAAGACACTGAGGAAATAATTACCCCATAGATGAGTTATATGCTTTAGGTAAAACCCTAATCTTAGGAAATAATTACCCCATAGATGAGCTATATGCTTTAGGTGAAATCCTAATCTTAGGAAATAGTTATCCCATGGATGAGTTATATGCGTTAGGTAAAACCCTAATCTTAGAATTTTAAGTGGCATATCATCTTATAGAGTGCCATCTTCCTGAACTAGTAAGGCCAATAAGATCCCCAAATACAACATAGCCTCTTTTAAGTTTATTCTCTCTGTATTACTCTACGTTAACAATGCTCAAAATAAATATTAAAAATATTCTATTTCCATAAAAACTTTTCAAATATAAACATTGTTACACAATTTATAGAAAAAGTATTATTTCTTAGAGGTGAGATCTTACCCTTGACCCTGATACTGCCATGTCAAGTTCAGTGCTGATGCCCACACTCAATATCTCATCAGTGTGTCCATAAAGAATCTGAAAAGGTTTAGATGCTAAGCCCACAGCAGTGCCTCCCTAAAATTAAAAAAGAAAAGCAAACGTGAAATGTGTCTTGTTGTTTTTTCCCTCCACTCACAAGCCTCTTGTTTTTGTGTTTTGTAACAAAGTTTATACTATATTCAAACATTCTCTTAACAAAGTAATGAGATAGGTAGTTTGAACCACTGAGTCACTCACAGTAATACTCAGTCCAAACCTTACACATAAAGTATTAATGATGACTTCTTATATTCGTTTTTCCAAGTTATTTGCTCTTTTAACCTACAAATGAATTCTTCCTTAATTTAAACTAATATTATATAAATGAATACTTATTAGAGCAGTAGTTCTCAATCTGCGGGTTGCAACTCCTCTGGGGGGTCGCATATCAGATATTTACATTACAATTCACAACTGTAGCAAAGTTAGTTATGAAGTAGCAATAATTTTAGAGTTGGTGATCACAACAAGAGGAACTGTATTAAAGGGTTTTAGAATTAGGTAGGTTAGAACCACTGTCCTAGAGCCTGTACTTTAGGGACATCAATTATATTTATTCTGATTGCCTTTAATTCATATGTATGTGTCTGTGTGAATGTATGCCTCTTGTGTGAATGCCTGTGGAGGTTAGAGATGGCATTAGATCCCCCAGAGCTAGAGTCACAGGCAGTTGTGAGCAGTCTGATATGCGTGCTGGGAATCAAAACTGGGTCCTCTGGAAAAGCAGCAGCGTTAGTCTCAGAGCCATATCTCTAGCTCCTGTCTTTAATTTCTATAGTGATCATTCTTTTTCTTAACTGTCTATGCACAGTACCTTGCTCTGTTGTTCTTGGCCTTACTCCCTTGAGACATGGAAAGCAATGAATCTAGAGCTGTTTTTTGCATAACCTGGCTGACAATAAGTACCAACAATCCTCTTCCTAGAAATCTAATTATGCGCCATCACCAAAGATGCTTTAAACACTTATTAGGACTTCATGCATGCTATGCAGATGTTCTACCACTGAGACATGTCCCCAGTGTTTTAAAAAATAATTTTTGAAACCCGAGTGTCGTGACTTTAAACTATCACTTTGTAGCCAGGCAAGCCTTAACTTTGTGATGCATCTGCCTCAGCTTCCACACAGGCTGAAACTGCTCAAGAAAATTTCTCTATAATGCCTTAGTCATTAAACCTGCCTTGTTTACATTTACTTTATATTCGAAGAAATATCAGTTGTGTGTCATATTGTTTTATTCTTATTTATTCTAGATAAGTCTGTTTAGACCCTCTGTTTTTATATTACACATACATATACCTGTAAACTCTACTCTTTGGGATACATGTAATTTATCCTATAAATTTCACTTAATATTTACAAAACACATCATTCTTGTATCAAGTAATTAAAGTAACAGAAAACTTTACAATTCAAGTGAAAGAAGAAACACTTATTAAATTCATCCAATAAAGGTTGCATATCCAAATATTAAACATCATAATGACAAAACAAAATTGATCTTTTACTTAAGAATACAGAAAAAAGTGAGGCCTTATTTTTAAAAAAAGAGAAAAAAATTATAGTATTAGCAAGTAAAATACAACGGCAAAATGTGGTAGCAATGAAAATGAATAATGTTAATTTGCTATATGATTCATAGCAGTTCAAATCTAAGAAATTTCTTGATTTACTCATTTAGAAAAAAGAAAAGGAAACTCTAAAAGGAATTACAGAGGACACTGTTGTTAATACTCAGAAAATGAGATCAGATAACGGCACTGTACAAATGTTAAACATTCTCATTTTAGCAACTGCACCATGGTGGTAAGAATGACTTTTTATCAAGATGGACCTGTATGTAAAGGTACTTGCTAGCAAGCATGATATCCAAAGTTTGGTCCCCAGAACCACCCATGGTGGAAGAAGAGAACTGATCCACAAAAGTTGTATTCTGACCTTCACATATGCACCATGGCATGTATGCATTACCCCCATACACGTAAATAAATAACCATAATAAAAATTTAAAAAGAAAATCTTTGTTCTTGGAAGACATACATAGATGTTATCAATGGAATAGGAAGTACTGCCAACATTTAAATCAGTGAGAAAAATAAACATGCTGAAAGGGGAAAGATATTGAGAATGTTAAGACAAAGGTACGAGTGTATTGTTTTTGCAACTTTTCTATAAGTTTGAAATTTCATTAAAATTAAAAAGTTTACCAAGATAGAAACCAACTAAATATAAAACACAATACTGATAAAAACTGACAGCAAACACTATCAAGCGGCAAAACTGTACTGTCATTTTCAATCAAAATCAGACATAAGTCAGGATGTTCACTATCATGTTCTAACTCTACTGCAATGTAATAGGATAATAAAATAAAACAATATATTGGAAAATTGGGAGAGTGACCATTATTTCTAGATCACATGATGGTATAGCTACTTTAGGGTCAGAAAATCCAAGAATGTTATAATTATAAATTTAAAAATGTGGTAAAGTTAGTGAAAATAAGATAAACATACATCACTGATGGTGGTAGTGCACACTTTTAATCCCAGTACTTAGGAAGCAGAGGCAGGTGGTGAGTTAGAGGCCGGTCTGGTCTACAGAGGGAGTTCCAGGACAGCCAGGATTATACAAAGAAATCCTGTTTCAAAAAAAAAAAAGGATAACCATACAACAACCGATCATGTTACTGCACAACTTTCCTTCATAGTAGTGAAAATAAGTAAGAAATGAACATTCTTCTAAAAGTACCAAAATAGTAGTAAAATTGTGCCATTCAGAAGTAAATATAGCATAGTATAGAACACAAATGGAAATAAAGTGATTAAGGGATTATCCAAAGAAATTAAAAGGGTATAAGATAAATAATGAAAAGGTATTTTGTAGTTTTGTATAAAAATAATTATAATAATGTCAATACGCAGAAATAAAATTTCTTTATGTTTTTCTGTTTTTGAGACAGGATTTTCTTTGTGTCATATTTTAGAGTATTGTTGTGCAAACCAGACTAGCTTTGGGGTTACTAGCTTCATGGTTACTGGAGGAGAATCTTCAATCCCTAACTTACTAAACCAGCAGAATCCCTAACAACAATCTATAAACATTTGTCCTTATACTCACAAGTAAGTCTTCACCCCTCATCAGGGAAATTTTTCTTTGTGACAGAAGGAGACTGTGACAGAAAAACCACAAACATCTATAAAACAACTCCCGCACATAAGGCTCAGGGATCATTGCAAAGGATGAGGTAGAAAGAGTACAAAAGCAACAGAATCAGAAAGTTGGCTGTGGGACTGTGTCTCCTAGTAGCACCACAAGCTACACCCATTAAGTTTCATCAGTACAACTGCCCAAAAGGAGGCTGAACACAGAGTGACAACAATGAACACGCCAAACTGGACGGGAAAAACACGGAGTCTCAACCCTACACAAAGAATAACAGGTAACTGAGTAAAACTGAGAGAGGTCCTTCCCAGGAATAGCACAACCAACTGGTTGTCCGGAGTCAAACAGTTAATTCTTAAAAAATGCATACAGGTAATGTCATATGGACTCAACAAGTTATATTTAGGAATATATGTATGTATAAGTACACATACAGATGTAATAACGATTAATGAAAAAAGAGGTCAAGAAATTTGAAGGAGAGTGGGAAAGGGTATATGGGAAAGTTTGGATGGAGGAAAAGGAAGGAAGAAATGGTATAATTAAGTTATAAACTCAAAAATGAACAATAAAAAGCTCAGGCCCTGAGTCTGTAATCATCCACATCATGTCCAGTTAAGAAAAATTTTCAGTAAGACTACCACAGAATTTTAAAGAGGGTTTTGTATGAGACAGTGCGTAGTGACATGTGTGACAGGGGCTGCATTTGCCCATGCATGCATGTATGGAACCAGGGGCTGATGACACCCATGATATCTTCAATCACTTCTCTTCCTCAATTTTTAAGACAATCTCTCACTGAGCTCAAAATGTCATTTACTACCAGAGAAAAACTTGTTATCCCAGTCCAAGAACATAACATGTGTTATTTATTATTACCTGTTGTGTTATCTGCCATATCATACATGTAGTGTCCTTGGAACCAGAAATCAAGTGTATTCCACAGTAATCTGTAGCTAAGCAAGTCACAATATCTGTTTGAAGAAAAAATAAAATAAAATGGATATGTTTTGACAGAACAGAACTTTGAGGGCAGTTTCAGTTAATGTTCAAATAATTACTAAGCCAGGGCTGGCAAAATGGCTCAGCAAGAAAAGGAACCTTCTGCCAAGACTGGTGATCTGCACTTAGTCCCTTTGGATACACATAGGAGGAGAGTTCTGACTCCTGCAAGCAGTCATGTAACTTCCAAGTGCACATGTATGTGCTATCCCCCACCCTCCCCACAAAATACCCCTCCAAAAATAATTAAATGTAACAAAAACCATCAGGTCAGAGTAACAGAGGACACCTGCAGGATCAAACTCATTCCGAGAGCCTTCATTGAGACCGTTCATGTGCTGAGTGCTGACATCGTATCTAGCATCGTGGGCCGTCAGAGAACTGAGAACGGAGTCATAGGTAATTCTGCTATGTGTTCTGCTCTCTCACCCTATTCACATTCTCTTCCTATTGAAAAAGTGCTATCGTCAAGTCTTAGTTAAGGGAGCCTCCTTAGGGTTGGCAAGAGACTTGAACCTAGAGTGGCTCCCAGGAGCCCAAGCCGAGGTCCCCAGTTAGTTCCTTGGGCAGGTGAGGATAGGGAATGTGAAATGACCCTAGCCTATAGCAATACTGACGAGTATCTTGCATATCATCATAGAACCTTCATCTGGTGATGGATGGAGATAGAGACAGAGACCCACACTGGAGCACTGGACTGAGCTCCCAAGGTCCCAATGAGGAGCAGAAGGAGGGAGAACATGAGCAAAGAAGTCAGGACCACGAGGGCTGCACCCACCCACTGAGACAGTGGAGCTGATCTACTGGGAGCTCACCAAGGCCAGCTGGACTGTGACTGAAAAAGCATGGGATAAAACTGGACTCTCTGAACATGGCGAACAATGAGGGCTGATGAGAAGCCAAGGACAATGGCACGGGGTTTTGATCCTACGCAATGTGCTGGCTTTGTGGGAGCCTAGCCAGTTTGGATGTTCACCTTCCTAGATATGGACAGAGGGGGGAGGACCTAGGACTTACCACAGGGCAGGGAACCCTGACTGCTCTTTGGACTGGAGAGGGAGGGGGAGAAGAGTGGGAGGAGGGGGAGGGAAGTGGGAGGCTGGGAGGAGGTGGAAACTTTTTTTTTTCTTCCTTTTCTCAATAAAAAAAAAAGAAAAAAAGAAAAAAAAGAAAAAGTGCTATCGTACGGAATGTGTTCTTAAAAAACAGTATAGGAAATTGACAGATGGCTCAGCAGTTAATAATTTATGGGATTATCTTCCAGAGAATTTAAGTTTGATTCCTAGCCCTATTTAAAGGCTGACGACTATCTGTAGCTTCAGTACCAGGGGATCTGTTGACCTCTTTAGACTCAGTAGGTACCACATACACATGGTATACAGATAAGCATGCAGACAAAACACTCATACACATACAACAAACACACAAACAAATAAAAAGATAGTACATATTATGGTGCAAATTCATAAATTAAAAACAATTTTCCAGAATAGTCCCTTAACAGCTACACAAAGTGATACCTTAGAATACCAGTAGATAAAATCAGATTGATGACTAGTAACTATTACTAGTAACTAGTAACAGTTCTACCTAGTAACTGATAACAGATGCAGAGACCCACAATCAGTACTAGCCTGAGCTCTGGAGTCTTAATGAAGAAAGGGAGGAGGAATTTTAGGAGCTGGGGCAGGGGAGCTCATGACGTAAGGGGGTAAAGACTCACAGAGACAGCTGACCTGAGCTCGTGGGAGTCCATGGACTCTGGACCAACAGTTAGGGGACCTGTATGGAACTGATGTAGACCCTCTGTGTGTGTGGTAGCTGTGTTGTTTGTAAGGCTCTTCGCATCCATCCCCATGTTGTACTGCTTCACTCAACCTTGAAACAAGGGAAGGAGCTTGGTCCTGCCTCAACTTGATGTGTCATGCTTTGTTCAAGCTCATGAGAGGCCTGCCCCTTTCTGAATGGAGACAAAGGGTATGTGTGTGTGTGTGTGGGGGGGGGGGTGGGATGGGAGGTTAGGAGGAGAAGAGGGAGGGAAAACTGTGGTCGGAATGTAAGATAAAAGAAAAAAATGTTATTTAACAAAATTAAAAGAAAAATCAGCAGTAGAGAGCAACAGATTCCATTACCCTCATTTAACAAGTTTTTTGAGAAAAAAGCTTTTATTCTTATACCGACGCCTGAAATAATAAGATGTTAATATATATTCAACAATTAACTCATACTTTACTGTTAATAATGTCTTTATGTAATGATGACAAATTTTTATTATGTGGCAACAAAATCATTGTGTAACATCTAAATAAAACTTGATTTAATACCTTCTAGTGTAATATGAAAATAAATTTAATTTATATGTTTGAATGCACCCCCGATATAATAAGCTATCAGGAGCATGTACCACTTTTATACAGTTGAAAAAAAACAGGGGTTGGACCACTGACTGCTCTTCCAGAGGACCCGGGTACAACTCCCTGGACCTATATGGCAGCTCACAACTATCTGTAACTCTAGTTCCAGGGGATCTGACACCTCACATAAACATACATGCAGGCAGAACACTCAATATACACAAAAGAAAACTTGAATAATTAAAAATAAAAAACCCCAGAAGAACAAGTTTTGTGGAAAAGTTAATTCTTACCTATATGTCGGATGTTATGTGAGACAATTTTGCCTTTGGTAAGTGATGTTACTTGGATACTATTATCCCAGTGTCCAGCACTGAAGAGTAACTTTGCATCATGTGACACTACAAACAGCTTGGAAGTGATTTCCAGCCCTGGAGCAAAAGGACCATTCACAGTTCGCTGAGCTCTGTAAACACAATTGGATTTTAGACTTTTCCTTAACTTTGAATATTACTAACAATAAAATATTTCTCAGACAGGAGGATAGTGCACTGTTTAATCCTAGCACTAGAGAGGCATAAAATTTGCTGTTAGTTTGAGGCCAGTCTAGTCTCTACAGAGAGTTCCAGGTCAGTTAGAGTTACATAATGAGACCCTGTCTGAAAGCAACAGCAATTAAAAATCCAAATAAAGCAATGCTGATCAAAATCCCAAGCAAAATTCTTGATAGACCTCGAAAAAATGGTAAACAACTTTATATGGAAAAGCAAAAAACTTAGAAAAGCCAAAACAATCCTGTACAATAAAGGAACTTCTGGAGACGTCACAATCCCTGATTTCAAATGACTACAGAGCTATGGTACTGAAAACAGCCTGGGATTGGCATAACAACAGACAGGAGGACCAATGAAATCGAATCAAAGATTCAGATATTAATCCACACACCTACGAACACCTGATTTTTGACAAAGAAGCAAAAAAATATCAAATGGAAAAAAGGATATTTAATAAATGGTGCTTGTATAAATGGATATCGACACGTAGAAGAATGAAAATAGAACCATATCTAACACCACGCACAAAACTCAAGTCCAAATGGATTAAAGACCGCAACATAAAGCCAGCCACACTGACCCTCAAAGAAAAGAAAGTGGGAAGTAAACTTGAACTCATTGGCATAGGAGACCACTTCCTAAATATAACCCCAGCAGCATAGACACTGAGAGAAACAATTAATAAATGGGACCTCCTGAAACTGAAAAGCTTCTGTAAAGCAAAGGGCATGGTCAACAAGACAAAATGACAGCCTATAAAATGGGAAAAGATCTTCACTAAGCCCACATCAGACACAGGTCTGATCTCCAAAATATACAGAGAACTCAAGAAATTGGTCCTCAAAAGAACAAATAATTCAATAAAAAAGTGGAGTACAGACCTAAACAGAGAACTCTCAACAGAGGAATCTAAAATGGCTGACAGACACTTAGGAAATGTTCAACATCCTTAATTATCAGAGATATGCAAATCAAAACAACACTGAGATTCCATCTTAAACTGAGGATAACTTATGCTGGAGAGGTTATGGGGTAAAGGGAACACTCCTCCATTGTTGGTGGGAGTGCAGTCTGGTACAGTCCCTTGGGATATCAGTATGGCGATTTCTCAGAAAATTAGGAAACAACCTTCCGCAAGACCCAGTAATACCACTTCTGGGTATATGTCCAAAGGATGCTCAACCGTGCCACAAGGACATGTACTCAACTATGTTCACAGGAGCATTGTTTGTCATAGCCAGAACCTGGAAATAGCCTCAATGCCCCTCAACTGAAGAATGGATAAGGAAAATGTGGTACATTTACACAATGGAGTATTACACAGCAGAAAAAAATAACATCTTGAAATTTGCAGGCAAATGGATGGAACTTATAAAACATCATTTTGAGTGAGGTAACCCAGACCCAGAAAGACAAATATCATATGTACTCACTCTTAAGTGGCTTTTAGACATAAAGAAAACCAGCCTACAAATCACAATCTCAGAGAACCTAGACAAAAATGAGGACCCTAAGAGAGACTTACATAGATCTAATCTACATGGGAAGTAGAAAAAGGCAAGATCTCCTGAGTAAATTGAAAGCATCGGGACCTTGGGAGAGGGATGAAGGGGAGGGGAAAAGTAGGGAGGGGAGCAGAGAAAAATGTAGAGCTCAGTAAAAATCAACAGAAAACCCAAATGAAGATTATTTTTAAGTAGTAAAGAAAGAATAATATGACAATTTACCATTCCCAATATAATATTTTATTCTATATTTGTCATGACAGAAATTCAGCCATGTCTGAATGCCAAATACTGTCAGGTTATAACTTAAAAACAGAGAAGGGGAAGAAAAGTGAAAAAGAAGAGAAAATAGTTTTCTCAAAGCATTACTTTAAAAATTACAGGAATCGCTGGGCAGTGGTGGTGCACACCTTTAATCCCAGCAGATGCAGGTGGGTCTCTGTGAGTTCAAGGTCAGCCTGGTCTACAAAGTAAGACAGCTAAGGCTATACAGAGAAAACTGGTCTAGGGGGAAAAACAAAACAAAAGAAAAAAAATAAATTAAAAAAAAAACCCAACCATAAAACAACAAAAACCCATTTGTCGTCTGCTTACTTTGGGTTAGTTACAGTTTGATCCTTGATGAATGTGAAGTAGTTAGAAATATTTCTGTCATAAGGTAGCCATCCATGGGTTCCAATAACATAATTAACGCTTACTGTTATCTGAAAAAGAATATATAAAAACTCAAGTAAAATATATTCAAGAATGTGGCTAAAAATAGCCAGATGCTCACAGATTTTTGACATTATTATTAGGCGAATACTGTAAGATACATGAAGCCAAATCTAAATAATTTAAGTGGAAATAACTATCTATTTACAGCTTACTGTAAGAATAGTTATTTTTTAGCTATCATATTAAATTCTCAGGTTATTAGCATTAATGCTAACATTCAGAAGAAATAAAAGGTTAACTTTGCCATGACAAATATGATATAATTATCACTTAGTCCAAATCAGGAGAGTTTATAGTTACAATGTCCCTGAAGCAATAGTCTTAGTATGTACTTGCTTTTAAAAGTGTAAAGATTTTTACTCTTTCAATTATAAAACAACACAATACCCATGCCCCAACTCAGGTAACTTAAAAAAAATTGTTTTTAGCAGCAGTTGGGAGGCAGAGGCAGGCAGATCTCTCTAGGCAGATCTCTCTGAGTTCGAGGCCAGGCTGGTCTACAGAGCAAGTTCCAGGACAGCCATGGCTACACAGAGAAACCCTGCCTTAAATCTGACACCCACCCCATAAAAACACATAGATTTTAAAGATGAAAACTACAGGGTCTTACCACTGAAAACTTCTATCAATATTATTGTATATATTTCTAGAATAGTTTTCTAACCAAGCACAATATATACCATTATAAAAAGCAATTTAATTCTGAAGTCTCTCCTGTTAACAGTGCTATAGCACATTTCTATCACACCCAAGTCACAGAATTAGAATAAGACGAACCTAGGGTTAGTTCATATGCCAAGGTCTCAGATCTCTACTTGCTAGCTCTGTGATTTCAGGCATGGAACTTCTGAGATTTAATTTTTTATCCATAAAAGGAACATACTAGTGCCTACTACACAAAGCTGTTGGGTAGGCTAAATAAAAAATTGGGTAAAACACTCACTAAAATGCCCTAGAAGAATACCTTAACAAGATCTATATTAGTTCTGATTACTGCTATTATAGCTATGGTGATAAGGTTCCTAGCTATTTTCACAGATTTATTTTTCTAGATAAATGTAATAATTATAATAACTACTTAAAGCAAAATATAAAGAAGACATTTTTATATTTAATCAAATTATTCAAATTAATCAAATGTTATGAAATTATAATTTCATAACAAACTTTCATTTTTTGTAATGCGAGGATCAAAACCTACGGCCTCATACGTGCTAGGCCGGTGCTCTACCATAAAGCTATTCTTCTAGTTTTCTTGATTATTTTAAAAACATTCTTTTAGGAGATGAAAAGATGGCTCAGAAGAATAAAAGCACTGGCTGTTTTCCAGAGGACTCAGGTTTGAATTCTGGCCCCCATCTGGTGGCTCAGAACTATCTAGAACTCCAGTTCCAGAAAAATCTATGCCCTCTTCTGACTTCTGCAGGAACCAGGCAAGCATGCAGTATATATCAAACAAGCAAAATATTTATAAACTAAAATATACTAAATTTTTTTTCAAGTTTTTTATTGGGTCAGTGATATAGCTTAGAATCATAAGGTCCTGCCACCAATCCCGAGGACCCAAGCTCAATTCTTCTCACACTGAAGGAGAGAATCAACTTGCCCAAGTTGTTTTCTGACCTCCAGGTGCATGTGTATACCCTCACATATTAGAGATGTAACAGAAATATTTTTACTTTATTCCTATTTTTGGTAAACATAATAGTAAGAAATAGGTATACATAAACTTACCAGTAACTCAGGGCTTCCTTGAGACATAAAAGGACGAGATTGATTTGGGGGGATGATGGCCTTTAATAGAGGAATACCATCACTAATTCCCTGTAAAATAAAAGATGTTTAATGGCTGGTTCTGTTCATTTATTAGGTACAAATTAAAAATTTCTAATTTTTTAAACAGGGATGATCACTATAATACTTCATTTTATTCTACCTGATCATGTAACAATTTAATATAAAATGTGAGAAAATAATTACATGCCACGTTTGAATAGCTGGCACACCTGAATGTCTGAAACTAAACACTGTCTATGCCAATACTCTGTTGGTAAGTAGACATAGATGCCAAAGAGCAGAAATCATTTAGAACAGCAATTTAGGATCTTTCCTTGTCTCTGCTATACTGAAACAAACATAATGCAGATGTAATAAATTAAATAAGAAAGTTGTTTATAATTTATAGAAAAATATTTTGGCTTTATATCAAAAACATTAATATATTTTGTTAACTGAGGTTCTTTCTGAAAGTCCTATTTTATGAAAATCATACATTATGACCCAAAAATGAATATCATTCTGAGGAAACAATTGCCACCATCGTATCAAAATACAAAATAACAATAATTTGAATTATTTTTCTGATGTGTTTATAGTTAAAAAATGGCAGATAACACTTTCTATGGATAACATTATTGAATATGTAAGCCATGTAACAAATATTATTCTACTCTGATTTTTTTTTTAGATAAGGAAGGTCCCATGTAGCCCAGGATGACCTTGAATTCCTGAACCTTTTTATAAAAAAAAGTATTTATTTATTATGTATACAATATTCTGTTTGTGTTATGCCTGTGGGCCAGAAGAGGGCACCAGACCTCATTACAGATGGTTGTGAGCCACCATGTGCTTGCTGGGTATTGAACTCAGGACCTTTGGAAGAGCAGGCAATGCTCTTAACTGCTGAGCCACCTCTCCAACCCCCACAAATATTATTCTAAGAGGTCTATAAGAACTAATAATGTTATAAAATCCAATAAATAATGTTATAAAATTCATTAAAACTGCTTTTCTCTTCAAATTGTGAATCAAGAGTCATTTGTGACTCCAGCCAGAGAAGCAAAAAGGCTAACTGTAGATCTCGAGCTCTCCCTCGGACCCTAAGTCACCCCCAGCTCTGTAGACTGCCTGCTGCATCCTACCTCCACACTCTTCCCCCATCTCCAGTGGATCACACAGATCTTCCCCTCCTAACTTCCTCCCCCTCTCACTGCTGTATCCCAGCCTCCAACCCCAGTAATCATTCCCTGGGAACCATTCCTCCAATTCCTCCCTCTGCCCTAATTCCCAGATGGCTAAGCAGATCCTGGTGGAACGCCTTGCTA
The DNA here is from genome assembly GCF_037038515.1 of Microtus pennsylvanicus. Taxonomy (NCBI): domain Eukaryota; kingdom Metazoa; phylum Chordata; class Mammalia; order Rodentia; family Cricetidae; genus Microtus; species Microtus pennsylvanicus. The sequence continues at coordinate 1,109,443 of NC_134595.1, read as the reverse complement.
TAGCTCCTCTGTACTCTATCCCCACACCTAAGTGTCAGTTCCCAATACCTAGAAATTCTCTGCTCCCATTGCTGGGGGATAAAGCAGGTCCTGGCTGGAATGCCTTGCTTTCTTCCCTCCTGTGGACTCCCTCAGTGCCCCTGTCAGGCCATTTCCATTCCTAAGTGTCAGCTTCCAATACCTAGAAACACATTTTATCTAGAACCCCCCAGTGACTGCATCTATTAGGGTCCCAGAGGAATTCCCCACCAGGCAACACAGAGTCGCCACAAGAACCAGAGAAGGAAACAGAAACCAAGGACAAACTATCCATCCATCCACCCAACAAAGACAACACCAGATATCAGCACCTAGAATTACCATCTTCCAAAACCCAGATACCTAGACACCAGTAAAAAACCAAAATAACAGTCAGGATAATGTCTTGACTAGAGACCAGCAACTGTATCACACCAAACTCTGAATATTGCAAAACAGTTGAAGCACAAGAAAGAAAAACTTACCCTTCAAGTATATAATGAAGATCCTTAAAGAGAAAAGGAACAAATCCCTCAAAAATGGTCCTCCCTGCTAGCCACTGGGAACACACACACACAAACACACACACACACACACACACACACACACACACACACACACACACACACACTGAGTTGGGTCTGTCAAAAGTCTGTCAAAGCAGGATCTTGTTTAATTGCATTAGGCAGGAACTTATATAGGCTGAGACAGGGGGTGGGAAGCCTGGATGGGTCGAGGCAAAGCAAGGAACAAGGGTCAATAATGTTCTGCCATGTTAGCGGTGGCTGAGCAGAGATGGGCCTAGGTTGAGTAGCCAAACAGGTCTCCAAACTTGAGCTAGGCTCAGGAAGTTACACTAGGCCTCACCAAACTCAAGTTAGGCTTAGGAAGTTACACTAGGCCTCATGCCCAAGCCTCATGAGGCCCAACAACAAGAAAATAAAAATAGAATTAATAAAGAAAACTCATACTCATGGAACTTTAAAAATGAAAAATTTAGGTACTCAAATAGGAACCTCAGAAGCAAGCCTCACCAACAGAATATGAAAGATGGAAGAGAGAATCTCAGGCACTAAAGACATGAAGAAAAAATGGATATTACGGTCAAAGAAAAAAATGTTAAATCTTAAAAAAAAAAATCCCGACACAAAACGTTCATGAAATCTGGGACACTAAAAGACCAAACCTAAGAATAATAGGAATAGAAGATGAAAATGGAATGCAGTCAAAAGCACAGAAAATATTTCCAACAAAATCATGGACTAAAATCTCCCTAACCTAAAGAAGAAGACATCTATCAAGATAAAAGAAACATCCAGAACATTAAGTAGACTGGAATTGAGAAGAAAGTCCTCTCAGTAATAATAAATTGATAAATGTAATCTACCAAATAAACAACTTGAAAGACAAAAAGCACACGATCATCTCCTTAGATGCTGAAAAGACCAATCCAACATGGTCATTAGACATCAGGGAAATGCAAATCAAAATGACTTTGAGATTTCATCCTATACATGTTAAAATGACTAAGATCAATGATTCAAGTGCCAGTTTAAGCTGGGGAGGATAAGGAGCAAGGGGAATATTCCTCCATTGCTGGTGGAGTTCAGACTTGTACAGTCACTATGAAAATCATTGTGGAGTTTCTCAGGAAGATGGGTCTCGATCTACCTCAAGATCCAGCTATACTCCTCTGGGGTATACAGCCAAAGAACACTTCATTCTATCACTGAGATTCATGCTCAACCATATTTATTGCTGCTCTATTCATAATAGCCAGAAACTGGAAACAACTTAGATGTTCCTCAATTGAAGAATGGATAAAGAAAATATGGTACACTTATACAAGAAAATATTACTCAGAAGCTGAAAAAAACCTTGCAAATAACAGGCAAATGGATAACTATAAAAGACAAAAAAAAATCAACCTGAAAGAGGTATCCAGAACTAGAAAGACAAACATACTGTGTATTTGCTTACATGTAGATATTAGCTGTTTAATCAATGATAACTAAACCACAATCTATAAACCACAGACATAAAGTAAAGGACTGGAGTGAACAGATAGATCTCCCTAGAAAAGCAAAATAGAATAAATAGTTATAGATGGATGGGAGGTGGGGGCTGAAACAGAGGGATCAAATGGGGAGGTGAAAGGGAGAGATGGATGGGGAAAGGAATACATAGAGAGATAGCTAAAATTAAGGGCCATTTGAAGAGATTGAAAACCTAATACAGTAGACACTTCTTAAAATACATACATATATGAAGATAATCTTAAGTGAAATTGCCAAATAATGGGAAAGACAGAGCCCCATTTGGATATCTCTTGTCACCAAATGGAGATTCCAGCACCAGGATTGGGTTACACTGTTGGTCCAGGGGAACTTCCGAAATTCCAGGCTGTTGCCAAAGTTGTACTCCATAAACTTCCAGCAAGGCTCCATTGCTGAGGACAGCACCTGCACAACTCTCTGAACATGGAGAAGTCAAGCTGGTGCCCACATGGAGCCTTCACCCCTATATGCTAACATCTCTGCACACTACCAAACAAGTCACACACTCTCTGATCTACAATGGTGTCTTTCCTGCAAGATATATGAGTGCAATGGTGGCGCAAAGTTTGTGGGAGAAACTGTGTTATAGTTAAGAAAGAAGAGGTATCCTGGCAGTTGGGACCAAAGAATACCATAAAGTCACACTGCATAATAAAGTTCACACAAGAGATTTGTTGATAGGGAAAAACACAGGCGGGTAGTTGCCTCAGGGAAAGATACATCAGAGAATTGAGCAGGAGGCAGGATTAAAACAGTTTCTTGTATTTGGCCATGAGAATTGGGGTGGGGCTTTGTACTTAACTACAGGCCGTGGCAGTCAGAAGACCAGAGAGGAAACAGAAACAAAGGAAGAAAATATCTATCCAACAAAGACAAATTTCCTAGACCTATCTATAAATCACTCCAAATCAGATGCCAAACAACTAGGTCAGTATGTCACCACCAGAGCCCAGCCAGCTCATTACTTCAAGCCCTGAATATTCCAACAGAGTTGAAGCATAAGAAAATGACCTTAAAACCAACTTTATTATGATGATAGAGGTTCTTAAATAGGAAATGAGTAAATCCCTTAAAGAAATCAAAAAGACAAAAAAAAGATGGATGAAATCAATAATCTCTTAAAGAATGTCAAGAAAACAGTTGAAAGAAGTGAATAAAACTGTTCAAGATCTAAATATGGAAAACACAAACTGAGGGAATTCTAGAAATGGAAAACTTAGATGAGTGAACAGGAACTACAGCAAGCATATCAACAGAATACAAGAGATGGAAGAGAGAATCTCAGGAGTTGAAGATACAATAGAAGAAATAGATACATTAGTCAAAGAAAATGTTAAAGCTAAAAAATTCCTAACACAAAACATCCAGGAACCCTGGGATATGAAAAGATCAAACCGAAGAATAAAAGGAATAAAGAAGGAAAAGATTCCCAGTCCAAAGACCCAGACAATATTTTTAACAAAATCACAGAAGAAAAATTTCCTAACCTAAAAAAGGACATGCCTATAAAAGTACAAGAAGTTTCCAGAACACCAAATAGATTGGGCCAGAAAAGAAAGATCCCCCTCCCACATAATAATCAAAACACTAAAAACACAGAACAAAGAAAGAATATTAAAAGCGGCAAGGGAAAAAGGCCAAATAACATAAAGGCAGGCCTGTTAAAATTATACCCGATTTCTCAATGAGACTCTAAAAGCCAGAAGGGTGTGGACAGATGTCTTGCTGACTCTAATAGACCATAGATGTCAGTCCAGACTACTATACTCAGCAAAACTTTCAATCACCATAGATGGAGTAAACAAAATATTCCATGATAAAGTCAAATTTAAACAATATCCATCCACAAATTCAGTACTACAGAAGGTACTAGGAGGAAAACTTAAACACAAGGAAGTTAACTACATCTAAAAAACACAGGTAATAAATAATCTGGCACCAGCATAACCCAAAGAAGGAAAATATGCATACACATATGCACGCGCGCGCACACACACACATATACCCAACAACATACAGATACTTATGGGACACAATGAAAACAGTGCTAAGAGAAAAGTTCACAGAACTAAGAGTTCTCATGAAGAATTTGGAGAAGTCTCACACTAGTGACTTAACAGTACACTTCAAAGCTCTAGAAGAAAAAAGGAGCAAACAAACCCAAGATGAGTGAACAATAAGAAATAATCAAACAAAACTGAGATAAATAAAATAGAAACACAGAGAACAATACGAAGATTTAATAAAACAAAAAGTTGGTTCTTAAAGTCAACAAGATAGATAAATCCTTTATCTAAACTAAAAGGCAGCAAAAAGAATATTCAAATTAGTAAAGTAGAAATGAAAGTGGAACATAGCAACAGACACTGGGGAAATCCAGAGAATCATTAGGTCATACTTCAAAAGCTTGTACTCTACAAAATTGGAAAAATCTAAAAGAAATGGACAAATTTATTGATAGATAACACATACAAAAGTTAAATCTAGATTAGACAATTTAAATAGACCCCCTCCCAAAGAAGCTGTCATTAAGTCTCCCATCCAAAAAAAACCCCAAAAAAACCAAACCAAACCAAACCAAACAAACAAAAAAAGCCTAGGGTCAGATGGTTTTAGCACAGAATTCTACTATACTTTCAAAGAAGACCTAATGCCAATACTCCTCAAATCATCCCACAAATAGAAACAGAAGGAACAGTGCCAAATTCTTTTCATGAGGCCACAGTCACCCTGATATCCAAACCACACAAAGACTCAACAAAGAAAGAGAATTACAGACTAATTTCCCCTCAAGAACATCGATGCAAAATACTCAATAAAATACTTGGAAACCGAATCCAAGAATACATCAAAAACATCATCCACCATGATCAAGTAGGCTCCATCCCAGAGATGCAGGGATGGACTAACAATGAAAATCTGTCAATGTAATTCACCATATAAACAAACTGAAAAAAAAAACCCATATGATCATTTCAGTAGATGCTAAAAAAGTCTTGGACCAAATCCCAACACCCCCTCATGATGAAAGTCTTGGAGAGAACAGGGAAGACAAGGGACATACCTAAACATAAGAAGGGCAAAATATAGCAAGCTGATAGTCAACGTCAAATTAGATGGAGAGAAATTCAAAGCAAAATTTCCACCAAAATCAGAAACAAGACAAGGCTGTCAAATTTCTCCATATCTATTTAATATAGTATTTGAAGTTCTAGCTAGAACAATAAAACAATTAAAGGAGATCAAGGAAGATACAAACTGGAAAGGAAGAAGTCAAAGTATCATAATTTTCAGATGATATGATAGTCTACATAAGTGGCTACAAAAATTCTACCATGGAACTCCTACAGCTGATAAACATCTTTAGTGAAGTGGCTGGATACAAGATTACCCCCCCCACACACACACAAATCAGCAGCCCTCCTATATACAAACGATAAATGGGCTAAGAAAGAAATCAGGAAACAACACCCTTCACAACAGTCACAACAATATAAAATATCTTGGGGTAACTCTAACCAAGCAAGTAAAAGATAACTGACGAATATCTTGCATACCACCATAGAACCTTCATCTGGTGATGGATGGAGATGGAGACAGGGACCCACACTGGAGCACTGGTCTGAGCTCCCAAGGTCCCAATGAGGAGCGGAAGGAGGGAGAAGATGAGCAAGGAAGTCAGGACCACGAGGGGCGCAACCACCCACTGAGACAGTGGAGCTGATCTAGTGGGAACTCACCAAGGCCAGTTGGACTGTGACTGAAAAAGCATGGGATAAAACCGGACTTTCTGAACATGGCGAACAATGAGGGCTGATGAGAAGCCAAGGACATTGGCACGGGGCTTTGACCCTACTTCATGTTCTGGCTTTGTGGGAGCCTAGCCAGTCTGGTTGTTCACCTTCCTAGACATGGACCGAGTGGTGCGGACCTTGGTCTTTCCACAGGGCAGGGAAACCTGACTGCTCTATGGACTGGAGAGGGAGGGAGAGAGAAGTTTGGGGGAGGGGGAGAGGGGTGGGAGGAGGGGGAGGGAAAGGGGAGGCTGGGAGGAAGCGGATACTTTTTTTCCTTTTCTCAATAAAAAAAAAAAAAAGAACTTCAGCCGGGCAGTGGTGGTGAACATCTTTAATCCCAGTGTTCAGGAGGCAGAGACAAGTCAATCTCTGTGACTTCAAGGCCAACCTGTTCTACAGAGCTAGTTCCAGGACAGGCTCCAAAGATACACAGAGAATTCCTGTTTCAAAAAACAAAGCAAACAAACAAAAAAGAACTTTAAGTCTTTGAAGAAAGAAATTCAGGAAAATATCAGAAAATAGAAAGATCTATGCTCATGGTTTGGTAAGATTAACATAGTAAAAATGGTCACCTTACCAAAAGTAGTATGTAGATTCAACACAATCCCCATTAAAATTCCAACACAATTGTTTATAGGCCCTGAAAGAACAATACTCAACTTCATACAGGAAAAAAAAATCCAGGATAGCTAAAACAATCCTGTAAAATAAAGGAATGTCGAGAGGTTATCACCATTCCTGATTTCAAGCTCTACCAGAGAGCCATAGAAATAAAAACCACATGGTCTTGAAATAAAAACAGACAGGTGGATGAATGGAATTGAATCATAAATTCAGACGTGAATCCACACACCTATGGACACCTGATTTTTAATAAAGAAGCCAAAATAACACAATGGAAAAAAGAAAGCACCTTCAACAAGTGGTGCTGGTATAACTAGATGTCAGCATGTAGAATATAAATAGATCCATATCTATCACCCTGAACAAAACTTGAGTCCAAGTGGATTGAATACTTTAACATTACTTCATATACACTGAATCTGACAGAAGAGAGAGTAAGAAATAGCCCTTGGTACAGGAGACAACTTCCTGAATAGAGCACTAAGATAGTTAATAAATGGGACCTGATCAAACTAAAAAACTTCCCTAAGGCAAAGGGCACTGTCAATAGGACAAACGAATGAGAAATGATATTCACCAACCCTACATCCGACAGAGAGCAGATTTCCAAAATATCTGAAGAACTCAAGAAACTAGACATTAAAAAAAAACAAAGAACAACAACAACAAAAACCCAAACAAATGATACAATTTAAAAATGGGTACAGATATAAACAGAGTTCTCAATGGCTGAGAAACTGTTTAACATCCATAGCTATCAAGGAAATGCAACTCTGAGATAACTTCCACCTGTCAGAATGGCTAAGATCGAAAAACACAAGTAACAGTTCATACTGGAGAGGATGTGGAACAAAGTGAACACTCCAACCATTGATGGTAGGAGCAAACTTTGGAAATCAATATGGTGGTTTCTCAGAAAATTAGGAATTGATCTACCCCAAGACCCAGCTTTACCAATCTTGGGCATATACCCAAATGATGCTCAATCACACCACAAGGATATTTGCTCAACTGTGTTCATAGTAGCTTTATTTGTAATAGGCAGAATCTGGAAATAACCTAGATGCCCCTTAACTGACAGAATGGATAAAGAAAATATGGTACATTTACACAATGGATATTAATCAGCAGTAAAAAACAATGACATCATGAAATTTGCAGCAAACAGATGGAACTAGAAATAATCATCCTGAGTGAGGTAACTCAGACCCAGAAAGACAAACATGGTATGCATTTACTTTAAACTTGAATATTAGCTGCAAAATAAAGGATAACCAGACTACAATCCCCACACCCAGAGAGGCTAGATAACAAGGAGTGCTCTAGACGGTATGCACTGATCTCCCTTGGAAAGGAAATAGAATAGATTTCAAGGGTGGAATGGGGTCCAGTAGGCATGGGAAAAGGAGGACACAGGTGGGATGAGGTGTGGGCAGAAAGAGTGGTGGGAGAGACTGAAATTGGGTGGCATTTTGGGGGTAGGGTAGAAAGAAACCTGGTGCAAGAGAAACTCCCAGGAATCTACAAAGATGACTCTAGCTAAGACTACAAGTAATAGTGGATACGTAGCCTGAACTGGCCACGATCTGTGACCAGGCAAGACATCAACCCATAACCTTCAACCTATAGTCTGTCCTGCCTATGGGATGTACTGGGATAAGGATGACACAGAGATTGTGGGATTGGCCAACTGAAGACTCTCAGTCTGAGACCCATGTCACAAGAGTGAGCCCGCCTTGACATACATTGTCTGGAATGCCAGGACCAAGAGGCTGGATGACCCAGGGACTTAGGATAGAACCAAACATGACTGGAGAAAAAAAAAAAACAAGTGTCAATGAAATAATTCCTAATGATATTCTGCTATACTCATAGACTGGAGAGTACCCCAATGGTAATCAGAGAGGCTTCATCAAGAAACTGATGGAAACAGATACACACACCCACAGCCAAACATGGGGCCGAGCTCAGGGAATCCTGCTGGACAGAGGAATGATTGTAAAAGCCAAAGGGGTCAAGGACATCACAAGAAAACACACAGAATCAACTAACCTGGGCTGATAGGGGCTCACAGCATCTGAACTGACAACCATGGAGCCTGCATGGGACTGACTTAGGCCTTCTGTATATATGTGACAGTTGTGTAGCTTGGTCTTCTAATGGGGCTCCTAACAGTGGGAGTGGGGGAAGTCACCAACTCTTTCGCTAGCTTTTGGGACCCTACAGTTCATACTGGAATGCCTTGCTCAGCCTTAATAAAAGGGGAGGTGCTTACTGCAACTTGATATACCATGCTTTGTTGATACCCATGGGAGGCCTGCCCTTTTCTGAATAGAAATGGACAAGAAGAGGAGGGGGGCAGAGGGAGTTTGGGGGATGGACTGGGAGGAGAGGAGGGGAAACTGCAGTTGGGATGTAAATAAATAAATAAATAAAAGGTGGAGGAGCAACAGATGAAAGGAGCTGACCTTTGGTTTTTCACAAATGCACAGTACAACTATAGGTACAGAGAAGCACACACCACACAGTGATACACCTTATAGGCAGAGACGAGCACATACATCTACATATACATGTACAAGTGATACACCTTATAGGCAGAGACGAGCACATCTACATGTACATGTACAAGTGATACACCTTATAGGCAGAGACGAGCACATCTACATGTACATGTACAAGTGATACACCTTATAGGCAGAGACGAGCACATCTACATGTACATGTACAAGTGATACACCTTATAGGCAGAGACGAGCACATCTACATATACATGTACAAATAGAGAATTGGAGAAAGGTCTCTGACATTACCAAGTGATACACCTTATAGGCAGAGACGAGCACATACATCTACATGTACATGTACAAGTGATACACCTTATAGGCAGAGACGAGCACATCTACATATACATGTACAAGTGATACACCTTATAGGCAGAGACGAGCACATCTACATATACATGTACAAGTGATACACCTTATAGGCAGAGACGAGCACATCTACATATACATGTACAAGTGATACACCTTATAGGCAGAGACGAGCACATCTACATATACATGTACAAGTGATACACCTTATAGGCAGAGACGAGCACATCTACATAAACATGTACAAGTGATACACCTTATAGGCAGAGACGAGCACATCTACATGTACATGTACAAGTGATACACCTTATAGGCAGAGACGAGCACATCTACATGTACATGTACAAGTGATACACCTTATAGGCAGAGACGAGCACATCTACATATACATGTACAAGTGATACACCTTATAGGCAGAGACGAGCACATCTACATATACATGTACAAGTGATACACCTTATAGGCAGAGACGAGCACATCTACATGTACATGTACAAGTGATTCACCTTATAGGCAGAGACGAGCACATCTACATATACATGTACAAGTGATACACCTTATAGGCAGAGACGAGCACATACATCTACATGTACATGTACAAGTGATACACCTTATAGGCATAGACGAGCACATCTACATATACATGTACAAACAGAGAATTGGAGAAAGGTCTCTGATATTACCAAGTGATACACCTTATAGGCAGAGATGAGCACATCTACATATACATGTACAAACAGAGAATTGGAGAATGGTCTCTGATATTACCAAGTGATACACCTTATAGGCAGAGATGAGCACATCTACATATACATGTACAAATAGAGAATTGGAGAAAGGTCTCTGATATTACCAAGTTGGGTATTACCTCTATAAAAAATGACTTCAATTCAGGGAGATGCTGAAAGAGGTTGAGGGTTGAGTTTTCTGTTTTGGTTTGCTTGTGTATGGCTTCTTCTGCTGATAATCTTGGAGGGTGTGGTTCCTTCAAAATAATTTTAAGGAAAAATGAGAGTTACATGAAAACCTGCTAAACTCAGTGGACTATGCTATAATAGAATGCATATTAGGCACTGTTAACTCCAGGCCATGGCTTAGCCTATACCCCAGCAAATTTGCCATCCGTCCTCTTCTACAGACACCTCATTTCTACTTTAAATTTTTCTTACTGATATCACTCCTGCATTTCTAGATCAGAATGATTTTTTTCATATTCTCTTTCATCAATTATTTAAGATTTCTTGTTTCTTTTTTCTATTAAGTATTCATTGGTTGTTTATGATCAGTCTTTCCCATTCAGCCTATAGGAATCTTTCTAAATTCCATTTAACTTATTTTTTGTGTATATGTGGTTATATACATGTCATTGTGCATGTGTGGAGGTCAAAGAACAACATGCAGGACTCAATTCTCTTTCTTTTACCATGTTGATATGGGGACTGAGCTCATGTCTTGGCAGCAGGTGTATCTCAAACTTAAAAGATGTTTAATAAATTTTTGGTAAAATTAATGAAGCACTTAACATTCAAACTTTAAGATGTAGTATATAATTCCTAAAAGACTGATCAAAATGTAAAAACTATCAAAATCAAATTATGTTGTTATGGGGACTGAGCTCAGGACATCAGTCTTGGCAGCAGGTGTATCTCAAACTTGACGGATGTTTAATATAGTTTTGGTAAAATTAATGAAGCACTTAACATTCAAACTTTAAGATGTAGTATATAATTCCTAAAAGACTGATCAAAATGTAAAAACTATCAAAATCAAATTATAGATATGACTGCATAATTTACAGATTATTTTTCCTACCTTTCAAGTTGCAGATACAGAATTAAGTAAATTAATGTTAGTAAAACATACTGATAAGATATTAAATACATTTTTACTATTCTGGGGCACAATTGATATGTATTAGAGTTGTCCTTCTAAAGGGGATTTTTGCAGATATTTTTGCCATAAATATCTGCAAGCAGGTATATGTTACAGGTGAGAATTCTTACAGGTGAGAATTCTACCAGATAATCACCAATTCTGACTATCCAAGTGCTTAGAAAACTGAGGCAGGAGGAATTTGAGTTTGAGGTCAGCTAAAGTTTCAAGGCAGTACAGGCTACATAGTAACACTTTGCCTCAGAAAGAAAAAAGAACAAATCAGGGAGCTGGAGTTTGATTCTTTTGATTCTATTACAAAATCTTAGATAGTAGGAAATAGATGTCATGTAAATGTGTACCTTTTAATACTTAGGTAAAAACAACTTTATTTTAAATTACAGGCTGAGAGTCCTAACTCTGCCTGGTTTTCTCTTCTGTGTTTGTGGGGATGGGGCTGATCTTGGACACTGCGCATAATAAGCCAACATTCCTGGACTAAAATTCAACCTCAGCCCCTTTTATAATATTTTTAAATCACAATAAAAACTAGTATGAGGGAGGTGGCTTACTAAAGTACTTGCCTAGAAACAAACATGAGGACCTGAGTTCAATTTACAGAATCCTTTTTTTCCTCATTTATTTATTTATTTATTTATTTATTTATTTATTTATTTATTTATTTATTTATTATTTTTGTTTTGTTTTGCTTTTCAAGACATGGTTTCTGTGTAGGACTGACTTGACTCTCCTAGACTGTCCTGACTGTTCTAGAACGCACTCTGTACACCATGCTTGACTCAACCTCTCAGAGATTACTTGGCTTTGCCTCTTAAGTTTTGGGATTAAAGACAATGGCCTCCATTGCTTGGCAAGTTGTTGTTTTTCTTAGGAAGCATACAAAGCATAGGGTATATCTTCTCCAAGACCTCCCCACCCTAGCTTTTATCTTTTTTACATTTTACATTTTCTATCTTTCTCATCCCCTGTTACCATCACCTCAGAACTCTGTCAGTGAAGAATGATCTGTTGTTTCAGGTCATTCTTGTACTTAAGAAATTATTCTGAGAATCTCTTTGCTGTGAAACTTTCCCATCTGCTTAAAGGTATAGCCTGACAAGTTGTCTCTTACTATTTTAATTGTTCAAAGACTTTTTATTAGAGTTTTTGGGATCATTTATCCTGTTTTAAAAAAGGCCAGCCAAGGTGGTTAGCCAGCTAGCCTACTTGATAAATTCTAGGCCAGTAAAAGATCAGCATTTCCACAAAATGGTGGACAGTGCCAGAGAAATGACATACAAGGAATGACACTCTAACCTCCACAAACATGAACAAACAGGGCAGGATAACTGCCCTGCCAACCAGTATATCAGTACTGTTCTTGTAAAATAATAATAATTTAAAAAGTAGAGTTGAAGTCTGGTGGGGGTAGCACATGTCTTTAATACCAGAACTCAGGAGGCAGAGGCAGGCAGATCTCAGTGAGTTTGAGGTTAGTCTAGTCTACAGACTGAGCTCCAGGACAGCCAGGGCTACACAGAGAAACCATGTCTAGAAAAACACAACAAAAGGTAGAGCTGGTGCAAAATTAAAGGTTCTAAGTCAGAGCTCCACCTGGAGTTCTGTTTGATTCTGAATCTACCACTACACTATATTCGCCCCCACCCTTTTTAAACTTTTCTCTTTGAGACAGGGCCTCACTAACTTGGTCGGGGTGGCCTTAAACTCACTCTATAACTTAAGCAAGCACTGAATTCATGAATCTCCTGAATGGGGAGAATTACAGGATTTTACCATTAGGCCCAGCTTATTCTATAACTTTGCCTTTTCTTTTTCATTTAATGTTTGAGACAAGATTTCACTCTGCATCCCCAATGGCTTCAAACTCTCTATGTAGTGATCCTGAACACAAGATTCTCCTGAGTGCTGGGATTACAGGCATATGCTACCATGCATAGTTTACTGTAAGGAAAAGGAAAACAAAGATATAAAGGCAAATATCAGAATAAGAAATAAAAGAATAAAATCAGAAAAAAAAACAATGTAGAAAGGGAAACAACTGAAAAGATAAGGAAGGGAAACATCAGGGTAGAAGAACTGAACAGAAGACTAGAGTGGAAGAAGGACAGAAAGAATAATAAACAGAAACTTAAATCCCTCAGAAAGAAGCCTGTGTGATTTTCTCACTGATTCTCGCTCCCAGTCTCTCTGACCTGCAGAAAGCTGGTTCCTCTGCATCCCACCTTTTCTGAATGTGTGTCTGTCATTTGTTCATTACCCTTTTGCCCCAGTTAAGTCAATCCTTAAAGCCATGCAAGGTCAAAGCATCAGGTCATCAGGCTTGCAGAGCAAGTACTTTAACCCTCTGAACCATCATTCTGGTCTTGATTTACGAATTTAAAAAATGAAGATTGTATCATTACTGTTACAATTACAGAAAATAATGCAGTGTCTAAGCAAGAAAGTATATATTTAATAAATGGGCTATTTAAAAAATTTAATTAATTTTTTTTGAGACAGTTTTTCTGTGTAACAGCCCTGGCTGTCCTGGAACTCAGACCAGGCTGGTCTTGAACTCACAGAGATCCCAGAGATCTACCTGACTCTGCCCCCTGAGTACTGGGATTAAAGATTTTTACCACCACCATCCAGTTTATTATTTATTCTTTATCCTTAAATTCATGCTAACAATGATGACAGCTTCTGAAATATTGGACTGATTTTTATGAATTAGTGGCAGTTAGGAAGATAACAATTTATATTCACATGCCAGTATAAGGAAACATAGCAGTGTTTAATAATTTGATTATGTATTACACATATGTTATGAGTCTTAACATTGGGTTTAGGCTCTGGGTGATAAGTACTATTTATGGAATGATTTCAATAGCTTAAAATCTTACATATAGAAGGAGTGTCAACATATGGACAGTTTTAATGATATACTGTATTTGATATTCAGAAACACAAGGCTGGGGAGATAGCTCAGTTAGTAAACTGCTTATTGTCCAAGTATGAGGACCTGAACTTGACCTCAGCATCTATGAAAATAACTGAGCAGGAAAGGGTATACTTGTAATCCAGTAATGGGGAGGGAAAGACAGAAATATCCATTGTACTCACTAGCGAACTCCAGGTCCACTGACAGATTCTGTCTCAAAAAACAAAGTGGACATCTCCGGTAAAGAACACTAGATATTTGACCTCTGGTCCCATACTATACATTAACACACATGGGGGGGGGTGTTAAAATTTAATTCTTCTGTGACTTATGAACAACTGATTATATAAATGGAGATTCCCATTCTCCTTAATGCTGGGAATCATATCCAGGGCATTGTACAAGCACAGGAAAACATTTAGCATGAGTGAACTTTTTAAGATGTTACCTAAAATACCCTAGAATCCATAATTTCCCACCCTAGCCTCTTGAGTATCTGGAAGTACAAGTATGTACCAAGACATCTGGCTTCATAACTAGATCCTACTTCAGTTTTTTTCTTACTTAAACAGGAACAATCAAATTTACTTAGTTTTAAATGATAGTTTATTAATATTTTTTTCTTAATTGCGGACAATGACTCTCTAAGGTATTTTTATTTTGTAAATTTTATTTAATTTTATTTTTTAAAAAGTATAAGTGCTCTGTCTGCATGTTTGCTTGCATGCCACAAGAGGGTATTAGATCCCATTACTAAAATCTTTTAAAACAACAGCATTACTATTCCTTGGAGATTCAATTATCAGTCATGTTAGCATCAGGAGTCTCAATTACATGAGTACATTACAACTTAATACAGGATAAATGCAATCTCATAAACCAAACCCTCTCACCTACAATTACTCAAGGACTACCATTCTTCAAACCTCAGAATACTTGAGACATCATTCTAAGCTAGCAGTTCTCAACCTGTGGGTTGTGAATCCTTTATTAAAGCTCTATCTCCAAAAATACCTATATTACAATTTATAACAGCAAAATTACAGTTACGAAGTAGCAATGAAAATAATTGTATAGTTGGGGTCACCACAGCATGAGGAACTATATTAAAGTGTCACAGCATCATGAAGGTTGATATGCAAATAGAGAGTGACACTATTAGGAAGTATGGTTTTGTTGGAAGAGGCTGGATGGCACACACCTATAATTCAGACCTTGGGGGTGAAGGGCACTTAATCTGGGCCACACCTTCTGTTGGAAGAGTACCACTGTTGGGGCAGGCTTTGAGGCCACACCTTCTGTTGGAAGAGTACCACTGTTGGGGCAGGCTTTGAGGCCACACCTTCTGTTGGAAGAGTACCACTGTTGGGGCAGGCTTTGAGGCCACACCTTCTGTTGGAAGAGTACCACTGTTGGGGCAGGCTTTGAGGCCACACCTTCTGTTGGAAGAGTACCACTGTTGGGGCAGGCTTTGAGGCCTTATTTTCTTAAGTTTCTCTCAGTGTGACTGTCAGTAGATTTCCTATTTCCTATAAGTGAAGATGTAGGACTCTCAGGTTCAGTACCACATCTGCCTGCATGCTGGCATGCTCACCACCACAATGGACTGAACCTCAAGCCAGCCCCTTAATTAAGCGTTTTCTTTATAAGAATTGCTGTGGTCATGGTGTCTCCTCACAGCAATAGTAAACCTTAACTAAGACACTGAGAACAACTGCTCTAAGCTGTTGACAGCTTACACAGTTTACCTTTAACAACTGACAAGGTGTTTGTCCAAAATTGTTAATCATCCCTTCTAAGGCTTTTCTTTCCTTTTCATCTGTTAAGGCATCAAGATCTACAGCACCTAAAACAAGAAGTAATTACTATGGAGAAAAGCAAACTAGCATGATTCTGATAAATATATTAAAGATTGATTAACATATTTTAAACATAATATCAGTCTTCAACTTCTCATCAGAAAGTAATTTTCTAGTAACATTAGCTACTTTTATTTGTGTGTATGCATTTGTGTGTATATGCACATACGTATGTGGATACATGTGAGAGGTCCTGTTTAAATAAGGGGAAGAACCAGTGTGGGAGACCACCTAAAATATCCCTTCAACCCTTGTGTACCCACACATGCATCATGTACACACAAAAAGAGGTTTAAAAAGTGAGAACATTTTCTACCCAAAGCTGTCAGAAGACAGTTTTGATACTAAGCTAATGCTATTAGAAGAATTTATATACTGGAAATGCTAAGCACTTTTTTCAAAGTTTACTAGAAATATAACCTGCAATATTCAATGTAAGACTTGATTAAATAGGAAATTTGATTTCTCAAATAAGAGACCAAAAGATATGGTGATAATAGGCATCTATAATTAGATTTCCATATATATGTATGGAACACACACACATATATATAATATATGTATATATAATTAGATTTTATATGCATGGAATATATATACACATATATAATCATAAAATACTATTACAAAACTGAAACAGTGGCAGTTTCATAACCTTGCTACTAAGAAGCTATTTTGTTGATGTACTCTTTTTTATGTTAAGTATCTAGGCCCAAATACCATGCATAACTAATAAACCCTAAATCTCCCAAATTACTACGAAAGAAGAAGTAGTTAGGCTCACACCTTCATAACTACAGTAGTAGAAGACATTGAGTGCTTCCACTGCAGCTGGTCCTCTTTGTTTGTAGCCAAAAATCAGGTCTATCCATTCATGAAGATGAGCAGAAACATACTCAGACTCCTAAAGAGAGAACAAATTTAATAATTAACATAGGTATCTTCCAACTGTAACCTAAATTCATGCTTTTTAGAAAGGGCATGGAGTAGCAGGGAGATGGTGGTATATGCCTTTAATCTCAGCACTTAGGAGGCATAGGCAGGCAGATATTCAAGATCAGCCTAGTGTATGAGTTCCAGGACAACTAGGGATACACAGAGAAACCTTGTCTTAGAGGGGGGAAAAAAAGAAACCAAAAACATGGTGCCAGAAAGAAGGCTCAGTAGTTAAGAACACTGGCTGCTCTTCAAGAGAAAGCATGTTCAAGCCCCACCACCCACAGGACGACTAACAATCCACAATGACTGACAAACATCTGTGGCGCCAGGTCCAGGATATCTAATTTCTTCTTTGTCCTTGCTGGGCACTGCACACACACAATGTATAGACATACATGTAAGCAAAACACTTGAACACTTTTTTTTTCTAAAGAAGAGTACTGCTCAGTAAACAGTGCTGTGAGATAGTAACACAATTATCAATGGTAAACTAACTCACAATATTCCTTCAGTTCCAATTTGGTAATTTACCTAAACACTCTTAAGACTTTTTAAGGCATTTTGGATAGGCTAGTTTTATTGGAACTTGGGTATCTTTCAGAAAAAAATTAAAAATGAAGACATGCTTTGATGGAGGAGGGTCATCTGTCTATTGGTTAATAAAGAAACTGCCTTTGCACTTTAATAGGACAGAAAATTAGATAGGCGGGGAAGACAGAACAGAATGCTGGGAGAAAGAAGACGAGTCAGGCAGTCGCCATGATTCTCCTCTCCGAGACAGACGCAGGTTAAGTTCTTCCCTGGTAAGCCACCACCTTGTGGTGCTACACAGATTATTAGAAATGGGTTAATCAAGATGTGAGAATTAGCCAAGAAGATGCTGGAACTAATGGGCCAGGCAGTGTTCAAAAGAATACAGTTTCTCTGTAATTACTTTGGGTAAAGCTAGCTGGTGGCCGGGAGCTGAGCGGCAGGAAGTGGCCCGCAGCTCCTCACTACAATGCTTAACTGAAATGAAACAAAAACAGAAACTGCAAAACATTAAATTATTGCAGCTGGGTAAACAGAATAGCATTCCATACAGCACAAACACAGAGAACTGGAATGTTAATTACAGCTGGATATCCCTTAGGTAAAATGATTTGGGTTACAAGTGTTTGAGATTTTGCTTGTTGCTTTGCTTTGATTTGAGACAAGTTCATACCACGTTGCTCAGGCTGCCCTCAAAGTCATGGACTCAGGTTTCAGCCTCCTAAGAAACTGCGACTAGGCCAAATTCAAATTGCAGATTTTCCCAGATTTTAAAATATTTGCAGAGGATTTATCAGCTAATCCAAAAATCAAAATTTCCAAAATGTCCCCAAGTATAGTGGGTGAACAAAACAACACAAGAAAGCTACTAACTTTCCCCAAATCTAAGAGAGTTAAATAAGAGGTGCAGAATACATTTTTGTGATTGTTTCTTTTGTAATACTTGTCTAAAACTTGTCAGTTCAAGAAAAAAAAATCTAAGACTTGATCAAATAGGAAATTTGATTTCCTATATACCAAAAATCAAAAGCTTATGATGATACTGATAATTGGTACATATAAGTAGATTTGTATATATACCATTATAAGATATTATTAAAAACAGAAAAAATTAGAAACCTATATTTTGGTACATATTCATATAGTATCACAAAATTTATATCCTAAGATTAAATTACTATATTGTACTTTTAGAACAGTAATATATATTGCAGATAACAAATTAATAGAGAAAAAAAGGACACTTTAACTTATCTTTGAAAAACACATCTATATTTTTAGACTTAGTAGAGAGACAACAAAAATCTTACCAGAGCTTTTCTGTGTTTATAAATAAAATCTTCAGCTGATTTAGCCCATCTTGGAAGAATGACATCATTTACCAATTCTTGAGAAACTTGTAGGTGACCCAGATTAAATTCTAATACACAAAAAATAAAAATACCAGAATCATTTTAGACTTAATCAAGTGATGTAAAACAAATACAAAAGAGGGTCTATAACAAGAAAAATACTTTAACCTATCTATTGCAGTATACTTTATTCATCAATTAAACTACATAAAGTATTTTAAAATTCATTTTTGGAAGGTACATCTAAGTAAGAATTCTTTTTCTTAGAACTTGGGAGACAGTGGGTAAATTCCAGTGACTTAATCATAAATATCTAAATTTGGATCTCCATCTCTCATATAAGGCACATACAGTGAGTATCTCATGATAATGACTACAGAGCTGGGTGTGGAGATCAGAATCCTATGGGTTTACTGGGAAGTCCACCCAGTTTGTCTCAAAAAGTTAAGGTGGAATGGGATTAAAGACACTGACTTCTGGCTTCTGCATATAAATGCATGCACATGCACGCGCGCACACACACACACACACACACACACACACACACACACACACACACACACATTCCTCCACATGTAAGTACATGGGCATGGGAACAGACACACACACACAAATGAAAAAGAAAAAGAACAGTAAAGGTACTACAATCCTCACTTTAATTGGCTTAAAATAGAATATTAATAATTCTTACACTAAAAATGGAAAATGGTTTATAAAATATGTTTCTTTAAAACTTTGGTGTAACTTATACCTTAAACTCACTCACTGAGAGTTTTGGTTTTATGGAAATATAACACCTTATATCCTCTATTCCACAAAGATACTTGCTATTAGAGCTGGACATGACATGTGACAGAACTTCCTCAAGTATGAGGTTTTCTTGTTCACATACTGTGAGAAGGAAAATGTTAACACAAAAGACCTTAAAAAAAAAAAACGGTTTTCAAATAACAGTGTACTGCCTTGAAATATTACAGAAAACACTGAAATTTCATTGTACAATTTTGTATTGGTTTTATTGCTAGTTATTCCTAGCTATTTATTACCATTAGATTATATATTTGTTTTCTCCTGCTCAGGTTCTTACCAAGCAATTATATAATTACAGTTACACACAGGTACTACACAGTCATACAGCTGAGGGCAGCAATTGGGTCCTAAATATAATGAACTGTTGAGCAAAGAGTACCTGAAGTTTTTCATCCAAATTCACCCCGATTACTCTTCTTATCCCAGATACCCAATGGTTTTATTAAATTCCAGTCTAATAATCTACATAAATCATACCCCCAAATCATGCAAATTTATGTGCTTTAAAAACAAATGTAAGGTTAGGGAAGCAGTTTGGTTGTGGAGTGTGTGTCAACCAAGATTGCAAGACTTTGTGTTCAATCTCAAGTACCTTACACACACAAAAGTAATAAAAGCCAAATGGTGGTGGTGCACGTCTTTAGTCCCAGGACTTGAATATCTGTGAATTCGAGGCCAGCCTGGTTTACAGAGCAAGGTCCAAATGCCCTCAAAAAACAAAAAACAACAAACAAACAAAAAAAGGAGTAGTAATCAAGTAAAATAACACCACAGAAAAAAATTATTGGATATTTTAAAATTTTAATTACCATCAAGCATTTCAAGTCCGAAAACCCAATTTTTTAAAAAGTGCAACAACAGAGCGACCTAGACCAGAGTGGGTCTGAGAGAGCAATTCCTAAAAGAGCAGGACTAAGCCAGCGACCTGGGCCAGAGGAGACCTACAGTGAACTCCAGGAGAGCAGGAGCAGATCCAGACCAGGGTCATTTGCGGGAGCAGGACGAGCAGGTACAGGGGAGCAAACCTGAGACGTCAAAGGGAGTAGGCAGGACTAGAAACCTCTTGAGTCTGTGACATCTGAGGGAGTAAGCCTGAGCCATACTCCATGGGTCTGGGCACACTGAGTCGGGGACCTCTAAGGGAGTAGATCGGAGCCAGAGACCTTTGCAGGACTAACCCCAAGCCAGGGATGTCTGCAGGAATGGATCCAGACCAGGGACATTTACAGAAACAGGTCTGAGCCAACAACCTAGGCTAGAGCAGGCCTGAGACAGCAAACTACAAGGGAGCAGAGCAGAGCCCTGGAGTGCTGAGCCACCTTGAAGAACACCGGGAGTGATCAACGGGATAATCAGAATTGTGGCACTGACTGTACCACAAGGAACAACCATCTGAGCCTTGCATTCACTGGTACCTAGAAGACTAATCAACAGAATCACAGACAGCCCCAACCACACCTATTAGACAAAAAAAAAAAGGGGTAGAAAAGGAAAGAACACACGCAACACCACAAAGAGCAACATGACAACAGCAAGACTTGAACAACCAAATATAGATGAAGCAAAAGGAAATGACTTAAAATATAACTTCAGGAGAATGAAAATGAAAGCAGTATTAAGACGAAAGTTCATAGCACTAAATGCCTACATAGAAAAGCTGGAAAAATCCCACACTAGTGAATTAACAGACCATTTGAAAACTTTAGAAGTAAACTCACCCAAGAGAACTAGACGACCGGAAATAATCAAATTGAGAGCTGAAATCAACAAAATAGAAACAAAGAAAACAATACAAAGAATCAATGAGACAAGAAGTTGGTTCTTCGAGAAAAATCAACAAAATGGACATTTATACAAACTAACCAAAAGGCAGAGAGAGAATATCCAAATTAACAATCTCAGAAATGAAAAGGGGGACATAAAAACAAACATGGAGGAAATACAGAGAATCATCAGGTCATATTTCGAAAACCTGTACTCCACAAAATTGGAAAACTTAAAGGAAATGAACAACTTTCTGTCTGGATAAAATCACTCACCAAAATTAAATCAAGACCAGATAAGCAAATTAAACACAATTATAACAGCTGAAGAAATAGAAACCGTCATCAAAAGTCTCCCAACCAAAAATTGCTCAGGACAAGATGGTTTCAGTTCAGAATTATACAAGAGTCTCAAAGAACTATACCAATGCTCTTCAAATTATTCCACACAATAGAAACAGAAGGAACACTGCCAAACCCTTTTTATGAGGCTATAATTACCCCGATGCCCAAACCACAAAAAGACATTATTAAAAAAGAGAATTACAGACCAATCGCACTCATGAGCATGGATGCAAAAATACTAAATAAAATACTGGCAAATCAAATCCAAGAACACTTCAGAACCATGATCCACCATGATCCAGTCGGCTTCATCCCAGAGATGCAGGGATGATGGTTCAGCACAAAAATTTGTCAATGTAACCCACCATTTTGAGATTTCAGAGAGTTGTCCACTCTCTCCTTATCTATTCAATATTCTTGAGGTCCTAGCTAGAGCAATAAGACACCAAAAGGAGATCAAGGGGAAACAAATCAGAAGTCAAACTCCGATATGATAGTTTACATAAGCGACCCCAAAATTCTATCAAGGAACTTCTACAGCTCATAAACACTTTCAGTAATGTAGAGGGATACATGCAGATGATAAATGGGCTGAAAAAAAATCAGAGAAACATCACCCTTCACAATAGCCACAAATAGCTTAAAATATCTCAGAGTAACTCTAACCAAACAAGTGGAAGACTTGTATGACAAGAACTTTAAATCTTTGAAGAAAAAAACTGAAGAAGACACCAGACAGTGGAAAGATCTCCCATGCTCTTGGGTAGGTAGAATTAACATTGTAAAAATGGCAATCTTACCAAAAGCAATCTACAGATTCAATGCAATGTCCATCAAATTCCCAGCAAAACTCTTCACAGACCTCAAAAGAATGGTACTCAACTTTATATGGAAAAGCAAAAAACCCAGGATAGCTTCAAACAGTCCCGTACATTAAAGAAACTTCTAGAGACACCACAGTCCCTGACTTCATACTACAGAGCTACAGTGCTGAAAGCAGCCTGGGATTGGCATAAGAACAGACAGGAGGACCAATGGAACCAAACAGAAGACCCAGATATTAATCCACATACCTTTGAACACCTGATTTTTGACAAAGAAGCAAAAAATATCAAATGGAAACAAGAAAGAATATTTAACAAATGGTGCTGGCATAACTGGTTAGCAACATATAGAAGAATGAAAACAGATCCATATCTATCACCATGCACAAAACTCAAGTCCAAATGAATCAAAGACTTCAACATAAAACCAACTTCATAGAAGATAAAGTAGGAAGTACACTGGAACGTATTGGCACAGGAAACCACTTCCTAAATATAACCTCAGTAGCATAGACACTGAGAGAAACAATTAATAAATGGGACCCCCTGAAACTAAAAAGCTTCTGTAAAGCAAAGGACATGGCCAACAAGACAAAATGACAGCCTACAGAATGGGAAAAGATCTTCACTAACCCCACATCAGACAGAGGTCTGATGTCCAAAATATACAGAGAACTCAAGAAATTGGTCATCAAAAGAACACATAATCCAATAAAAAGTGGAGTACAGACCTAAACAGAGAACTCTCAACAGAGGAATCTAAAATGGCTGAAAGACAGTCATCAAAGAAATGCAAATCAAAATAACTCTGAGATTCCATCTTACACCTTTAAGAATGGCCAAGATCAAAAATACTGATGATAACTTACACTGGAGAGGATGTGGGGAAAAGGGAACACTTCTGCATTGCTGGTGGGAATGCAAGCTGGTACAACTCCTTTGGATATCAGTGTGGCGATTTCTCAGAAAATTAGGAAACAACCTCCCGCAAGACCCAGTAATACCACTTTTGGGTATATATCCAAAGGATGCTCAATCGTGCCTCAAGGACATGTGCTGAACTATGTTCACAGCAGCATTGTTTGTCATAGCCAGAACCTAGAAACAATTGAAATGCTCCTTGACTGAAGAATGAATAAGGAAAATGTGGTACATTTACACAATGGAGTACTACATAGCAGAAAAAAAAATGACATCTTGAAATTTGCAGGCAAATGCATGGATCTACAAAACATCATTTTCAGTGAGGTAATCCAGAAACAGAAAGAAAGTTATTGCATGTACTCACTCATAAGTGGTTTTTAAACATAAAGCAAAGAAAACCAGGCCAGAAATCACAATCCCAGAGAACTTAGAGTACAATGAGGACTGTAAGAGAGACATACATAGATATAATCTACATAGGAAGTAGAAAAAGACAAGATTTTCTGAGTCAATTGGGAACATGGGGACCTTGGGAGACGGTGGAGGGGAGGAGAGCAGAGAAAAATGTAGAGCTCAATAAAAATTAGTAATAAAAAAGTGCAACAGCCGGGCGGTGGTGGCACACGCCTTTAATCCCAGCACTCGGGAGGCAGAGGCAGGCGGATCTCTGTGAGTTCGAGACCAGCCTGGTCTACAGAGCTAGTTCCAGGACAGGCTCCAAAGCCACAGAGAAACCCTGTCTCGAAAAAAAAAACAAAACAAACAAAAAAAAAGTGCAACAACACAGCCATTATTTTAAATGTGCACCTTTTATATATTACTAATAAGGAGTCAGCTGAAGTATTTAAAAGGTAAAAGAACATTTAAATCTTTGTGAATTACTAGGTCTCTTGAAACTACTTATGCTGGTCATTAATTTCTGAAAGCAGTTATAGTTAGAAAAAGCATAAGTAAACTGATAAATAAGTTACAATGGTACTCTAAAAATATGAGTTTACTCATGGATTTGTCTTTATTTACCTCAAAGACTTGCAATGGCAGTGTAAAGCAGTGCATGTCTCTAGTAAAGATTGTACTCTGAGATAAGCTCTCTCAGAAGTTCAAATTTGACTCATACCTTAGTTTCTTGTATCATTTCCCTGAAAAGTAAGACTTGGATCTATATGTCATTTCTCTGGTGTCAGTTAATCCTGTCACTAATTTACACACCGAACAAAACTTAAATAAATCATACAGTACTATAGAAGATGCCCTCAAAACTTTTTTCAGGATTTTTCACTGGGACCTGTAGAATAAAATTTTAAACCCTCTATTTCTTACCATTTTGATTTTCTAAAAACTCGGGGAAATAGAAGAATTCAGGAATAAGTTCTTTTACATCATATGTATTATCCATAAGAGCTTGCCAGGTAGCAGGGATGGAATGGAACTGCCGGTCTGCACAGTCAAATCTGCACGTGAGATTGAAAGACAACAGTTTACTAAATGAAAACAAGGAAGCATAAAACGAAAAACCTTTAAGCTCCCTTCAAATTTACATGTGAGTACAGCTGTTCTTTATCTTCCTTTTTAATATCTGAAAACAACTTTTTACCATCTTTATAATGATACTACAGACATTTGTATTGTTAGACACCTATCTATTTTCTTTAGAGAAATTGCTATTCAGACCCTTTTCCATTTTTAAATTCAGTGTATTTGGTTGTAAGGGCTCTCTATATACTCTAAATACAAGTCCCTTATTGAATTTTCTTGTATGTACTTTCTTGGTGGTATTTTATAAAGCACAAACAGAAGAAATTCTAAAGCTCTGTCAAACTACATTTCTTCATAAAATTATAAAGAACCAACATAAACCTAATCATAATTTCCTGTGTCTTATGAATTTTTACCTGTCAGTACAACATTTTACTGATGCTTAATAATCTTAAAGACAGAGTCTCTTGTTGAAAATCAAAGTTTATTGTAATTAAGATGTGGTAGAGAATTTAGGCTAGCTATAGATGTTATATGCAATGATAATAAAATAGGCAGAATTTGTATAATGTTGACTGAGAAAACAAAATGGTAATGCTAAGAACTAAGGCAAAACAGGAACAAAATGCGTACAAGGAAGGTACCTGGAGAATACAGACTGACAGTAGAAGACTTATGTAGTTTCCTTAGAATAACTAAGAAAATGTGAAATATAGGAAAGTTACAATACCCACAGATAATGTTATTATTGCAGTATCACAATGTGTTTAAATGGCTGCTATGAATCCCCAACTGCTTCCTCTATTTAGTCTTCACAAATATTGTGTAGTCACTGCTGAGAACTATCTGTGGATGGCTCAGATTTAGCTCTACATCACCCTAATGCAATAACTTCAAGAGGGAGTTGTTACTTGGAATTGAACCCAGTACCTGTACATGCTAGACAAATTCTCAGCTACTGGACAACAACCTTGGTCTGATATCTAATAAATCTCTGCTTGACTTCTCAAATTTGAAGAAATTCCAAATGTATACTACAATAACAGTGAAAAAAATCATATTAAATGTCTTATATCTGAACCAATTGGAATGACTTGTTCTTAAAGTACTTTAGCTGATTTTATCTAAATTAAAACCTAGTAGAGGATTTAAAAGGCATAAATCTATCATTCAGAAAATGATATCAAGATGATTAGTTCTTCTCTGATGGAGGAAGGTCATTGGCTAATAAAGGAACTGCCTTGGCCCATTTTATTGGTTAGGACATAGGTAGGTGGGGTAAACAGAACAGAATGCCGGGAGGAAGAGGAAGTGAGGTCAGACTCGACAGCTCTCCTCTCGGGAGCAGACGCCTCAGAGAGAGACGCCATGCCCCGCTCCCGGGCAGACACACGCGATGAAGCTCTGACCTAGAATCTTTCCGGTAAGACCGGTGCTCACAGATTATTAGAGATGGGTTGATTGGGATATCAGAATTAGCCAGTAAGGGCCAGAGCTAAAGGGCCAAGCAGTGATTAAATGAATACAGTGTCTGTGTAATTATTTCGGGGCATAAGCTAGCCGAGCAGGCGGCTGGGGTGTTGGGGACGCAGCCCCGCCGCTCCATATTACAACAAATTCTCAACTTTATAGTCAGAGAAAAAATAGGTTTTTATTCTAAGCATACCTTCCACTCTGAAGCTGGATGTGGAGGGTAGTAAACGGTTCTACACGGATAAGATAGTGCATGACACCTGCAGAATTTGAATAGTGAGTACCATAATGAAACTTATCAATCGTTCCCATTGGATCCTCAAAAGTTTCATACCTTAAAAAAAAAAGGTGGAGTTTTACGACCATAATAACAAAATGATAAGAGTCTAAATCTATATTAGTTTGCTTAAAGCATAGTATTCTTTAAAAAGTCAATCCTTAGTCATATACTTTACTATCAAATTAAGTATCTGAATCCCTACATATAACAACAGGAAAAAATTAATTTCTAAGCATGTTTCCTAAACAATGAAGTATCACTAAAACAAGCTTTTAGAACATTTAAAATAATTTTATTTAAGTGTATGAGTGTTTTGCCTGCATGTGAATATGCACAAGGATAACTGAAAAAGTTTAAGTAGCTTTGATAAAAAGTAACATGGATATGGATAAATCGTCCAGTGGTTGATAACATATGATGTCCTTTCCAGAGGACCTGGGTTTGGTTCCCAGTACTCATGTGGTGGCTCATAAAACTCTGTGACCCCAGTTCTAGAATTTCTGATGTCCTTTTTTCTGGCCTCTGTAGGTACCATGCATACATGCAGAAAAAAACCACACACATTAAAAACAATTTTTTTTTTTCCAAACACTCAGGGCTGAAGAGATAGCTTAACAATTAAGAGCAGTAGCTACTCTACTAGAAGACATGGGGTCAATTCCCAGCACCCAGACAGCTCACAGGCACTCGCGACTCCATTTCCAGACCCAACACTTTCCTCTGATCTCTGCAGGCACATGTGTGATGTGTGATGTGTGATGTGACGTACACAATAGATGCAGCAAATCCAATCATACTCAAAAATAATAATAAAAAAGAAATCTTTTTAATTTAAAAAGGGTAATGCTTAGTTTTTTGACTGAAATTAGCACAAATTCAAACAATGGCTATCTCAAAAGATTTAAAAAGCACTTACTTTTCTTGCATAGCTTTCACATTTTTTTCATTAACTACTCCAATTGGTTTAGAAAGATCTCGAAATACAGTGGGGTTATTAAGGTCCAACTCTTCTGAAGTATAATCTTGCAAAATCCAGGGAAACTAAGAGGTAAAATTCAAAATTTAGAGATTTCTTCCTTGAGAACATAACATTCCCACATCAAATATAAAATGTTCATAAAGATAAAAACGGGTAATCACTACAAAGTTTTTTCCATTAAGAATCCTTTAAAGACATATTTTAATATTTGTTTATTTCAGTTCAATTCTTCTGGACTTTAGTTTTTAATTACTAGTCTTCATGTTTATGATACTTTAAAAATATGGATTGGACTGAAAAGATGGCTCAGTAGTTAAGAGCACAGAGTGCTCTTCCAGAGGACCTGGACTCAATTCCCAGCACTCACATAGAAGAAAAAGTAATATGGG
Organism: Microtus pennsylvanicus; assembly: GCF_037038515.1. Taxonomy (NCBI): domain Eukaryota; kingdom Metazoa; phylum Chordata; class Mammalia; order Rodentia; family Cricetidae; genus Microtus; species Microtus pennsylvanicus. Next base: position 1,081,317 of record NC_134595.1, on the reverse strand, counting down.
GGTGGAAAACATAAAGGCAGGGTAGGTGTACTATACATGAGGGTTTCTTTTATAATGCTGGAGATTGAACCCAGAGTTTTACATATGGTACAAGAATATTCTACCACTGAGCTATACCCAAGCCTCTCCATTTTTCTAAATAAAAGCATAAATATCAAATATAGTATTGTACATTATAAAAGTATAAGTTAATTTTAGAAATTTATACAAACTTACTACAGGGTACTGTGCAAGGTCATTATAGGTTCGTCCTGCCATTGTGTTTATTTGAATGAGGTAGTCAAAGTTTGTTATCTCTCGATTCACCCATTTCTGAACAGCACAAAAAAGAACAAAAACAGAATTGTATATGTAACCTCTTAGAATGTGACAATTATTAATAACCAACATATTTTTTGTAATCATTATCTATCTTCATGATTGATGAGATGGAGCTAAAGAAGTTTAACATAAAGATAAATAAACATCTCCATAATTTATTTCCTTTGAAAATTAGTCTCTAAGAGAAAGAGCAAAAAAAAAAAAAAATAAACAAAAGCATTATACCATACTCTGGGAAGTCTTAAATAAGAATTAAGTTCTGCCAGGTCTTGCCAGGTGTCATAGTGTGTATGCTTAATTCTAGCCACTCAAGAGTATAATTTAGGAGAATGGCAAGTTGGAGGATACCCTGGCTAATATACCAACCCATTAAAAAAAACCTAGGGACATAGGTTGGTGTAGAGCACTTGCAGTGTAATACTCTGGGTTTAGTCTCATGTACCACAGAGGGGAAAGAAGAAAAATTAAGTCTTCTTCAACTAAATATTTTATTTATCTTAAAACTTTAATTTCTAAAAAGACCCCACTTTTGACACTTTTATAACTATGCATATTAGAAGGAAGTACTTTAACATCTACAGCTTAACATCATATGTGCTAAGCTAAGGTTATTGGATTTTAGAACTATCTGAAGAAGAAAAACACCTTTACAGAGTAAAATGAGGTGGGACTAGATAGGAAAAAACATTCCTTTCTATTGATCACCTTAATCATTTAGTTTTCTAATGTGCATACACAGTAGAGTTATACATCAGAGTTTTCCTGATAGAATATCAATCAACGTTAACCCACTGTGGACCAAAAGCAAAAGGTTATAATTATGGTGAATAGTGAAAAATGAAATTTGTATGCTACAATCTATGAAGTAAAATCCAGATATTGTGATATATTTTTATATATAGGAAGCTCAATTGTTCTTAGGTGTAAAGTTGAAAAATCAATAGTTAATGAATAAAGTTTATTCGAAAGCAAAATGAACTGTACCTTATTAAACAAGGATTATTTCAGACAACATATTCTTGATTAGGGAACTTCACAGAAGAGCATGGCATGCATGGGCGCTCTCTCTCTCTCTCTCTCTCTCTCTCTCTCTCTCTCTCTCTCACACACACACACACACACACACACACACACACACACACACACACACACAGTATAAATGGAAGAACAAAGGCCAGGAGTGGTGGATCACACCTTTAATCCCAGTATGTAGGAGACAGAGTGTCAATCTCTGTGTATCTGAGGTCAGACTTAATCTACATAATGAGTTCCAGGTCAGCCAAAGCTAGACAGACTTGTATCCACAAAACCAAAACTTACTAACCAACCAACCAACCAACCAACCAACCAACCAACCAACCAACCAACCAACCAAATGAATGAGTAAATGAATGAATGATGAATCAATAAATGGTCGTGAGCAGTTATAAAACAGTACAAAATTCTGAGATATAAAACGAATGATGACAACAACCTAGAAATTTTCCTACCTGTGTCAATCCTGATGCTTTGAACAATTCTTGTGGTGATCTTGCTCCATAACTATTAGGAGAATGAAGTGACAACAGGCTGCTATATACTTTGTTTCTAACCTACAAAAAATACTACTGTTTAGTTTAAAAACTTGTCAAGACAAATATGGATTAAGGGTTTTGTAATAGTTTTAGCAAGACATAATCCTTTAAGAATAATAGTATTTTCTTCTTGCTTCACAGTGTGCCATTATTATTAATTGTTTTTGACTTCAGAGAATCTTCACTCTACAACTTGTTAGCAGTTATCTCCAATTCTGCTTACTCCCTATTTTCTTGAAAATCCTAATCCACTACCTGTTTTATAACTTCAACTCTTCTGGACATTTCATATCATGCTTTTAATTTCTTTACTATACTTGATGTTGTGGTTTAAATATGTTTAAATATGTTCTTTTAAAGTTTATGATTTAGAAAACTGATCCTCAAATAACAGGTTCAAAATTGGAGACGGGGTATTTAGAAATTTCAATCTTTTTTTTTAAATATTTATTTATTATGTATACAACATTCTGTCTGTGTGTCTGCCTGCAGGCCAGAAGAGGGTGCCAGATCTTATCACAGATGGCTGTGAGCCACCATGTGGTTGATGGGAATTGAACTCAGGACCCTTGGAAGAGCAATAATGCTCTTAACTTCTGAGCCATCTCTCCAGCCCTGGAAATTTCAATCTTAAATGAGGTCATGGAGACAATAAAATGGCAGATGAAGGTGCCTACCAGGAATTCTAATTGCTTGACTTTGATCCTTAGGAACCACATTGTGGAATGAAAGAACTGACTTATTACATTACCCTGTGGTTTCTACGGGTACATTACAACTTCCACACATATAGTTTAAAAAAAAAAACGGTGTCATGAGGCTGAAACATCATATTGACATAATGTCCTCTTGAGAAGAGAACAGGAAACCCAAGCATACTATGCACAGCTTGTCTAAGCTTATAACATAATCAGATGTCTGGCATCTACTGGTTGATATTCAATGTTCTACTATACACCCCCCCCAATACCAATAAAGGTTTATATACTGACTAGTCTCAGAATACATTTTCTCCTTTAATATTTTCAATTGATAGGAATACAGTCCAAAACACAATTAGAGTTCAATAGCTGGAAGTTATTCCAAAATAATACTCTGTGATTATCAGAAAGGTACTATACCTCTTTTTTGAAATTGAGAAAGTAGTTAGATTGATCAATATGAAATATCTCAAGTGCTGATCTTCTTAAGTTGTAACGACGTAAGTGAATCTCTCGAATTTGAGAATGAGGCCACTTAAAATCAAAGCCTATTCCTGAAAACAGAAGAAATCTGTGACTGAGGTGCCCCATAAAGCTACTTATTGTATGCAAAACATCTCGTTTCCAAAAGTAGTACTTAGGGGAAAGAAACTGTAGGAAGCAAGTACACCCCAAAGCTATTCTACTACATTTCTATAAGAATAGATGATACTTTTGAATATTCATACTTTAGAAATCTTTCTCTTCCTAAGACTTTGGATCTTCAGATTTAATCATAAAAAAGTAAGCACTTACAGGATGGTGCATAACACACAAAGGTATGATAAAATTAAGACTGCATTTTGTAACCATAAGTTTATTGTGATACCCTCAAGCCAAAACTCTTAAAATACGTTAATAATGATGGCAATGACAAAAAGCAATTGGTTGTGGGTATGCATACCTGTAATCCTAGCCACTCAGAAGGCTAAGGCAAGAAGATTTTAAGTGTAAGATCAGCCTGGGTAACATTTGTCTTGTGTAAGAATACAGCCCTGGTTTCCAAATCTCTTGAGTTCAAGGCGAGCCTGAACTACAGAGAGTTCCAGAATAGATAGGGCTATACAGAGAGACCCTGTCTCAAACAAGCAAGCAAACAAACAAAACCCAAAAATCAAAAAATGGCCTTAGCTTCAATCACTAATACTGTGTGTGTGTATGTGTCTACATATACAAATTATCATTCCCCTTCAATACATAATGGTGGGATGAACCTAATTCATTATTGGCTTTCCATTTTTAATTTTACAAGAAAAACCATAATTTTACAATAATTTTTGCTTCTTTCTCTCTCTAATTCATAACTGATGGAACTGAATACTGAAGGTATTTTCCCAAAACTACTCACCATCTTCTTTTTCAATACTGTTATCATGGAAGTAAATGTGTTGAGTAGTGATTTCTAATCTGCCAGGAATTATGTTGATTACTGTAATGAGTTCACAGTCTTCAGTCAACACCAATTTTTCCTTTTGATCCTGTTCTTCCTTCTCATCACTGTCCAACAAACAGTTTAAAAGAGGTAATCATTGCCAGGCAGTGGTGGTGCACGCCTTTAATCCCAGCACTCAGGAGGCGGAGGCAGGTGGACTGCTGTGAGTTTAAGGCCAGCCTGGTCTACAAGAGCTAGTTCCAGGACAGGTTCAAAAGCTACAGAGAAACCTTGTCTCAAAAAACAAAACCAAACCGAAAAACAAAACCAAAAAGAAGCAATCATCAATTTAGTTCACTTATGTAGAAAAGAATATCTTCTTTTACTGCTGACAGTAAATGTTTATGCTGTCTTTTTGAAATTCCTTTTCAATACAGCTAGAAGCTTATGTTTTTGTAATATGTTTATTTTTTTACTAAGTTTTGTTTCAATAATTGTTTAGCTTTTTCATGTCGCTTGAATGAATTTCTTCTTATATCTTTATTTTTCTTTTGTTTTAATATTTTATGCAGATAATTTTCTTTCAAATCGTAGATCAAATCCTAGGCTTTGCGGTATGCATACTAGATGAGCCAGCTACTGCTGTGTTTTACCCCCAGATTCTGTTGCACATTTCCACATAAACACAGCTTAAGGCAGACATCATTCGATATAATGTTTTCATTCAAAAATACTTTATAATTTCAAGATACAGATCCCAACAAACCCAGGTGAAAAGCCTTCCTTAATAATTTCAGTAAATACTCACAGGTTTTTAAAGACAGCTTGGTATTAATAATTGCACTTTGGAGAAACAAATTCAAGCAAATCCACAATTTTACAATCCCATTTCTAATACACAATTTAAATGCATTCGAATACACATACATACATACATATTTACTCTGGCTACCATGTCCTCTTCCAGAAGTTCTAGTTTATCTTCTTCCATATCACTAAGTTTAACTTGTTTCACTACTTCCAAAAGCAAAGAGTCACTAGAAGGCTGCAAGTGTTGGACACCTGTTTAAGCAAAAAGATTCAGTTAAAAATAGCACAAAGTTTTTATAGCACTTCTATATTTTCTGACAGTTATGAGGCTTGATTATTAAAATATATGGTTTAAAATTATAGTTATTTTTAACAATAGCTAATTCTTGATTCAGAAATAGTCTAAGTACTGGATTAGCAGTCTGAGGTAGAAAACTGACTTTATGCAAATTATAAATCCATAAATAATAATTATACTCAATTAAAAGCATGCTAATAGTAAAATAGTCTCAATGTGTTGATATATGATTGTGCACTTGTACTAAAAAGCAAGTGTGAGCTGGTCTACACATAGTGGCACATGCCCTTTAACCCTAGCACTTGGAGGCAGAGGCAGGTGGATCTCTGTTAGAGGCCAGCCTAGCCTACATAGCTAGTCCTAGGACAGCCAGGGCTACATCAAGACTCTTCCTCAAAAAAAAACAAAACAAAACAAAAAAACCCAAAAAGGTGTATGATCAGTTAGTTGTCTATAGCTGACAGGTAATCAATAGGTGAATCATTATTTTCTGGAGTACATGAAAAATAACACACATACAGTATTTTATACTGTATAAACTAAGACTTTGTAATAAAAGAGGGCTTTGTAATAGAAAAGAACATGGACTCTGAGTTGGTACATTAGATTTAAATTCTGTCCTATCTCTGTTCTCTCTGAATATGTGATTTCTACTTTTTTGTGGGAGCCTAGCAAGTTTGGATGTTCACCTTCCTAGATATGGACGGAGTGGGGAGGACCTAGGACTTACCACAGGGCAGGGAACCCTGACTGCTCTTTGGACTGGAGAGGGAGGGGGAAAGGAGTGGGGGGAGGGGGAGAAGGGTGGGAGGAGGGGGAGGGAAATGGGAGGCTGGGAGGAGGTGGAAACTTGTTTTTTTTTTTCTCTCATTTTCTCAATAAAAAAAAAGATTAAAAAAAAAACTGTTATGATGGTCCAGGCGGCGGTGGCACACGATTTTAATCCCAGCACTCAGGAGGCAGAGGCAGGCAGATCTCTGTGAGTTCAAGACCAGCCTGGTCTACAAGAGCTAGTTCCAGGACAGGCTCCAAAGCTACAGAGAAATCCTGTTTTGAAAAACAAAAAACAAAAACAAAAAAACAAAAACTTTTATGACTTACATGGGACTTTATAAAACTAAAAAGCCTTTGCACAGTTAAAAAACAAAAAAACAACAAACCCCAACAGTGAAGAGGATCTTAACCAGTTACACCTTATCCAGAATATAAAAAGAATCTAGAAAGGAGCCTAAACAACACACACACACACACACACACCCTATTAAAAATGGGCCCAGGACTAGAATAGAGAGATTTTAAAAGAAGAAAAAAAAAACAGACAATAGATGCTGGAGGGGATGTGGAGAAAGAGAACCCTCATTCACTGCTGGTCAGGGACATCTAAGAACTGTAAGAGCCGTGGTTTGCCGTGGAGTGTAGCTACTGACAACATCCACATTAGGTCTAACCAACAGACTGCAACAATAGCCATGCCATATGGATTTGGGGGGAAAGTGGGGAGACAAGATGTCAGCCCTCAACGGGTAAAACTGTGATGAAAAAAGTTGAAAGGACAGCGGTTTTCCTGAATTTAAGACAACTGAAATAAAGAGAAAAGGCTATAAACTTAGACCCATGATCACGTGCGGAGGTATGAGAAGGAAAAGGAGTGTGAATTTCCTAAAGAAGGATTTCTTGAAAAATAACAGAGAAATAGTGCAATTTACAACTACCAAATTGAAGTAATTCACTGAAAAAAAAAAAAGAAGTGTCCTAGGTGATGAGGATAGTTAAATTTCGACATATTCAAGTCCCAGAATACTGACGAAGCAGAGCAGTTTATACAACTGTGTGCTGCTATGTAAAATGCATCCAATTAATGTCTGTATCATGGACAAAAATATTTTGTATTAAGGGGAAAAATTCCAATATCTGATTTACTTTAGAATACAGAATCCTAAATGATAGGCATTATGGCTTTCTTCAGTTTTGTAGGATATCAATGTTAAATGTTAAATGAAAAAAAATCAAAAAGTTGACACTGATTTCATCTATAAACCTTTCATGAGACATAACTGGCACAGAAGCAGCTACACTGAAAATAACTATTACTTGGTAAACACGTAGGTGCCACAAACTCATCACAAGAAATACTTCATATTTCACAGACTTAGATTCAGGTAAAATTAACAACACTGAATTCATATACCCATTTATACACACAGTTTAAAGCACCATATCCCTCCCTTCTTAAGTCAACGTCTAAAATAACAAACAACAAGCATTCCATCAACATCTTCACTTTATTAAAATAGGTAAGTACTGTAACTCACCTAAATTATCTCTTAAGGCACTAGCATCCTCATGGTTATTGAAATTATAATTAGGTACCAGTTTGAGTCTCATGCGGGAATAATTTTCTACATTAGCCAGTTTCCAATGAATTCGATTCTGTTTCCTAGAAACATTCACAATGAAACAAGTAAAATTACTAGAAATTATAAAGATTAGTTGTTTGAAGGGAGTAAGAAATAATTCACAATTGTTTAATACTATTTTAGACTATGTTCAAGCATTGCCAAGCATGCACAAGGCCCTGGTTTTGATTACCAGCACTATAAAACTAAAGGCTTGTAAATTTTAAGGAAAACAGTGGGGTTGGGGATAAATAGGAACAAAGTATAATGACACAATGTATGCAAGTACCATATATTAAACATAATACTCTTTATATGCTAGCTATTACTTTTGAACAAATTTAAATGTTAGTATTTATCATCTGGACACTTGTCAGGAAAAATAAATGAGCATGTTTAATTATGACATACACATGATGAACCTAAGAGAGCCTCAATTATTTACCCAAGATGCCATGAAGCTTAATGGTAGACAACTAAGATTTGAAGACTAACTTTCAGACTTCTAGCTTGATTACTTTATTTTTTCACTGTTAAATACAATTTCATGACCATAATAGAATTTTAAAATTTTATTATAAGTAAAGATAACTGAAAACGAATGAAAGACCAAAATATCAAAGTTAAGATGTTAAACGTTTAGAAGAAAAAGGTAAATTTTTATGGCCCTGGACACAGGTACACTTTTTTAAATATATTTAAAAAAAAAGCTAGATTCATTAAAATTGATAGCATTGAACAACAACACTATCAAGAAAGTGAACTACGTATCTGAAAATCACCTCTTGATGGTTATTGAGAATACTATACAACACACATACATGCACACAAACACACCAAAAAAAGTCCAAACAACTCATTTGGATAGCTAGGCAAAGGAAACAAGACAACAACAAGCACATGGAACAGTGCTCAGCATAATTAATTATTAGGAAGATGGAAAGCAAAGTTACATGGTAATGATTTATACACAACACAAGGGAAATCTGAAATACTGGAAAGGGACAAGCATTGGTTAGAATGTGGCAAAATTGGAAAACATATACTCATACCCTAAACATAAAGTAATGTAGCAGATGTGAAAGTCAATTCTTTGATAAGTGAAATATGAAATATGACCCAGTAATTGAACTTTTATTATATATACCCAGAAGAATTAAAAGCATTCTCTCAAACCAACATTTTGACACAAGTGTCTACACAGCACTGGTAATAGTAGCTCAAGGGGGCAAAAAAGTAAATGTTTATCATTTCACTAGCTGGTTGAAAAGATAAACAAAAGGTTTAGTTTACTATTTTTTAAAAACAAGGGTTATAAAATATATACACCAAAACAGAAGTAAAAATATTAGGTTGAAAAGTGTTGAAGTACAACTTTAGCTTAAGAAGGCAGAAATATTTTTATGAACTACTTGAGTCTAATATATGTAATATCAGAGTAGAAGAACTACCCACAAGGTACAAACCTCTAATCATTCCAAATCAATTCATAAAATGACAATAAAGTTTGAAATACTCGTTAAAAAACTGAAATAGAGATGGCTTAAAAGTTTAAAATGTGGAGGCAACAACCTTCACAGGAGCACGAGCAAGGAACAAGGAAACTACCTGACAGAACAGGCCTGAACCAGAGACCTCTGAGGGACCTGTTGTGAATCAGTGACCACTAAGGTAGCAGCCCTGAGCCAGCCTTCACAGATAATAAATGAGCGGAGAAAGAAATCAGAGAAACATCACCCTTCACAATAGCCACAAATAGCTTAAAATATCTCAGAGTAACTCTAACCAAACAAGTGGAAGACTTGTATGACAAGAACTTTAAATCTTTGAAGAAAAAAACTGAAGAAGACACCAGACAGTGGAAAGATCTCCCATGCTCTTGGGTAGGTAGAATTAACATTGTAAAAATGGCAATCTTACCAAAAGCAATCTACAGATTCAATGCAATGTCCATCAAATTCCCAGCAAAACTCTTCACAGACCTCAAAAGAATGGTACTCAACTTTATATGGAAAAGCAAAAAACCCAGGATAGCTTCAAACAGTCCCGTACATTAAAGAAACTTCTAGAGACACCACAGTCCCTGACTTCATACTACAGAGCTACAGTGCTGAAAGCAGCCTGGGATTGGCATAAGAACAGACAGGAGGACCAATGGAACCAAACAGAAGACCCAGATATTAATCCACATACCTTTGAACACCTGATTTTTGACAAAGAAGCAAAAAATATCAAATGGAAACAAGAAAGAATATTTAACAAATGGTGCTGGCATAACTGGTTAGCAACATATAGAAGAATGAAAACAGATCCATATCTATCACCATGCACAAAACTCAAGTCCAAATGAATCAAAGACTTCAACATAAAACCAACTTCATAGAAGATAAAGTAGGAAGTACACTGGAACGTATTGGCACAGGAAACCACTTCCTAAATATAACCTCAGTAGCATAGACACTGAGAGAAACAATTAATAAATGGGACCCCCTGAAACTAAAAAGCTTCTGTAAAGCAAAGGACATGGCCAACAAGACAAAATGACAGCCTACAGAATGGGAAAAGATCTTCACTAACCCCACATCAGACAGAGGTCTGATGTCCAAAATATACAGAGAACTCAAGAAATTGGTCATCAAAAGAACACATAATCCAATAAAAAGTGGAGTACAGACCTAAACAGAGAACTCTCAACAGAGGAATCTAAAAGGGCTGAATTACACTTAAGGAAATGTTCAACATCCTTAGTTATCAGAGAAATGCAAATCGAAACAATCATCTTATATCTCTAAGAAAGGCCAAGATCAAAAACACTGATTGACAACTTATGCTGGAGAGAATGTAGGGTAAAGGGAACACTTCTCAGTTGCTGGTGGGAGCGCAAACTGGTACAGCCACTTTGGGAATCAGTATGCTGATTTCTCAGAAAAATTAAAAAAAAAAAAACTTCCTTAAGACTGAGCAATACCACCTTTGGGTATCAACTATGTTCATAGAAGCATTATTTGTCAAAGCCAGAACCTAGAAAGAACCTAAATGCCCCTTGACATGGGTAAAGAAGATGTGGTACATTTACACAATGAAATACTAAACAGAATAAAAAAAATGATATCTTGAAATTTGCAGGCAAATAAAGGGATGGATTATCATATTGAGTGAGGTAATCCAGACCAAGAAAGAGAAATATCATATGTACTCACTCATAAGTGATTTTTAGACATAAAGTAAAGAAATTCAGCCTACAAATCACAATCCCAAAGAACCTAGACACTAAGAGAGACATACATGGATCTAAACTACGGGACAGAGAAAAAGACAAAATCTTCTGTGTAAGTTGAGAGCATGGGGACCATGGGGAGAGGGTAGAATGGGAGGGGAGAGAAAGAGAGGGGGTAGAGAAAATATATAGCTCGAAAAAAACCGTAAAATAATAATAATAAAAAGTTTAAAATATATAGCCGCAGCTTAAAAAGACAAAATATGCACCTACCTTTTAGCCCAAGGCCCCCTTTCACATGTAAGATAGAGTCTAATTGCCTTCCACCATCTAAAAGTGGCCAACTGTTGGCTGCTAAGTTGTTTAATCATATTATTGTACCTCAAGTTCTCTTGACGTGCTTTTCGATTAAATGGCTCCACAAAATATTCCTAAAATAAACAGCGAAAGGAACATTTTATAATATATTTACAAATTTTAATTTGACCAATAAGAATGGTGTATGAGGAAAAAAATAATAACATCATCTTCTTATTTTATTACAGTATTTGTCTTTGATGAGGACGGTAGAATTTCAGTTATGTTCTACTTATGTATTCTGACGCATACAAAGGGAGCATACATGCACTATGGTTGATAAAATAGATCAGTGGGGTAAAAGGCATCTACTGCAGAGCGTAACAGGCTGAATTTCCTCCCAAGCACCCCAAGTGTAGTGGTCTATGCCTGTAACCCCAACACTAAGGAGGTAGAGTCAGGAAGATCACAAGTTTAAGGTTATCCTTAGTTGTACATCAAGTTTGAAGCCACTCCGTGATACCTCAGGCTGTTTAAAAAACAAAAAAGTTAAAACTTAAAAGAACTGATGTAAATCTAGAGGAACAAGCTGTGAATGAATTGTAGCTGTTACCAGACGTGTGAAGGAAATTGTACCTGGATTCGACTAAAACAGACCACTGCTGAGAAAACTGAGGAAGTCATAAAGTTCCATGAAAACCAAGTAAGAACTCATCACCACCCTTATTACATGTATACAACTTCTTCATTAAATGTTTGGTAGTGGGCTGGTGCAGGAAACCATGGAGTTGGCTTAAGAGGCATGTGTTATAGTTTCTCACGTTTGAGTCCATGGCTCTTGGGGTACAATGTGTTTTCCAGTTCCAGAGATACTGATGCAGTCCTTCAGGCAGTGAAGCATTCATGCTACCTCGTGTTTCTCTGTACATTCCCTTTGTAGCCATGGAATCAAGAAAATCTGACAGGACAACAGGTCTTAGATATTAATCTTGCGTACCCTGTATGACTTGCAAAGATCACTGTATCCTAGCACCTACAATTGTATTGATCCTGCCAATTGCCAGTCTATTCTGTTTCTGATAAAGGTCTAAAGAGTCTATTTGTCACAACCTCAGTTGTGCTGTGGACTCCCCAAGCTGGCCTGATTTCCTTGACCTTACTGGTAAAGTAAGCACAAGCGCTTACAGGCGGGAAATATGGCACAGCTGGCAGCATGTTTCTCTAGCAGTCCAATCAATAAAAAGGCACCAACAGTGGCAAACTCATCTGGAAAGTGAAAACAGGAGGGTCCTAAGTTCAAGGCCATCAGGGGCAACAGGAGACCCTGCTTCAAAAAATAAACATGCAATTGAGAAGTTAGGCAAATTTGCTAGTAAAACTACTCAGACCTTGCATTTTCTCTTTTTAAAGGTATATAAATTCAACTTTATTTATACATAAAAAACTATGCAGTTTATCTCTACATTTTAAAATAAATTTTAAATCCTCTACCTACCAAGAAATTGGTGGATCTGAGTAGTCATATTTCCATGTCCTAAGCAACTTACATCTGTGGGGCTAATGGCAACACTGCCTCTTTCATTTCTGCTGTAAGTAAGTTTTCATTTCTCTTTGTCAAACTGACTAAAAGTTTATTGATTTTGTGAACATTTTCAAGAGTTTAATTTCAGATTCACTGATTTTTCTTTTTCTGCTTTTATTTACTTATTTTAATTGGTGTGCTGCAGAGATGGCTTGGGGTTAAGAGTGCTTCTTGCTCTTATGGAAGAACCAAGTTCAGGTCCAGCAGCAACACAGTGGTTCACAACCACTTGTAACTCTAGTTCCAAGGTTTAACATTCTCTTCTGACCTCTTAGGTCTCTTGCACATAACCAGGCACAAGCATGTATTCAAGTGCACACACACTAATAAAAATAAATAACTTCAAAATGTTTAATTGGCTGGGTGGTAGTGCCACACACCTTTAATCCCAGCACTCAGGAGACAAAGGCAGGCAGATTTCTATGAGTTCTAAATCAGCCTGGTCTACAAAGCTAGTTCCAGGACAGCTAGGGCTACACAGAAGAAACCCTGTTTTAAAAATAAATAAAATGTTTAATTGAAATTAATTTGTGTGAGTGGAGGGCACATCAAAACACCCTAGCAGTATCTACTAACAGATTTTCAACTTAATAAGATTTTTTACACACTCATAAAGTCAATTTTTACTATTGAAATGGTTAATGATTGACCTTCTTTCCAAATTTCTGGTAGAGTTACTTTCATGTAATAGTAGATATTGGTAGTTAACATGAAAACTTGATCTAGAAAACAGCTTTTACCTGAAATTTCAATTTACTTTCTCCTCCCTCTCGGTCTCTTTTATGCATATTCACCATTAAGGCTTCATAGCAATTCTTCCAGTAAAGTGCCATGTTCTCATGACCATCATAAAATGTATGTGTTTCATACTGCTTCATGTAAGGTATAATCTTAGATGAGAGAAAAAGAAAGAATACACAGAATTTACATACTCCTCTATAAAAATGATAAATCAACAGAAAAGTATTGCTCAGAAAAGATAAAACTGTGAGACTGGAGGGATGACTCAACAGTTAAAAGAATACTTGCTGAGGGCAACCACAGGTCCCAGCAATCATATGCATCTTGCAACCCTAGCTCCAAGGGATTTCACACCTTCTTCTTGTCTCTTTGTGTACAGCACACACCTGCACACATACGCAAGCATACACTCATGCACACACATATAAAGAAAAATGATTTTAAAAACTTACATATTTTTCAATGTAAACTTGCCATTCATCTGAATTGCAGTATTCTTGAAAATCTTCAAAAAATGAAGTACTTCCATCAGTAAAAGGCAAAGAAGGCAGGTGCAAGTTCATGAAAAGAAGCTCATAAATTTTAGAAACCAGAGTACGGAAAAGAGGAATCAGAAATGAATAGATTTCTGTTTGTTCCTTGATTGACCGACTTAGAATATGTTCTAGTTTCCCTAAAATGTAGCATGCTTCATTTTGATTTTCAATCACTTTAGTCTGAAGAAGAGCATTTAACTTAGCTGATGCTATTGCACAAACCTGAAAGGAAAAAAAGGTTAAAAGAGAAAAAAAATCATTAAAGCAAACATAGACTATTAGCAAAAGATCTGACTCACTCCAAAAATTTAGAAGTTTTATGTAGTAACTGTCAATGACTATGGATTTACTTTACTTCCAAGCGAAAAGTTACGTGTGCAATGGTTTCATAGACATTGGCATGAAACTATTTGGAGAGAGACAAAAACCCACAAAAATTTTTAATAATCACACTATCACCATTCGGACTGATTCCCCAATTCCAATTCTAAGTGAAATAAAACCTGTAAGACATCTGCATACAGACTGGTTGCTCAGAGAGGAACACCCAGTGTAGGAGGGCTCAGCACTTTTTATATTCAGCTGATCTTTGCCTTCGACAAAGGGACTAGCTTTCTTACAGTGGGCAGCCAACAAGCTTGCCTTTTACTCTAGAAAGAATCATGGTTTCTATCTTTAACAGCTGTTCACAATACGAAACAACTCAAAAGAATGGATATCCAGGTGTGGTGGCATACACTTTTAAGCTTAGTACTTGGGAGGCACAGGTAGGCAGATCTCTATGATGGGCAGACTGGTCTAGTGAGTTCCAGGATAACCAGGGCTATACCTCAAAACAAAAACAAAAACACTCCCAGAACAGCTTGAATAAATAGAACCTATCTCAAAACAATCAAACAAAAAACCCAGAATGATAAACAAATAACAACGAAAGAATAGATAACAAGAACAATTAGTCACATGATTAAACAGAAATGCAATAGACTTACGGAGAACTATCTACCAACAATGACTATAGGAAGCAGCAGTATTTTTCTCTGGGGAAAATTGTAAGCTAAGACTGCTTTTCATTTTATGGCTGCCTCAGATCTGAATAATCACACAGAGACTACACTAATTATAACACTGTTTGGCCAATGCCTCAGGCATATTTCTAGCTATCTCTTACATCTTGAATTAACCCATTTCTATTAATCTATGTATCATCACAAGACTGTGGACTCACCAAGGTTCCAGCATTTCCAGCTTCTCCTTTGGCAGCTACAAGTCTTCTCTTTGACTCTGCCTACTCTCTATCTCTGTTCTGATTTCTCACCTGGCTTTACTCTGCTAAGCCTTTGACCCAAACAGCTTTACTCATCAACCAATAAAAGCAACACATATACATCCCACATCAGAAAATGAAGTTGAAAACAGGCCCAATTGTAATTTGCATCCTTAAGCAAAGAACAGTGTGGTGAGAATAGCAAATAAGCAGACCGACTGAATCCTGTCTTAAACTCATCTTAATAAAGCAATTCTCAATTATTTGTGGGAGAGAACAAATCTCAATGAAGTCTGTTTTGGAGTTTCATTACATGGAATCATAACTATTTGACTACATACAGATATATAAGGAGTCTGGGACCTTAACTAAAAAATTAATTAACCTTAAACTTCCTAGGACAAACACATATTAATAGTATAAGCCCAAGCAAAAGAGAACTCTCCATTACTATTCATTCAATCACTAGTACTGAAGAGGAAAAAGCTAATGAAAAAGGGTTTGAGGAGGAGAAGAAATGAGAATACAGCCACTGGACTAGAGATTTTTTGTAATAGGCCAGCTTTATGTTAAAAAAATTATCTCTCCATACTCTTAACAACATCACATCTAGTTTAGGAACAGCACTAGAATTCTGTCTCATCCTAATCCTTTTTATCCAATAATAAAGCTGAATATTTAAAAGAATTCAGGGTTAGAGCTGGTTCAGTAAATGAACAAGTATAATGATCTGAGTTTGAATCTGCAGGGTCCACATGAAAGCTAACATGTTAGTGCTAGACTGTAATTCTGCCACTACTATACAAAGATGAGAAACCAAGACAGGAGAATTCCTGGAAACTCAGGGGTCAGCTAGCCTGGTGTACAAAGCAGTAAACAACAAAACAGGTCCTGCTCTAAATAAAGGAACATGTTGAGGACCAACACCCAAGGTTGTCCTCTGACCTCCATAGGATGCTGGGCCACAAATGTTCATTCTCTCAATGACATACACACACAAACACACACACTCAAATACAAACAAAAGTAAATAGATATCAAATATTTATCAAGACTAAATGTACCCAACGAGAACAGAAAAACAACAGAGCAAATGTCAGAGGAATTTTCTAACTTTTTACAATTTAATTTACAATAGAAATAATATTCTTTGTGAATACATTTTATCTTTAGTTCTTAAATCTAGCAAAAATCATTAGCATGTACATAACTGGTATTTCATAAGTGAACAAATATATAACAGAGTGTAAAACTTTGGATTAGTAAAACAGGAAAAGAGTTCAAAAGAAAAGTTATCATAAATCATTTTCCCTAAAAATATAATTCCTAAAATTCACATATACAAATATCCCTGCAAAGCTATTTAGCAGCTCGCAAGCCACAGTGAATACAGATGACCTGTGAGTAACCCTAAAAGGAAGCATTAAAATAAGAGTCCTAAGTCCGAGAATAACAAAAAGCTGCTTCTTAAGCTCCTTTCTGATCTTACCAAATGGAAATTTCAAGTGATCTCATATTGTCTGAAACTCAATAGATACTGAAAAGAGAGTATGAGAGATAGTTCAACAGGTAAAGGTGTGTGCCACAAAGACTTATGACCTGAGTTTGATTCCAAAAACCATGTAGTCTCTGCCCTCCACATAAGTGCACAATGAAGGCACATAAAATAAATAAATACAATAAAATTTTAAGTACTGAAAAGGCATTATTATCTTGTTATACATCAGTAACTATGGTATATGAGAAGACAGAAAATAGCATAAAAAGAAACGACAAACCTGCAAACTGCCTCTTCCAATGAACTCCAGAAGCAACTGGATCTGTATCTGAGAGAGTTTTACCCATCCTGGATTCTCAGAATACCACGCTGACAGATAGTCCAGGAGCTGTGTGGTATCTTCTAAAAGCTATCACACACACACATACGGAATCGAGAAATAAAAACATCCATTTTTTAAATGTACTGATAACACTAATACCAATCATAAACACTGCAGAAGTAGTTTAATGTGTAATTGCCAAAAACCAAAGAACCATCATAACAACTAATAAAATCTGTGTTTACTACATTTGATTAAACATTAATGCTCCAAAAGGAAGAAAAGCAAAATTTCTTTCTTTAAATAATTCTGAACTATCCAAAATATTTATCTATATATTATAATTTGTATTGTTTGCAATAACATATCACACTATAGCTCAGGCTAACCTGGAACTGTCTATGTAGCTCCTACTGAACTCAAATTGTGACAATCCTTCTGCCTCACCCTCTTAAAAGTTAAATGCGATTTCAAAGGGTCGTTACTAACCTTCTCAGTCCACATGTTTGAATTAAGCAGTCCTTCTGACTGAAGGAAGTCCTGTATGATCAGCATTAGTCGGAAGGCATTTTCAGCAGGCACAGGACTACTTTTTGCATCTCTGTGTTCTGTGACTGTCCATTCTAACATCTTCTGTAGCAAACTAAGCATAAAATAAAGTTCTCTTAAAACAATTATAAGCTTGGAAAGAAAAACCAAAAAACCAGTTACTTATTAGTAGCACTTTAACTCCAAAGATATACTCTCACCAACAGGCTGTCACTAAGATCGTAGATTGAAGACTTCTGGGAAAAATGGCAGGCTGTTTCTGTGTGGTGTAGTATGAAAGAAGTTAGAATAAAATAAGAAACAGACTATTCCAAAGAAAGAAACAGAAGAAAAAAATTACACATCAAAAGATATAGTAAAAGAATACTTGAGAAATGTGAAGGAAAAGACAGGAAGTAAAATTCCAGCCTCTGAGATCTCTATAAGGAGAGGGGAAGAAGAAGCCTTCAAAAGTTAAGGGAGCAAGGGATGGACAGTCCTATCCTGAAGACAAGTCCACAGCCTCTACAATCCTCAGAGTTGCAAACTCTAGTAAGATAGTGATCTCTAGTGGATGAAGAGAAAAGCCTCCCTGTTGCTCTGTATGACTTATGAGGGCAGCGAGCAGACATCATCTTGAGAATTTACCCTTAAGAACTAAGTTACCACCGGGAATGGTGGCATACACCTTTAATCCCAGCATTGGAGAGGCAGAGGCAATAGAATTTCTCTGAGCTCCCAGCCAGCCAGCACTACACAGTAAGGCCCTTTTGAGGTGGGGGTGAGAGGATGGAAACAAAAATTAAAAAATTACAATAAAATTCTGAGCTAGCATGAGGGCCTGACAGCAAAGAACAAATACAGGTTACAAAGCTTCAATACAGCCAGCAGGATAAGACTCAATCAGGAACCTGAAACAGCAACCATGGAGGTACTCTGCTTCCTGGCTTGCTCTTCATGGTTTACTCAGGCTGCCTTCTTAAACTACCAAACACTGTTTACCCAGGGGTGGTACTGCCTACAGTGAATTAAGCCTTCCCACATCAGTTATTAATCAAGAAAATGCCACAAAAGCTTTAATACAGGTAACTCTTACAGAGATATATTCTCAATTGAGGTTTCTCTTTCCAAATGACTGTAGCTAGTATTGACAAACACTAACCAACATATTCCTTAAACTGTTCCATGAAATAGCAAGGTAAGGAACATCATCAGATTTGTTCTGTGAAATCCCAAATTACTCTGATACCAAACTAGATACAGACACAATGTGGAGGTTTGAATGAAAATTTTCCCTACAGGCTCATATGTTTGAATGCTTGGTTTCAGTTAATTAAACTATTTAGAAAGGACTGGGAGGTGTGGCCTTGTTGAAAACTGTGTTACCAGATGCAAGCTCCCAGCTAGCTCTATCTTTACTTGGAGATAAAGAAGTAACCTCTCAGCAACATGCTCCATTGCCATGCTCCCCACCATGGTTAGAGACTAACCCTCTGGAACCATGAGCCACAAACTAAATACTTTCTTTTATAAGTTACTTTGGTCATGGTGTTTTATATGGCAATAGGAAAGTAACTAAGACACATAATAATAAGAAAAGATTACTTTAATGAATATAACACAAAGATAATAAAAATTTTGCAAACCAACGTCAAGAACACACCGACAGGATCATACACCATGACCAAGTTGGTTTCATCCTAGGATGCAAAGATGGTGCAACAAACACAAATCAGTAAGTATAATAGAGTTTGGAGACACTAAGAATAGAAGTCACACTATCATCTCATTAGATGTAGAAAAAGCCCTCAACAAAGTTCACCGCTCCTCCATGGTAAAAGACGTAGAAACTATGAATAGACAGAACATCCTTAATGTAGAAGACTACAAGAAAGACCAAATACTAACATTAAACTGAATGGGGGGGACAGAGAGAAATGAAAGGTCTAGCAGTAGACCCCGAAAACTACTAAATACTTTTAACAAAGTAATAATGTACAAAAATCACCATTACAAGTAACTAACTTACAAGGGAAGAAATCAGGGCTTGGCAGGATGGGGGAGAACCTCATCTCATTCAGAAGAGCTTAAAACAACAAATCTATGTAACAAAGAAGTGAATGACTTCCACAACAGGAACCTTAAGACACTAATAAAATAAAGCAACAGAAAAATGGAAAACCTCCTGTAATGATATGTTCTGTCTCTTTAAGAGACAATCCAATGCCCACTCCCTCTGCAGGCCTCCCCCCCCCCCCCCCAGAGAACCTAGACAACAATGAGAACCCTAAGACAGGTATACTTGGATCTAATCTACATGGGAAGTAGAAAAAGACAAGATCTCCTGAGTGAATTGGGAGCATGGGGACCATGGGAAAGGGTTGGAGGGGAGATGAAGTGAAGGGAGCCAAGAAAAATATAAACCTCAATAAAACCAATAAAAAAAAAATCAGGAAAACACAAAGTAAAACTTCTTTCAAATTCCTTCTCACCCGAGACTCAGAATGAATATCAAGAGAACAAAGGAAGAAATGTTGGTGAGGATGTAGGGAAAGAGAATTTGTACTTTTTTCTATATTCTACTAGAATAGTAAAACCAAGGAAGAAAAATATTAAATAGCTTCTTCTTCTCTCTGCCTCTATTATATACTGAGTTAAGGAAATCAGTATTTAATTTTAGACTCCCACTCCGTTCTACAGAGGGGTTCACAAAAATCACTAAATGAATACTTACATTAGTTTTACTTCATCTGACGATCGAAGTAGTTCACTTGATATTCCTGGTTTAGTTAATGCTGAAAACACTTGTCCTCTTTCAACCCAAGTGTCTTCATCGGACTTTTCTAGTCCTTTACACATGATATAATTCAAAATATTTGTAACCAACTGAAGAAGCTCCTCTTCACATTCCTATAAAACATTAAGTAATACTAAATTATTAGAGTTAGGAAATATTAAAAAGCATAACACAGAGCCATCTACATATACTTGTTACTTACGTAAGTTATTTTTAGCATTTAATTTTTATTATTTTTAATTATGTGTAGGTATGTTTCTGAGTGTGCGTATGGGCACATAAGTGAAGGTGCCTAAGGAAGCCAAAGCTGTCAGATCCCTGGAGCTAGAGTTACATGAGCTTTCTGATGAGAGTTCTGGGAATGGATCTCAGGTCTTCTGGAAGTACATCAAGTGTTCTTAACTGATGAGAGTTCTGGGAATGGATCTCAGGTCTTCTGGAAGTACGTCAAGTGTTCTTAACTGCTGAGGTCCCTTTCCTGTCCCCTTTTAAGATGCTTTTATTGCCTGAAGACACAAAATGTTTCAGATGCAGGCTCTGTTCTAAAGAGAGGGATGGGGAGCTAGAAAGATGGCTAAGTGGTTACTGGTCAAAGTGGTTCAATTCAGGCACCCAAATGGTGGCTTACAACCATTCATAACTTGAATTCCAGGACACTTAATCCCTTTCTGTGTATGTGGGGGTTCAGGACAGGGGTTCTCTGTGTAACAATCCTGGCTATCCTAGAAATAGCTCATGTGGGAGTCCCCTCTGTGTTGCTGTGATTACCATTAATGAACAAAGAAACTGCTTTGGCCTGTAGATAGGGCAGAATTTAGGTAGGCGGGGAGGACTGGACTGAATGCTGGAAGAAAAAAGGGCAGAGTCAGAGAAATGCCATGGAGCCGCCATAATCAGACAGGCTAAAACTTTGCAGGTAAGCCACTGTTACATGGCAATATACAGATTAATAGAGATGGGTTAAATTAAAATATAAGAGTTAGCCCATAAGAAGCTAGAGCTAATGGGCCAAACAGTAATTTAAATAATACAGTTTCTGTTTGATTATATGGGGCCTAAGCTAGCCGGTGGCTGAGACAAACAAGTGGTTCCTCCTCCAACAGACTGGCGCCCATGTGGCCAGCTAAATCCATTTAAAACCTAAGAGAGTTTGAAAAGGAATTAATTCTAGACACAAAAATACAGGGTTTAACACAGTTTCTTGCTGTTTGCTGGCGGCATGGAATAGCTCCATTAAGAGAGGTTTTCCTCACTCTGCAGCAGCAGTAGAGAAAAATGCCGCACCGTTTTGAAATGCAGGCTTTCTGGGACAAGCTGCCAGCACGACTTCTGGTTCTTTCAGGAGACCTAGTATTTGGATGGGGTTTGTGAGCAGACTGATACAGCTTGCTTAATGGCGACATGGACTGGCTGTGTGCCTAAGAAAGGGGCTGTTGGCATGGCTCCCAGAGCCAGAAAACAGCACTGCCATGCTGGACTGTGCAGAGCAAGCAGGCGTATCATATATATCATAGTAATGGCACAGCTTAAGTTTTAGACTGGGTGGGCAAGCAGTTAGTACTGTATAAACCCTAGTACTGGGGAACCTTAAGTTTTGAGAAGCACTTGGCATTTTAAAAAGTGCTCCTGGATAGTAAAGAATTACAGATATGCAATAAACACAAACCCAGATGAGTCACAGTGCTGGATAAATGTACGTAGGCTTGAGAGAAGAAAAAAAGTACAGAGAGTTGGAAAAGAAGTAAATTGTTTTAAAAAAGGCTTTAAAGAGACAGAGTACAGATAGTCATAGATTAAAAAGGAGTAAAGAAAAATAAGCCATGTAAAAATGGAAAATTCACAGAGAGTCTGGAACATGTATGTATATTATTGTGTTATCTTTGAATTTTTTTGACTGTGAATGAGCTAGGTATAGACATTTCACTGTATAGGCTGCTAAGCTAAATCAGCATGTATATTATAAAGGTATCATGACCCAATTTGGGTCTAAGGATATGCTGCTTTGAAAAAGAGGTTCTTCTTTTGTTTCCACAGAGGATGAGAACCTGTGCATTGCTTCCAGACTGGTGTGGTTTGATAGAGCATGAACCACTGAAAGGCTGCCGTGAACACTCTCAAAAAATTACTTCACCCAACTGCTGACTGAGATAAACCTAGCATATAGGATACACCATGAAAGACCTGATTAACAGTATCCCCAACATGCAGGAAGCAGTATGGACAGATCTACACTCATATTCCTAAATATTGTTTATAATTGTTTCTTTGCATTTAAAGGGGGATATGCTATAGATATGAATAATTTGCATTGGTAGTCATGTTAGATTTTCTAGATGTACAGAGATATATTTCAATTAGATAGGTATTCTTCAGATCTTTCAGACACCTTCAGAATATGGCATTTAAAATATTTTAAAACTTAAGACTTTTCATGACAATGAGACACATCTGCTCCTGGCAGCACAAGCTACTTCAAGAGGAAGGTGGGCACTGAAGAGGCTCCTTATAGAGTTGGTTAGCTATTTGGGCAAGAAACTGCTCTTTCCTGGACTGTTTAACTGGACATGAAGGACCCACAGAGAAATGACTGCTGAACTTGCCTAAAGGTGAGATGATCCTTCGAGGTTCCTGCTTCATGAAAGTGTCTGCAAAACATTCTACAGGATATAGAAGTGACTGAACTGTCTTTGAAATTTCCTGCTTCATGGAAAAGTCTGCTGGATACTATGGGCCTGTAGGCTAAAGATGGATGCCCCAATGGTATAGAACTTTGGGTGACTGTCCAAGCAGTGAGATGTTTCTGTCAATCCTAGAGTTTTGGAAATTGATTAGAATGTACTTCCTGTTTACTTAGGTAGTATTTTATCCTTCTGGAGTGTTTGATGGAGTTGAAGAATTTATACTTATAGTTTTCCTTAGTTATGATAAAAGATAAAATAGATATAAATATTGTAACTGTAATTCTTGCTTGATAACTGTTTTGTTATATGTATTTTTACTATGTTAAAGTCAAAACCTCCCTTTTCATTAAAACAGAAAAGGTAGGTGATGAGGGAGTCCCCTCTGTGTGCTGTGATTACCATTAATGAATAAAGAAAATGCCTTGGCCTGTTGATAGGGCAGAACTTAGGTAGGCAGGGGGGAATGGACTGAATGCTGGGGGAAAGAAGGACGGAGTCAGAGAGCCGCCATGGAGCCATCAGAGTCAGACATGCTGAAATTTGCCGGTAAGTCACTGCAATGTAGCGATACAGAGATTAATGAAGATGTGTTAAAATACAAGGGTTAGGAAATAATAAGTGAGAGCTAATGGTTCAAGCAGTGATTTAAATAATATAGTTTCTGTGTGATTATTTTCAGATCTAAGCAAGCCGGGCGGCTGAGATG
The DNA here is from genome assembly GCF_037038515.1 of Microtus pennsylvanicus. Lineage (NCBI taxonomy): Eukaryota > Metazoa > Chordata > Mammalia > Rodentia > Cricetidae > Microtus > Microtus pennsylvanicus. The sequence goes on along the minus strand of NC_134595.1, from coordinate 1,057,637 downwards.
AACAAGCAGCCCCTCCTCCAACAAACAGCTCTTATACAACAGGCTGGTCTCAAACTTACAGAGATTCACCTGCCTCAGTCTCCCGAGTGCTGGGTTTAAAGGCGTGTGCCAACACCACCAGACTAAATGTCCTTTTTCACCTTCACAGGCATCAGGCACAAACATGGTACATGTACATACACACAAACACAGAATAAGAGAACCTAACATGTACGAGTCTGTATGCTCAAATCCTATTACCATACAAACGCAGGCACACCAAAACAAAACAAAAAAGGAAAATATTTACAAGTGACTTGTGACAATGACCGCTCTAAATTTTAGATGAGACTTAGACTATGAGTGGAAATATTAGTAACAGCTCACATATTGCAAAGGACCAGATCTAATGAGAATTAAAACTGGTTTTGGAAGGATAAGCAAATTTACCTCTTTGCTTTCAAGGAAGGTGAAGTCATCACTAAAGTCCATTTCACTTGTGATACTCCTTTCTCTGTCAGATGGCACAGAAAACGACTTAGTAGATTCCACTGGGGATGGTGTGCTAGGTGAACTGTCTGGCATTTGACTTCCACACTCACTCAGTTCACATGAGTCAGTTCCACTGAGATCTAAACTCAGATGGGAAGTGTTACTATGCCAGAATTCTTCATTTTCTGACTTGAAAGATAATTCTACTTCAGAGTTTACTTCTTGAAATAATGGTGTTTTTGAGTTCAGGGACTGACTATCTTCCAAACTCCAATGATCTGAAGATACATCAGGTAATGTCATTTTTTCATCATCTAGCTTTTCAGTGGACATATTTTTATTTTCTTTCACTAAAACAGCCTTTCCATGTTTATGAAGAGAATTTACATTTTCAAAGTTTGCTTTTAAGAGAAGTCTTACAAAGGTGTCTTGCCAACCCACTTGTTGTGCTATCTGGTATGCTGCTTCTGGCTGGGACTGCAAAATCTGTAATATCTGCAAAGAGAACAAAAATTACAAAAAATACAAAATTCTTCAAAAGCTATACAATATTTTTATGAAAAGATCTCTTTTCAATTATTTTAATAACAGTAATTTACTGAGAAACAATAAAATAAACTTTCAAATTATGTTCTGTGTGTGGTATATGTGACTATGTGCATGTGCAGATACATACGCTTACACATGGAGTACAAAGAAGGGTACTGAATGCTTTATTCTATCACTACCCACCTCATTCCCTTGTAGGAGGGTCTCTTACTGAACCTGGGCTAGGGCAGTGGCCAGCAAGACTCAGCTACCTTACGACTCTAGCTCCTAAAATGCTGGGGTTGCAGACAACACACAAGAACACACACAGCTTTTACATGGATGCCGAGGATTCATTTCTTTATGCTTGTGAAATTACTGTTATTGACTGATTTATCTTGTCAGCCCGGGATTATGTTCTTACTAGATTATAAAATATCTGAAGCTCTTTGATATTGTAGTATTAATAAATCTAATATTACTTCTGCACAGAGTAAAGATGTGCTAGAGAACACAAAAACCATGTGATTAATTTGATGAAATAAAGTATTAATAAGCTGAAAGTATATATAAAATTTAATAAAGTGATCAATATCTCAATCAAATCAGTTCTCATGAGCTTATTATATTTTTGAAGCAAGGATTACTGAGTAACAGACATGTATCAGCAACAAGCTTAGATAGCAGAGCTAGGGGACACAAGAAAATATTTTTTTTTTAGTGATTTTATTGAGCTTTACATTTTTCTCTGCTCCCTTCACTTCCTCTCCCCTCCCCTTCTACTCTGTTCCATGGTCCCCATGCTCCCAATTCACTCAGGAGATCTTGTCTTTTTCTACTTCCCATGTAGATTAGATTTTGTAGGTCTCCCTTAATGTCCTCATTGTTGTCTCACCTCTATGGGACTGTGGTTTCTAGGCTGGTTTTCTTTGCTTTATGTTTAAAAACCACCTATGAGTGAGTAGATGTGATATTTGTCTTTCTGGGTCTGGGTTACCTCACTCAATGTGATGTTTTCTAGACCCATCCATTTGCCTGCAAATTTCAAGATGTGATTTTTTTCTGTGCTGTGTAGTACTCCATTGTGTAAATGTACCACATTTCCTTATCCATTCTTCAGTCTAGAGGCATTTAGTTTGTTTCCATGTTCTGTCTATGACAAACAATGCTGCTATAAACATAGTTGAGCCCATGTCCTTGTGGTTCAATTGGGCATCCTTTGGGTATATACCTTACCTAAAGTGGTATTGCTGGGTCTTGAAGAAGGTTGTTTCCTAATTTTTAGAAAAATCACAACACTGATATCCAAAGGGGCTGTACTAATTTGCACTCCCACCAGCAATGGGGGAGTGTTCCCTTTACTCAATATTCTCTGCAACATACATTGTTGTCAGAGTTTTTTATCTTGGCCATTCTTACAGGTGTAAGATGTAAACTCAGGGTTGTTTTGATTTGCATTTCTTTGATGGCTAAGGATATTGAGCACTTCCTTAAGTGTCTTTCAGCCATATTAGATTCCTCTGTTGAGAGTTCTCTGTTTAGGTCTGTACTCCAATTTTTTTATTGGATTATTTGTTTTTTTGATGACAAATCTTTTGTGTTCTCTGTATATTTTGGATTTGGGGTTGGGGAAGATCTTTTTCCATTCTGTAGGCTGCTGTTTTATCTTGGTCACTGTGTTTTTTGCCTTATAGAAGCTTTTCAGTTTCAGGAGGTCCCATTTATTAATTGTTTCTCTCAGTGTCTGTTCTACTTGGGTTATATTTAGGAAATGGTCTACTGTGCCAATATGTTCAAGTGTATTCCCACTTTCTCTTCTTAGAAGTTCAGTGTGGCTGGCTTTATCTTGAGGTCTTTGATCCATTTGAAATTGAGTTTTGTGCATGGTGATTGATATGAATCTATTTTCATTCTTCTATATGTTGCTATCCAGTTATGCCAGCACCATTTGTTAAATATGCCTTCTTGTTTCCATTTGATATATTTTGCTTCTTTGTCAAAAATCAGGTTTTCATAGATGTGTGTATATCTGGGTTATCGATTCAGTTCCATTGGTCCTCTTGTCTAATTTTATGCCAATACTTGGCTGTTTTCAGTACTGTAGCTCTGTATTTTCTTCATTGTACAGGACTGTTTTGGCTATCCTGAGGATATTTTTTTTTATATATATGAAATTGAGTACCATTCTTTTGAGGTCTGTGAAGAATTTTCCTGGGATTTTGATGGGCATTGCATTGAATTTGTAGATTGCTTATGGTAAGATTGTCATCTTTACTATGTTAATTCTTCCTACTCAAGAGCATGGGAGATCTTTCCACTTTGTGGTGTCTTCTATTTCTTTCTTCAAAGATTTAAAGTTCATGTCATACAGGTCTTCCACTTGTTTGGTAAGAGTTACTCTGAGATATTTTAAGCTATTGTGGCTATTGTGAAGGGTGATTCTCTGATTTCTTTCCCAGCCCTTTTATCATCTGTATACAGGAGGGCTACTAATATTTTTTAGTTAACCTTGTATCCTGCTACATTACCGAAAGTGGTTTCTGAGTTGTAGAGGTTGTGATGATAACTTATGCTGTAGATGTTGAGGGGCAAAAGGAAAAGTTCTGCATTGCTGGTGGTAATGCAAGCTGGTACAACCCCTTTGGATGTCAGTATGGCAGTTTCTCAGGAAATTAGGAAACCACCTTTCTCAAGACCCAGTAATACCACCTTTGGGTATATATCCAAAGGATGCTCAATTGTGCCACAAGGACATGTGCTCAACTATGTTCATAGCAGCATTGTTTGTCATAGCCAGAACCTGGAAACAACCAAATTGCCCCTTGACAGAAGAATGGATAAGGAAAATGCGGTACAGTTACACAATGGAGTACTACACAGTAGAAAAAATGACATCTTGAATTTTGCAGGAAAATGGATGGAGCTAGAAAACATTATTTTGCGTGAGATAACCCAGACACAGGCTGACAATTATCACATGTACTCACTCATAAGTGGTTTTTAAACATAAAGCAAAGAAAACCAGCCCACAAATCACAATCCCAGAGATCTTAGACAACTATGAGGACCCTAAAAGAAACATACATGGTTCTAATCTACATGGGAAGTAGAAAAAGACAAGATCTCCTGAATAAACTGGGAGCATGTGGACTTTGCGGGTGGGTTCAAGGGGAGGGAAGTGGCAGGAAAGGGAGCAGAGAAAAATACAGAGCTCAATAAAAATCAATAAAAAAATACGGATGAAAACTTTAATTTTAGCATTTAAGTTTTAATTAGTTGACAGAGATGCCTCTGATACCTTTTAAAATCATTAACTGAACTCATAACAGTTACATTCGACCATATTAGGTATTTGGAACTATTTGTATATTTGCATTCTCTTGCATCATTTTTATTCACGTTAATAGTAATAGATACTAATAACAAAAAAAAAGATGTTAATAAAACATGGAAAGAGAAGAAACTTAATTGTCTATCAATATGAAACCACATAATATTCTAAAGAATAAATACAGAATGAAAGCTATGCAACCAGATATGTTGAGATGGCTTAGTGGGTCATGTGTTAAGGGTTACCCGAACAGGAGAGAAAATGTCATAATCAAAATGAAGCAAAGAGCCAAAGCAAGTCTCCCAAAGGTTAAATGTAAGTTGAAGATAAATTATATGAACTTTTATAAACAAATATTAGGAAATTATTTCCATAAAGTTGAAAAGACACAGAAATTTTTACAGGTATATCTAGCATGAGATCATGAGCTCATGCATATGAGGATAGCTATGAATGAAGCTCTACACATCTTTAGATAACAATATCATGTCATAATGCCAAAAATTTAGACATACGGGTTCCAGAAAAATGGCTTGGTTGAAAAAAGACACTTGATGTCCAGCCTGAAGACTTGGGTTTGATCCCTGGTATCCACAAAGCAGGAGAAGAACCAACTCCCCAAGTGGTTTTCTAAGCTCTACTTTGTCACTGAAGCATGGACATACTCACACTTGAATGTATACACACACACACACACGCACACCAAATAAATAAAATATAATATTTAAAATACATTTAGATAGTTAGACCCTTTGAAATATGGTGAAACCATTAGAAATGATCAGGACCAGACACAGACGTAGTGGTGCAATACCAGCGACTTGGGAAACTGAAGCAGAAGATCATAACTTTAAGGTGAGTTTGAGAAACAGATTGCTTCTTCAAAGTAAAAAAAAATTTAAAAGGAACATGGAGTGTAGTGTTTACCACAAAGAAAGGGAAGAGGATGGGGGAAGAAGATCAGGGGAGGAAAAAGGGAAAATGGGAAGGGAGGAGGAAAAAAAGAGTACAAGCACTGAGGGTTCTGGGAAAGGATGGTATTTTCTGGCAATAAATAATGAAAAGAAATTATTTACAGAAGAGGAAGTAAAGCTAACTCTTGACATACTGGAACTGGGTGGTGGTGGTGCATGCCTTTAATCCCAGCACTCCAGGAGATAGAGACAGGAGGATCTCTGTGAGTAGAGGCCAACCTGGTCTACAGAGTGAGTTTCAGAATAGCCAGGACTATCCAGAGAAACCCTGCTTCATAAAACTAAACAAAAATGACACACTGATTTCTTATAATTACATGAAGTTGATTCTTTTCTAAAAGGAACAACTTATTACTTATTTATGTGAGTGTGTATTCATTCAATTTAAGACAGTCTTGGATTACATAGGCTGGCTTATAGCATACGATTCTTTTGCCTGTTCCTCCCATGTGGTGTGATTAAAGTTATGCATCACCATGTCTAATTTAAACTGCTTATAAAATAATTTCTATTATGAAATAAGCAAACATAGAACTTGTATCTGCTATAAACTACTCAAAGAAAAACAGTCATAGTAAGATGATCTTATTGTAAAAATACTTCTTGAAAATGTACTAACCTTTCTACAGAGGACCATTCTGACATTTACGTGTGTTCTGTGAGAGATATATACTACAGATAACAGATCTTTGAAATTGATAACAGGATCTATGATTAAAGAAAAGTTAAAATTAAATTTCATGGATATCCAAAGAAAGAAAAGTATTACTTGTATGAATGCTGAAGTAATTATTCACTTTCCAAGGAGAACTATAGCTATGTTCCAATATCCCCCCAATCTTCAGGTTGATAATATTCAAATCAAGCTTAAATAACTTCTCTTTCTTTGTTTGAGTATATGGTCTATACCTCAGGGATACAGTACTATTATCTTTTATATAAATATTTTGGGTTACCAATGAGACTTGATAAACTACTTAGCAAACCATTGAAGATAAAGAGTCTCATTTCCAGACCCAAGTCAAACATCTGCCATAAATTCTACTTTATGGCTAAGTACAGAAAAAAATATTACAAAACATTAGAAAGAAAATATGTATCAAATTTGTTTTCATTTTATCTTTCAGAACATAAATACCTTTAAACTTTTAAGCTCCTTTTATACATATTTTCTTTAATGCTCTTTTTTTTTTTTAATTTAGGAAACCAATCATTAACTTGGCTACTCAGTTAGTAAACATTTACTTTAAAGCTATGTCCTGGAAGTCAAAAGCAAGTACAGGTATATATTTTCTAAGAAACACTCTGCAAAACCAAATAACAAGTAATTTAAAAACAAACCTGAAAGAGGAGATTTTTAAGAAAACTTTCACAGAGAAAAAACAATTTCTTAAACACATCACTGTTACCAATCTTAGTCATACCTGCATTAATGATTTGATTGACAAGGTTTTTAATGAGAGACACATTAACTGGAACTTCATTAAGGAGGAGTCCAATTCCTGAATAGCCAACTTCTCTGAGACGGATGCGTTGTTTACTACGTTCATAAACACTGGTGCATTTTAACATCTGCTCTATAACCTGGTCACAAAAAGTAATAGAGTCTTTTCAATACAGAGAAACATTGGATTCTGAATCGTTAATAAATTTTACTGAAATTGTATCTATATTTGTGTAAATAATGTTTAAAATTCTAGTTTAAATACGGCCGATGAAAGAGTAGTATATATAGTTAACAGACACGAAGAACACATTTATGTGTCAAGATATTACTATTATCATTATCATTCATTTTTTGTTTTGTATTTTAGATAAGGTCTCTCGATATAGCACCAGCTGACCTGGAACTCACTACGTAGAGACTAGGGTGTCCTGTCTTCCACTGCTGGGACTGAAGGTATGTGCCATCACACCCAGCCTAAAACGGTCTTAACTCATTTACATAACAGACCCATTTTAAAAAACAAAAAACCTTAGTGAAGCAACCCAAATAATCTATATCTAAAAATGGGAGTAGAAGCTGAACTTTCCAGGGGTAAAAGTTATGTTATTTAAGAGGTTATTTTCTTATAAACTATTAATATACAATCACTAAGAAATATTTTTAGAAGAAATAATATTTCCTCTCTATGAATAAACCCTAGTGAGAGCAGATACTTCCATGAGCAGCCTCACTGGTAACCAACCATAAGCAACCCTAACAAACAAACTACTTTAGACCTTTTCTTCATCATTGTATTCTAAAGCTTAGTGATTTGAAACACAAGCAATCAAAACATAAACCCTTAAAAATATATTTAATTAACATAACTCTAATAACAATGTAAAAACAAAAATCATCAGACGATTAAGGACAAGGAGAATTTAACTAAGAAAAAAAGCTGGTAGATATATGCCTGGATCTTATATTTTTAGTTAACAAAAAGTTAAAAATGGTGGCTTCAGACAAGGGTTCAAGAGTCTTTACAGTTTGGATAGCAAATAAAATATACTCCATGTGTTTTAACAAAGCCATTAGTCCATCAGCTTCAATTTATCACCTGTAATACAGGAGTAAGAAAACTACTCCCCGAAGAGTACAAACGGTCCGACATAAAGTGAGCGTCACAGAAGTGCTGCTATTGTTAACTGCTAAATGACCTAAAGTACTACACCCATGTACTTTATTTCAAGGAAGAACTCAAAGGTTTTATATTAAGAAAAATATGACGAAGTGGATATTCCACTGAGATGATTTGCCTGGTTATATTAATTTTTTGCTTGCTATTTTGATGTTTTTGTTTGTTTAGGTCCCCCGCCCCCCCTTTTTTAGATGTACTAGTAAGATTTGGGGGAGGGACATAAACTCAGCACATACTAAGCAAGTACTCTACTACTTAAGTTAGAGTTAAGTTTTTAAACTATAGTATAGTTTTTAAAATACACAAACAACATGAAAAATATGTAACAAACCGAACTTAAGAAGTATGCAAAAGTAATTTAGTTATAAACTCATATAATCACAAATGTACCCAAGATATAATGCTTACAAAATTTGTGTACCTTAAAAATGATTTCTCTTAGTTTGTCAGAGTACTTCTGATTTAGCAGCAAAGCATACAGTATATCAGCATTTCCTGGTTCAAACATCAGTGAGAAAAGCTGACCTCTAGTTGGGCTGGTTCGTAGAAGACTGAAGAGTATATCCAAAATTCCAACAAGCTTTTCAAGTTAAACAACACAAAACAAACAAACAAACAAAATTCACTAATGTATACAGGCAGCAAAATAGGTATATAACTAAATTGGCTATACTCTGCTTTTTCTCTCTGATCTCTTTTGCTTCTTCGATTCCCTTTTGCATAGTTTTTCATTATACATATTCAATATCTCTGGAACCATTCCCAGCCTGTTTGCCCATAAGAAAAGAAATTTCTTCCATAGAAGAATCAAACCTGGTCTCTTCAACATTTAAAATCCTCTGATAAAACCTCATATGTCTTATCTCTCTCTTACAATCATATTCTTGTTTCATAGTTATCTGTTAACTTCTCTTAATTATGTAGATTCTATTATGTTAAATGAATAATTTCACAACTGTATTATCTGCACTGCTTAATACTATTTTATAGGTATAGTTAAGTTCTAAAATTGATGGCAGAAAATATAATATAGACCAAGAAAATTTTGAAAACAGAACTGGAGAATGACCAGATACAACAACTGTGTAATGATTTGATATGAAGTGTAGCTGGAGGCACCACTGAGGTGATCATATTGTAAGGACACTAATAGGTGGTTATAACAGGTTATAGAAAGAGTATATCAATGGATGAAATAATAAAAGAAATTGTACTTTTGAAAACTATCTCTTATCCCTGGCCCTTCCCATCCAGCTCCTTTCTGCCTCTTGATTGCCAAAAAAGAGATCTGTTCTACTATGCTCTCCTAGCAAATGTTGTCTCATCATGGCTCAGAAGCAAGAAGGGGAAATAAAATACAATGGAAAATTCTTAAATCTTAAGTTCAATGAAACGTTAACTCTTTACAATAGCTCTTCTCCGGTATTTTGTCACAGCAACTATTTTCCAATCTGGCAGTATTGAACACCAACAGGATTTTATTCATTAGACAATTATTTCAGTTAAAACTAAAATTCATCTCAAGCATGATACCTGTTCTTCCTCATTAGTAGCAGCTATGTAACCTATGATACTTTGTATTTCTTCATGAGTTCCACCTTTACAAAGAAAATATTTAATTAGCCCATACAAAGAAGTCCTAATTGTTCGAATATCTTCTGGAGAAAGATCATTACATGTACAACCATGCCTGAAAGAGAAAACAAAAGTGTGAAAGTTGAAATATTAAATACTTTGATGACGTTATATAAAGGAATTCATAATGTTAAAAATTAAGGCTTATAAGGAATGGATAAAGGCATCTGTCACCAAGTCTGACCACCTACTCTGATCCTGGGACCCATATGATGAAAGGTGATATCTAAGTCTCATAGCTGTCCTAACTCCACACATGAGTTGTGGCATATGCTCCTCCAACCCCTCACATACACACGAACACTGAAATAGATATAATCTAAATCTAAAAAAAAAAATCTTTCTAAGTACTTGCCATAAAGTCTACAAAATGCTTGCTGCAAAAGCATGAGGCCCTGAGTACATTCTCCAAAATTCATGTGAAAAAGCTGGACATAGTAGCACACACTTGCAAACTTAGAACTAGAAAGATAGAAGAAACAGGTGGTCTGGAGCTTGGTGCTAGGCAGTGTAGCCAAATAGAGAACCACAGGCTATGAGTAGTCCATATCTCAAAAAACCAAGGTGAACGGCATCTGAGGAGAAATGACACCTAAGGTTCTGGCTTCTACACACACACACACACACACACACACACACACACACACACGTGCACAAGCACCCATATGAGAAGAATATACCCAAAAGTGGCCTGAAAAATTGACTCACCCAATTAAAAAAGCATTGATTGGACCTATGAAAGTCTAAAATCCTGAGTTTAGATTTTCAGAACCCGTGTAAACAGCTGTATATGGCATCCAGTGTTGGGGAGAGGTAGATAGGATTCTTAGGGTTTGTTGGATATTCACTCTAGCCAAATAGATGAGCTCCAGGTTTAAATAAGAGACTGTTTAAATAAGAGACTAGCAAGTTCAAGGCCCTGGGTTTGGTTCTCACCTCCAAGTAAAAGGACACCAGAAGTTGGGTGTCCACACCTTTAACCACAGCACTCATCAGAGTCAGGAGGATCTCTGTGAGTTCAAAGACAGCCTGGTCTACATATTGAGTTGTAGAATAGACAGGGCTACACAAAGAAAACCAGTCTCAAAAAAAAAAAAAGAAAGAAAGAAAGAAAAAGAAAGAAATCAAAAAAGGAGTGTGAACAATATCAGAATTTGACTTCTGGCATCCACAGCATTTACACATATACTCCTTTTACCCCATGACCAAATACAACACACACACACACACACACACACACACACACACACACACACACACACACTTTTAATATATTAGAATTCATAGTACCCTTTCTTTCGTTCTATCTTTTTCCTTTCTTTCTTTCTTTTTCTTTGAAAGAGTCTAGCCTTTCCTAGGCATGCCTACAATTTGCTGTGAAGCTGAGAACAACCCTGCACTTCTGACCCTATTGCCTCTAACACCCAAATGCTGGAGTTACAGGCCTGCAGTGCCACACTGTTTATGAATCACATTTATTAGGAAAGCACAATACCAAACAAGAAGCCAAATTGGCTTCTTTTACATTAAGGGATACTTCGGTGACAAAAATAAAACTATTACAATATTTGCCATATAACTATAAAATTTTAATACTAAGAATCAGACACAGTTGTAAGTGCTTTAAATATTAACTGATTTAATTCTCAAAACTATCACAGATTATAGTCAGAGTTTTAATCTGCTTTTTATAGATGAAAAAGCTTAAATACAGAGAATCTTAATGATTTAAATAGCATTACACAATAAACAAAGCAAACAAACAAATCTAATAAATGGTAATCTATTGCTTATCATTTTAACCTTACACTACCCTTTTTTTCTAAAGTTTTAGAATAACAGAATCGCTGGTCAAGGGAATAAGCTACACACTCCAGTCAAGTGTCAAACAGAAAGGAACAAATTAAACTGAAAAGAAACAAAGATGTCATACCCATAATAAATCCTAAGTGTATCTAGGAGAAACTGCACACCGTACTTCTTGCGGAAAACTCTCCTGCTGTCTTTAATGATAGTTGAAATATACTGTATATGGCCTAAAAGAAAATGTTCACTTATAAATAACATAACTGGAATAAAGTCACACAGGAGGTCATATATTTTGAAAACAACTACATAATATTTTATCTGACAGTTTGGTCTTACCAATCCGAAAAGGGAAATCTCCACGGTTCCAAATGCAGAAGTCAAAGAGTAAATACTGATACATTTGTTGAAGCAATAATGTGTTTTTTTCTAATGATACCTGTTCAATTAGTAATTGAATTGCCACCAATACATTAACATCCATTAGGGTACCTGGCACCTATAATTTAGCAGAAAAGGGTTTAATAAAGGTCAGTTTAAACAACAGTATAAAACTATTACTTCAAATAATTCAGAATGTCCCTAAAATATAGAATAAAAATGGTACAAAATATAAGCAACTTAACTCATTAAACTTTATAATTCAACATTGGATCATATTTTCTGATGCCATGTTTCTAAAGTCTTTCTTCTTAATTATCAAAGCACCTTATGACAGCATGAATTCAAATTGGTATTAATAATTAAAAAGCTGAGTCAGATATAGGGGTTAATGCTGAAGATCTGAAATGCAAAGAGCCAGCCACTAGAGATCTTTTACCTCTGCCAGTGCTCAGACCGAAGAGTGCACTGTTCCACAGACTTCATCCTCAGACTACAACTGTCTCCATCAAACCTAGGACTGCACTGCTTCTGCTTCTCTTTTAGGCAGATTCAATCTTGTGTAGCCCAGGGGGGGCTTGAACTAAAAGAGATCCCTCTGCCTCTGTGTCCCGAGTCCTGGGGTTAAAGGTGTGTGGCACCATTCTATGGTCTCTAGTGACTTAGATCTGAACTCTGATCTTCATGGAAACTTAAACTACAAACAAAATATCACTACACCTTATCACTATAAATTTTTACAGACACTCTAAGAAATTATCTTCATTCCCATTCTACAGACAAGGAATAGACAGATTGTTTAATGTCTTATTTAATTTGAATTTCCTTAATGCTACTGAGAAAGGAACAACAGATATGGAAATCATTCAACAATAGAAAAAAAAACTATGCACTTTAAAGATGTGTTGACCTCAGGATGGAAACCAGGATATGTGTTAACATTGGGGAAGAGGTTTCACTTTTGTTTCCACAGGAAAAACTTATTAATAAGGAGAAGTGATAGTTCATCAACAGATGTGACATGTCAAAAGGAAAACCCAACAAATAAGGGTTCGGGTAGGGTTCTGTTTCTTTCTGTCTTTACAGGAAAACAGAGATTTTAGATTTTCCTGTAAAATTGAAGAAATCAAAAAACCCACATTCAAGAAATCAAAAGATTTTGGACATCTAGATGTCTACAGAAGAAGAGAAAATTATCTAGAAAAAAAAACTAAGCAAAGAAAAATCTGACCTATGGTACCAAAATTCTCTGCAAACAAAAATCTCACTACCTAAACATCTATATTTCTTTACTTCTCAGAAAAGTTGTAGTACTGACTCAAGTTAAAAATCAAAGCTGGTTTTGGAGCTGGAGTGTGATTCTCTCCTCTAAACCCAAGTATGCTGTTAGAAGAAAAATTCAAAGTTTATTGTCTCATATCAGAAGAGCCACCTGATGTGAGACAGAAGAAAGCCATAAATCTAGAAACTATTGTTGTCAAAACTCTGTTATCTCCCCAAAATTCAATTTCTCCCCTTACTTATTTTTGACTCTTTAGTACCTTTCTTTGGATAAATATCTATCTTAAAATTTAGACTTTCTGTTTTGATATTAATAATGTTTAAGTTTTTCACAGTGAACAATAAATTTTCCTAACAGCAATCTCTGAAGTCTCTAGAAGGAAGATGGGATCCCACAACAATGATACTACCTGGTTCATGATGATGCCATAGAGCTAATAAACACTACTCAAAGATCGGTTTTGAACTACAAACTGTTTAAGACGATTCTAATTTGTCTAGTTGAGATGCTCCACCTTCTTACAACACTCTAGCCATAATTTTAGATAAGAACTTCAGATAAGCTTTACCTACTACTCAGAGACTGGCTATTAATGTTACAGCTAGCCCTCTTGAGACTTATCCACTGTTTTAAAATTTTACATGATCCTATAGAGATATTGCCACCTGCAGTAATTTTGGAAGTAATTCCGAAAAAATGAACCCCCTCTCCCAACAGATAGGATAAATGGCTTTTTGTTTTCCTCAGGGTTGGTTATAAGTTATTAAAGAATTGGGGACAGAATAATAATAATTAGAGTCAGGAATCTTGTTTGGTATAGAAAAAAGGGAAAAAGATAAGCTAAAATAACAAGGTAGACTAGTATATTTACTTGTAAACTATTTTAGCAAGTATTAGTTTTAGATAATTTACATTGGTATAGATTCCTGTATATTGATACATGGGTAAAATTATTTTTGTATTTCTAAGGTAATTTATATATTGATACAAATTCAAAATTTTATTTTTCCTATTGTGTATGTTCCTACTTGTTTACAATATCCTTGTACAGAAATTTAAAATTATTTTTGCCATACTGTATGTAGGTTTTTACTTCTGCTTAAGATATTTTGTATATTGATACAAATTAAGAACATTTTGTCATACTACACTATACATTTCTACCTTTGATTAGGATATTTTTATATATTGTTAAAATTTGAGATTATCCTTATGCTATACACGTTTAAAGATTGTTTATTTCTATAATGTTAAGCTTTAGTCTTTAAGCTATATAAGTTATTAAGAATTACAGAATAACCCATATTTGTCATACTTATAGTTATTTTAGGTTCTTTAGATGCACGGAGATGTACTTTACATAGACAGGTAATCTTCAAACACTTCGAAGATCTACAGAATATGACATTTAAATGTTTTAATAATTTAAAATCCTGTTGACATGAGACATTACTGGTCCTGGCATCACTGACCAACTTCTGAGAGAAAGATGGGCACCAAAGACACTCCATATGGAGCTTGTTTTCTTCTTGGCAAAACTGGACTATTGTGCAATGAATTGTCCTTGCCTCAACGGCTAATAGTAAGCGAGTTGTCCAATCTGGACAAGCAGGATACAAGGGTAAGCAACTGCTGAACCTTGTTATGACAGAGTAGGACAGTCTTTCAAATATTCCTGCTTCTGAAAATGATCTGTCAGATATTCTAGGCCTATAGCCAAAATTGGATGCCCCAATATTACAGAGAGACTTTGGATGACTGTCCAGCTGTACAGCCAGCTATTTCTATCATTTCTTGTAACTTTTAGAAGTCATTTGCTTGCACTTCCTGATTACTCAAGTAAAACTATTTTCCTTCTAAGGGCTTTTATGGTGTTAAAGACTAGATAGTCACAGTTACTAACCTCTCATACCTTAGCTAAGGCATATTAGTTATAAAACTTAGACTCTTCAGGATAGGACAAGTATTGGAATTGCCTCTGTTATTTGACAATTACCTATAGCCTGGACATCTAAGTATGTGTTCCTTTCTTGATGTACTTGTTGGCTGTAGTTCCATTTTTGTGTATGTTACTACCCTTTCATGCTCCTAGACAACACTTGATATTTGTTCTTATTGTAAATGCTTTTATGGTAGGATTAGAATCTTATTATTTAGACAAAACGGGGAACTGTTGTAGGAATTCATTCTACCAACAGCTTTAAAGTGTGGCTTCCTGTCTGTGAACATGACCTCTTAAAAGGAGAAAGAGACGTAGTGTGTGCTTTCTTGGGTTATGAAGACCAGAGTTAGGTGGCATGAAGCAGCCTGTGTTCCCAGCTCCCTTGATCCCCAATTCTGAGAGTCTGTTGTTCCCAGCACCCCTTCAATATGTGTGTGTGTGTGTGTCTGTGTGTATCTATATCTTTGTGGTTCACACTACAAAAATCAAATCCCAAAAATTCCAGGAAGAACTGTATAGTAACTCCAGTTCCAAGGAATCTGACACTCTCACACAGACATACATGCAAGCAAAACACCAATACACACAAAAATAAAATGAATAAAAAAGAAAATTCTCTCCAGAAAACTTTAAAGAAGAATTATTCCTCCCATAGACAGACCAATAAAATCCAATCACTGCACATGGAGTGAGGACATTATCTTTTCTCACACTCGCAGTTCCTCTCTCCAGGGCCCACTGAAAAGTATAGCGGTAACTTTAGTGGCTCTCAACCTTAACCAGTATCATCGTTTTTCCACCATGCCTTTCCCTTCACAACACTGTGAGGTGGACATGATTGTGTTCATTTCTCCCAATGCCTCTGTTCTGATGAGTAAATTGCTGAGTAAATTAAACCCAAGAAAATGACTTTTACTGGGGCCTTATAACCCAACTTTGTAAACAAATATCTCAATGATATTATAAAATGATCTCGTAGAGGGTTTCAATAGAACTATAAACTAGTAGTTCCCCAGAAAGCAGGCTACAAACTTTGCATACTGGCATCCTAGGTTGACCATAACAAAAATGGTATGAAATAGGCATCCTTTCAATATCAGTGTTTCCATGTGACTCTGTTTGCTCATCTGGCCAGTAGTCTTGTCTGATCTTTATAAACAGGCCTCCTAAGCCAGACTATACACCATGTCAAAGGTGATCTTAAGTTGACTGAGCAAAAGACTTTCTTCTTGGCCACATGAAATAACCTCAATAATTTCTTAATACCTCTGACACAAAATGGCAGTCTTTCAGTGGTAGGAGCGTCAGACCGGATATATAAGATTCATCATTCACATATAGGAACCTTCCTTCTTTTTACTTTCTTTTTAATTTTTTGAGAAATGGTTTTACTATATAGCCCGGGATGTCCTGGAACTCACTTTGTAGACCAGGCTGGCCTCTGTCCTGCCAAGTGCTGGTATTAAAGTTGTGCACCACCATATACTGCCTAGTGGTTATTTGAAACAGCCACATAAAGCTTAACTGATTTTTCATGTTCTTTTTTGAATAGCAGGATCTTACTACGGAATTCTGGCTGTCCTAGTACCCTCTATCTACATAGACTAGGATGGCCTCAATCTTACAGAAACCAGTCTGCCTATACCTTCCAAATGTCAGGATTAACCATTGTCACCAGCTTTCTCTACAGGAGTCTTCTCTCCAGCACTGTCACTATGAGAAAACCTACCATGGTAAAATAATGGCATGCTGATTTCATGTCTCTTGGAATGCTTCCCCTGCCTTCCCACAACTTCTTATGATGGGGCCATTTTAGCACCTACTTAAGTTTAAAAAAACGCAGGAGAGAAGCTAAATTGTGGTATATGCACAATTAAAGTGGCCTTGTAATTTGCTTTAATTATTCCTTATAAATAAAGACTTATCTGAAAACCATGTTAAACTAGAAATTTGTCTTTATATATCAGGTTAGGCATGACCACACATATATAATCTTAGCACTCAGAAGGACAAATGGCAACAGCTACTCTTGGAACTTAACAATCCCTAGATGTTGTAGACAGACTTTCACTTCTTTTATAGCAAACATGCCAGCTCTCTTCTCCCTCATAAATCCAGTCAGAGGATTTCCTGATGAATATATGCATATAGTCAATGTCAGTTTATCAGCTGTGTGAAACAGAGTCTTCTTGTTCTCACCTTTCACTTGAATTTGTACTTAGCAACTAAGGAAATATACATCCACAAACAAGCACTAGGCTGAGCTCTGGGAATCCAACTAAAGAGAGGGAGGAGGAAATTTATGACAAGGGAGGTCAGGATAAAAATAGAGAAATCGACAAGCTCAAGGAAACACATGAACTCCAGACCGACAGCTGTGGAGCCTCCACATGTGGGAGGCAGTGGTGAAGCCTGGACTATCCTGGCAGTAGAACCAGGATGTATCCCTAGTCCACGACCTGACTTGTTGGAGCCCATTAACTATGGTGGGATGCCATGCTCAGTCTTAATGTAGTGGGGAGGGGCTTGGTCCTGCCCCAACTTAATGTATCAGACTTTGTTGACTCCCATGGGAATCCTTACCCATTGGGAAGACTGGATGGGGGAGTTAGAGGGAGGCGAGGAGGGGTGGGAGGGAGAACTGTAGTTGGAACGTAAAATGAAATTAAAAAAAGAACATATATTCTTATATAAGGAATTGGTATTATTCTATTAAAATTTATAAAAGCTGCCTGTGAAACAAGTCACATGCATTAATACAACTTGAGTTGTAATACAGTAATCATTAGTAACATTTATTAATAGGAATAAAATCACAACAGCCATTTATGATCACTATTAAATAAATCAACGTCATGTTAAATTTGATTACCTTTTGAAGTAAGGCACCAAGAGTTGCAACCCCATGGGACTGAATAAGATTGTCCTGGTTGATAGGATGCCTCTGAATAAAGTGCTTCACAATCAAGATAAATGTTGCAACTAGATTTCTCTCTAGTCTTGACTCTGTAAAAACAGGAAAACATCATTATCACAATCATTCTCATCAATTTGACATCACATATTTTACGTCATAATACACATTGCAACAAAGAAGCAATCCAATTCAGAAGCTTGCTTCTAAGACTCATTTATACAATAAAATCAGAAAAAGCAGCAACTATTTACAATATAATTGTATCCATATGTAAATACTTTCTTTACCATGATTTAACAATATAGTAGGGTTTTTTTTCCACTAAGAGCATAGACTAAAGAAAGTCAAAAGTAAAATTATTATCTTTGATGTTTTAATGAAACTATTATAAATTTACTGAACGATGGCAGTTCAGGAGGGAAGCTACAACAGCTATAAATAATTAAGTGGTATGGCATTTTATTTTCCAACTAATTCTCAACTTTCTAAATGACTAATTTAGGCTAATATAATTTAATTACCTGATGCCTTTGTGGAGGACAATGCCATACATTCCTGTTCAATCGGTGTTATTAATTCAGGAACTGTGTTTTCATTCATTCCTTCAGAAGTCTGTCCTTCAATAAAGTGGCTTATTTGTTCCAGGATAGGAAAAAGTACATTTAACCCACCTATACAATTGATGATGTCCTGAAAACAAAATTAAAATTTTTTAATACTACAATAAAAACAATGGTTTGATTTAGTATCTACAGGATATATGAAGATATAGTTTGTTAATAAACTTTAAGTAATATATAGAATAGACTAAGTTGAAAGAATATTTAAGCAGACAGTCTCAAAGATAGCAAAAATGTACATTCAAAAGAGACCATTTTAGGCCACTTTTCTGTGCTTGTTTTATAGATTTTAGAAGTTCAAACACAGCAACATATAATGCAACTCCAACAATGCTAAGAACAAGCAATTGTCACCACATGGTTATGCATCAAAAATATAAGGGAGAGACTAGAAGTATGACTGATTCTTCAAATTTTAATTAACAAAAGACAGAAGAGGTAAAGTATGAAAAGTGCTATATGCCTGACAGAGGATGTTATATGAAGTTACTATTATTAATCATTAAAACATTCAAACCTACACTGATGTGTTACTGTAAGGCTAGGGCAGGAACATTCCATGTTCAAGGACATCCTGGAAGGGAATAAGAGAGAAAGAGAGTAGAGAAGGAGAGAAGGGGAGGGAAAAGAAGCAGAAAGAGAAGGGAGGAGAGGAGATTAACAAATCTCCCATTTCATAAGGTTATTTGTTACAACAGCAGCTAAAAACACTTACTCAGCAAAACCTCCCAATACCAAATTCTTTACGTTATACCTGAGTTATCAAGAGCTATTCATAAACTACATCCCTGCCACCTTATTTTGCATATTTTAAATTATCTAAAACTTATTTTACCCATTAAATAAAAAGATAAAAATTATGTGTTGAGAAAAAAACATACTGATTTTAAAGAACTCTTAGTGTAGTAGTAACTGAACTTTTTGGATGGCAAATATTTTCCTTCTTGGTTATTATTTTTTGTCATTGCTGTGTTTTACATTTTAAATTTTTTTTATTTTTTATTTTTTTTTCCATTCAAAAATTTACACTTCCTCCCCTCCTTCCATTCCCTTCCCGCTCCTCCACTCCCCCTTAAAAAAAAAAATAATAATAAAGAAAAAAAAAAGAAATATCACCAGAAACTGCAAAGCAGAAAATATGAGAGGGAAACTCAGAGAAAGAACTCTGCCACGGCACATAAAGCCTGCTGCGGTGCAAAGTCATCCCCAAGCTGGTTTGACTTCTGGCAAAATACTACCCTCATCTTCAGTGAAGCCACATCAAGGGCTGATTCTGAGATTTGCTGCCAGGCATTTGGGAGAATTTTGATAGTCTTGTCATCTCAGATCCAAAGGAAGTACAAGCATAAATATAATGAATTGTTTCTACAAAAAGACAATTTTAGATTTTATGTGATATACTTGGCTGAATAAAAATATATTTAAGAAAAAAAAAAAGAGAGGGCAGGGAATCCTGCCCTGTGGGAAGTCCAAGGCCCTCCCCCTACATCCATGCCTAGGAAGCTTTGCATCCAAATAGACTAGGGTCCCAAAAAGCCAGTACATGCAGTAGAAACAAGTCCTAGTGCCTTTATCAATGTCTTCTCAGTCAGCCCCCATTGTCAGTCACATTCAGAGAGTCTGGTTTGATCGCATGCTCCTTTAGTCCTGTTTCTTCTTGGTTTTGTGTGTGTGTGTTTGTGTGTGTTTGTGTGTGTTTGTGTGTGTGTGTGTGTGTGAGAGAGAGAGAGAGAGAGAGAGAGAGAGAGAGAGAGAGAGAGAGAGAGAGAGAGAGACGGGGGAAGATTAGATTTTACTTAAGCACAAACATTATAACTGGTTTTCTCTTAATAATTCTGTTCCTGCTGGAGAGATGGCTCAGGTTAAGAGCACTAGCTGTTCTTCCAAAGGTCCTGAGTTCAGTTCCCAGCAACCACATGGTAGCTCACAACCATCTGTAATAAGATCTGGTGCCCTCTTCTTGCCTGCAGGCATACATGCAGGAAGAACACTGTATAGATAATAAATAAATAAACCTTAAAAAAAAAGAATACAGTGGTAACCATGAGACTCCAGAACGATCTGCAATAATTCTGTTCCTGTTTTGCTTCCTACATTAGACAAAATGTTTGATTAGTTGATTTGTATAGCTACAATACAAAGTATTAAAGAAGGACTGATTTTCAGATGAGCACAGCATACCTGATTGAAAATTAAGTTTCTACACATAGCACACAAAACTAGTCTTTTAAAGCCAATATTACACGGAAAGTAAAAGTTAAACTATGCATTTTTAAGCTGGCTAAGTTGATAGCATAGTTTACAAATGTAAGTAAGTTTCAATAGTCATTCAACTACTGTAACTATTCATCCTTCAGAATATAAATCTGAATAACATTTAATTAATTAATTAGTTACAATTTTTGTTTTATTTTGGAGACTTAGAGTCTCAAATAAATAGCCTTGGTCACTCTAAAACGCCCATATAGAGCAGGCTGAGAACAAACTCACAGAGATCTGTCTCTCTCTGCCTCCTGAGTGCTGGGATTAAAGGCATGCACCACCATGTCCAGTGTTACATAAAAATTTAAAAGATAAAACCTGGGACATCTCACTGAGCAGGTTGGATGGCTCAGTGGATGAGAGTTCTTGTTCTGCAAGCATGAGAACCTAAGGTCTGAATTCAAATCCCGAACACCCATGTAAACTCAGAACATGACTGCCTGTAAACTGTAGCACCAGCAGCACGGAGACATGGTGATCCTGAGTGCTCACTGACTAAGGCCAGCCTAAAAGGCAAGATTTCAGTCCAATCCATGCAACTAGTGAAGAATAGATTTCTAACAGCATATACATACATGCATGCACCTCCTCTGGCCCCTCCTCATCACTCAGGGCCTAGGAAGGTGGTTCAGTAGTGAAGCAAATGCTCAAAATACAAAATGGCCTAGATCCAGTTTGTAATATTGAAAAAAAAAGGTTCAAGTTATGTGCTATGCTTAAGTAAAATTAAAATTAAATTGGTGTAGGAAGTTCTTCTGTCTATGTGTTGCTTTCATTGGTTGAATAAAGAAACTGCCTTGGCCTTTTGATAGGGCATAACTTAGATAGGCGGTGTAGAGAGAATGCTGGGAAGTGGGGCATAGTGGCAGAAGCCATGAAGCTCCTGCCTGAGACTGACATTGGTTAGAACCCTTCCTGGTAAGCCACGACCTCATGGTGCTACACAGATTATTAAAAATGGGTTGAATCAAGATGTGAAAGTTAGCCAATAAGATGCTAGAGCTAATGGGCCAGGCAATGTTGAAATGAATACAGTTTCTATGTGATTATTTTGGGTGTGTGTTTGTGTGTGGCCAGGACAAACAAGGCGCCCCGCTCCCTACTACATTAAATTACATTAGGTTGCCTATTATATATTAGTATTAACTTACTTTAATGTCCCAATTCACTACTTTGTTTCCTGTTAATCTTCCATGCAAATAATTAGTAGACAAGTCAAGGCAAATTGAATTTTCACAAGCCTAAGAACAAAGGAAAAAAACAGCATTTTAGTGCAATTAGAATAAAACATAACTTTAATTACATAAAGAATGTTTCATCATAATTTTAAAAGTACACAATAAAATCAATAACTTGCCTAGCATTTGCCTTTTACTGTCCCCCCTCCCTGTGTGTGTGTGCGCGCGCATCTTTGTGGGGCATGCAATCGGGTCTATGTCTGTGGAGGTCAGATGTACTCATCAGATCTTGGATGTCTTTAATCACTCTCTACCTTCTTCTTTGAGACAGTCTCTCTCACTGGATCTAGAGATCACCAATTAGCTACACTACTGGCAAGCAATCTCTTTACTTGTCAAGGACCCTCCACCACTGGGGTTAGAAGCACACATCATAAGGTCCATATGGGTGTTTGGGGGTCCAAACTTGGTCCTTATGTTTAGACGTCAAGTACTTTACCTACTGAGACATCTCAAGTCATTAAAGTCTCAAAAAAAAAAAGTCAGAGACTAAATCTAAGTTCTAAAGCACTTATTTATCAAAAGTATGCCACTACCTTCAGTTCCTGGCACAAACACAAGACTGAATTTTAAGGAAAGAGATGACTAAACACCTGCTACAAATAAGAACAAGAAGGAGAAACAGTTGACTAGTGAAGAATTTTCAAAGTACCATTTAACAAATTAGCATTTATTAATACTTGAGTTATTTTTTAAAAGTGTTCAAAAAGCTGGTGAAAGAGTAAACCAACTAGAATCTACTCTTCAGTATATTTTTTAAAGCCTGTCATCAGTCTCCACAAAGGTTATAAAGAATACAAGAGCTCCATGAACTCACTACACCATTTTAGAGAAACACAACTTCAATAAACTGACTTGTCTACATATTAATTACATTTCTTGGGGAAAAATATGATAATAACTAATTTTTAATAGTATAGATTTTTAAAAAAATTTCTGTCACAAGTTAGACACTGGTGGTGCACACCTTTAGTCCCCGAACTCAGGAGGCAAAAGCAGGCAGATCTCTGAGTTTGAGGTTAGTCTGTTCTACAGAGTGAGTTGCAGGACAGTCAGAACTGCAAAGAGAAATCCTGTCTCAAAAGACAAAAACAAAGCAAACAAACAAAAAAACAGTCACAAAAAATATAATCTTAGTAACACTAAATTAAAAATTATTTTGTAAAAAGATTCCAACTATAATAATAAAAACCAGATGCCCGGCGGGGCCGTGGTGCGCACACCTTTAATCCCAGAACAAAGGAGGCAGAGGCAGGTGAATCCCTGTGAGTTTGAGGCCAGCCTGGTCTACAAGAGCTAGTTCTAGGACAGCTAGGACTATTACACAGGGAAACCCTGTCTTGAAAAACCAAAAACCAAAACAAAACAAAAGAGACAGATGCCCATTACATGTCAAGAATATGTCACTCTAACAAACAAAACAAAACAAAACAAAAGAATATATTAATCAGTATACTATTTAGATTAGATCCAATGATTTCCTAGTCATCTGTGCTACATACTAGAGACTAAATAGGAGAGTAAAGACTAGAAGTTGCCAGTTAAGAAGGTTATTATGGTTTGGTAAACAAACATACTGTTGGAGAAAGTACATGGATCCTGACTGAACCAAAACTAATTTTTGGTAATAAGTATTTTAGGGAAAATTGAAAACCAATTATATACTCAATAATGTAAGTAACTGTAAAACCATTCAGGGATAAAGTTTTATAGCTATAGCAAGATGCTCTTACAAATGACCTGAGAAAGGTCATCAAATACAACAAAATGTTAACAATTGGCTAATTTAGGATTATTATACTATTATCTTTTTAATAACTTCTAAGGTTTGAAATTTATTAAAATACAAAGTTGACAGAACATAGAATCTTATTTTATTAGGACAGATGTAACAAATAAATAGTATGATCACGTACCAGGTTGCTAAACTAGAAAAGGATGTTCTATATTATCTCACAATAAAAGTATTTTCTGTGTCAATGTAACAGCAAATATGATGGAGGCAAATAATGCTGTTTGTGACACTTCTCTGCTTTCTTCCTCCCAATTCTATCTAATGTCTTTTTTCCTTCAGTCTTAGTTCCAATTACTTTTGGTAACCAGGTCTTTGAAGCAAAATAACTAGACATGGCAGGTATACCAAAAGGTTTTTCTATCCTTTAGAAAACATCTCTCCTTCCCTCAACATCACATCTGAAAAAGTGAACCAAGGTTTGAGTATGACTGTTTCACCTCTTTCTTCATATAACTAGAGAAATACAAGTTTAAAAGGTCTTTTTCACTAAAATCAACTCAGACAAACTCCTGAAACTAGTTCAATTCACACTAGTAGAATGACATAGCACCTGAACTCTAGTTGAGTTTTGCCTCAACTTTTGTTGCTTACCAACTTCCTTTAAAAAAAAAATTTTTTTTAAACATCATGATGGAAGCCCCTCCTCAATTGCCAACTGAAATGACAAAAGGAATAAAATGATGAATTCAAGTTCACAGCAGTTACAAATATGGACAATCTATGCATTTACTCTGACCTTTGCTGTGTACTGAAGGAGGATGTTACTTGGTAGGCCGGTCATATCATAGTCCTGACACTTCCAAGGGCTTAAGCAATTTGGACCTGAAAATGAGTTACATACACACACACATACATCACTGAATATACGTGGTATCCTTAGTTCTATGTTACCAGAATAAAATTTAAAATCAAGATGTTTCTAACAACTCAAATAACATAGATCTTAGGATGCATTCTGACAAAAGGGGGCTGGGGGAGAGACAATGCTAAGTACTGTGGCTATATATGCTTACCTGCTAAATATAAGGCCTTAACCTGTGAAGGCTGGAGTGCTTCATGGAACACAATAACAGAACCTAGCTGCCCTTCCAAGGATGTGGGACAACCCCATTCACTATCTTGAGTTCCAGCTGAAATTAATTTCGTAATTAATTTTGATTTTTCAATTGTTCCACCCCAGGAGGCTGATGATAATATTCCACCAAATGATGTCCGGTGAGGGGTTATGGGAGTAGAATATGGTGGATCTGGGATTTGAGATGGCGGAGGAGTAGTGGTTCTTTGCCCAGCTGAACCAATACAACAGGAAGTAAATGGCTAAAAATTAAACAAAAAATGACAAAAATTATTTAAAATCATACAACTTGAAATAAATCTCTCTCTTCACATTTAAACAGTGTAAAGCTGGTGACACATACTTAAGTCCTGGCACTGGTGAAGGCCAAGGCAAAGGGATCATGAGCTGATAATAAGACCCTATCTCAAAAACCCCAAAACTAAACAATGAACTGAAATACCATGGAGCTGAACATATAGCTCCATGGTAAAATACTTGTCTAGCATGTATGAAGCTTGGGTTTGATACCAACCGATGGAAAGATAAATAACTAAATTTAAAAATTAATTAAAAATAAGAGAAAATCATTTATATAAAAGTAAGAAAATAAACACTTTGAAAATAGAAATAGAAGTCAATTTTTCAACTGAAACACAACATAAATAGGGAAGTATATACCTAAGATATCAACATGAAATTTATTTTTAACTGAGATAAAACAGACATTACTTTTATGAATCAATAAGCTTTCTGATGAGTATTATTATTATCTTTTTGTTTTTATTTTTTCGAGACAGGTTTTCTTTTTTGGTAGCTTTGGAGCATGTCCTGGAACTAGCTCTTGCAGACCAGGATGGCCTTGAACTCACAAAGATCCACCTGCTTCTGCCTCCTGAGTGTTGGGATTCACTACTGTCTAGCAACGGGTATTATTTTTAAAAGTTAAAAGAGCTTTACTATTATCTAAAATAGAGATAATTACTTTTCCCCTACAAAATTTATTGGGTATTATGTAACAGTATAATGTTAATTAAAAGCTACCTTCAATAGTCATGATGAGAAATAAGAAACTTACTAGGAAAATCATACTGACAAATATTCTACTTTATCCAAAGACTTTCTTAAATTAGCCAATCTCAAAAAGCTTTCCTAACCTGGGTGGAGAATAAAGCTTGAAGCTACTTTATCACTAGTTCAAATTTAACAAAGATATTTAACGGAGATAGAAAAGTATATCATAGCATTTTAGGAAAATATTTAGAATATTCTCAGGATTTTGCAATCAATTAGGGCCATAAAAAAAAAAAAACAAAGAAGCTACATATACTGACCTCATTCATGGCAGGGAATCTGAGAGGAGCAGAAACCTTTTGTTGTCCATTGTCATAGATATAGACGATGCTCTGACCAAAGGGCCTTTTCCCAGGCATGTGAACAATGGTTATGTTGTGCTAATGAAGTAAAGCACACAATAAAATGACGAAAATTATATCATGTCTTTGCAATGACATATGCTTACAGATTATTACTTTATAATTTGTGTGAACAAAATATTAAGGAAAGCTAAAATGCTTACTCAATGATGTTCTCTAAAGAAGTAACAATTTTTTATGTACTATAAAACAATTAAGCCTTTATCATTAGACTCACAAAAATTTTCTAAGGTTCTAAATATTCTTAAAATTATTTTCTTCAAGGAGAACCATTTTATATTTTTGAGGCAAGCAACAAAAATACATTGATTTAACATTAATTCATTAGAAATGAATATTGGCAGAAAAAACCTCCTTCTATAAATGCATCAAACTGTTACATTTCTTCTTTTTTGAGACAGGGTTTCTTTGTAGCTTTGGAGCCTGTCCTGGAACTAGGTCTTGTAGACCAGGCTGGCCTTAAACTCACAGACAGTCGCCTGCCTCTGCCTCCTGAGTGCTGGGATTAAAGGCAGGCACTGTTATACATCTTAAAGGAAAGATAGAATAAGAGTTTGATGTGGCGTCCTGAAGTCTTACCCAGAGAGAGTCACAGAAACTGTGGTCAGGAAGCATAACTGTTGCATATTCTCTTTTTGTGCACACTGCCACAACCAACATACCTGAGTGAGTAATAAAAGCTTCAAAACCCATTCCACTTCCTGTAAAAAAACTAACAAAAATATATGTTATCAGAACCTCTGAAATAAAGTAGACAAGTCTCTTCATCATTGAAGTTCACCACTGTGAACATATAATGTGATTACAAATATCTTTATCAACAATGCTGCAATCTTAATTCTATTGCTATACAACAGACTTGATTTCAGTCATTTTTAAATCCATTTTTGGCATAAAAGCTAAAAACTTTATAAAAGGTAACACTGAAAGTGGGATTTCATTATCAAGCTAGAGCAGTGGTTTTCAACCTTCCTGATGCCATGATCCTTTGATATACAGTTCATGTTGTAGTGACCCCGGCTATAAAATTATTTCAATGCTACTTTGTAACTGTAATTTTGCTACTGTTACAAAGCAAATATAATTATCTGTGTTTTCTAATGGTTTTAGGTGACCCTTGTGAAAGGGTCCTTTGACGCCCCCCAAAGGACTCACAACCCACAGGTTGAGAACCTCTGACCTAGAATAAAAGCACAAATTTTAAATCTTTTAAAGTATTCCAAATATCCAGAAAGCACACATAAAAGTTTTAATAATCATAAGGCATATTAAAAATTATTAGCTACCTGAGGCCTGAATGTTTTACATGAGAACACAACTCCTTCAGTGGAACAGTTTACTATTTCTTCTCCACTTTTATACTACTTTCATTTTTGTTTCCTAAAGTTACTCAGCATTTAGCCAGGAAAATATACAAAACACAGAATTATTTTGAAAGCAATAAAGCACTTCTAAACTATATACAGGCACAAGATAAAAAATTTCTTATAAACTGTTATAGATTCTTTATCCTACTTAAGAATGTGACAATTCATTTATATTCCACAATTTGTACCATTACCTATATAATTGTTTTCTTTTTCCTCCTTTGTTAGCAGTGTCAAGGGGTAATTGATCCTGATCTAAGCAAAACCAAGCAGAGAAGGAAAATGCAGACCCAGGCCATTTCTGAATGGCAGGCACAGAAATTCCTGCCATGCTATGTGACAAATTAAAATACTGCAGTGCACTCTCAAGATTGAGTTTCCGTGCCATTGTCAGAATTGCACGAGTCACAGGAATGGTATACGGGTGAATAAACTCAGATTCATCTACTCTCAGCAATCGTAGTAGTCGACGGATTTCTTCTGAGCTCACAGACAGACTCCCCAATGAACCATGAATTGTTATCAAGTTCTCAGCACAAGTTCGATGTAGGGAAGAATGGGATTCAAGGGTTTCAATGATTCTTATTCCCATGTTTGCATTCACACACATAGTTCGGCTCTGCTTATTAATACAACAAATTTTTTTCAGCCAATCAGAGATGAATATTTGTAGGTCATGTGATTCTAGCTCCGGAAGCCATTGGATAAGAACCAAGAGAGGATGGACATTACTAATGCCCAAAATACCAACTGAAGTATGATCACCTTCTACAGCCTGAAAAGTGACACAGAAGTAAAAGGTTAGTTACTATTCTTAAAGTTGAAACAAAGGAACTTCACATCATAATGGTTAAAAACTTACCATATTCATAAGTTCTTTAAGCAGTTCTAGTGATGGCTGACCCAAAGATTTCAATACCTCAAACATGTGCAGATAGCCAATTCTTTCTTTAAATACTTCCTAAAGGGGAAGACAACATATCAAAGCACATTTTCAATGATTAAATTTGTTGGAATATTAAATATTAAAAACTATTTGGTTAATAAAATCCAAGAAAAGACTATGAGTTCAGGTTTTTTTAATTATTCTTTTCATTGAGTTCTACATTTTTCCCTGCTCCCCTTCATATCTCTCCACTCCCCTTCAACCCTCTCCCAAGGTCCCCATGCTCCCAATTTACTCAGGAGATCTTGTCTTTTTCTACTTCCCATGTAGATTAGTTCTATATATGTCTCTCTTAGTGTCCTCATTGTTGTCTAGGATCTCTGGGATTGATTTGTGAGCTGGTTTTCTTTACTTTATGTTTAAAAACCACCTCTGAGTGAGTACATGTGATAATTGTCTTTCTGTGTCTGGGTTACCTCACTCAAAATGATGTTTTCTAGCTCCATCCATTTTCCTGCAAAATTCAAGATGTTGTTATTTTTTTCTGTAGTACTCCATTGTGTAAGTGTACCACATTTTCCTTATTCATTCTTCAGTTAAGGGGCATTTAGATTGTTTCCAGGTTCTGGTTATGACAAACACTGCTGCTATGAACATAGTTGAGCACATGTCCTTGTGGCAGATTGAGCATCCTTTGGATAGATACCCCAAAGTGGCATTACTGGGTCTTGAGAAAGGTTGTTTCCTAATTTTCTGAGAAATCACCACATTGACAATGAGGGCAGTTTTGTTCTCTGATTACTATCTATGTGCATCTATATCCATCCCCTCCCACAACCCTAGGGTCTTTTCTATGTTGCCTAAGCTGCCCTTAAAATTGCAACCCTTCTATCTGTCTCACCTATCTCAGAAACTGGGATAACAGGCATATGCCCTTGAACCTGACTGTATCAATCTTAGAATAGATGCCATATTATTTCTGTAATAATAATAAAGGCAGAAAAGTCCAGCAAAATGAAAAATAGACTAAATTAGAAACAACTGTGTTACAGAACTCTTTTCTGTATATTAACTTACATGACACTTCCTTTAGCTTCATCTTCCTCCCTCTCCTTCTTTCTCCCCCACCCCAAAACAGGGTTTAACTATATATAGCTTTGGCTGGCCTGGAGCTCTATGTTGAGAGAGAGAGAGAGAGAGAGAGAGAGAGAGAGAGAGAGAGAGAGAGAGAGAGAGAGAGAGAGAGAGAGAGAAACAGAGACAGAGACAGAGAGAGACAGAGAGAAGAAGGAAGGGAAAAACATCAAGACAGGGCTAGATTAAAAAGATTCCTGATTAGTGTGGTGTCCCAGAACTAGGAAGGTACAGACAGAAGGAATGAGTGTTTAAGGCCATCCCAGGCTATAGACTAAGGCCCAATTTAAATAACAAGGACTAGAGATGTAGCTCAGTAGCAGACTGGAGGCCCTGAGATAGATCTATAACAATGCTCAAATTTTAGTGGCCAAAATAGGAGTACAAAGTATTTTCTCTCTTCTCTCTGTGTCTAAATGATCTGGAGCATCAATTTCACATTAGCATTCCTAAAATCATGAACATTTTTTTAACTCAAAGATTAAAAATAAAATATAAGACTACCAAAAACCTAGAAAATACAAAAAACCTAGAAAATACAAAATCAGTCCATTAAATTAGGCAAAAATAGATACACCAACCATAAAAAGGTTTAAACAAAAACCCAGTTATCTCTATAAGGAATAGATTGCATGCCAAGGGTAAGAATAACGTTGTTTTGATGGGGAATCTCTGTTAGCCAATGATCTTTAAGAGGCCGGACCAGGTTAGGGTCTGACCTTTTGGGTACCTGGAGAAAACCACTGGCCTGCCCAGGGTTCTTTCTGTGGTTCCCATGCTACACAGCTGAGGCTGGACTTCTTGTTCCTGTTTTGTGAGTTTGCCCCTTATAATAAAGAAGAATATAATTGGTATATCTTGGAGTTAGCCTGGAATTCTTTGACCCGTGTCCCTCAACAACTGGCTTGGGGGCCATTACATCCACTTTTTGGGACCCCGGCAGCTCCAGCCAGCCACCATTGTGCGTGGCTCTACAGCAAGCTCTGGCCTCAGTGGCATCCCAGAGCCGCTATGGGTCTGGCTTCCCGGGCACGTTGCAAAGGCACAGGTGGGGTGTGGGGTTCCCTGGATGTCTCTGTTGGCATTGCTGCCTTCCTGTCCTTCCAGTACCCATGCTGCTGCTGCAGAGGGATCTCTGCAGAGTGCAGGGTCTGTGATTTGTACTGATGGAAGGCTCTGAATTTTCTCTTTATCCTCGTCACCAACTCTCAAAATCACTTTGATCACTTTAATAACTGATCCTAAATTAAGCATATCTTTCAGGATCTAATGGGTTAAAACCAATGTGAAAAGTCCTAGGTTAGGATTTTCCGGCCACACAGATACAATTGCGACACCTGCTGGCAGGTAACAGTTATTGCACATACTTCAATTCGATATACCTTATGACAAGTGAGATTTATAATGTCAACATAACAAATAATTTATCAATGCAAGACAACAGCTTTTTAACTTATACCATGTACGGAATTGTACAAGGTTTATGTAATTTCTATCCTACATCCCTATATTTCATACCAGGGATTAGCTTTGTATTTCATATTTTCTCCTTCAAAAATGGTTTGATAACGGAGCCATGAATGAGGCACTTTAAGACTGATAATGACTAGCTAAAAGGAAAAATCGGCACCCTGGAGAAGGATACGACCAATTTCATGGACCAAAGCCAGTCAGTGTTGGAGGGTGAAGAGACACTGTCTGAGAGAATTCATACTATTGAATGTATTAAGCAAAATCTGTTAAACAGTTATGACAGATTGATGGATAGGGTGCCTGTCCACGAAGGTAATATGTATGCCATAAAAATTATGTCCAAGATCCAGAGTAAGCGGGTGTAACCGCTGAGCAAGTGAGCCAGAGCCAGAGACTGCTGGAGTCTCAAAGTGAATCTGGGACCTTCAAGGAAGTAGGCAGGAACCAGAGATCTCTGCAGGGCCAGGCGTGAGTCTGGGACCTCATAGGGAATAGGCCTTATCCAGGACCTATGTAGGCCTGGGCATTGGTCTGGGACTTCAAAGGAAATAGGCAGGAACCTGGAACCTCTGCAGGTTTAAGTGTGAATCTGGGATCTCTGCGGGAGTAAGCCAGAGCCAGGTCCTCTGCAGTTCCAGGCGCACCCGAGCCTGGGAACTCCGAGGCAGTAGATTGGAGCCAGAAACCTTTGCAGGACCAACTCCAGGCAAGGGACATCCACAGGAGGGGATCCAGACCAAGATTTAAAGAAACCGGTAAAAGCCAGTAACCTAGTAGGCCTGAGACAACAAACTCCAAGGGAGCAGAGAAAAATACAGGAGCACTGAGCTATCACCAGGAACACAAAGTAACCAATGGGTAAACTAAAACTGTGGCACTGACTGTACCATGAGGAACAACCATCTGAACTTTGGATTCTTTGGCACCTAGAAGATTAATCAACAGAATCTCAGACACCCCAACCACACCTATTAGAGAAAAAGATGAGTAGGAAAGGTAAGAACACATTCAACACCACAAAGAGCAACACAATACCAGTAAAACCTAAAGACCCTACAACAGCAAGACTTGAACAACCAAATATAGATGAAGCAGAAGAAAATGACCTAAAAAATAACTTCAAGAGAATGTTTAAAACTCTTAAAGAGGAAATGAGAAATTCCCTCAAAGAAATGGAGGAAAAGACAAACAAAATTTGGAAGACATCAGCAAATCCCTCAGGGAAAATCAAGAAAAAGAAATCAAACATATGAAAGAAACTATTCAAGACTTGAAAACTGAAATAGAGACAATAAAGAAAACACAAGCCGTGGGAATTATAGAAACAGAAATCATGAGAAATGATCAGGAACCATAAGAGCAAGCATGAACAGCAGAATACAAGAGATGGAAAGGAGAAAGAATCTCAAGTACTGAAGATACAATAGAGGAAATAAAATCATCAGTTAAAGAAAACATTAAATCTAACAAAAGCTTAACCCAAAATATCCAGGAAAAATGGGACATCATGAAAAGAAAATTTAAGAATAGGTATAGAAGAAAGAGAAGAAGTTCAACTCAAAAGCACATAAAATATATTTAACAAAATCATAGAAGATAACGTTCCCAGCCTAAAGAAAGATATGCCTATGAAGATACAAGAAGCTTACAGAACACAAAATAAATTGGATAAAAAAAAAGTCCTCTCGCCAAATAATCAAAACACTAAACATACAAAGCAAAGAAAGAATATTAAGAGCTGCAAGCAACATATAAAGGAAGACCTATCAGAATTACACCTGACTTCTCACTGGAGACAATGAAAGCCATAAGGTTATGGTCAAGTGTTATGTGGACATTAAGAGACCACGGATGCCAGCCCAGACTACTATACCCAGCAAAACTTAAATCACCATAGAAAGGCAAAACAAGATATTTCACAACAAAACTAGATTTCACCAATACCTAGCTACAAACCCAGCCCTACACAAAATACTAGAAAAAAAACCTCCCACCCAAGGAAGTTGGCTACACCAACAAAAACAGACAATTGATGGTCTCATTGCAGCAAATCCCAAAGAGAAAAACACACAAATTAACATTACTAACAATGAAAAGTAAATTAACAGGAGATAGCAATCACTGGTCATTAATATCTAACAAAATAGACTTCAAGCTAAAATCAGTCAAAAGAGACAAAGAGGTCATTTCATATTAGTCAGAGGAAAAATCAATCAAGAAGAAATCTCAATACATCTTTGCCCCAAATACAAGGGGACCTTCATATGTAAAAGCAACACTTCTAAAGCTTAAATAACATATTAAATCCCACACACTAATAGTGGAAGACTTTAGCACTCTACTCTCACCACTGGACAGACCAGCCAGACAAAAAATGAACAGAGAAATAAGAGAAAAGATGTTGTGACTCAAATGGACTTAACAGACATCTATAGAATAATCTATCCAAACAGAAAAGAATACACCTTCTTCTCAGCATCTCATGGAAGCTTCTCAAAAATTGACCACATAATCGGTAACAAAACAAACCTTAACAAGTAAAAAAAAAAATGGAATAACCCAATGTACCTTATCAGATCACCATATTTTAAAACTAGAAGTCAACAGCAATACGAATTCCAGAAAACCCACAAACACATGGAAATTAAAGAATGCTCACCTGAATCATCAATGGATCAAGGAAAAAATAATGGGAGAAATTAAAAACTTCCTAAAATTCAATGAAAATGACCACACAACATACCCAAATTTATGGGACACAATGGAAGCAGTGTTAAGTGTTCATAGCACTAAACACTTACATGAAGAAGTTGGAAAAAAACACACCAGTGAATTAACATAACAATTGAAAATTTTAGAACGAAAAGAGGCAAACTCACCTAAGAGAACTAGACAGGAAATAATCAAATTGAGAGCTGAAATCAACAAAATAGAAACAAAGAAAACAATACAAAATATCAGTGGTTCTTCGAGAAAATCAATAAAACAGATAAACCTCTATCCAAACTAACCAAAAGGCAGTGAGAGAATACCCAAATTAACAAAATCAGAAATGAAAAGGACATAACAACAGATATGGAGGAAACACTGAGAATCATCAGATCATATTTCGAAAAACTGTACTCCATAAACCTGGAAAACTTAAAGGAAATAGACAATTTTCTGAATATCACTTACCAAAATTAAATTAAGACTAGATAAGCAAATTAAACAGACCATTAACTGCTGAAGAAATAGAAACAGTCATCAAAAGTCTCCCAACCAAAAAAGGCCCAGGACCAGATAGTTTCAGCTCAGAATTCTACAAGACTTTCAAAGAACTAATACCAATACTCCTCAAATTATTCCACACAATAGAAACAGAAGGAACATTGCCAAACTTTTTATGAGGCTACAATTACCCTGATACCTAAACCACAGAAAGAGACATTACTAAGAAGGAGAATTACAGGCCAATCTCTCTCATGAACATTGATGAAAAATACTAAATAAAATACTAGCAAATCGAATCCAAGAACACATCAGAACCATCATCCACCATGATCAAGTTGGCTTCATCCCAGAGATGCAGGAATGGTTCAACATACAGAAATCTGTCAACCTAATCCACCATATAAAAAAACTGAAAAATAAAAACCACATGATCATCTCGTTAGATGCTGAAAAAGCTTTTGACAAAATACAACATGATAAAGGTCTTGGAGAGAACAGGAATACAAGGAACATACCTAAACATAATAAAGGCAATAAACAACAAGCCAACAGCCAATATCAATCTAAATGGAGAGAAACTCCCAGTGATTCCACTGAAATCAGGAACAAGACAAGATTGTCCACTCTCTCCATAGTCAATATAGTTCTTGAGGTCCTAGCTAGAGCAATAAGACACCAAAAGGAGACCAAGGGGATACAAATCAGAAAAGAAAAAGTCAAACTCTCACTGTTTGCTTATGATATGATAGTTTACATAAGCAATCCAAAAAATTCTACCAAGGAACTTCTACAACTTTCAGTAATGTAGCAGGATACAGGATTAATTCAAAATAACCAGTAGCTCTCCTGTACACAGATGACAAAAGGGCTGGAGAAGAAATTAGAGAAAAAAACACCCTTCACAATAGCCACAAATAGCATAAAATATCTCGGAGTAACTCTAACCAAACAAATGGAAGACTTGTATGACAAGAACTTTAAATCTTTGAAGAAAGAAATTGAAGAAAGAAATTTCCACAAAGTGGAAAGATCTCCCATGCTCTTGGGTAGGCAGAATTAACACAGTAAAAATGGCAATCTTACCAAAAGCAATCTACAGATTCAATGCAATGCCCATCAAAATCCCAGCAAAATTCTTTACAGACCTCGAAAGAACAGTACTCAACTTCATATGAAAAAGCAAAAAACCCAGGATAGTCAAAACAATCCTGTAAAATAAAAGAACTACTGGAGACATCACAATCCCTGACTCCAAACTCTACTACAGAGCTACAGTACTGCAAACAGCCTGGTATTGGCATAAGAACAGACAGAAGGACCAATAGAACCGAATAGAAGACCCGGATATTAAGCCACACTCCTTCAAACACCTGATTTTTGATAAAGAAGCAAAAAGTATCAAATGGAAGAAAAGATAGCATATTTAACAAATGGTGCTGGCATAACTAGATAACAACATGTAGAAGAATGAAAATAGACTGATATCTATCACCATGCACAAAACTCAAGTCCAAATGGATCAAAGACCTCAAGATAAAGTCAGCCACACTGAACCTTACAGAAGAGAAAGTGGAAAGTACACTTGAACGCACTGGCACAGAAGACCACTTCCTAAATATAACCCCAGCAGCACAGACACTGAGAGAAACAATTAATAAATGGAACCTCCTGAAACTGAAAAGCTTCTGTAAAGCAAAGGGTATGGTCAACAAGACAAAATGACAACCTACAGAATGGGAAAAAAATCTTCACTTAACCCCATTTCAGACAGAGGTCTGATCTCGAAAATATACAAAGAACTCAAGAAATTGGTCTTCAAAAAAACACATAATCCAATTTAAAATAAAATGGATTTCAGACCTAAACAGAGAACTCTCAACAGAGGAATGGCTGAAAGACACTTAAGAAAATGTTCAACATCTTTAGTCATCAGATAAATGCAAATCAAAACAATACTGAGATTTCAGATATTTTTATTCCCCAGAGAACTTAGACAACAATGAGGACACTAAGAGAAACTTACATAGATCTAATCTACACAGGGATCTCTCTCTCTCTCTCTCTCTCTCTCTCTCTCTCTCTCTCTCTCTCTCTCTCTCTCTCTTCTCTCTCCCTCTCTCTCATTCCCATGTAATACTGCTGAGGTGAGACTTTTTGTTCCTGTTTCGTGAGTTTGACCTTATAATAAAGGAGACGCACAGAGGCGGAGCGGCGGCGGCGGCCAGACGCACAGAGGCGGAGCGGCGGCGGCCAGACGCACAGAGGCGGAGCGGCGGCGGCCAGACACGGCGGAGCGACACCGCATCCAGGAAGAGGCTTTGGGAGACCAGCGCGGCAGCAGACGCAAGCAGCAGAGTCAAGCGGGCAATAAGGAGAGCAGATCGCCCTACTACAATCAAATCAAAGAGGTAGGCCTTTGTTTGGCCAGGTCACTGGCAAACGGGGAGCCTGGTCCTGTCCGGAAGACACTTCGGAGGGGTGAGAGGGTTCTTGGCCTGCGGCAGAAACCAGGAAACAGAGCGAGGGCATTTTGTAAGCAGAGCCCTGGGCCAGCAGGGAAACCTGATCCGGTTTTTAAAAGACCCATTAGATAGGATTAATAGGAGGAGATGGGCAGACGCCAAGGCAAGAACTCACCCAATAATCTGAAAAACAACATGAAAACACCAGAACCCAAGTTTCTTACAACAGAAGTATTTGAACAATCTAACACAGAAGAAGTGGAAAAAATTGACTTTATGAACGCAATAGAGTCCCTTAAACAACATGTAAAAAATGCCCTTATAGAAATGGATGAGAAGTATAACAAAAAGTTTGAAGAAATGAGTAAATATGTACATGATACCCTGGGAAACCAAGATAAAACGATCAAACAGGTAATGGAAACAGTTCAAGAATTGAAAACTGAAATGAAGGCAAGGAAGAAAATACAAACTGAGGACCAGCTGGATATGGAAAATCTAGGTCAACGAGCAGAGTCTACAGAAACAAGCATAATCAATAGAATACAAGAGATAGAAGAAAGAATCTCAGATGCTGAAGACACCATAGAGAAAATAAACGAACAGATCAAAGAAAACAGCAAAACCAACAAATTCTCAACACAAAACATTCAGGAAATATGGGACACAATAAAAAAACCAAACTTAAGAATAATAGGTATAGATGAAGGAGAAGAGTCACAGCTCAAAGGCCCAGAAAATATATTCAACAAAATTATGGAAGAAAACTTTCCCAACTTAAAGAAAGATATTCATTTAAATATTCAAGAAGCATACAGAACACCAAACAGACTGGATCAAAGAAAAACATCTCCTCGCCATATAATAATCAAAACACAAAATATACAGGTTAAAGAAAGAATATTAAGAGCTGCAAAGGAAAAAGGGCAAGTAACTTATAAAGGTAAACCGATCAGACTTACACCTGACTTCTCTATGGAAACTATGAAAGCCAGAAGGTCCTGGATAGATGTTCTGCAGAAGCTAAGAGACCATGGATGCAAGCCCAGACTACTATACCCAGCCAAGCTTTCGTTCACTATAAATGGAGAAATCAAGACATTCCAGGATAAGAATAAATTTAAACAATACGTAGCCACAAATCCAGCCCTACAGAAAGTAATAGAAGGAAAATCACAACCCAAGGAATCCAACACTGCCAACACTGCCTACAATAACCCAGGCATCTAGTGACCCTTCACCAGCACATCTCAAAGAAGGGAGACACACAATCTCTACAACCAAAAGCAATAAGAATAACCGGAGTAAACAACCACTGGTCATTAATATCACTTAATATTAATGGGCTCAATTCACCTATAAAAAGGCACAGGCTAAAAGATTGGATACGAAAACAGGATCCAACATTCTGCTGTTTGCAAGAAACACATCTCAACCACAAAGACAGGCACCTACTCAGAGTAAAGGGTTGGGAAAAGGTGTTTCAAGCAAATGGTCCTAAGAAAAAAGCAGGTGTGGCCATATTAATTTCTAACAAAACTGACTTCAAACTAAAATCAATCAGAAGAGACCAAGATGGTCACTTTATACTCATAACAGGAACAATTCATCAGGATGACGTCTCAATTCTGAATATCTACGCCCCCAATATAAAAGCACCTACTTATGTAAAAGAAATATTACTAGAACTCAAAGCAGACATCAAACCACATACACTAGTAGTAGGAGACTTCAACACACCTCTCTCTACAAGGGACAGGTCAATCAGACAGAAACCTAATAGAGAATTAAGAGAATTATTGGAGGTAATGAAGCAAATGGACTTAACAGACATATATAGAACATTCCACCCAAATAGGAAAGAATATACCTTCTTCTCTGCAGCTCATGGAACCTTCTCAAAAATTGACCACATACTTGGAAACAAAGGAAACCTCCACAGATACAAAAAAATATCAGTGTCCACCTGTGTCCTATCTGATCACCATGGATTAAAGTTAGAAGGCAACAACAATGCTACCCACAGAAAGCCGACAAACTCATGGAAACTGAACTGTCAACTACTGAACCACACCTGGGTCAAGGAAGAAATTAAGAAAGAAATTAAAGTCTTCCTTGAATTTAATGAAAATAAAGAGACAACATACTCAAACCTATGGGACACAACGAAAGCAGTGCTAAGAGGAAAGTTCATAGCACTAAGTGCCCACTTAAAGAAAACGGAAAATGCATACATTGGGGACTTAACAACACACCTGAAAGCTCTAGAAAAAAAAAGAAGCAGACGCGCCCAGGAGAAGTAGAAGATTGGAAATAATAAAACTGAGGGCCGAAATCAACAAAATAGAAACACAGAAAACAGTCCAAAGAATCAATGAAACAAAAAGCTGGTTCTTGGAGAAAGTCAACAAGATCGACAAACCCCTATCCAAACTAATTAAACGACAGAGAGAGAACACACAAATAAATAAGATCAGAAATGAAAAGGGGGACATAACCACAGACACAGAGGAAATTCAGAGAATCATTAGATCTTACTACAAAAGCCTGTATAACACAAAACTGGAAAATATAAAAGAAATGGACACTTTTTTAGATAAATACCATATACCAAAGTTAAACCAGGACCAGGTGAACAATCTAAACAGACCTGTTAGTCGTGAAGAATTAGAAGAGGTTATCAAAAACCTCCCTACCAAAAAAAGCCCAGGACCAGATGGTTTCAATGCGGAATTCTACCAGAACTTCCAAGAAGAGTTAATACCTATACTCCTTAATGTAT
This sequence comes from Microtus pennsylvanicus, assembly GCF_037038515.1. Classification (NCBI taxonomy): domain Eukaryota; kingdom Metazoa; phylum Chordata; class Mammalia; order Rodentia; family Cricetidae; genus Microtus; species Microtus pennsylvanicus. Next base: position 1,018,024 of record NC_134595.1, on the reverse strand, counting down.
TCCACAATATAGAAACAGAAGGGTCATTACCAAACTCCTTCTATGAAGCTACAGTTACTTTGATACCAAAACCACACAAAGACTCAACCAGGAAGGAGAATTACAGGCCAATCTCACTCATGAACAGCGACGCAAAAATCCTCAACAAAATACTGGCAAACCGAATCCAAGAACACATTAGAAAAATTATCCATTATGATCAAGTAGGCTTCATCCCAGAGATGCAGGGCTGGTTCAACATACGAAAATCTATCAATGTAATCCACCATATAAATAAACTGAAAGAAAAAAATCATATGATCATTTCATTAGATGCTGAAAAAGCATTCGACAAAGTTCAACACCCCTTCATGATAAAGGTCTTGGAGAGAATAGGGATACAAGGATCCTACCTAAATATAATAAAAGCTATTTACAGCAAGCCAACAGCTAACATTAAATTGAACGGAGAAAAACTCAAAGCCATCCCACTAAAATCAGGAACACGACAAGGATGTCCACTCTCTCCATACCTCTTCAATATAGTGCTTGAAGTTCTAGCAATAGCAATAAGACAACATAAGGAGATCAAGGGGATTTGTATTGGAAAGGAAGAAGTTAAGCTTTCATTATTTGCAGATGATATGATAGTATACATAAGTGACCCCAAAAATTATACCAAAGAACTCCTACAGCTGATAAACACCTTTAGTAATGTGTCAGGATACAAGATCAACTCCAAAAAATCAGTTGCCTTCCTTTACACTAAGGATAAGGAAACAGAGAGGGAAATCAGAGAAGCATCACCTTTCACGATAGCCACAAATAGCATAAAATATCTTGGGGTAACCCTGACCAAGGAAGTGAAAGACCTATTCGACAAGAACTATAAGTCTTTGAAGAAAGAAATTGAAGAAGACACCAGAAAATGGAAGGACCTCCCTTGCTCTTGGATTGGGAGGATCAACATAGTAAAAATGGCAATTCTACCAAAAGCAATCTATAGATTCAATGCAATCCCCATCAAAATCCCATCAAAATTCTTCACAGATCTGGAGAAGACAATAATCAACTTTATATGGAGGAACAAAAAACCCAGGATAGCCAGAACAATCTTATACAATAAAGGATTGTCTGGAGGCATTACCATCCCTGACTTCAAACTCTATTACAGAGCTACAGTATTGAAAACAGCCTGGTATTGGCATAAAAACAGAGAAGTCGACCAATGGAATCGAATAGAAGACCCTGACTTTAACCCACAAACCTATGAGCACCTGATTTTCGATAAAGGAGCTAAAAGTATACAATGGAAAAAAGACAGCATTTTCAACAAATTGTGCTAGCAAAACTGGATGTCAATCTGTAAAAGAATGAAAATAGATCCATATCTATCACCATGCACAAAACTCAAGTCCAAATGGATTAAAGACCTCAATATCAGTCCGAACACACTGAACCTGATAGAAGAGGAAGTGGGAAGTACTCTACAACACATGGGCACAGGAGACCACTTCCTGTGTATAACCCCAGCAGCACAGACACTAAGGGCATCATTGAATAAATGGGACCTCCTGAGGCTGAGAAGCTTCTGTAAAGCAAAGGACACTGTCACTAAGACAAAAAGGCAACCCACTTACTGGGAGAAGATTTTCACCAACCCCGCAACTGACAAAGGTCTGATCTCCAAAATATATAAAGAAATCAAGAAACTAGACCGTAAAAGGCTAATCAATCCAATTATAAAATGGGGCTGAGCTGAACAGAGAATTCTCAACAGAAGAACTTCAAATGGCCAAAAGACACTTAAGGTCATGCTCAACTTCCCTAGCGATCAGGGAAATGCAAATCAAGACAACTTTAAGATACCATCTTACACCTGTCAGAATGGCTAAAATAAAAAACACCAATGATAGCCTTTGCTGGAGAGGTTGTGGAGAAAGGGGGACACTCACCCATTGCTGGTGGGAATGCAAACTTGTGCAACCACTCTGGAAAGCAGTGTTTCGGTTTCTCAGGAAATTCGGAATCAACCTACCCCTGGATCCAGCAATACCACTCTTGGGAATATACCCAAGAGAGGCCCTATCATACAACAAAAGTATATGCTCAACTATGTTCATGGCAGCATTGGTTGTAATAGCCAGAACCTGGAAACAACCTAGATGCCCTTCAACGGAAGAATGGATGAAGAAAGTATGGAATATATACATATTAGAGTATTACTCAGCAGTAAAAAACAAGGACTTCTTGAATTTTGCATACAAATGGATGGAAATAGAAAACACTATCCTGAGTGAGGTAAGCCAGACCCAAAAAGAGGAACATGGGATGTACTCACTCATATTTGGTTTCTAGCCATAAATAAAGGACATTGGGCTTATAATGCATGTTCCTAGAGAAGCTAAGTAAGAAGGTGAACCCAAAGACAAACACATAGGCATCCTCATGAATATTAACCTTCATCAGGCGATGAAAGGAGACAGAGACAGAGGAGCACGGGACAGAAATCTCAAGGTCCAAATCAGGAGCAGAAGGAGACGGAGCACGAGCAACTCAGGACCGCGAGGGGTGCACCCACATACTGAGACAATGGGGATGTTCTATCGGGAACTCACCAAGGCCAGCTGCCTGGGTCTGAAAAAGCATGGGATAAATCCGGACTGGCTGAACATAGAGGACAATGAGGAATACTGAGAACTCAAGAACAATCGCAGAGGGTTTTTGATCCTACTGCACGTACTGGCTTTGGGGGAGCCTAGGCAGTTTGGTTGCTCACCTTAGGAGACCTGGATAGAGGTGGGCGGTCCTTGGGCTTCCCACAGGTCAGGGAACCCTGATTGCTCTTCGAGCAGATTAGGGAGGGTGACTTGATCGGGGGAGGGGGAGGGAAATGGGAGGCGGTTGCGGGGAGGAGGCAGAAATCCTTAATAAATAAATAAATAAATAAAAAATAAAAAAAAAAAACAAGTTCCAAGCCAGCCAAGAGTGAAACCCTATCTCACAAAAGCAAAATACAAAATAAAATAAAATAAAACCCTGCAAAAAAAAAAAAGAAAAATATAATTGGTATAGCATAAGAAAAATATAATTGGTATATCATGAAGTTAGCCTGGGATTCCCTGACCCGTGTCCTTCAACAACGTATTAAGAGAAACTTTGTCATAAAGCCTCTTACTTACAGAGGGAAGGTATGGGCCCTAAGCATATTAAGTATATACTCTAGCACTGAGCTACATCCCATCCTTTTACACAATCTTTAAAATGTTAAACCATGAAAGGTATTACAGTAAAACAAACAAACAAGCAAAACCCCCACCTTTAAATGACTTAAACAGCCTTGAAGATTTGAATTTCAGAACAATAGTATCAATTTGTTTTTCTAATAAGTGAACCTCTAAGTGCTTAAAATGATTTCCCTTAAAACAAAAATAAAACCCTTATATTAAGTGGCAAGTAAAATCAGAAATCAGACTATAAAGTCTGAAATAAACTTAACAAGGATTATAATATTTCAAGGAATATTCCTGAGAGCAGAAAAGTGGAGAATATAGTACTTCAGGGTGGAGATCAGAAGTTAGGATGATGATCATGTCACTAACACACATTATATAATTAACTATGTGTCTGGTATGTTACCCAGATAACTCAAAATACTTAGAACCACTCAATGAGCTAATATCAGTATATGAGCATAATCAGATGAAATTGCAGTCAGGACAGTGGGTTAGAACTGATATAAGGAGCTAGACGGACAGTTCAGCAGTTATGAACACCAACTGCAATTCCAGAGGACCCGGGGTTCCATTCCCAGAACCCACATGGCAGCTCAGAACTGTCGGTAACTTCAGGTCCAGAGGATCGAACACCCCCACACAGACATATATGCAGACAAAACACCAATGAACATAAAAATTAATAAATCTTTAAAAGAAAGAGAGAACAAACATAAAACCTAGCTTAATGATCACAAGAAATAAAACGGAACTCTATAGCCACACATATTGGGAAAACAAGTTCCATACTGGCAAGGTAACCACATGTGAAAAATACTCATACTGTGGATAGTTATAAACTAACTAATTAGCAAATATGATTATTTTATTAATAAATAGCTATGCTGGGAAACTTAATTATTTAAGCTCAATAACCATACTATACACTCTCAACACGAGCAGTAAGACCCCCTCTAATCCCAACAATGTGACCCTCTTTTAACCAAGGCTGTAAATAGTGTGCAGCTCCTTCATCAATGTAATTTTTTTGGTGGTTTTTTTTTTTGTTGTTGTTGTTTTTGTTTTTGTTTTGAGACAATCTCACTGCATAGCCGTGGTTAGCCTGAAACTGGCAATGTATAATAGGCGGGTGCCATCTGAGTGCTGGGACTAATGATATATACTACCATGTAAAGTCATCAATAGCTTTTAAAATCCTGCAGTATCCATAAGGAGTTTGTCTGTAAATTTATCAGCAAATTATAAGAAGGTGAGCTATTTTTGTAAACTACTTGACAGGTATTAGGCTTTATACACTTTTGATATAGATATAAATAATTTGCTCTGGTATGAATCTTGATTTATTGATACAAATTTAAGGTCAATTTTGTTATATGTAGATTTCTGCTCTTGATTAAGGATTTGTGATTGTGTAGCTCATTTAAAAAATGTAATGCATCATTAAGAAATATAGGTTAATAGATAGTCATCTATAATAGTCAAGATTGTAGCCATGTTAGTTAGGTTTTCTTCAAATCTTTCAGAGACCTTCAGAATATGGCATTTAAAATGTTTTAAGAACTTAAGACTTTTCATGACAGTGAGACACATCTGCTCCTGGCAGCACCAATTACTTTGAGAGGAAGATGGGCATCGAAGAGGCTCCTTAGCCATTTGGGCAAGAAACTGCTCTTGCCTAGACTGCTTCACTGGACATGCAGTAGCCACAGAGACTGCTGAACTTGACTAAAGGTGAGATGGTCTTTCGGGGTTCCTGCTTCATGAAAGAGTCTGCCAGACATTCTGCAGGACACAGAAGAAAGTGACTGAACCGTCTTTGAAATTTCCTGCTTCATGGAAAAGTCTGCTGGATACTATGGACCTGCAGGCTAAAGATGGATGCCCCAATGGTACAGAAGAACTCTGGGTGACTGTCCAGGCAGTGAGATGTCTCTGTTTCTGGTGGTTCCCATTGCTTCTCTCTGACTCTGCCCTTCTTTTTCCCTGCCTACCTAAGTTCTTCCTTGATATAGGTCTAAAGCAGTTTCTTTATTCATTAACCTATAAAAGCAACACATAGGCAAAAGGACCTCCCAAATCATTTCCCCCTTCCTGTTTAAACAAAAAGGAAGGCTTTAACTTTAACATAGCAAAACTACATATAACAGAATAGGTATCAAGCAAGAATTACAGTTACAATATTTATATTTACTTTATCTTTTATCATAACTAAGGAAAACTATATTATTACTATCTACTCTTCAACTCCATCAAAGACTCCAGAAGGATATAATATTGCCTAAGTGGTGCAGGAGAATTGTCTGTATTCTGTCAATCATATTTTGAATAAACGCTTATTGGACAGAACAGGAAGTATAGGCAGGTCAACCAGACAGGAAGTAGAGGCAGGAGAATTCTAGGAAGGAGAAAGCCCATTCCCCACTCCTGCCCAGATGACTGAAGAAGCAGGATGTGATCTATCCCATTGAGAAAGGTACAGAGCCATGTGGCTAACACAGATAAGAATAATGGGTCAATATAAGTTATAAGAGCTAATAAGTAGCCTGAGCTAATGGGCCAATCAGTTTTATAACATATGGCGATCTCTAGGTGATTTTTTTCTGGGACTAAAGTGCTGGGGGACCAGGCGGGACAGAAATCCCAATGAGCCCGGCCCTCATGTTACACCTCAATAAACAGGAAGTGCATTATGTTGTTTTCATTGATTAATAAAGAAACTGCCTTGGCCTGCTGATAGGGCAGAACTTAAGTAGGCAAGGAAGACAGAACTGAATGCTGAGAGAAAGGAGGCAGAGTCAGAGAGAAGCCATGCATCCACCACCAGAGTAAGACATGCTGCCAAAACTTAGCTGGTAAGCCACTGTCACGTGATGACACACAGATTAACAGAAATGCATTAAACCAAGATGTAAGAGTTAGCAAATAAGAAGTTAGAGCTAATGGGCCAAGCAGTAATTTAGTTAATATAGTTTCTGTGTGGTTATTTTGGAGCTAAGCTAGCCGGGTGGCCGGGACAAACAAGCGGGCTTTGGAATTCACACAACAAAAATTAATATAATAAACATATTTTAAAGCTTAAAAGAATCCACTTCTCACCTTAGCAGCTGGAGAATTCTTCATCACTGCTGTCAAAGCTTGAATTGTTGATACAGCCAAACAATCTAACCGCCCCTGAAATACCTAACAAAGGGAACAGCAAGAAATTAACAAATGTACTCAGGATTTTGTTCACATGGAAACCTTTGTTCTGCAAACCTGAAGAAATAATAACATGCATTGTATTCCTCTTTCTACCAGATGGGTTGTTGAAACAAATTATCTGCAAGAAAAAGTTTCTTAATTAAGAGAAGATACACCACATGTCATGAAGAATGAAGCACATTCACTTAATATTAATTTTTCTGAGGGGGAGGGGAAAAACAAACTTTACACATGCCTTTAAAAAATAATGGACAATCTCAAGAGGAGAGGAGGGAGGTCTGCAATTAGAATTTATACTATGCTTTAATTTCCCTTTAAACATACTTGAACTTACTAGGCTTAAATAGTTAACATGTATAATGAAACAGCTTAAATAACTGTTTGCTTGGTTTCCGAATTTCTACAGAAATGGAAATGATATGGACATATCATCATTAAACAGGCATATCTATTTCTATAAATAATTTGAGGCAAATGATGAAAATGAAATGTGTATATATAAGTAGTGGTATGCTTTGGAGAAGGCAATCTTTCATGTCAAAAGTTTTACGGAAGAATTAAAAACTCACTTGACTTTTATTTAAGATTAATCATAATTATGATATGCATTATATATCATGAGATATTCTCCTAGAGAATAAATCAATAAATACCATCAATAATACTAAAAAAAATAAAAATTAAGAAGTTAAAAATTTAACATGGTTGCTTTATAAGACTTAACTAACCTTTGTAGACTTTATACTAGAAAGCTGGGGTTGTAGAGATGACTCAACAGTTAAGAGCATTGGTGCTCTTGCAGAGGACCTGGATTCAATTCCCAGTACCCGCATGGCAGCTCACAACAGTTTGTAACTCTAGTCCTGGAGGTGTGATGACCTCTCCTGACCTCTGAGGGTACTCCACTCTCACACACTGAGAGACATACTTAAAAATGACTATGATTTAAAAATAAAACATGCAATATTATTATGACCTTAAGCCAGTCACTCACATAATAACATTCTCTTAAAACTCTTTACCTCTTTAGGTTTACTAAGTTCTATTACTTTTTTGTGTGGTACTTAATCTAGAGTCCTGACTTTACACAAGAAAACATCTGTAGTAAACTATAAATTTAAATTCTGTATACACAAGATTCATATGAATAAGATCTGTGGTGGACTTTGTTCAAGAACAAACTAAAAAGACCTCATCATAGCTACCTTTTAAATTACCATAATCTTTTGTAAGAAATTATAATATATTTAAGAAGCCCTTAAGAGAGTATAAATAGAAAGAATCTAAAGCAATAAAGAGCTCTGTGAATCTCTATTTTACACCCATAAATAGAAATCAACAGATTACAATACTCTTTTTCTACAGCTCAGTAAACCTAACATTAAGTGGTGTAGGGAGCAGGCCGCTTGTTTGTCCTGGCCGCCTGGCCAGCTTACATCCAAATTAAACACACAAAAACTGTATTAATTAAAACACTGCTTGGCCATTAGCTCTAACTTCTTATTGGCTGACTCTTAACATATTCGTTTAACCCATCACCATTAATCTGTGTATTGCCACGTGGAAGTGGCTTACCAGAGATTCTAACCAGTGTCCATCTCTGGTGAAGGACCATGGCTTCTCCCTGACTCTGTCTCCTTTCTCCCAGCATTCAGTTTTGTCTTCTCTACCTACCTAAGTTCCATCCTATCAACTAGGCCAAGGCAGTTTCTTTATTCATTAACCAATGAAAGCAATAAACAAACAGAAGGAACTCCTACACCAATTAAAATAGTTTTAACAAAAGATATATAAATTCTCTAGCAAACTATGTTGAGGAAAAAAAGCAAATTTACAGGTAGGTTTTTGGTTTTCCCCAATTTAATTTACCAAATACATTTTGATATTCCAATATAGGGTTGAATTTTTGAGAACAGAAAAAATAAAATTGTATGCTAAACTAATATTCAAGGGGCTCATCTTCTTCTTCCCTTCCTCCAAGATTCAGGTTGTCCATTAAATTATAATCATTATGTCAATAAGAAGAAAAGAATCAAGATATTGACAATGACTGTGCATATTCAGAAACAACGCCCTCACGTCCCAATACACCACAGTGCTTAGAAAAAGAAGCCCCTCGAACAAAGGCATCACCAGGTGGGTCAACAGTGATACTGGGATCCATTCCTGTACTTTTTATCTTCCCAAATTGAAAAAAGGCACACATTAACACAGAATTGTAATGAAGTTTTATCTTTTAATTGTAATAATCCTCAAAAATAAATAATTACTAGAATCAGAGGGTTTTTTTTTGAAAAATAAGAAGAAAAGCACAGGAATAGTTAACCCATTGACTGATTCTGGACTTCAGCTGAAACAAGATGCAGGCTTTGTAGATACCTGGTCCTCACTTATCTCTGTCAGTAATTGGTTGGCAAGGTCTTTTTCGTTCTTGTCTGCTACCATACTGTGAGCATTTAAAAATAGCTGTTAAAAACAGAGACAAGAATAATGGAAAAAGAACATTAAATTGTTACCTAAAAGCAGAATGAGGTCCAACTGGAATTTCATGTCTCTTGAAAACTAATCCAAGAATCCACATATGAAGTACATCCCTTCCAGAAATAGCTGCTTTCTGAATAACAATTTTATAGCAGTTTACACAGTATATAATGGCTGTAGATATGATTCTCCTTTCAAACTCACAGTAAGAACTAACAATAGATTAATATTCCCAAATTATTAAAGAAACAAGAAAGAATGACACTCAGAAAAGTAAACTGCTACTGAGCTAGATAAAAGATACTTCAGTAAATAATGATGGGTTTATAAAATCCTACTAAGCTAACATTAAAAGGAACTCTTTCCAAAAATACTTCTCAGAGTCTCAAAGAGACTAGTATATAGCTTGACAAAGAAAATCAGTATACAGCACTGACTGCCCAAGTTTATCTGACCTCACATCTTGTTAAAAAATATTCTTCACCTGAACCTACTTCATATTTTACTTTGTAGTCCCTAAAGTAAACTGGGGAAATCTCTGGCACACATGGTATGCTTTAAGTTTTTTTTTTAAGATTTATTTACTTATTTACTTGTTTGTTTATTTATTTATTATGTGTACCTGCATGTATCTCTCCCTGAAGGTCAGAAGAGGGCACCAAATCTCACTAAAGATGGTTGTGAGCTACCATGTCATTGCTGGGCATTGAATTTAGGACCTCTGAAAGAGCAGCCAATGCTCTTAACCTCTGAGCCATCTCTCCAGTCCCATGCTTTAAGATTTTTAAAAACTTGTTATCATTATAGTGGATGCATATATGTGCGGGCATAAAAGGAATGAAGGCATATGCCACAGTGTACATGGGGAAGTCAAAGGCTTTAGGGAAAAAGTTCCCTCCTTACACCTTTACATGAGTTCCACAGATCAAACTCTGATAAATGGGTCAAACACAGATCTAACACTTGTCATTTGAGTGACAAATCCCTTTACCAAATGAGCTGTACCACTGGCCCGTGACTATTCTATTTTACATGAATCAAAGGCATTAGGTACTTTACTTTTAGTGTCTTAACTCAGCATCCAAAAAGATTTTGGCTTCTGTCAACTCAATGGGGAGAAAGAAATTTCAAATGAAAGTGAAATGGAGAAAAAGGTTTATAAAGAAATTAACATTAGGGAAAGACTATAGAAGACAAAACCAACTTCTTTAAAGATAGCTCTGCCCTCCAATATTCTAGTAAGGATATTGGTAAATATTGACCTTTGGCTAAAAACAGTAAGGACAAAGAGCCATGACTGCAGCTTCTTCATCCTTGATGATGGTGAGATCAAGCTTCCCTGGGACCATATTTCTAAAGAAACTTCCTCCTTAGAAAAGAACCTTGTTCAGTATGATAACAAAAGAATTTTTGCCAATTTATGGCTTAAATAAATATAAATATTAATATATGTCTAGACTTGATCAGATATATGCACAAAATTATGGGCAACTAGAACAGACTATCTTAGACTGGATCATTTATAATAGAATTATTTTCTTCCTTGCAGTTCTAAGAACTAGAATGCCCACTATTTAGAGATCTACATTTGATGAAGACTTTGTCATCCTCTTGTGGAAGACAGAATACAGGCAATTACAGCCTCTTGTTAGAGGACATACAGTGGACAAAAGCCCTTTGATAATTAGTTCTCCCCATTTGGACCACCTCCCAATATTTCTGTGTTGAATGTTAGTTTCTGATGCCTGCTTATAGGAGACATTCAAACCATAGCAACATCCAAAGTACAGTTTCCAGTCCCAATACGATAATAGTGCTGATGTAGAAGCTGGAAGGAGGGAATGTTATATGGTTTCTTTGAGTAGATTTGAGGAGACTTAGTCTATTATAGTTGTCTTCGGTATCTATGGGTTCTATATTATTTCATCCAGCCACAGAAAGAAAATATGTGAACAAAAAGAATGCATGGGTTGAACATAAATATACCTTTTCTTAGAATTATTATCTAAGCAATACAGTATAACAATTACAATCATAGCATTTATGTTAAATTAAAAATTACATAAGTAGTCTAGAAGTGATTGTAGGGGTTAACTCAGATAGTGCTGTCTACAAAAGAAAACATTCTCTCATTTCTTTAATTCATTTGGATTAAAAAAGTAAACTTTTTTCAGGTTATATTTTCTACAAAATCCTCCACTTTTGCATGATGGTGCTGTGAAGTGTCCACTTAAAAACTGTTTGGAAGTCTGGATACTGTCCTCAAGGTAGCAATGTGAACAGCATGAGTTGGAGGCTATGCTCCGGATTTAGTAAGCTCCAGATTCCAAGGACTCCCAATCACTATTCAGTCAGTAGATCTTGGTCAATCAGAAAAAGGAGGCTGTGTTTAGGATGAAATTTTTATTTCTATACCCAATTATGTCATGAACCAAGTAAAATAAAAACATTTTTATTTTTTGAAAAAAAAAGAAATTAACAGCATCCTAATAAGTAATTTCTTAGGAAATGATGTTATTTCAGAAAATAGAAAAAGTTCAATTACATGTATAAATGAGAGTATAAACTGGGCAGCAGTAGAGTGTAATACTGGATGCAAGAGTATATGTAATGCTTAATGCAATAACAGGCTTTGGAAACAGGGCTTTGGAATCAGAGAACTTGATTTGCATCTTGGTTTTATTCAACTTCTTGAGTATTTGAATTGAATTTGTACTACCTAACCTGGCAAAATCTCTAAACAATCCTTAGTATCATTAAGAGTGTGTATGTGTGGTGCTAAAGCTCAAACTTAGGGCCTCATGCATATTTAGGAAGGTGCTCTATAAATGAATTATATCCCCTGTTCTTTGCTACTTCTACAAGCTTATTTATCTAAAATGGGATTATCTTATCAAATAATTCTGCAGGTTAAGCGATATATAATCTATAGTAGTTTATTTACATGTCTACCACATAATAGGGATTTAAAAAATGAAAGCCAATATTAGGAGGAAAATTATATATGATACTGATTTCTTTATTACTCAAGTGTAAAGGAATGGGGATGCTCAGACAAAAGTAAAATTAAGTAGTCTCCAGGGTCAGGTATATAACTCACTAATAAAGCACAACCCTAACAGGCAAAGGCCCCCAAGTCTGATTCTTACTATCACAAAACAGAAGCTACCACACCAGCCTACACAAAGAATTTGTTTGTTTATTTGTTTTTGTTTATCAAGACAGGGTTTTTCTATGTAGCCCTGGCTGTCCTGGAACTCACTCTGTAGACCAGGCTGGCCCTGAATTCTGCCAACAGAGTGTGGGTTTAAAGGCATTCACCATCACTGCCCAGCCCACATAATACTGTTAAAGTTCTTGGTCTTAAAATAGAAAGTATAACTCTAATAATTTAAGACAAAGAAAGCACAAAATTTCAGCCAAGATGAGGGTTTTAAATCCTTCCTATTACTAATGACAGGTTGTTTTTTTCTTATAGTTAAAATATCATTGAATTATCAAAATGCATTGTACAAAACTAAAAGAATTACCAAAATATTCAACATTCATCACATCTAAGCATAAAAGTCTAATATATGATAGCATGCAATATATATTTTACACATATATAAGAAGTTTATATTATAATGAAACTTAGATGCCAAAGACAAAGCCTTTACACAGGTTCTTGGGAAACGAACACATATTTAAATCGGTGACTACCATACACAAAGATGCCAAAGAAGCTACCAGCAGTATAGGTCAACAAGTGGATCAGTATGTAAACAAATACTTGCTGGACAAGCACAACAACCTAAGTTCCATTCCCAGATGTCCTCTGATCTTCAGATGCATATTTTGGGATATGTGCACACATTTATATCACACAGATACACACACACAAACATATACACAATGAGTTTTCAAAGAAAAACTACCAACATCAGTCTAAAATTTTCCACCAATGCATAAATTATTTCTGCTATTTGACAGCTTTAATTGGAGTATTTCCATTGAGTATTGATGTTTAAATAGTAAAATCATCTTGATTGTGCATTACTGCATAAAACAGACTAAATGATTTGTTTATTAAAAGTAACAACAAAATGATACAGAAACAAATATGCAATTCATTTTGAAACTTAAATTTTCACAAGATTCCAAGTATTTTTATACATTGAGAAATCCTAACTATGTTCATAAGATGTTATATCAATAAACACTATAATTGTCACCAGGCAGCGGTGGCACACATCTTTAATCCCAGTACTCAGGAGGCAGAAGTAAGTGAATCTCTCTAAGTTAAAGGCCTGCATGGTCTACAAAGCAAGTTCCTGGACAGTGAAATTGTAATACAGATAAACCCTGTCTTGAAAAACCAAACCAAACAAAACAACAAAAATTAAAAAAAAAACCCAAAACTTATAATTGTCTTATATTTAATACACAGTCAATATTTGATACTAGTTAAAAATCAATAATCCTGAATGAGAAACAAATTTGTAGTAATTATATATTATAATGAACTTAAAGTCAGAAAACATGAGTATAAAAATCCTAGTTCCAACAATTATTAGATCAAGAGTTAGTAATTTAACACCTCAGGGCATTATTTCTTCACTTATATAATGAGTAAATTTGAAAATTTATTTTAAAGATTTAATTTTAATGTTTAAAACAATTACTGCCTGAATGGCGAAATTTCTTTAATGTTGGGTGTGGAACCCTTATGCTTCTGGTAGGAATATTAATTAGTACAGTCTAAAGGGAAACAGTATGGACTTATCTCAAAAAACTAAGAATAGAACTGTTATATGATCCAGTTCTCCCACTTCTTGGTATATATCTAAGGAAATAAGATCAATGAACAAAGGACACTCGAATGCTTGTTACTATGCTGGACTATGTACAACAGTTAGGAGAATAACCAGCCCAGAAGTGTGTCAACCATCGAACGGACAAAGAAAATATGGCACACCATATAATGTGGTATTAATGTTAACCAAAGGGAAAAAAATTTAAATTCTGTCACCTGAAGCAAAGTGAATGAAATATAATACGAAAGACATAGACAAGTGCCACATGTTCTCTCTCATATACGGGGAAAAAAAACAAACAAAAAAGCAATTGATTCAAGTAGAAGAGGAACTACTGAGAATTCGGAAGGATGTGGGGGTGTTGGCGGCAAGGGCAGAAGAATGGGTAAACATGATCAAACAGCAAAGATGGTCATAAGTACTACATGAATCCCAAATGGAGAAAACTACTGAAAGGGAAGGGACTTGTCCAAAGGCCTGGCTTTCCCTCCTGAAAATCATTTCTTCTTTGGTATTTTCAATTTCAAAGAAAAATGTAGTAAGTGACATAAAATATTTAACTTTTTCAAAGCTAGCACTTGGGAAGCTGAGGCAGGTAGATTGCTATGAACTTCAAAGACAGTCCCACAGAAAGTTAGAGGCAAGCCCAGGCTATAGAGTGAGGCCCTACCTAAAGAACAAGCACAAGAGCTGTAACTATGAAACATGGCTGTCGTGAAACAAGTACAGTCATGTGCTATATGACGACATTTTAGTAAATAACAGATCACTATTTGACAGTGATCCTATGAGATTCTATCACATGGTGAGTTATATCTATCTTAGTTTGAGGAAGTACACTTGGTGATGTCCATCGTAAAGATGTATTTCTTGGACTGTATAACTCTGTAACACGTAACTGTGAGGTCATCATTCTGGTTAGCTATGAGAAAAAAAACACTGTTCATACTAGACTTATTCATATAATAAAGAGAAGTTCATCTTGGCAAATTTAGGGTGAGGGTGTGGGGATTAAAGACATGAGCCACCAACACCTGCTAAATCCAGATTCTTTTAATAATACACGAGATAACTTACTGATGCTATCTTCCTAAGTGAGAAAGTCATACTGTCTTTACAATAAAAGTGTTTTATATATTTCTGTTGTGCATTTTCATCTCTCTATAATATTTTTCACATAAATAATATTTAAAAGACATAAGTTTTCGGGGAAGAGACAGAAATCGTTAATAAATAAATACATTAAAAAAAAGACATAAGGTTTAAAATAAAACACAGGAGGTAAGATATGTTGACAAACCAGTATTCAGGAGTTTTGGACAACTTCTAAAATTTTTATTATTACAGACTTCATCAATATATTAAATGCATTTTCTGCTCTATTTAACTATATTATTATTATAAAGTAAGAAATGAATATTAAAAAATTTCAAAGAGGGGGCTGGAGAGATGGCTAAGTGGTTAAGAGCATTGCCTGCTCTTCCAAAGGTCCTGAGTTCAATTCCCGGCAACCACATGGTGGCTCACAACCATCTGTAATGAGGTGTGGTGCCCTCCTCTGGCCTGCAGACATACATGAAGACAGAATATTGTATACATAATAAATAAATAAATATTTTAAAAAAATTCAAAGATGTACCGTTTTACAGTGAGAAAAACAAAAATCCTTACTGAGTAATATTAGAATCAACCAACTGTTTTCAACTAGGAAGTAGAAGAATTAATAGAACTATGGAGCAGTTTCATTTCTAACCTTTCTAAAAACTTTTGATAAAATCTTGAATCCATGGGCATACAATATGAAGGGCAGAAACTTTAACTGTTGTGCCCTCACTCTCTCAAACTGCTGTTACAAGTATGAACTGGTAAATAGTAACAACAGTGAAAAGCAACCTAACAACATGTATCATGAGTCTTAACAGGGTTCCTATTATTTTTAGCTCTCTATATTTGCTATTTAGTTGCAACTTTTTAATACAAATTTTCCTACTTTTAAAAACATTTGGGTCTAGTCTATGCCCTACGACTAGGTATTCTACAAAAAATAGAGTTCCATTTATAAAACTTCAAAGTGTTATCTGAAGGAGGGCAGAAATGGGTCCATGCCTTTAAACCCAGCTCTTGGGAGGCAGAGGCAGGTGGATGCCTGTATTTGAGGCCAGTCTCAAAAAAGAGTATCTGATTTTTTTTTTTTAAAGGAGGCTGGGAAGATGACTCAGTGAATACAAGTGCTTGCCACACAACATGAGGACCTTGACTCTATCTGTATGTTCTAGAGAAATAGTGAATCAAGAAATCAGTAGTCCATGACTTTAAATGGTCCTAAATATATATGTATCAATGTCTGTTGGAAAATAAAATATTTCCTAAACTAAAATATCATACACAAATATCACATGAGCTTTACTATCTTCAGACAATTATAAATAATATAATTCCTATCTTCAATTAAGAAAAAACCTGTCCCCATGTAGACAGTGAGTAGATTGCTTTAACAGATTTTTCTGAGCTTGGAGAATTTAAATATCGGCCTAGTTCCTAGACCAGAATGTATGAACTGAATGCTGCTGCCCTCTTCCTAGCCTAGGCTGAGTTAGTGAGAGCGTGAGAGGCAGAGTACCCAGTGATACTTACACACCATCAGAGAGGACAGCCTTGGCTGGAGTCCTACCTCTGTCTCTCACTGGGTCTGTGATCCTGGACAAGGTATAAATCTTTGTGCCTCGCTTTTCTCACCTCTAAGATGGGGTGAGTATATATGTACATATGCTAATATAGTCTAGTTTTATAATGATAATTAAATCAGTTTATCTGGCAAAAAAGATAAAAGTTGACAATATAATGAAATGCAAACACAAATTATCAATAAAATTTTTTGCAATGGCATGCTCAAATCTGAATCAAAACAAACCTTTGTTATTGTTTTTGTTTGTTTTTTGATTTTTTGAGACAGGGTCTCACTATGTAGCCCTGACTGTCCTAAAACTCACTACATAGACAAGTCTGGCCTCAAACTCCCAGAGATCCACCTGCCTCTGTCTCCTAAGCACTGAGATCAAAAGCATGCCCTACTAAAACAATAACATTTTAAAAAGTCATAAACAATGCCAACAAGATGGCTCAGAAGGATAAGGCACTGCTGCCAAGCCTGAAAACCTGAGTTTAATCCTGAAGTCCTACATGCTAAAACAGAACCAACTCCCACAAGTCTGACCTCCACATTTATGCTGTGGCACACATCCCCGTACACAAATAAGTAAATAGGCAAAAAAAAATGTTCATAAATATAAAAAGTTGATAATATAGTACCTTGCAGTTCTGTAGAAGTCGTATGAGATGTTCAAAGCAATTACTGTTAAGGAAAATGGCCTGAAGAACAGGCCTGTCTGCGCAGTCTAACATGGCTGTGATGGTATCTACAAATTAAAAACAAAAATGACTCATGTAAAAGTAAAACTTTGGGATAAAACATGTATCGTCATCTTTTAAAGTTAGGCTTTGCAGTTGGCAGAACAGATGCAAATTAACTGGGAAATAGTGTAGATAAGGAACAGAAAACAAAAGTTGTAAAGAAAAGTGAACATTTTCATACTTTATAGTTCAAGCTAGTTTAAACTGTACATATGACTGGCAAATATTTTTTAGCAAACTGCTTATTTGTTCTTTCATAAAACTCATCCTGTGTCTGATTCGCTATTAATAAGCAATATCTGGGGGCTGGAGAGATGGCTCGGAATTTAAGAGCACTGGCTGCTCTTCTAGACGTTCAATTCCCAGCAGCCACATGGTAGCTCACAACCATCTATAATGAGATTTGATGCCCTCTTCAGGCATGTATATGAACATAATAAATAAATAAATCTTTAAAAAATAAGCGATATTTGTTTATGTTATTTACTATATGGTCTATGAAAACATAATATTTATCTCTCAGTTCCTACTGTGGAGATAATCCATTTGAAAAATCAAAAGATATCTGGCATGGCAAATATCATAGTTTCTAATAAAAAAAAAGAATTCATTCCAACAGAGAATCAAACTAATTTTTAAATTTACAACTTATAATTACTATCAAAAAAATAGCTGGGTGGTGGTGGTGCTCACCTTTAATCCCAGCACTTGTGAGGCACAGGCAAGTGGGTCTCTGAGCTGGTAGCTAGCCTGATCTACAGAGTGAGTTCCAAAACAGTTGAGACTACCCAGAGAAACCCTGTTTTGGAAAACAAACAAACAGAACTATAGAAAATGACATTATAGCATATGAACTAAAAACTCTACAAAACTATTCTTTTATATAAACAAATGAAATGATTCATTTTCAATGAGATTTTTATCTGTTATAGTTCTAAATTAATACATGTACATATAAATATATATGCCAAATCATTAACTGTTTTTTATATCTAGGTGGTGAGATATAAAAACTTTTTTTGATGTTGTTTTTCGATATAGGGTTTCTCTGTATAACTGCCGTGGCTGTCCTGGAACTCAGTTTGTAGATCAGTCTGGCCTCAAACTCACAGAGATCTGCCCGCCTCTGCCTTTTGAGTGCAGGAATTAAAGGCTTGCACAACCACTGCACTACTGACACGTAAAAACTTTCATTTTCTTTTTTCTTACTAAGTTTCCTAGTTTAGTGGTAATGACAACATCTGCCTCTGAAATGAGTAGTTCTTTAACAATCTAACACAGGGAACACAACAAGAATCATATAAAGTGCCGATCACAATTTACAACATACTGAACTGTCATTATGGGCTCCAACAGTGAAACTTTAAAAGCCAGTATGCAAAATGACCATGAGACACTTGAGACATTGATGGGAAATGGCAGGCTGTGGGTCTACATCTTATCTGGTGCTCTATTTCACACCACAAAAATTACTAAGAAAAGGGTTCTGGAGAGATGGTTCAGCAGTTAAGAGCACTGTCTACTACTCTTCCAGAGGTCCTGAGTTCAATTCCCAGCAACACATAATCATCCATAGTGAGGTCTAGTGCCCTCTGCTGGCCCTCAGGGATACGTGCAGACAAAACACTATAAACATAATAAATAAATCTTTAAAAAAATTACTAATATAAAAGGAAACATTTATTTTTGTATTAAGTTATATATATATATTACTTGTAGTTATTGGTGTTCCAAATATTTACATATATATATAAAACTATCAAAGGGAATTTAGACGAACAATGAAAAATAAGCAATGATCAACTGATATGTTTAATACCAGTTCTGGGGTCTGGAATGCGCTTGCAGCATCACTACTTTTTGGCATGCATTATTCTCTCTTCAGGATCACAAAGAGAATGGGCCTGTAGTATTCATGCCAGTTCTACTCAGTAGGAGCTGAGATACTTCAGGAAAATTACTGAGTATCTGACTCCATTAGAAAGGAATAATGAGTATGAGTCACCTATTGAATGAAACAATGGATACAGAGTATGTAATATACTGATACACTGTAACTAAAACAAAAAATCATCATCAAACTGATTAGGGAGTTTGCAAAGTACAGAGACCAGATATAGTTGCACAGAGACACAAAACAACCAACACAAAGAGAAGAAAAAGAGACAAAGACACAAGGGTTCTCTGGGACAACTAGATTTTCTGTCCTAAAGAATAGAAATGTTAGAGAGGCATTTATTTAGTTAATTTTTATCATAAGTAAAAGAATATAAATAATATCTTTAAAAAATTCTTCTTCTTGGCAATTTTAGTCATAACTTTCTTTTTAACAGACACACTTTATTGGATTATACTTCCAAAACAGAATAGACAAGTAAAAATGTAAAAATGATAAAGTAAAAATGTAAACAAATCAGTTCCATACTAATCATTTGGAAGTCAAAAATATAAATATACATTACTTGAACTAAACAGTCAATATTTTTAATACAGCAGACTGCATTTCAAAAGAAACTGAGAATAAAAAAGCAAAAATGAACTGAGGGAAGGAAATCTTTATTGAATACTTACTGAGCATCTTAATCTGCAGAACTATGAACTGGCTTTCCCACCGCATGGACTTCCTCTGTTTAGGTAAAGCTGAGTGATCTGAATTGAGCAATTTAAAATAGTTCTCCAGTACGGTACTGGTTTCCACCTGACGCTGGTCAGAACTGCTAGTAAGAAGGATATGTACCACTTGTGTCAGGCATTTCAGAGTTAGTTCTCTCTTCCTACCCACTTCCTCAGGATCTCCTTCCTCCCATGAATCACAATCAGACAAAACTCGCATGAGAACTTCCATGGTGGCTGGAGAAATTGCTTGCAAAGCATTCCTCTGAAACATTAAAAACAATAAAACATGAAATGAAATCTAAAGGTTTTACATATTTGCAATAGCAGAGAATTAGTAAGCCTATGGGTAACTTTTTCTTTTAAATAAATTAACAAAGTTATTAACAGATATATTTGATAAACACTGCAAATGTTACTTGTATTGAGGCCTTATTTTGTTCACTACTAATCTGAAGTTCAACTTCACCTTCTTTGCCGCTAAAAGACACCATGTAAGATGGTTTTGCTCAAAAAACCAGAGGACAAAGACTATAAAAGGGCTATTTCTTTACAAATGGAAAGGGGTTTCTTTCTTTCCTTTTCCATCCTGGAGAGCAGACACAATGCTTAGAACCACCTTACACTAAAGTAGATACAACACAAGCATTAAATTGTAGGCAGTGTACAGAAAGTAAAACAGGACACACAAAGGATCTTAGCCCATGAACATTTCTCAGGGTTTCCGTACCCACTGCTGGTGTGAAAAGACCTTCTGTATATGTGCTGCTTTTATTGGCTAATAAAGAAGCTGCTTTAGGCAAATGGCTTAACGGAGTAAAGTCTGAAAGAGATATATAGAGAGAGTAGGTGGAGTCAGAGAGCCATGGAGCTGCCAGAGAAGAAAGGTGCAAGCTGCCAGCCAGAACCTCAAAGGTATGCCAAAAGCCTCATGGCAAAATATAAAATAATAGAAATGGGTTAACCAAAGATATAAAAGCTAGCTAGCAATACACTTAAGTGATTGGACAAACAGCGATTTAAATAAAATAGCTTCTGAGTGATTATTCCATGGTCCTGGCAGTCGAGAACAAACAAGTGGTCTCCACCAACAAATTGGGGCCAACGTGGCCAACTAAATCTACTTAAAACGTAAGAAAGTTTGGGAAGAAATTCTACGCAGCTCCTTTAAAAGGGGTCTTCCTGATTCGGTGATTTATACCACTGGAAAAAAAAAAAACTGAGTGGTTTTGAAATGGAAGCTTCCTGGTTTGTGCTGCCAGCATGAACTCTGGCTCTTTTAAGAGGACAAGCACTTGAATGGGGTTTGTGGGCTTCTAGTGTACTGTAAGTTACTTGGTGGAAGCATGGGCCAACAAGCTACCAGAGTTGAAGTGGTGAGCGTGGCTTCCACCCGGCATTCTCAGAGGCAATGAATGGACCTCCACCACATTGGACTGGGCTGAATCAAAAGGCTACGAAGCATTGGCCCTAGCTATGCCCACTTAGCATTTAAAAAGGGGGGGGGGGTTCTGGTCAGGAAATAATTACAGATATGCAATAAAGACAAAATCAGACAAAAAAGACCTGTAAACTGTTCACAATGCTGGAAAAATGTACATAGGTTTGGGACAGAGAAGAAAAAGAATATAGAGAGTTATAAAAAAAAAAGTAAGTAGTTTTAAAAAATAAAATGAAGTCTTTAAAGAGGCAGAGTAAACTTGTAGAAAAATAATAAAGTAAGAAAAATAAGCCACATAACAATGAAATATACACAAAAATTCTGGATTATATGCACTATTATGTTTCCTTTAAATTTTTTGACTGTGAAAGAGCTAAGTACAGAGCAACATTTCATTGTACAGGCTGCTAAGATAAACTAACATACATAATTGACAAGTATCTTAATTTCAAAATATGGGTCGAAAGGAAAAATGCTTTGGAAAAGAGGTTCTACTTGCTTCCACAGAGGATGAGAACCTATGGATCTCTTCTAGACTAATGTGGTTAGATGAACCAAGACTCCACTGAAAGGATGCCATTAACAACCCCCAAAATACTTTGCCCAACAAAAAGCAGGAAGCACTTTGGAGAACTATGCCCAAATTCCTAAATATTGTTTATAAATATTTGTTTACATTTAAAGGAGAATGTGCTATAGAAATTTTCATTGGCATGGAACTCGGTTTATTGATATAAATTTAAGGTCAATGTTGTTATATGTATACTATATATTTCAGATCTTGATTAAGGTCTCATGTTTGTGCATCTCATTAAAAATGTAATGTATAATTTAAAAATACAGGTTAACAGATAATCATCTGTAATAGTCTAGCTTATAGTTATGTTAAATTTTCTAGATGTACAGAGACACATTTCAGATGAGCAGTTATTCTTCAAACCTTTCAAAGTCCTACAGAATATGACATTTAAAATGTTTTAAGAACTTAGGACTTTTCATGGCAGTGAGACACGTCTGCTCCTGGAAGCACCAAGCTACTCCAAGAGGATGATGGGCATCAAAGAGGCTCCTCATGGAGTGAGGAGTTTGTTACCCATTGGGGAAAGAAACTGTTCTTGCCTTAACTGTTTGACTGGACTTGCAAGAGCCAGAGAACCGCCTAAAGAAGGTGAGACAGTCCTTCAGGGTCCCTGCTTCATGAAAGAGTCTGCCAAACATTCTGCAGGACACAGAAGAAAGCGACTGACAAACGGACAATATAGGCAGAACTGTCTTTGAAATTTCCTGCTTCATGGAACAGTCTGCTGGATACTATGGGCCAGTAGTCTGGGCTGAAGATGGATGCTCAAATGATACAGAAGATCTGTGGGTGACTATCCATATAGCGAGATGTCTCTGTCATTTCTAGAGACTTGAAAGTGGCTTACAATACACTTCCTGTTTACTCAGGTAATATATCCATCTGTAGTCCTTGATGGAGTTGAAGAATAGATATAGTTTTCCTTAGTTATGATAAAGTAGACGTAAGTATTGTAGTTATAATTCTTGCTTGATACCTTTTTTATGTAATTTTACTATGTTAAAGTTAAAACCTTCCTTTTTATTTAAATAGAAAAGGGGAAATGGTGTGGGAAGTCCTTCCACGTGTTGCTTTTATTTAATGAATAAAGACACTGCTTTGGCCTGTGATAGGGCAGAGCAGAGTTAGGCATGGAAAACTAAACTGCTGGGAGAAAGCAGGCAGAGTTGCAGGATGCCAGGTAGCCGCCGCCAGAGACAGATGTGATGGACCCTTGCTATTAAGCCACCGCCACATGGTGATACACAGATTAAGAGAAATGGGTTAGCCAAAGACAGAAGAGCTAGCTAGCAATGCGCCTAAAATATTAGCCAAGCAGTGATTTAAATAATATAGGACGGGGCACACAGAAACTTCCGCCAATACACTGCATACATTTAAATTTCTTAACTAAATTTAAAACATCAGTGTTACTAGATTTTATGTTATAGAACTAAGTCCATTCCAAATGACTTGGGTTTGTAAATGACTGACACATTAATGACTGATTTTATAATTATTTCTGAAGCTCCTTTTTTTAAAAGAATATTTATTTATTTATTATGAATACAATATTCTGTCTGTGTGTATGCCTGCAGGCCAGAAGAGGGCACCAGACCCCATTACAGATGGTTGTGAGCCACCATGTGGTTGCTGGGAATTGAACTCAGGACCTTTGGAAGAGCAGGCAATGCTCTTAACCTCTGAGCCATCTCTCCAGCCCTGAAACTCCTTATGCTGAGTAGTTGCTATTAAAATGAAATGAAACCAGGCTTTATAGCAAAGGTCTATAATCCCAGATCCGTGGGGAAGTTAAGGCAAGAGAACCAATAAGTTCATACCTTGCTTGGGCTACAAAGCAAGTTTGAGACTAATATAGACAATTTAGTGAGACCCTGTCCCAAAATTTAATTGTGACAAAAAGGAGAAGTTATACAGTTCAGTGCTATAGCAGTGTCTAGCACATATGAAGTCCTAGGTTCACTGTCCAATAATGCAGGAGAAAAACAATATGTAACAAAAATAATTGTGCAATAACAGTCCATAGGTCACTCAGTCTTACTTTTACCAATAATAATAATAACAGATAATATTATGGAAGAAAGTACTGATGGCATTAACCAGTATTTGATCTCCCCTAAAAATCTAGACTTTTAGAAACCAGAATGTTTTTCCTGGATACATGGCTACCAACAATATAGATCATACTGCCTATTTCCCCTGCTGATAAGAAGGCTCAGGAAATGAATTTTATCATCTGGACACATTTGGTCCTTTTACATGACAATGCCCGAGTTTGGTAAATGAGACACGGGACTGAGCAGATGCAGTGTCGCACTTCTCTAGTTCCAGCACCTGAGAGGCAGAGGCATGCAGATCTGATCTACAAAGTGAGTTCCAAGCCAGCCAGGGCTATATAGTGAGACCTGTGTAAGAAGAGAAGGGGGACGGAGGGAAGGAGGGAGAATGAAGAAATGAGAGATCAGTATCTCCTGAAAAGAGTTTATGTCAGTATCTGTCATGACCCCATTTTTGTGCTCCAAATGTCCGACATTATGGTCAAAACACTGGCAGCTACTAACAAACTGACGTTCAGAAGGAATCAAGAGTCTCTGAAGAGCCTGAACTGTTTACTAACTTTTTATTTTCTTTCTTTCCCCTCAAGCGCTAGGGACTAAACCCAGGGCGACCATATGCTAAGTGTATGCTGCATCACTAAGCTACATTTCCAACTCCACAATTGCAGGTTTTGATTCAGAGACAAACATAAACTAAATTAAGCTTGGATTATTTCATTATTATACTGCAAATAATAAATCAGATACAATTCTAACCTCCTTCATTCTTACAAGCACAGGCCACTTTTGCTCATTGTTTTACCAAGAGTATGTGTCCTTTAGTCCTTATATAAATCCTGTTAATATCACTGTTTGCACATTGTAAGTATGTAATCTAAAGACAAATAATTTGAGTTCAACCTCTGTGAGACAGACTTGTTTCAAATCTAGGATAACCCTAGCATCCTTACACTTAACAAAACACAACAGAATCTCTTATGTATATTTACAGATCTAAAATACAAATATGTCAGTGAACAATTCAAGTACAACACTTTGGGAAAGACCCGTTATCAGACTTTTTCTTTTCCTTTAATAAGATCCTTCTTACATCATCAAATACTCAACCAACTAAAATTCTGTTGTCCTGACCCAATAACCAGCAAGCAACCTTCTGATTTCTGTAAGTCTAACTGACTATGGTCTGATCACAAAGATTCTGAGTAGCACATAACACAATAAATCAAATCTCTGGTACCTATTTTATTTTTCATGGTAACAGTCCATTACAGAATTATCCTTCAGGTTCATAACCCATGAATGAGTACTAACAAGAATATGTCTCTAGGTGCTCAGAGATGAATGAGACCCACGTAGGATTCCCCCTCAGTCAACAACACCATTCCTATTTTTTTTTCATGTTTATCTATCTGTCAATTCCTAATCACAACAGTAAAAAATTGATAAAAACTGTAAGGCAATGATCCAAAGAAGAAAAGCAGCAAATGAAACAAAGTGATGAAGCAAACTTAAAACAGAAAGTAAGGTTGAGGAAAGGTGGCACACCCCTTTAATCACAGCACTCTGGAGGCAGAGGCAGGAGGATACTGAGTTCAAGGCCAGCTTGGTCTACAGAACAAGTTCCAGGACAGCCAGGGCTACACAGGGAAACCTTGTCTCAGAAAAACAACCAGAAAGCAAGATCTAAACTACTGCTTCTTTCATCTTAGAAAGACTGTTATCTTCCACCAGAATCAAGAGAAGTGCACAAAACCTACCAGGAAGCCTAAATAGCGACACTGGATTCTAAAAAGGGAACAGGATAAATAAACCAGAGAAAGAAATTCTAGCAGACATCCAAAAGCGACAGGAGGGAATGTGCAATAGATGTGAAGATTACTAATTGAAAAATATGAAAATATAGAGAGAAACAAAAATAGAAAAGATAGGGAGAAAATTTCAGCAGTGGAAATATAGTATTTGATTTAAATTTCAATGTAAGCAACAAAACACAGTGATGTAATTCTTGTGATTCTGCCACCAATAAAAATGTGTACTTTCATATTTTATAGTTGTTACAACATAGCAAGATCCTTTACAGCCTATCAGACGTAAGTTTTTCCTAGGTTATGTATGCTGTTCTTCCAAATTCCTTGGCTCAAGGAATCCTGTCTCAACCTCCTGCACCGTTCTGACTAAAGCTTTGTAGCACCATGACTGACTCACTGCTGTATCCTGTTGTTTTATGAATTATAAAAAGCCATAATTGGAGAGCCAGGCCATGGTGGAGCACACCTTTAATCCCATAACTCGGGAGGCAGAGGCAAGTGGATCTCTGAGTTTGAGGCCAGCCTCGGTCTACAGAGCAAGTTCCAGGATAGCCAAAATTATACAAAGAGAAACCCTGTTTTAGGGTGGGAGGTGGGGAGGAACCATAGTGGAGCTGGACAGAAGCATTAGTGTTTGCCTCTATCATGTATGGGATCATAAATTCAATCCCAAAACCATACAAAAGCACACATTATTACATCACAAATTTGTTTTATTACCATTTCAGCAACTAAATTTCAAGGTAGTTTTTCTTTTATGATATGTATTTTAGACATTTATAAATTCTGATAAGTGTCTTTACCAAACTCTACATGGGTATACTGCACAAAATGTACAAAAGGACAAAGACTCTCTCACTTAAAATGCATCATTTAAGAAAACATGTAGAACATTCTCTCTGAATTATCAGCCTTTTGGCAACAGGCAATTACATTTAGTTTGCGAGAGAAATAGTTCTGGAACATATATAGCTGTATAAATATATTTAGTAATTGCATCTAGACAGCAGAGTGAATAAATTTATGACTTTGGAAATCAAACTGGCTAGAATTTTATTTCTTCATACCTCTAATAAAGTTGATTTCCTTTATACTTTAAAATAATAACTAAAAGTCAATAGAAATAGGAACTTATAATATCAATACTCATCTAATCTATTCATCCAATAATACTAATTGTCAGTGTTAATGTTACTTAGGTTTTTAATGGAAGATTTTAAGAAGTTTAGTTTTAAATAAGATATAAATTTGAAAGTTATCTGAAGCATCAAGTTATAAAAGACAGAATGCATTAAATAATCCATGAAGAGACTTTCGTGTTGTTAACTACAAATTATACATTAACTTTCAACACAGTCCTCACCTGCCCACCGGCTACAATGGCTCCAAAGAGATGCAATAAGCAACACTTAAGACTTTCCTTGAGATGTTCACTTTCCTGAAAACATTCTGTGAATATAATACACAAATAAACAAATCAATAAGATTTCTATTTCAGAACACAATTCATGTCTAAGGAAATTGACATATGAAGAACTCTATGAAAAGGCTAAAAATCTGTCAGAAGGCAAGGCTGACAAATGTGTCATGTCTCATTTACTTCTCACAGTACTCCAAAAGAACATCCTGTCTCAGTATAAAGAAGCTACTAGAAGATAAGTTATCTCATCTGAAGTAATGTGGTTACTAAGTGACAGAACTAGAACTTAACCCAGTCCTAACTTAAACTTTCTTCTGTTTTCTTAACAACTGACCCTTACTTTAGTGAATTACAAAATAAAAGAGTTAAATAATAATACCTTAAATCTACTCCAAGGATCAATACTCTAAATTTCTAGGACTAATGTCTTTTATCACAATAAAATATTTTGCTACTTTTAAATGCTATAAATGCTCACGTCAAAGAAATATAAGGCAGAAAAACAAAACAATAAATTCAGAAGTTTCCTTCTGACCTTTTCCTCATTTTACCAACATACTTCTAACTTCAATTTTTTTTTATAGAAAAAGAACTGTACAATATAGAGTCTTTTTAAAGATTTCAGTGAATATTGGATCCAGGACTCTCACCTCAAAATACAAAAAACTATGGAGCAAAATTTGCTTTTGTAACCTATGTCAGTCCTCCAATATACATTAAATCATCTCCAGATTACTTAGACTAGCTAAAAATGCAAATAGTATGTAACTCTAACAATGTACTGTTTAGACGAAAACAAAAAAGTCCATACATGTATAAATGTAATTTCTTTCCCACTGTATGTTTTTAAGCTACAGCTAGTTGTGTCTACAGATGTGGAACTCATGGATGTGGAAAGTACTGAATACGCTTTTAGTTTTTGAACTTAATACATTACAGACATTATTATAATTTAACAGATAATCTACCTTGTTCATCTTTATCACCAAAACAAAACAGCATGATGAACATTTCGTTAACCAGTTCTCTACTGACAAACTGTTGTTACCCCACCAATTTGGGAGGAGCGCTAGATCATGTACATGTATGTGATTCTCATTAACTCTGCCCCTGAACACTGGAATTATAGACTGTGTGGGTCCTCACATTTGCACACTAAGTACTTTACTGACTGAGCCATCTGCCCAGCACTTATTTGTCCATTCTGTTTATAATCCTATAGTAAATACTGTTTTGCCTTTATTACATACTTACATAAAAATATAACGACAGATATCCAACTTCATGCATAACACTTCCAAATATAGCTGTAAAATGTACTAATAGAAACTCGTAATTTAAAAAAAATTAAGCCGTTACAGCTATGTTGGAATAACTGTTTTAAACAATATAAAATATAAATATAAAAATGGACAAAGGGGTCCCAGAAATAGGGTCAGAAAACTGTTAAACATAGATGGAAAACATATTGAACTCAAGGATTAATTCAGGTTTCTGTTTAGAGACACTTTCAGAATCACTGCACAAAATGGGAGGACCCTAAAAGACCAGTGCTGTTTAATGAGTTCAGGGGACAGAAAACAATTTTAGGAGAGGCTGGAACAACTGGAATTTGCAAAGTAGAATACTGGAATGGAGAGTGTTATACCAGGTGCTTCAAAAACACATATAACAATTGCTTTGTGTTTGAGTAACAATCCTCATCAGATAATGTAAAATTCTACAAGCAGGCAAAAACTACGAAGATGGTATAAGCAGAAAGATTTTATAATCTTATACTAAGATGTAAGATGGGTATTTCCTTCAGCTCTAGGGAAACATAAGAAAATAAACAGTATAAAGACTATAAAAAACACATTCTATGTATTCTCTAATCAAAATTTTGCTAGAAGGGGAAGTGAGAAGGTTTACCGGGTAGAAAGTCAATTCCTGCCAAGCCTGATGGCTTAAATTCAACCACCAGGATTCACAGGTAGAACAATGACTTCTGACATTTATGTAGACATGTACAACACATACACACAGAGATCAAAACAGACAACGAATTTTAATGCATGTTGGGAGGCACATTTTGTTACCAAAAAAAAACACACAAAAAACCCACACATTTTCTAACAAAGTAGCAAAAATAAGTTATCTGAAGAGCCCTTTCAAGAAAATTGCAACAAAAATGAAAAAAAAAATTCTATCTCATCCAAAGCCAGAGTCAAAGCAAAGGCCATGAAAAAGAGGAAGGTGATGCAAAAAGGTGAATACAAGTTTCACATATTTTTGATCATCCAAAGCAAACGTCCCACCCCAAATCAACCTCAGTGTCTTCAAAGCCATTCCAGAAAAAATACACATGATCACTACACCCCCACTATATCCTCTGATAAAGTCGAACAATTAAAAAAAAAAGAAAGAAAAAAGGTAACAAACTGCTCCATTTGGAAGTCAAAGTCAGCAAGCATCAATTTAAACAGGTTTCAAAGAAATGCATGATACTGAAACAGACAACTCGACAGCTTGATTGGCCTGGTGGAAAGAAAAGGGCCCTCTATGTTCCATTAGCTTCTATCTACAATATTTTGGGTGTTTTCAACAAAACTGAAATAATCTGAGGCCCCAAATCTTATAACAAAACTTTTCACTTTCCTAGATCACAGGATATATGGAATCTCTAAGTCTAAAGCCCCGTTACTATTGTAGAAACTATATCTGGAAATCATTTGGCTCAGGGTATCCAATCCTATCAAAGCCATCCAGGTCTTTCTTAAATCCTACCACCAGAAAACAGCTTAGGGCCTCTGGAAAACTAACTGTATACTTTGGATTCCTAGTTATAGCTTTATGCATAAGCTTCTAAATGAATCCCTAAAATGAAGCAACCAAGTTCTCTTTCATGGGACTAAGAACAAAAGAAGTCTTCTGAAAAATCAAAGGCTTCTTTAATCAGGGATGTAACTTTGGAGGTTATCACAACCTGACAGATCTTTTAAACTGTATGTTACCAAATACCAGGGTGTAACCCTGGAGTTCTCAATTATGTCCTAGGTCAAAGCAATCAATCTACTTGTAGAGTATTTACTAAAACTGATTCAGTTGTCCAACGGTTGACAGGATACATTAACTACAGCCTTTAATCCTAGCACTTGGGAGGTAGAGGCAGGTGAAATCTGAGTTCTAGAACAGCGTAGTCTACACAGTGAGTTCTAGGACAGTCCAAACTATGTGGAGACACTCTGTTTCAAAAAGAGAAAAGGGGACAGAGGGGAAGGGAGGTGGGAAAAGAAGAGAAAAAGAAAAAAGAATTGTAGCTGTCAAGACTCTTTTAATAGGAGAAGTCCTTAAATTTACTTTGGGGTCTCCACTGTCTATATTTTATATCAAATAACCTCTCTATTAAATCCCAAATCTCCCACTGGTTTAGATACTCTTCTGTTACCAAGCCTGGCTACTTGATAACTTTGAAATATTTTTACAACAGTGTCCTACCTCAACTCCTCTACTTTATTTCCTACCCCAGAGTACGGTTTACTTTACTTACAGTTCACAAATGCAATATGGCTCACCAACAGCAGTTCCTATGTGAGTAATGAACAATCAACAGCAGTTCCTATGTGAGTAATGACCAACCAACAGCAGTTCCTATGTGAGTAATGAACAATCAACAGCAGTTCCTATGTGAGTAATGAACAATCAACAGCAGTTCCTCTGTGAGTAATGAACAACCAACAGCAGTTCCTCTGTGAGTAATGAACAACCAACAGCAGTTCCTATGTGAGTAATGAACAATCAACAGCAGTTCCTATGTGAGTAATGAACAATCAACAGCAGTTCCTCTGAGTAATGAACAACCAACAGCAGTTCCTATGTGAGTAATGAACAACCAACAGCAGTTCCTCTGTGAGTAATGAACAACCAACAGCAGTTCCTATGTGAGTAATGAACAATCAACAGCAGTTCCTATGTGAGTAATGAACAATCAACAGCAGTTCCTCTGAGTAATGAACAACCAACAGCAGTTCCTCTGTGAGTAATGAACAACCAACAGCAGTTCCTCTGTGAGTAATGAACAACCAACAGCAGTTCCTATGTGAGTAATGAACAATCAACAGCAGTTCCTATGTGAGTAATGAACAATCAACAGCAGTTCCTCTGTAAGTAATGAACAACCAACAGCAGTTCCTATGTGAGTAATGAACAACCAACAGCAGTTCCTATGTGAGTAATGAACAATTAACAGCAGTTCCTATGTGAGTAATGAACAATCAACAGCAGTTCCTATGTGAGTAATGAACAACCAACAGCAGTTCCTCTGAGTAATGAACAACCAACAGCAGTTCCTATGTGAGTAATGAACAATCAACAGCAGTTCCTATGTGAGTAATGAACAACCAACAGCAGTTCCTCTGTGAGTAATGAACAACCAACAGCAGTTCCTATGTGAGTAATGAACAACCAACAGCAGTTCCTATGTGAGCTGTGCTACTACGGTTCTCCTTCCAGGTATCACAGAAGCCTGATCTCTGCCACCCAGAAATCAGCACAGTTGGTTAGAAGAGTAGGCTTAAATTTTGCTGGAACTTAACCAGAGCAAATGGGAAAATATGTACACTGACTTTAAATACCTTTCTTGGTAATACATGCACATACTGCCCTCTGGAGGAAAAAGATTTTATTTTAATGCTAAAAGCAATCCCATCAATTATGGATTCATTAGAGACAATACATTTTCTGGCTGAAATAGCAGCGGTCCATTACAAGGGATAACAAATAAGAAGTCATTTAGGAAACTAAGAAATGAGAGGCATCAGGTAAACAGGCACCTGACTATCCCTTACCACATGTTAGTGCTCCTTGCACACGACCTTTCCACCTCAACCTGTATAGGTCACAGAAGCATCTGAAGCCCTCTTTCCGGAAATTAATCCTCCACTTAGCTTTTCAGGTACTCTTTAAAATAAAAATGTGTAAGTCTGATTGGTTTACCTTTATGATCCTTGGACTTCTCACAGGTCAGGGAACCCTGATTGCTCTTCCAGCTGATGAGGGAGGGGGACTTGATCGGGGGAGGGGGAGGGAAATGGGAGGAGGTGGCGGGGAGGCAGAAATCTTTAATAAATAAATAAATTTAAAAAAAAATAAAATAAAATAAAAATGTGCCTTCATCTGCTTCCCAAATCACTCAATTTAGATCCAAATTTTGGGAAGTTGATACTATCTTCATTCCTTTTAGAGGCCTTACTCTTCTAAAATGGTGTAACATTCTAATCAGACCACTAAGTAGTTTTTAAAAATTATGCCCAGAGATTGAGTATATCTAAAGAGTGGTATTAACAAGAGCCTACATAAGACGTCAAACAGCTTTTGGCCTAACCCCTTCCGAGGTGATTTATCAATGCCTTTTTCTATATGTAGATCTGTTTCATGAGGCAGAAACCCAGTCATCCATTGAATATCCTTCTAAGCCTAACAAACCATCAGGCTATAAAAACCACAGATTACAGAGACTGCCTAAGGGTTATGGAGATTGTCCAAACTGCTTTCAATGTGAAAAATGGGTGTTAATATAAACTTACATGGAGGCGCCTCATAGCTATCAACTGACTGGCTCTTTGTTTCCTTTTGCATTTATTTATTTACCATGTGGGAAAGGAGGCACATGTTTTCATGTATGGCACCAGTATAGATGTCAGAGGATCACTTTGTGGGGGGGGGGGACTCATTCTTCTGTGAGGATGTGGCCACTGGTAAGGTTCCCATGTTCCAATGAATGACTCTGCTATCATGCATATATGGGTAACAATAACTGGAGTTATCAGGTTATTTTAAAAAAAAACTCATGAAGTTTGTGAAAAGTATGTTTTGAGGAAAATATAGGAGGAATTGGAGGGATAATGGAGTAAATATGATAATATTTCATTGGATGTGTACATGAAATTCTCAATAATAAAAAAAGTTTTAGAAAAAGCTAAGCCTTGCTATTTGTATTTGGTTCTTGCTAGTCTTATTTTTTTTATACCCAAGATAAAATGTAGTTCTCTTAGGACTAGAGAGAAGGCTCTGTGGTAGAAAGCAACTGTTGCTCTTGTAGAGGACCACGGTTTGATTCTAAGTACCCACACTGTAGTTCACAATTATCTTTAACTGTTATTCCAAGGAATCTGATGTTATCTTGTGACATCTAATGTATGCGGTTCATAGGTATACATACAGCAAAACATTCACATAAAATAACTAAATCTAATTTTTAAAAGTAAAAATTAAGCTGGGTGTGGTGACACACGCCTTTATTCCCAGCACTCAGGAGGGAGAGTGAGTTCAAGAACAGCCTGGTCTACAGAGTAAGTTCCATGACATCTAGGACTACACAGAGAAGCCGTCTCAAAAAGATCAAAATAAATAAATCAAATAAACATAAAAACTGTTCTTTATTCATGCCCAAGACTATGCTCATGGCAACAGAGAATATAAAAGTTGAGTCAATAGACATACCTGATGTGAAATTCCCCTCTGTATGTTGTGAATACAATTGTTTAATAAAGAAACTGTCTTAGGCCTGTGATAGGATAGAGTAGAGATAGTCAGGGAAAACTAAACTGAATGTTGGAAAAAGGTGGGGGAGTCAGGGAGAAGCCAAGCAGCAGCCGCCAGAGACAGTCATGTCAGGATTTTGCCTTGCCGGTAGGCCATGAACCTCATGGTAACATATAAAATAATGGAAATAGGTTAAGATGTAAAAGCTAGCTAATAAGAAGTTAGAGCTAATAGGCCAAGCAGTGGTTTAATTAATATAGTTTCTGTGTGGTTATCTGTGGTCTGAGCTGCTGGGCGGCCGGGAAACAAACAAGCGGCCACATTTCCCCACACATACCCACTCCCACCGTTCTGGACTTCAATAGTACATACTCTTCTTCAAGGCTATGACTAAAGTCCTCTACAACTGACTATCCCAGAGCTAGTTCTTTTTCTTTACACCTGGTTGCTAGATAGGATACTTCCCCAATGCTCTAGTAATTTGAATTGAAATCAAAAAAGACAAGAGCTTTAAAAGGATGAGACAAAGGCAGCAGTGCTAAGATACATGCTAAGCCTTGCCTTTCCAGCACTCCTTTCACAACAATTAAATAATCAAGACATCAGGATATTTTCAAATCTGAGGAAAAGCTATATAAAAGACTAACAAAAGATGTTTAAGTCAGAAAATCTTTTAATACTGAGAACAACAGATCTGTATTTGTTCGTGTATCCCAGTGGCATTATTTATATAGGACTGATCTCCATTGATGTAACATAGAATTTAATACTGAGAACAACAGATCTGTGATTGTTCATGTATCCCAGTGGTATTATTTATATAGGACTGATCTCCATTGATGTAAAATAGGATTGCCTGCCTTTGATTTCTCAGAATGGCAGGTTACTGAGTAGGTCATGAAGTTGAGAATATGCTGGTCAGCTCCTAATGGCATTTAATGGCTCTAAGGCACTACTATCCTTTGGTCCTGGCTGCTCTTAGGATGAAGTGACAGGTATAGACTAGGATTTCTAAATATAAGATCAAAAAGAAAAAATTCTGATTATCTTGCTATGTACCTATCTACCTATGCTACAACATGGTTGGAACCTGAATGTTTTCATTGGTGTAACTAGTTAGCTTTTGTTAGAAGATTGATTCTACCCCTGTGGAGATCAGCTACAACTTACATTCTACCTAGTGCCTTGCTAAGTTGCAAACATTGGAAGCCCACACAGGGCAAGACAATAGGGTCAGCTCATTGTAGCCAGGCTCAAGGCACCCTGAGTTGCCTGGTATTCTATCTAGTACCTTCACTATCCTTAACTAAACTTGAAGACCCTCTTTCCTCAAAAGTCTATAAACATATTTTCCTTTGTTCTCATTTTTGTTGTTACTCCTACTCCAGATTCCCCAGCAGCAGCAGCAGCATCACTAAAGGATGTTTCCTTAAATCTGATTCAGTGCATCTCTCTAGTGAATCTCAAAAGAATCTTTATTACTTAAAACAGTTTTTATTCCATCTACAGATATAGAGAATGTCATTTTGGCATATTAAAATTCTTATTATACACATATTTAGGAAGTTATAAATTATATAGCTCAGAAAATTCCTCTTAATTCTAAAGTATGAATTATTTTATTTAAAAAGCAACTGTACAAAAGTACTACTTTAAACACCTTCAGCACTTGTCAGGAGACACTGCACTTTAAGGTTGAACATTTTGTGGATATGCCTAATATCATCTCATATACATTACAAACAAAAGAAAGTACAAGGGCCAGAAAGATGAATCAGTAAGTTAAAAGGTGTTTACAACCAATACAAACAACATGAGCTTAAATCCCAGGATCCACATGTTAGAAAGAGAAGAAACTTTGGCAAACTGTCTGTCTTCTGGCCTCCACACATGCAAAGTGTGGCACATTCATTGATACATGTACAAACGCAAACAAATGAATAAATGATTTTTTAAAAAACTCTTAGGGACTGGAGGGAAGGCTCAGTGGTTAAGAGCACTGGCAGCTTTTCCAGAGGACCTGGGTTCAATTCCAAGCAACCATATGGCAGCTCACAAATGTCTGTAACTCCAGTTCCAGGGGACCTGATGTCCATGGCGAATTACCAATGCACATAAAATAAAAATAATTTTTTTAAAAAAAATCCTTTTTAATAAAAAACAAAACAGGCTCAACCTATATTGGACATTTCCACCCCTTGTGGTGAATGAAAAGTCTCAAACCAAAGGCAAATAGCTGAGGTGTCTACTTAACATATCAAAGCACACCTGGCCACCAGGTTCTCCGAACACACCCTGTCTCCTACTCTAAACTTCTCCAGCCCAGGGGCTGGGTTGCCCTTCTCCTAGCTGCTCTTCCCTATATAATTCAGCCACTTTGGCTAAACTGATTTTGTTCACTCTGGAACTTCCAGATGCCTTTGGCTATGCTCTCCTTTTTATCTACAATAAACCTTTTTTATTAAAAAGGCTATGCTCTCCTTTTTATCTGCAATCTACTTAGAAGCAATCGTGTCCTTACTTTTCTTTTCCTTCATTCTTAATTTTTTTTCTCCTCTTATTTTCACTCAACCCACCCTCAAATAGTCCTGCAGCAGTTCTAATTCCTTTCTGGATCCCCTTGTTGTCCTCTGAGGCCTGAAAGTCACTAAGAAACCCTTCTACATTCCATTTCAGCCAAAAACAGACAGATTAGTCCAATGCTACTTTCCTAAATGACTTTAGGGCCTCAACTCTTCACGTGTGTATAGTGGGAGAAGTTGTTAGATAGATAATTAGGTATTAGCAGACTGAGAAGGCACTGAGTTAAGAAACCAATTAAACAAAGGTCTGGCATGGCAGGACTTTAATTATTGGTAAGAAGAACGTGATCTGATTCTTATCTCTGGCCCTAGAGGCATCCTGGGGTACCTAAAGAAACATTAACAGATAACTAAAGCTGGCTCCAACAGCTCTGAACTTTTAAAGATTTTTATGTAGAAGGAGACACTCTTGATAAAGAGTAAGGACACACCATTGCTCCCTCCTAGAAAAAGGAGTGTGGAGAGGGGGAGAGGAGTGGGGGGAGTGGGAGAGTAGTGGGGGGGGAGGAGTGGGAGGAGGGGGAGGGAAATGGGAGGCGGGGAAGAGGCGGAAATTTTTTTTCAACAAAAAAATAAATAAATAAAATAGAAAAAAACAATCTAAGCAAGCCCATCAACCACTTCAAAGTCCCCCAGGAAAATCTACACTACGCTGTGTGTCTTGTCTCTATTCTTGATGGAGATCACAAGGAGTCTAGGCCAAGATTCCAGTGACAATATGACTTACTGACTTAATTAGCCATTTCAGTTCAGCTCGGAAATAAGGACAGAATTATACCAATAAAGATATTACCATTTTCAACTGAAGAGAACAGAGAAAACAGGAAAGAATGAAGGTCAAGTTGTGTTTCTTCAATTTCAGAGGACCACACCACAGTTAGAGTGGGTCAGAACAACCTACTCAGAGCCTCAGGGGCAGGATTGTGCTCACAAATACAAGCATACAGGTGGTGACTCAAGAAAGCAGATAAAGGCAAATCCCTACACACACAAAAAAAATTTTAAGACCAGCAATATGACTCAGCCAGTAAAGACTTCTACTGTGCAAAGCTGGTGACCTGGGTTCTATCCCTGGAACCTATGTAAAAACAGAAGCAAAGAATTAACTCCACAAAGTTGGTCTCTGACTGTACACTGCAGCATGTTTGCCCACATACATGTCAAACATAGATACATACAATAATTTTTAATAACTAAATAAACTGAATGCCTTATAGAGCTAGAAGGCATGGCACTAGCTCCCTAATCGAAGAGCAAAGCCCTAAACCAAGTATCATTTTGAATCTTTAAGTAATGGAATTTGTTATCTTTCCCGATTTTGATAGCTTGTGTAAGGGCTGAATTATGCAGGCCTATAATTCTGAGAATTCTGAGAGACCTACAAGAAGGTGGTGGCCTGGCTTTTTGATAGTAAGATAACCTGATGCCACGCTAACAAGTGGTCAGGGTATGCTAATGTCATTCTGCCCCTTGTATTGTAAATTAGGAATTTGCCTGGAGAAGAGATGTTTTCAGTAGACATGACAAAATAGGTATAGGCGGGAGGGGACCTAAGTCATCCCCCGCCCCAGGAAACAGAATGCTAATGAACTTCCACCTCAGTTTTCCTTTGTTTAAAAAGAAAGCTGTTTGGAAAATAAATGGTGACTTTTCAGGATGTGATTTGAGATTTTCATGATCTGAAAGATCCCTGAACTCCCTCCAAATACTGTCGTATGAATAGCATCTTCATTTCCATGCCTCTACTCTGGTATAAGAAATTACTTATGTCGGGGCTGGTCCCCGACAAGCTTGAAACACGTACTCCCTTTCTTTCTCCCAATTTCTCCCTTTTAGAATGAGAATCTAAATCCTATTCTGGATTCACTATTGTATTGTAGAAGTACCTATCACAGGTTCACAGCTGTGAATACATCTGAGTTTTGCTCATATCTGATTAACAATTAGAGGAGATTTTGGATTCTAGACTATTGAGAACCAATACTGGAATGTGTTAAGACATTTGGATTACTAGGATGAAATAAACATATTTTGCAAGTGATAAAACATTACTGGGAGGGGGCGGATGGAACAGTATAGACTCGGCTATCCCTCCCAAACTCAAATACTGATGCCTTAACTCACATACACCCATGCCTATACTAGAGCCTGGGCTTTTGAAGAAGAGATTAAGGTTAGATAAGATCAGAGAAGGGATTGCCTGAAACAACAAAATTGATGCTCTTGTTGAAAGAGGTATCAGTCCTTCTAAAATCTGAGAATACAAGGAGACTACCAGCAGGCTACAAAAAGACCTCACCAAAAACCAAACCCTTGTAGGACCTGGCTCTTACAATGTCAAGCCTCCAAAACTATGAGAAAATAAACTTCTGTGTTTAAGTCACAATCTCAAGTATTCTGTTATAGCAGTCAAAGCATACTAGAATGTGTGAATATGTTTTATTACCATTGGTTAATAAAGAAGCTGCTTTGGCCTATGGCAGCGCGTAATACAGCCAGGCAGGAAAACTAAACTAAATAGAGGGAGATGTCTGCAGCCACAAAGGAAACAAGAATTGAGGTAACAAACCATGAGCCTTATGGTAAAATATAAAACAATAAAAATGAGTTAATTTAAGATGTAAGCTAGTTAATAAGAACACCGAGCTAATAGGCCAAAGAGAATATAATTAATATTAAGTCTCAGAGTGGTTATTTCATAAGCAGCTTTGGGAACAGGTGGGCAGAGAAATACCAGTCCAGGAGGACCAGTGGGACAGAGAATACTTCTAACTACAATATCTCAGTAATGCAGTTATGAAGTAAAACCAGCGCATGAGAATCAAGGACTGAACCAACTGAATTACATTCCTACCTCAGCACTATTTATTTCCAGATGTTTACCTACATGTATATATGTGCACCATGTGTACACAGAGCCCAGAAAGGCCAGAAAAGGAACTGGAATTGGGAACCAACCATGGTCCTCAACAAAAGCAGCAAGCACTCTTACCTACTAAGTCATCTATCTCTCTAGCCTCCAGCACTATCATTTTTATGAGTGAAAACTAGCCATGTATGGTGGCAGGTGCCTGTAATGCCAGCACTCAGAATGAGATCAAGTCATACTCAGCTACAGCAAGTTTGAGGTCAAGCTAGGAGACAAGGAACCCTGCTTCAACATAAAAACAACAGTGAGGGTGAAACCAGAACATACATATAGCCATGCACATACAAACTAGTCACATCACTTAATGGATGCTAACTGGCTTGTTTTCTAGTTTTAAGGCTCAAATGGAAGGTTTGGTGCATGCTAAACATATATTCTCTGAATATCTCTCAAGATTTCTCATTTTAGTTAAAGATTGGAAAGTTCTAAAATACGCAATCTTTAAAATGTTCAGCTCACAGAAACAACAGATCAGCTCTTAAAAAGAATTAAATGAAGAAAATTAATCAAACCGAGAACCATTAGCACAACCAAACACAAATTAACTAACCTTGTGGCTTTGTTCTTTAGTAGCCTTTACTTTATAAAATCACAAACCAAATTAAGGTCAAAATCAGAGTAAGAAAAAAGACACTAATCAAAGTAAAGTAGGGTGTTACTTACGATAAAAGAAAGGAACAAACTCCACTGTGAGAGAAGCTGGCTTGTATTTCTGTCTGCTCTTTTCCACAGAACTAAGGATTCGTCTATCATTTAAAAAAAAAGTCAATAACAAATTATAACATGAAAAAGCAGAGGTGGCACAATTTAAAAAACAATTTCAAAACAAATTTAACAGCCTGATTTTGGTTTGCATACTGAATAAACATCTTCAGGACAGGTACAATGTTCAAAGAGAAGTTGAAACAACAACTTAAGTCCTTACCGATTGGAGAACATTTTTATTACGCATTGTGATAGCCAACTTAAGTCTCCAAATAACTGGGAATTTAAAAAGAAGCCAGCATTTAAATTCCCAATCTGCAGAAGAAATTGCAAGGCAGTCCTATGACAGTATTCCTCGGAGACTGCAGAAGCCAGTGACTGACCTGTGCTTTACTGAGGTTTTATTCAGATACAGTGAGTCCAGACGTTTAAGTTCCCTCATTTTAAGGATGCAAATTCAGCAAAAAAAAAAAAAGGGATTATCTTTTAATGAAGACTCCAGGAGTTTTCATGGATATTTTCTATAAACTTTAACAAGGCCAAAAAAAAAAAAATATGTATGCAATGTATGCAGGCTTTTACTAAGAACACGTCAGTCATTTCAGTTCAACACAAAATAAAATCGCTTAGATAGCCAAGGTGATAAAAATATTGGAGAATAAAGCCTGTTATAACCAATAATATTATCAAATAGTGGAATGGCGAAATTAACAACTAAAATTAAAATTATAGGGATTTTTATCATGTCCTGAAAAGTATGTTTAATATTATTAAAAACAATGAATGGAAAAATACCTGAAACTACCCAGAAATTCTGTATATCTTTAGGCTACAGGTATACACAAGTCTCCCCCTTTCTAATAGGAAGTTCTTATTTTGGACTTTGCTTGGTGCTTTCTCACAATTAGGCTTAGACTATGCATTCATAGTTGAACTAAATATTACAGAGACAATAACATCTTTCTCAGTATCATGTGTGAAGTTCTCACTGATCATAATTTTGGTTACCCAGTCAACTTTATTATAGTGAATAATACTGACATTATTAATTTTTCACTTACAAGTAACTAGTAATTTATACAAAGACATTTTAAGCATTTATATATTACGCTGCTAGTCAGAACTTGCCTCTAGATTTATCATTTATTAATGATCTGTGACTGACACATAAATCAAAATGCTGATTTTCTTTCAACTCCAACATCATCTCTGTATTTATTAATTGGCACTTCATAATCTACTACTACAAAAAATTTAATTTTTTTTACCAAGTTACTTAGTAGTGGTATGAATTCATAATTTTTTTCTTAATAGTTTATTATTCTTTTCTGTGATTATTTTTTGTGCATATATTGTCACATTTGGTAAACAGAGCTTAGGGCATAACTAAACAATTTTTTTTTCTCCATGGACAGGCAATGATACCTACTAAACTTACAATAAGCACAGTAATGAACTAATAAACATTTGAATAAACAGCTGAATAAGCAAACAAGCATTTTATATACCCCTGCCCCCAGCCTGGTGGTAGGATGGAATCTGGTCTCTAGGGAATGGTAGGGAAAGCATTTTACCACTGAGCTATATCTTAGACCCATACTTTAAGGAGAGGGTTTTGCTGCTGTTGCTGTTGGGTTTTTCATTTTGTTTTATTAGTATACTTTAGTTCCTCTGAGTTACTATTAAGAATCTCCGAGTACAATCGAAATAAAGTTAACAGATTAAGGTAATTTCCATGAAATATTAAAAACACCCTTTATGCTATTTAAAAACTCTTCATTTTAAACGTTCCTGAATATGAAACTATGCTGCTTTAACTTACATTTGTTCTACCTGATTCTTTCGGTAAATAGTACACTTATTATAAATGACCATTTAATTTCACAATCAGTTTAAAGAAAAGATACAAACTACTGCTATGAGTCATTTGGATAGGTCTTCCATACTTTTCCTTGTAAGTGTATGACTGAATCTATCAAGTCAAAAACATTGAAATCTATCCTTATTTTGCCACTTGCCACTGAAGCAGCTCTACTACTGAATGTAGTAATACGAGCGGCAGGGCTGCGTCCCCAGCACCCCGCTGCCCGCACGGCTAGTTTTACCCAAAATAATTACACGGACACTGTATTCTTTTAATCACTGCTTGGCCCATTTCTATCTAGCTAATTCTCACATATTAATTTAGCCCATTTCTAATCATCTATGTAGCACAGCTAGGTGCGCTTACCGGGAAGATTCTAGCCTAGGTCCATCCTGGGTTGGAGCTTCATTGCGTGTGTCTGCCCAGGAGCCGGGAGCATGGCGTCCCTCTGAGGTGTCTGCTCCCGAGAGGAGAGCTGTCGAGTCTGACCTCACTTCCTCTTCCTCCCAGAGTTCTGTTCTGTTTACTCCTCCCACCTATCTTCTAACCAATGAGGACCAAGCAGTTTCTTTTTATTTAACCAATGACCTTCCTCCATCATTTCCCCTTTTTCGGTTTAAACAAAAAAAAAAAAGGCTTTAACTTTAACATAGCAAAATTACATATAACAAAACAGTTATCAAGTAAAAGTTACAATAATCTTTATCATAACTAAGGAAAACTATAACTAACTATTCTTAACTCCATCAAAGACTCCAGAAAGATACAATACTACCTAAGCAAACAAGAAAAAAGCAACTTTTAAAACTCTAGAAATGACAGAGACATCTCGC
Organism: Microtus pennsylvanicus; assembly: GCF_037038515.1. Taxonomy (NCBI): domain Eukaryota; kingdom Metazoa; phylum Chordata; class Mammalia; order Rodentia; family Cricetidae; genus Microtus; species Microtus pennsylvanicus. The sequence continues at coordinate 975,566 of NC_134595.1, read as the reverse complement.
TGCCTGGACAGTCACCCAAAGTTCCTCTGTACCGCTCGTATTACTACAACTGAAGAAACTAAAAACTTCCTAGAATTCAACAAAAATGAAGGCACAACGAATCCAAACCTGTGGGACACTAGGAAAGTTCATAGCACCAAGTGCCCACATAAAGAAACTGGAGAAAGTCACATTTCTGACTGGAGAGCACACCTGAAAGCTCTAGAGAAAAAAGAAGCAGACTCACCCAGGAGGAGTAGAAGACAACAAATAATCAAATTGAGGGCTGAAATCAACAAAAGTGAAACAAAGAAAACAATACAAAGAATCAATGAAACAAAGAGCTGCTTCTTTGAGAAAATCAACAAGATTGACAAACCCTTATCCAAACTAATCAAAAGATGGAGAGAGAACATCCAAATTAACAAGATCAGAAATGAAAAGGGGGACAAACAACAGACACTGAGGAAATACAGAGAGTCATTAGGTCATACATAGAAAATCTGTACTCCACAAAATTGAAAAATGTAAAAGAAATGCACAATTTTTTTAGATGGATACCATATAACGAAATAAAATCAAGACCAGGTGAGCAATTTAAATAGACTTATGAGCTGCAAGGAAATAGAAGCTGCCATCAAAATCAAAAATCTCCCAATCAAAAAAAAGCCCAGGGCTGGATGGTTTCAATGCAGAATTCTACCACATCTTCCAAGAAGAGCTAATACCTATACTCCTTGAAGGGTTCCACATAATAGAAACAAAAGGAACATTGCCAAACGCTTTTTATGAGGCTACAGTTACCCTGATACCAAAACTACACAAAGACTCAACCAAGAAAGAGAATCACAGACCAGTCTCACTCATGAACATGAATGCAAAAATACTCAATAAAATACTGGCAAGCCGAATCCAACAACACATCAAAAAAAATCATCCACCATGATCAAGTCGGCTTCATTCCAGAGATTAGGGGTTCAACATACAAAATTCTATCAATGTAGGGGGCTGGAGAGATGGCTCAGCGGTTAAGAGCATTGCTTGCTCTTCCAAAGGTCCTGAGTTCAATTCCCAGCAACCACATGGTGGCTCACAACCATCTGAAATGAGGTCTGGTGCCCTCTTCGGGCCTTCAGGCATACACGCAGAAAGAATATTGTATACATAATAAATAAATAAATATTTTAAAAAATCTATCAATGTAATCCATCGTATAAATAAAATGAAAGAAAAAAAGCATGATCATTTCATTAGATGCTGAAAAAGCATTCAACAAAATCCAACACCCCTTCATGATAAAGGTCTTGGAGGATCAGGGATACAAGGAACAAATCTAAATATAATAAAAGCAATATACAGCAAGTGACAGCCAACATCAAATTAAATAGAAAGAAACTCAAAGCGATTCCACTAAAATCAGGAACTAGACAAAGCTGTCCACTCTCTCCGTATCTCTTCAACACAGTTCTTGAATTTTTAGCAATAGCAATAAGACAATATAAGGAGAGCAAGAGGATTCAGATTGGAAAGAAAGAAATCAAACTTTGTTATTTGCAGATGATATGATAGTATACATAAGAGACCCCAAAACCTCTACCAGAGAACTCCTACAGCTGATAGATACCTTCAGTGATGTGCAGGACACACAGAGCAACTCAAAAAAAATGAGTAGCCCTCCCATATAAAAATGATAAAAAAAGCTGAGGGGGAAATTAGAGAAACATCACCTTTCACGATAGCCACAAATCACATAACGTATCTTGGGGTAACACTAACCAAGGCAGTGAAAGACCTTTTTGACAAGAACTTTAATTCTTTGAAAAAATAAATTGAAAAAGATACCAGAAAATGAAAAGATCTCCCATGCTCCTGAATAGGAAGGATCAACATAGTAAAAATGGCAATCCTACCAAAGCAATCTATAGATTCAATGAAATACACATGAAAATCCCAACACAATTCTTCACAGACCTTGAAAGAACAATAATCAACTTCATATGGAATACCAAAAAACCCAGGATAGCCACATAAAGGAACTACCGAAGGCATCACCATCCCTGACATCAAGCTCTATTACAGAGCTACAGTAATGAAAACAGCTTGGTATTGTCATAAAAACAGAGATGTTAACCAATGGAATTGAAGACACAGATGTTAATCCACACACTTATGAACACCTGATTTTTGACAAAGAAGCTAAAATAATATAATGGGAAAAAAAAGTATCTTCAACAAGTGGTGCTGGAATAACTGGATATCAACATGTAGAAGAATGAAAATAGACCCATATCTATCACCATGCACAAAACTCAAGTCCAAATGGATTAAAGACCTTGATATAAATCTGACCACACTGAACCTGATAGAAGAGAAAGTGAGAACTAGCCTTCAATGCATGGGCACAGGAGACCACTTCCTAAATATAACACCATTAGCACAGACACTGAGAGCAACAATAAATAAATGGGACCGCCTGAAACTGAGAAGTTTCTATAAAGCAAAGGACACAGTCAATAAGACAAAAAGGGAATGGGAAAATAACTTCACCAACCCAACAACAGTCAAAGGATTGATCTCCAAAATATATAAAGAACTCAAGAAATTAGACATTAAAGTTCTAAATAACCCAATTAAAATTTGGGTACTAAACTAAACAGAATTTTCAAAAGAAGAATCTCAAATGACCAAAATATACTTAAGGAAATGTTCATCTTCCTTAGCTAACAAGTCAATGAAAATTAAAACAACTCTGAGATACCATCTTACACCTGTCAGAATGGCCAAGATCAAAAACACCAATGATAGCTTATGCTGGAGAGGCTGTAGAGTAAGGGAAACACCCTTCCATTGCTGGTGGGAATGCAAACTTGTTCTACCCCTTTGGAAATCCGTAATGGCGGTTTCTCAGAAAACTGGGAATCAACCTACCTCAGGATCCAGCAATACCATTCTTGTGTGTACGTACAATGGACGTGTGTAAGCATGTGTGAAGAGGCACACAGTGTATGCATGAAGAACAAAGGACAATTTCAGGCATCAATTCTGGCCTTTTCCATTTTGATTGAGACAATGTCTCTTGGATTTCTATTGCATGAGCCAGGTTAGCTTGCCTGTGAACCTCCAGGGTTTTTCTTGTCTCCACTACCAATTTCTTCATAAGAACACCATGAGTATAGACTTTTATGCTCTCACATCAAGCTTTACATGAACGCAGGTCCTCAAGCATATGTTGCTCATAAGCTCACTGAGCCACCTCGTCAGGCCAATACTGAGGCTTTAACATTATGGTCACATCGGTGGTGCAGGCCTTTAATCTTAGCACTCCAGAGGCAGTGATGTAGGAGAGTCTTCTGTTTTGTGTTGATTTCATTAATAAAGAAACTGCCTTGGCCCTTTAATAGGACAGAAAATTAGGTAGGTGTAGTAGACAGACAGAATGCTGGGAGAAAGATGCCGAGTCAGGCAGTCGCCATGATTCTCCCACCCGACAAAGACAAAGATCTCCCTGGTAAGCCACACCTTGTGGGGCTACATAGATTATTAAAAATGGGTTAACTGAGATGTGAGAGTTAGCCAATAAGAGGCTGGAACTAATGGGCCAGGCGGTGTTCAAAAGAATACAGTTTCCGTGTAATTACTTTGGGTAAAGCTAGCCGTGAGGAGCTGGGCAGGAACGCAGCCCACCCCAGCTCCTACTACAAGGCAGGTGACTCTCTCCAGCCTGGTCTATTTAACAAGTTGTAAGCCAGACAAGTTAAAAAGTAAGACTCAATCTCAACAGTATCATTTATAAGACATACCCTGAAATTCTATGTCTCCAATTTCTATAAGGATCATATAAACTTTCACAGAATGCCAATGCATGGATCACAAATTCTTCAATAGATGTCTGATCAGCCATTTCCTTTTCTTTTTTTTTGCTTTTTAACTGAGAATAAAATTAAACATAAAAGTAAGGGCATGTTTCAATTATCAGCTTTCAATAAGTCATTTTTATTTACAGAAGCCTAATTTTGCTTTTGATTCCGTATGAGTCATTTAATTATATGGATTAGATACATTCTCTCAGATATTAAATTCTTCCTAGAATAAGTTTGAAATAGTCAAACATCTTTGGAAATCATACTTTTCAGCAAAATTTATAATCAATTCATACATAAAATGAAACATTGTGACATTTTTAAAAACTATAAAAAAAATTTTTAACTAAAATAAAGTGTCAGGCAATGATGGTGCACGCGGCCTTTAATCCCAGCACTCGGGAGTAGGAGACAGAGGCAGGTGGGTCTCTGTGAGTTCGAGGCCAGTCTGGTCTACAAATTGAGTTCCAGGACAGCCAAGGCTACACAGAGAATTTGCCTGTCTCTAAAAAACAAAACCAACCAACCAACTCACAAACAAAAAGTATAAATAGCTAGTCTATTTTTAGAAAATAAAGGATTTGGGACTGCCAGGTTCAATTCTCAGCAGCTACATGGCAGTTCATAACTGTTTGTAACTCTAGTTACAAGAGCTCCAATACCCTTACACAGGCAAACTAATGTACATGAAATAAAAATGAATAAATCATTTTTTAAAAAATAAAATACAAGATTTATAAAATAGATTAATTATCTTTTCAATTACTACCTTCTTTGAAAACATTTAGCAATGTTAATAACAATATTAAAAAAACAAAGTCTCAATAAAGCAACAAAAAGGAATGTATTCACACCTACTTGCTGAATATACAGTGTTGTCATGGTAATAACATGATTAATATAGGAGCAAGTCCCAATTTCTTCTACATTTGATAAATTCCTAGAAGATAAAAGAATAACATTCATTATATATGAGCAATATAATGTAAGTGTATTCAGCGTGGATCCTGAGAACTGATACTGGCAAATAAAATATTAATGATATTAAAAAAGAAAATAATGCATAGAGCACTGCCATTATTCAAGTATGTGCCATTACTTACTTCACTCTACTTTCTGAATTTTAGCTCCCTTATTTTGATTTATGTACTATTTTGTAAACAGTATCAGAAGTCCCACAACACAATCGGTATTGCCATCTCTAAATATGCTAAGAGGACATAGCGTTACACTCTGTTTGAAGTAGAGAGACCTTAAGGACTTTAGTTGTGACACATACTAAGCTAATTTATGAGACCTAAATATTTTCTTGACATTACTGTTAAAAGTTTCGCAATAAAACTAATAAAATTTTCCATTCTGAGACACTGTGATCTATAAAATTTTCTATCTTAAAATCTAGATGTTCAAAGAACAGGAAAAGTTAATAGACTTCACACCTTAAAAAATTAAACTATGACACCTTAGCGGTTTCTCTAACATAGCAACAGTTAAAATTCTCAGTATTGGGACCAGAGATGGTTCAGTGGTTCACAACCATCTGTAACTCCAGATCAAGGGGATCTGACATCCTTTAGCCTTCATAAGCAACTACCACATGTACATACACATTGTTTTAAATTTTAAAGTCTGTGTGTAGCCCACAATGTACTACATATAAATAATATGTAGCATGAAAAATGTTCAACATCATCAGTATGAAAATGACTTCCAGATTCACTGGAAACACAAGAGCAAAAAAGACACTGGAAAGACAAGAGCAGAAAAGATGGGATAGACAGAAACTGAAACCTTCAAGCTGGTACGATTTTAAATTCTAATAGCTACTCTGGAAAACAGTTTGGCAGTTTCTTAAGAAATTAAAAATTCAGCATCATTGGGGCTGGAAAGATGGCACAAAGGGTAAAGGCATCTGCCACCAAGCCTGACAACCTGAATTAAATCCCAGCAACACCAGGAGACAACCAACTCTTCCAAACTCTCTCTCTCTCTCCCTCTCCCTCTCCCTCTCTCTCTCGCTCTCTTTCTCTCTCTCTCTCTCTCTCTCTCTCTCTCTCTCTCACATACACACACCTATTACACTATAATCAAAACAAAACTGAATGTCTTTATGAACTGATTAATAAGTTCTAAAACTGACTGTAGCAAAAGCACAATTTTTTTGTTTTTTAAAAAAATGAATGACATTATTAAGTGGTCAATTACATGACCTGTGAATTGTCTCTCAGCAGTTATGTAATAAAATTTACAATTTTTTTTTGTTTTTTCGAGACAGGGTTTCTCTGTGTTAACAGAGCCCTAGTTGTTCATGAACAAGGCTGGCCTTGACTTCACAGAGATCCACCTGCCTCTACCTCTCGAGTGCTGGGATTAAAACGCCCAACTTTAAAAGTTATATGAGAATTACTGCTGGAAAAAGAGAAAGGTCCAGGGGAAATGGACCTATAGGTAAAATTTTATTGAACTGTTCTTTGTTATCATTACAGTCCTACAAATAGCGAGGACACTTCTTTATGTTTAGTAGGGATAGCCCATCTGGTTGGTAACCGCAGTAGCCTTTAAGGCTGCACTTCTGAAGCACAGGAAACGCAGTGAAAGAACACTTACATATTAACAAAATGAACCCATCAACTGATAAGACAACCAAACGTAACAACTGCCAGTGTGGGGACCACAGCGCTAGTGCCACCTATGCACTGTTTAACCCCACTCTCATGCATTCTTTCATTCTCAGAACTACTCTCTTCTTCCCCTCTGCTCCCATCCTCCCAAACAAAATAAAACAAATGCATCTACATAAAGAAGGACTTTCAGTTTCTGATCCAAATTGAAAGTCTAAGTGTCATCACTGTCATGTTCACAATTAGAAAAAATCCAAATGAACTGAATTTTTGTTTGTTTGCTTGAGACAGGGTTTCTCTGTGTAACAATCTTTCCTTTTTTTTTAAACAGATTCAACATAACAGTTTATTCAATACAACACCAAACATATATTGAGTAGTTATAGCTTAAAGATAAGTGAAATGAATTACAGTAGCATTGTGTTTTGTTTTGATTTTTCCTTTTATGTGTATAGGTGTTTTGCTTGCATGTATGTCTGGGTACCACTGTTGTCCAGTGCCCTCAGAGGTCAGAAGAAGGTATCACAATCCCTGCAACTGGAGTGACAGATGGCTGTGTGCTTCCATATAGGTGCTGTGGATACAAGTGAATATAACCTGGTTCTTTGGAAGAGCCCCAAAATACAGCAACACTTTTAGAGACTTCAGAAGGAAAATCTAAGGTCTCTTAGACTGACTGATCACTTTGCAGATAAAAAAACTAAAAGCATAATCCATTTGGGGAAAAAAGAGACTCACTAAAATTAAGAACTTCTGTGCCTCAGTATTAAGAGAATAAAAAGGCAACTTGCAAACATGTACCAATCATCTGAAAAAAAAAAACCTGTATATCAAAATATTTACAGACCTATCAAAATAAGAACACAATCCGATTTTAAAATTTGGCAAAACTTTTGTAGGTACTTCACCAAAAAACATTATGAATAGTCTCAAAAAATGTTAAATATTTTATATCATTAAAGAACAGCAATAAATACTATACACCTATTGCAATAACTAAAAGCTAAAAGAATGACTATTGATGGAGGCTGCTCGTTTCTTTCCCGGCTGCTCAGCCCCGAAATAATCACATAGATACTGTATTATTTGAAAAAAAGTTATAATTGTAATTTTCCTTATTTATGATAAAAGATAAAGTAGATGTAAATATTGTAACTGTAATTCTTGCTTGAAACCTGTTTTATTATATGAAATTTTACTATGTTAAGAGTTAAATCCTTCCTTTTTATTTAGACAGAAAAAGGTAGCTGATGTATGCTGTAAATGTTTTATTGCCATTGGTTAATAAAGAAGCTGTTTTTGGCCAATGGCTTAACAGAGTAAAGCCAGGCTGAAAGAGATAGCGAGAGACACTATATAGCCACCTACAGGAGACAGATGTGCCTCACCTTGCTGGTCACGTGGCAATACACAAATTAATAGAAATGGGTTAATTTAAGATGTAAGAGCTAGCCAATAAGAAGCTAGAGCAACTAGGCAAGCAGTGATTTAATTAATACAATTTTTGTGTGAGTACTTCGAATCTGGGTGGCCAGGCATAAACAAGCAGCCTCTGCCAACAAATGGTATCATCAAATACTGAAAAATGTGACTGGAGAAAAGGCTTGGCAGTTAAGAGCACTTGTTGCTCTTCCAGAGGACCCAGGTTCAATTCCCAGCACCCACATGGCAGCTCACAATCGTCCATAACTCCAATTCCAAAAGATCTGACACCCTCAAACAGACATGCATGTAGCAAAAATACCAATGAACATGAAATAAAAACTGGAAAATGGGGAACAATGAGAATCCTCATTCAGTGACTGTGATAATGTTATAACCATGTGATATAGCATTATTGTTCCTAGGTATTTGTCTATATGGGTTGAAAATTATCCATATAAAACCTGGACACAAATATTTATAACAATTTTATAAATAACAGTCCCAAACTAGAAGCAACCAAGATATCCTTCAATATAGTTAAATAAACAAACAAACTGTGGTACCATTAAAGAATTATACAAACAAGTATCACTAACAAGTATTATTATAGTTTTGATAATAATTATGCTAAAATTTTTACTTTTAGAATAAATAAAAATTTAAAAATTTTTGCACCACATACCTGCAAAGAATAATAAAGAATTTGACGAGCAAAATTGACAATGCTTGTTGCTGTTCCTCTAACCCATCTGCTGTTTTCTGAACACAATGTAGCAGCTGGATCCTCAGAACCTGAAGAATATTATCAGGAAGCAAAGATATTCCTGGAGGCATATCATCTACCCTGTCAGATATGGGCAAGGAGATAGTATTGAAACTTAAGACATATAATTAATTAATTAAATGTAATAACAAAATTTCAAGAGTGGCTGACTGTCAAGATTTGCAGCTTCCATCTGAAGTACAAACAGTCTCTGTCTTGCACGTGTGAAATCTGGGGTTGAACTGAGTAGCTAGTGTCAGACCACTGAGTGGATAGTAACTCACCAAAGCAAAGAGGTTTCTAAGAGCCTGGTATAATACTGTCTAGGAAGACTGCTATGATCACTGTGCAATATCTGTCATGAGAACATGGTCACGCAGTAGTATCAAGCTGTTGGCAAAGATGCTGGTCATACATTAATAAAATTCTTTTGCCAAAAATTAATAATCTCACCCAGTGGTAATAAACCAGTGTTTCTACATACCTGGTAGGAAGCTTTTCAAAGTCAACATCTAAAAATTGTTCATAACTTAAAACAAAATTGTCCAGCCATAGTCTCAGGTAATCTGGATCTTTCTGAAATTAGAAGATCATCACAATATTATCTGTCAGAAAAGCAATGCTTTCACACATAAATAATTACCTAAGTGGGAACAATAGCCATTCCCAGGATCACATCTGTCATCTGAGCATTCCCCTCCCCTTTGGCGCTTCAACAGTTCTTTATGGCAGTCAAATTTCAACAAGTAATTTAGGAGTATAGACACTTAATCATTAAATATCATAACTTAAGCATTGATCTAAGGCAAAGGGATCACTAGCAAAGTTATTTGTTTCCCTAAAATAAAAGCATTATGCTATAATCCAGAATCTCAAATAATGTTCCCAGAATATATAAGAATTGCTGACCTTTCAGGATTTTTCTATTACTATATTGACTCAAAATCAGCTTATAAATCACCACTATCTACAACTTCACAAGACAAATCAGAAGGTAGAAATATTTTAGACAAAGAGTAGTACCATGAGAAATTTTGTAATACTTATTACTTGCTTTTTATGTTTCAAAGTAGAATGTTATTTGTCTATTTATTCAGTTATTTACCCACTAGGGCTAGAACTCCAAAAATACAAGTACCCAGGGTTCTCCTTATTAGTTTCTTTAAAAGAAAAATAAGCAGAGGATTACTTCTTGGTAAGTTAGGCGCAAAACAGTCACACACACACACAGTAAAAAATTAATGCCTTTCTCTTCATTTTTTATTTAGCAACTCTCTAGTATCAGGTTCAAATTCTACACCAATACTCTAGTACCGATCTACATTTTAAGCCCTTATTCTGACTCCACAGGTCAGTACTACCAAGTGTTGGGAAAGCATAGACTTCCCCTAGGAAACTGAACAATCACAGAGAAGAAAGGAACTGTTTCATTTAAGAAGCATAAAAGTATCTTCACTGGGCAGTGGTGGTGCATGCCTATAATCCCAGCATTCACAACACAGAGGCAGACGGTTTTGTGAGATTGAGGTCAGCCTGGTCTACAGAGCAAATTCCAAGAAAGACCCGAAAGCTACAGAGAAACCCTGTCTTGAAAAACTAAAAGGTATCCTCTATTTACTGGAAAATGCCTGGAACAGCAGGCATTTTTAACCTGTATCTTTTTTTTGTTTGTTTGTTTGTTTTGCTTTGCTTTTCGAGACAGGGTTTCTCTGTAGCTTTGGAGCCTGTCCTGGAACAGGCTGGCCTCGAACTCACAGTGATCCACCCGTCTCTCCCTCTAAATTATGAGATTAAAGGCGTGTGCCATCACTGCCTGGCCTTAACCCATTTTCTTATTTATACCTTACACTATCCAGAAAGGGTTTGGTTTTCCTAATTTGAGAGATTACAAAAGAATGTATAACTTGTCCAAAGTCATAAACTAAAAACTGTAGTGCTGCAAAGATACATGAACCCAACAGGTGCCCATTCTACTGCACCATACTGGCTGTGAGCCATGCATGACCCCAACAGGTGCCCATTCTACTGCACCATACTGGCTGTGAGCCATGCATGACCCCAACAGGTGCCCATTCTACTACACCATACTGGCTGTGAGCCATGCATGCCAGCAGGAGTAGATTTAGTAGGTTAAAAAAAGAAAAGGATGGGTTCAGTCAGGAACCATCAAATCAAGGCTATAAAAATGTTAGCATACAAAATAATAATATCTTGTACAGCTTGAAAGAATTTGTAGATAACTACACTTTGCTGTTAAGGGTCATAATAAGGAGCCTGAAATCAGAAACAGTAGTGATTGTATTATTTCTCCTCAGTATAGAACAATAAAAATATAATCACTCGGATTCTCCTTACCAGTTTTCCAACAGAGCAGAGGATTACCTCTTAGTCACTCCCATGATTAAGTTCAGTATACTGAAACACCACAGCATGTTCTTACCTCCCTATCTGTACATTTATTAACACAACACACAAATATAGTGAGTATTTCAAGACTGCTACAGTCAACTCAATATCACCTAGACTTAAATCCCAGCACTCAGGAGGCAAAGGCTGGAGGACTGTGTGATCTAAAACTGAGTTCCAGGCAAGCAAGAGCTACAATGTGAGTCCCCAGCTCAAGAAACAAAAATAAAAACAAACAAACAAAACAACAACAAAATACCAATTGAATAAAAAGATAAAATGACACTAGGCAGTGGTGGCACACACCTTTAACCCCAGCACTCAGGAGGCAAAGGCAGGTGAGTTCCAGGCCAGGCAGGGATATGGAGAAACCCTGTCTCAAAAAAACAAAAACAAAACAAGCAAAAAATGGTTAACTACTAAATGCCAAAAACAAACACGTAAAATCTATGACCCAATTACCATTTTTCTGAAGTTTAGGAGTAGCCTGATATCTGAATCTCAATGTTTTCATACAAAATGACACTCAACAATGTTCTAAGAATGGCAGACACGCCATACAGCAAACAGCACCAGAAGACCTAAAGATAAAAACTTTCATTATAAACTATACTGACCCAAGTCAAAAGTAGCCATATGCAAACCCATACATATATGTCTTAGGTTCAGAGTGTTCAGTGGTGGAAAAACCCAGTCTTTACTACTAAAATAAGGAACAGGCAGTTTCCTTAATTCCAATAGAGTATTCACTGGACAAGAGAGATCCAGAAGCAGACTTAGCAGAACATTCATCATCTTGAGTGACTTTCAAATCTAAAGAACAGACAGACTTTTAGACCCACTTAAGATTCAAAAAAAAAAAAAAGAAAGGCAAAAAGGAAAATTATAGAAAAATAAGAATTCCCAAGAGTACAGGGGCAGAAGAAATAAAAGAGTGACCTTGGCAGTATAAAACCATAGCAGTTTAGTTTTCTGGAGGTAGAAGCGTTACTTGGTTTTCAGGGTTGCCACGAACTATTACTTATGTGCCTATCATTCTTCTCTTCCATGAAATCTTTATTGTGGCGCTCCCATTTTAGTTTTAACACTCTGTGTTAGCTTTGTGGTGTACATATATTGACGATGTCTTCTGAATTCAGACTTTAGTATCAAGAGAAGTCACAAATGGACTTGATAATGTATGTCTATGTCACCACAAGATCCTGGTTCAAGATTAAGTACATATACAGAACATTTTAAGTTACTGATAAAAAAAAGTACACTTTACATATAGCAGGGATATGAACAACTGTGATCAAGAAAGTGAACTGCGATAGAATGGATTCTTGATTTCAGTATATTACTTTGCAGTAAAAACTTTGTTAAGTTGGGCGGTGGTGGTGCACACCTTTAATCCCAGCACTTGGGAGGCAGAGGCAGGTGGATCACTGAGTTTGAGGCCAGCCTAGTCTACAGAGTGAGTGCCAGAACAGGCTCCAAAGCCACTGATAAACCCTGACTCAAAAAACAAAAAACAAAAAAACAAAAACAAAAAAAAAAAAAAAAACCAACTTTTTTGTTGTGGTTTGGGAAGGCTTAAGGTTTTTGGCTTTTTTAAACAGTGTGTCATGACTGACCTCGGTTTGCCTTGAACTTGGAGATCTATCTGCATTTTTCCCCATCGCTTGTGCCACCACCACCAACTCCCTTATAGAAAACTTGTCGTGTAATTTTGCAGTAAAGAAAAAGCTGTAGCAAGGGCAACTCAACATGCAAACAGAATAACTCAGCAAAGCTTTATTCCTAAAACTGCAGTTTCAGAGAGCTATCAGACGTTGGTTTCTGGAATGCCTAACTTACATGTAAGAATCTTTAATGTTTGTGTTATTCCTATTAACTTGTTAGCTATGTCAATCATCTTAGGAGCAAACAATATTGTTACACAAAATTATGGGAACATAATTCATGGAGTAATAAGTTCCTTACATCATACAATTCTAGAATTACAGAAGGATATTTGGAAATATCAGACTATTTCAATGTTCTAGATGCCAAAATGTGGTCTACAGACCAATATTCTTGACCAGTTTAATGCAAAAAAAAAAAAAGAAAGAAAAACAAAAGGAAACCTTTTTAAACGATAAAAGCAGCATGGTAACCAATTTAATTCTGAATTTAATAACAAAAATGAGAAAGACAAGGGGTTTGTAGCTCAATAGTACTGCACCTGTTTAGCATATGAGGACTTGGATTCATTCTCTAATACGATTAAATGAATAAATAAGTAGAGAACTTTTATTTTTAACATCTTTCATTATCACTCTTTATAGACTGCTTTACTGAAACTACCAACAACCTCCACAATGTCTGGAGGAGTAATTTTTTGAGTGTGAGAGAGACTCGCATGTGTGTGTGTACCAAGTAACCATATAAAGTTCCTAACCTTCCATCTCTCTTGAGGCAGAGTCTCTTACTCACCACGGAGCACAGGCTAACTGGTTCACCTGTCTCCGACTCACTGTAGCTAACTGGAAATACAGATGTGCACTAATGCCAGAACTCTAGCACCTACACTTCCAATACAAGAATGTCAGACACTGAGCCTCCTCCTCGGCCCTAGTTTTTCATTTTGTTCTGGAGCTATGAATTCTCCTGTCTCAGCCTTCTGAGTACTAAGAGTACAAATGTGAACTACTACACCCAGCCTTCCAAATGCTTTTCTTGAATGCTATATTTTATTCTTCTGGACTATTTCACAACCCGTCCTACTTTCTGAGGCACCAATACTCTTAGTCTCCCATTCAAACTCCTAAACATATGTTATTATGTGTCTAAGACATGAATTCTTCAGGTCTAAAACATCATGACTTTTACCCTCTTCTTCTTATGTACAGATAATTTCTAATATAACTCTCAAATATTTATTTCTAGCACAAACCTCCCTTTTGAACTCCATATCTACTTCTGAAGCACCTGAATATCCCTCAAGGACCAGAAACTCAAAATGCTCACCTGAAAACCTAGTAATCTTGTACTACTTAACTTTGCCAAAGTATCAGTTTCCAAAGCATAGATTAAATGCTACATATGCTACCAACTACTAGGGAACTTTAGATAATCAAAAGAATTTTTTAAAAATGTGATTTTTGAGACAGGGTCTCACTACACAGCCAGGCTAGTCTGAAACTCTTCATATAGACCAAGCTGGTCTTGAACTCAGAGATCTTTTTACGCATCCTGAATATACAGATAAAGATGTGTGTTACCATGACCAGGCCAACAATAACAAGTTTTCATGCCATTTTAACATTTTGAAAGATTAGAACATGATGAGCACAAACCAAACCACAGAGGTAATATTCATTTCCTAAAGACAAGCTCCAGGTCTTCTGATATATGATGGAGGAAGGTCATTGGTTAAATTAAAAGAAACTGCTTGGCTCTCATTGGTTAGGAGATAGGTGGGAGGAGTAAACAGAACAAAACGCTGGGAGGAAGAGGAAGTGAGGTCAGACTCGACAGCTCTCCTCGCCGGAGCAGACGCCTGAGAGAGACGCCATGCCCCAGCTCCGACCCAGGATGGACTTAGGCTAGAATCTTCCCGGTAAGACCGGTGCTCACAGATTATTAGAGATGGGTTGATCGGGATGTGAGAATTAGCCTAGAAGAGGCTAGATAGGAATGGGCCAAAGCAGTGTTTAAAAGAATACAGTGTCCGTGTAATTATTTCGGGGCATAAAGCTAGCCGGGCAGGCGGCTGGGGTGTTGGGGATGCAGCCCCGCCGCCCTTATTACTACAGATATAAAGTATCCATGACCTGAAACAAACATGTAATTAGAAACCACCAGTACAAGTTTTCAAAATCTATGTAAAAGAAAGTGCATTACTTTTTATCTAAATAAAATATCATTAAATCCTACTTTCACTATACAGGAAAACTTTTATTCTAAATAGGAGCTTTACTCTGAGCTCACTGCAAAACTATCTATTTCAGTCATATTCCAGATTTAGAAGGACAAAGGGCAACATCAGGAAATGAAGCATCACAAAGGTTCAAAACAAAGTTGGTTTAGAGCTAGAGAAATAAAAAGTCATACTATTATTCAAAATAAGTAAGCACTATGCTTAATTAAAAGGCAATCTGAAAATTAAGATTAAAACTTAAGATATTTTATTAGCTCAGCTTCATTACCACCAAAGAGAGAAAAACTACCCTTGACTGTAAATATAAAGACCAACAGAAATTATGATACAAAATACTAATAAAATTTTCTTACTTTTAATGTAAATGTCAATAAAACAAATTTATTTTTCCTCAACAACTTTGAGAGATAAATAAAAGTTACTTTATTTTTCCAATTTGACAGATGAGAAAATAGAAATATAAAGAAACTAGATGAGCAAATTTGAGGTCCTTAAGATCAAAAGCAAAATCAGAACTAAATTTTGGATCCATTTCTACGAGCTCCACTTAATTTTTCAATGTAATCTGAATATCAACAGTATCAGAAAAATGATCAAATATCCCTATAGCATCAGTACTAGAGAGAATAAGACAGGAATATCAAGAGCCCTGGCTGGGCTAGAGCACTTGTTGCTACAGTAGAGGATCATAGATCCATCCCCAGCACCTAAATGATGAGTCACAATCACAAACTTCAGTTCCAAGGAATCCAGTGCCTCTTCTGACCTTCACAGCACCAAGTACACAAGTGGTACGTATATATACAAGTAGCCAAAACATTCACACATAATAAATTTAATTAAAAAAAAGAGTTCTACACGAGCCTGGGATAAATGACACTGTCTAAAAAAACATAATAATTAATGAGTACTGATTTTCAACCTACTTTATGGCACATTTCAAAATGTTGCCCCTCTATCACTTGGTGATAATTTTTTCCAACTAGAATGAAAATGAGACAAACACACCTATCCTCCTGCAACCTCTATTGCACTCTGAAACACGGCTTGCTCCAATACTAAGGGGACTTAAGAGGTGAGTGAACAGCTACACGGTGGGACACCCCACTCTCTAGGGCCTCCACAGTAGGACAAAACCCTGGGGCTCCTTCCCCAAATCCCTCGGCTTTTCTAGCCAGCCAGCAGAATACTGTCCTGCAGGTAGGCTCCCCAAAACCAATTCCATCTACCAGACCCTCTAAGCTACTAGCCCCACCCTGCCTATGAGCTAAGAGCTTGCTACAATACTGAGGGGACCAAGTGAGAGGATCAAGAGAATGAACAAGGAAAGAAGACCAAGAAAATCAGCTTAGAGAGACCTCAGAAGCTTTCTGAGACAGACACTGACAGTAAAGAGCAAACCAAGAAAAACTTCCAAACACTCCAAAGATTGGACCAAGACACAAAGACACTGCAGGCCTCATTTGAAGGAAGAGATTGGTAGGCACCAATGCAAGAAGTCCTCCACCAACCTAAAAAACAACATGGTAACACCAGAACCAAGCAAAAACAAAACAGAAGGACTTGATCATCCTAACCCAGAAGAAGAAAATGCCTTTAAATATAACTTTATGAAAATGATGGATATCTTTAAAGAGGAAATGGAAAACTCCCTTAAAGAAACAGAGGAAAAGACAAACAAAAAATTGGAAGAAATTAATAAATCATTCAAAGAAACCTAAGAAAACCAAGAAAAAAACAATCAAACAGGTGAAGTAAACAGTTCAAGACTTGAAAACTGAAATAGGGGTAATAAAGAAAACACAAACCAAGGAAATTCTGGATATGGAAAACTTGGGTAAATGAACAGGAACTACAGAGACAAGTATAACCAACAGAATACAAGAGATAAAAGAAAGACTCTCAGGTGTTGAAAATACTATAGAAAAAAATAGATTCAATGGCCAAAGAAAACATTAAATCCAACAAATTCTTAACACAAAGCATCCATGAAATATGGGACACTATGAAAAGAACAAACCTAAGAATAATAGGGATAGAAGGAGAATAAATACAGCTCAAAGGCACAGAAAATATATTCAATGAAATCATAGAAGAAAACTTTCCCAACCTAAAGAACCTATGAAGATACAAGAAGCTTACAGACCACCAAATAGACTGGATCAAAAAAACAAAATAAAACAAAACAAAAAGTCACCCTGACATATAATCAAAACACAAAACATACAGACTAAAGAAAAAATATTAAGAGCTGCAAAGGAAAAAGGTCAAGTAACATTTAAAGGTAGACCTAGCAGAATTACAGCCAATTTCTCAATGGAAACTTTGAAAGTCAGAAGGTCCTGGACAGATGTGCTGCAGATACTAAGAGACCCCGGGATGCAAGCCCAGACTACTATACCCAACAAAGCTTTCAATCACCATCAATGGAGAAAACAAGATACTCCATGACAAAAACGGAATTAAACAATACATACCCACAAACCCAGTCCCACAGAAAGTACTAGAAGGAAAACCCCAACTCAAGAAAGTTAGTTGTACCCACAAAAACACTGGCAACAAATAACCTCCCAGCAGTGTAACCAAAGAAGAGAAACACACAAGCACTACTATCAAAAAATAAACCGGAATAACTACCACTGATTATTAATATCACTTAATATCAATGGACTCAATTCACCTATAAAAAGACACTGGTTAAGAAAATGGATACAAAAACAGGATCCAACCTTCTGCTGTATACAAGAAACACACCTCAACCTCAAAGATAGACACAAGCTCAGAGTAAATGGTTGGGAAAAGGTTTTCCAATCAAAGGACCTAAGAAACAAGCAGGTGTGGCTATACTAAATCTAACAAAACTGATTTCAAACTAAAATCAATCGGATGATATGGAGAAGGACACTTTATACTCATAACAAGAACAATTCATCAAGATGCAGTCTCAATCCTGAACATCTATGGCCTAATACAAGAGCACCCACATATGTAAAAGAAACAATACTAAAGCTTAAATCGCACATCAAATCCCGCACACCAATAGTAGCAAGGAGACTTCAACACACTCCACTCTCCCCAATGGACAGGTCAACAAGACAGAAACTTAACAGAGCAATAAGAGAATTAATAGATGTAATGAATCAAATGGACTTAACAGACATCTATAGAACATTCCACCCAAACAAAAAAGAATATACCTTCTTTCAGCACCTCATGGAACATTCTCTAAAATTGATCATATGCTCAGTAACAAAGCAAACATCCACAGATACAAAAAAAAGTGGAGTAACCCCCTTTTTATCGGATAAAAGTTATAATTTAATAAAAATACTACTCTCAGAAAGCCTACAAACTCATGGAAATTGAATAGTGAACTACTGAATCACCCCTGGGTCAATGAATAAATGAATAAAGAAATTAAAAACTTCCTAGAATTCAACGAAAATGGAGGCACAACGAATCCAAGCCTATGGGACACTATGAAAGCAGTGCTACGAGGAAAGTTCATAGCACCGGTTCTTTAGACTGACAAACCCTTATCCAAACTAATCAAAAGGCAAAGAGAGAACATCCAAATTAACTGTCTACTCTATAATTATATCCAGAGAAGTATAAAAATCAGATACTAACTAGATTAGAGCTGTTCAAATTTAATGTTTAACTTTTAAGAGCTATATGTAATGCACTGTCAAGCAAATCCTTGACCTTAGGCAGAGATGGTTTTGAAAGCAAGAATGTTCAGACTACATGTAAGTTGAATAAGTGGTCACATGCACTAATGTAGCAATGTTCAGAGAATAGGAATACTGTATCTTCTTATGTAAGAAATACATAAGTCAACAAATCTATTATAAATAGCCATATTTCAAACAATGCAATTAAACCCTACTGTTGGAAGTACAATGTAAGAAAAATTATATCTGAAACATTTGGTAACAAAACAAACTGCACATCACAAAGTAATTATGTGAGGGAATATATATGTTAATTAGCCTGGCTTATCTCATGTGTACATGTATTAAAAAAGAGCACACTCCATAAATACTGGCTAATTTAAGAAAAACCTAGAGCCGGGCGGTGGTGGTGCACGCCTTTAATCCTAGCACTTGGGAGGCAGAGGCAGGTGGATCTCTGTGAGTTCGAGACCAGCCTGGTCTACAAGAGCTAGTTCCAGGACAGGCTCCAAAACCACAGAGAAACCCTGTCTCGAAAAACCAAAAAAAAAAAAAAAAAAAAAAAGTCATTAAGAAAAACCTATTAAAAATAAAAAAAATACCAAGTGTTTTACCAAATGTTCAACAAATATGAGAAGATCTACCTGCTAAAATAGAAGCTTCTACTCAGATTTTAATTCCTAACATTTAGTTTTGAACTCAGATGAGTAAGTAGACACAGTCCATAGCATTCCTTCTACAAAGCAGTATAAGCCAAGGGTGCTTCTACTATTCTTTCAAACTAATCAGTGGCAACATCCAAAACATTACAAGAGTGACTTACTACTGATGTAATGGAGTACATGTACCGAAGTCAGTTTAGCACTGTGGCAATTATGAAAGATGTCATAAATTCACTGCATGATCTTCAAAGATTTCTTCTTTAACTGGGTATGGATACAATGTTTCATATACTCAAAAAATCAAGTGGAGTAGCAAAATGGTAAACACTGTTTAAATTTTAATCATTAAAAACAAATGGGGGGGCTGCTGAAGAGATGATTCAGAGGTTAAGAGCACTGGCTGCTCTTCCAGAAGTCCTGAGTTCAATTCCCAGCAACCACATAGTGGCTCACAAGCATCTGGAATGAGATCGGGTGCCCTCTTCTGGCATGCAGACATACAGTCAGGCAGAACACTATATATAATAAATACTTTTACAAATTAATTAATTAATTAAAAATAAACTTCAGCATTCCAGAGAAACTGTTCATTTTGTTAATCAAATCACTGTTCTAGAAGTTGGCAAAGGGAATCAATCATTTACACAGCATGACTTTCTTTTAAGGAAACCATCAATAAATGATAAAAGGTTATTCTCTATATATCCTTACAAATAAAAAGTCCTTTAATATTAGTCATGAAAAAATCCTCATAAAATAGATAAAAATAATTGGTGAAGACTGCATTTATGAACTATTATAGCCTATCATACCCAAACTAGAACCTGAATCAAGGCTCTATACTTGCCAGTTTACAAGTACCCAAATCCAAAGATAAACAATTTTTAAAACCTCACGGAGATTCATTAACTCAAAAAGGGGAAAAAAAAATCTGAAGCTGAATAGATGGCTCAGAGGTTAAGCACACTGACTGTTCTTCCAGAGGACCTAGGTTCAGTCCCCAGGCCACAACTGTCCATATTTATAGTTCCAGAGGATCCCATGACCTCTCTAGACTCCATCGACACCAGGCAGAAATGTGGTGCAAAGACATACACACAGGCAAAACATCCATACAACATGTAAGTCTACAAATAAAAAACCTTGATGAGTTGGACAAGCATCCTCCCTAAGCATACAATATTACTTAGCAAATGACAAAACAAGCACAAAAAGTCTTACTCATGGTCACAAACAAAATATCAGAACCAAAACTGGACCTCACAATTAGAAGTCACAAAGGCTAAGAAGATCTCAGAACTAAGCTGATATAACGTTTTTAGAAGATCTGGAAAGTCTTTAAATTGCATGAAAACTCATCAAAAGAATAAAACGCAATTGGGTGGCACTGCTATATACTTTTAATCCCCTCATTTGGGAGGTAGAGGCAAGGGGATCTCTGTGTTTGAAGTCAGCCTGGTCTAATAGAACTTGATTCCAGGACAACCAGGTCAACACAGAGAAACCTGGCCTTGAAAATCCCAAATAAATATATAAATGAGTAAATAAATAAAATGCAAAGCAAAAAGACCTTAAAATGTGTCCGATGTTGGTGGGAAATCATGTTTTGAGGGACTAACTGCTAGACTGCTAGAGTGGGAACAACAGGATAGGGCCAAAGATCAGTCGTGCACTAGTTAGCAACCTCAGTGGGGAGATGAGTTAAGTCATTATCTAACAAGTTCATCATCTACCCATGAACTGATAATATATACAAAAAAATCAAAATTTTTAAACAGCCATTCTTTGAAACAATAAAAATAAATTCTATTAAAACCAAACATGATTTAAATTTAATGGTAAAAATCAAATTTATCTTTCTGTCAAGAAGAAAGGCTTCAAAATTTAACAGTCGGGTTAAATCAAGCTCAGGGACACAACCAGAGATCATGACAAAAGGATTCATGTATATAACAAAACAAAACAAACAAACAAACAAAACACAGGGAATGTCAATAACATAAAATCTTTTCAATACTCACTGACACTTAATCTACCTATAAAAAAACATAATTAGTAAAACAATGTAATCTAATTTACCTTTTCTTATTCTGAAAATGGTGAAAATTAGAAAGTGTGATATATTTTTAAACAAGTCATTTTAAAATTATTAGACAATCATATTTAAATTTCATTTTAACTTTTGGCTGAAGTATTAAATAGTGACTATGTTCAAAAGTGTCTGGATGCAATAGATTCCCTTTATATTGGAAGGGTTGTCTATTTTTTAAAGATGTTTCTGTCAATTACATAAGCCTGGAAGCTATTTTAAAATTTCATAGTAATATTTCAAAATATGTATGTGTGCATGTCTGTGCACATATGTATGTACAGAGATATACTTTAATAATGTAGCAGTGGCTGACGTGCAACTCTCTATGTGGATCAGGCTGGCCTTCAACTTGGAGATCTAACCAGGAAGTTAAGGAAAACTCCAGTGAAAAGTAGATGGCTTTTAAGGAATAATTTGATTTTTAAATAGCCGAAATTGGGGCTGGAGAGGTGGCTCAGTGGCACTAACTTCTCCTCCAGAGGACCTGGGTTCAATTCCCAGGACCCATATGGCAACTAACAACTATCTGTAACTCCAAGATCTGATGCCCTCACAAAGACAAACATGCAGGCAAAATGTCAAAACACATAAAATAAAAATAAATAAAATACCTGAAATTATATTAAAAGAAAAAAGCCCCCCCCCCAAAATAATGTAAAACTGCAGGCTGTGACCTGAGAGCATAATCATAAATACCTAAGTTAACTTAAATATACTAAGGATGCTTCTCTGGCCATTGCCAGTATCTTCAAAGTAGTAGTATGGATCCTTACTTGAGAAGCACCCTCAATTAGTATCAATGACCTAAAATCTAACTTTCCATGCAAAACCCACATGAAGTAAGTCCAAGAAAATTATTTCTGAATGGCAAAACCTTACAGAGTTAAAATGATTTTTTAAAGCATGGGGACCTGCATCACATGCTTTTGGATTTCAAATTCACTCCTACACCAGTTCTCTCATCAGTGAAAAGGAATAATTACAATACCCACCTTTCCAGACTCTAGTTAGTATCAAATGAGATAGTGCCAGTATGTGCTAACACAATGGTAATCACATAACCACCTCAAATCAATAAAAATAAAATCATAAAAGGCTGCTGAAAAAGGTTTAATATCCTCACAAAAGAGTCCTTAAGCCAAAAACAGCATTAAAGGTCATCTGTTTCCAAGTAAAATGGCTCCATGGTTAAAGCATAGGCCACATGATCCGGCAGACCTAAATACAACCCTAGGTAGCTATGGAAAGGTGGAGAGAGAAACCCAAATCCACAAAGCTGTCCCCAGACCTCTATAAAAGTACCATGGCACCCGTGTGTCCCACACATCCTACACACACAAAAAAAGTTTTATTTTCCTTTTATAGGCACAATTTTACCTATATAATTTTGAGATCATTGAAGATAATATCAAAAAACACATTGTTAAGTTTTTAATAATAGGCCAGTGGTCAGTGTACTCAAATCTGAAAAACTATGGAAAATACAAAATCTCTTAAATGTTTTTAAAATTCAGGATTGGGAGGCTGCTGTTAGGGTGTTTTGTTTTGTTTTGAGACAGGAGCTCTCTATGCAGCCCTGGCTTTCCTAGAACTCTCTTAGAATGGACTTGAACTCACAGAACTCTCTCTCCATCTGCCTCTGCTCTCAAGTGCTGGCATTAAAGGCATGTTCCACCACACCTGCCAATTCAGGATTATTAATATGAACACACTAGCCATCTGAGATCATAATGCTGGATACAAAATTTTATAATCACGTATTTTTAAGTACAGAAATAAAAGCAATTACCTTTGTACAATAAAGCATCCAAAGTTCAAAGAGCCTCTCTCTGGCTGCCATTCTGGCTTTCCACTTTGGCACTTCAGTATTTCCTCAGAAAGAAGGTTCAAGACCACAGCATGTTATTTTAATTTTCAAGTTTCTCAGCCGTTGCAGTAAAACTCAAAGCAGGGGGGTAAACAAGTAAAACAAATAAAACTGTCTCGGGTCAGTAAAGGTCAATTTCAGCAGCCACTCTCCCAACACATCTTCATCAGTAGTAGCTGGGCTTGTAAATAAGTCTGTGAAATACAAAAATACCCAACGTTTTTCTACATCCATTTTTTATCCAAATATTTGTCTGCCTTGCTCACCCAATAAAAGGAATAATTTTCTAATCTGATTGGATCTCAGAGAAGCTGTTTTGTACACCGCGACTAACATCAACATAAAGTACTAAAATCTTCCAGGCATGTTCACCACCAAAACTACAATAGATGGGAAGAGAAAACTACTCTCTAATAACGTGTTTGCCTTTACTTAAAAGACCAGGAACACGGATCAAACATCAAATCTCTGCGATCTCTAGCCTGCTACTTAAAAGTTGCTGGGAATGTTTGCAGCGTAGCAGGGCAGGGCGTGGGGGAGGGCCGGAGGAATTCCTGGTTTGTTTGTTTTAACCATCCACACCGTGAACGTTACCCCCGTCTACCTGGCCTCTACCTCTCCACGCAAGAGGAAAGGAGCTAGCACCCCGAGGCAGGGACCACCTCCGGGGGAGCTCCCCGCGTCCCCGCTAAAAGCAAGTACGACAAACGTCAGGCACGCCAATCAACTCCAACCGGCCCCAGCCGGACCCGCCCGGCCGGCCGCGCCCCTCAGGCTGCAGCCCCGCGCCCCACGCGCCCCGGCCCTCCCGCTACCCCGCTCGGCGCCCGGCAGCCGCCTCCGCCCGACCTCCGCGCCCCCTCACCGCGCTCAGGCCTGCCGCCGCCACCCAGCCAGGGCTAACTTGCTGCCCTCCGCGCTGCCGGGCTAAGCCCCGTGTCAACCCGAAGCCGAGCCGGCGGGAGGCGGGGGCGGGAGGAGCCGGGGGCGGAGCAGCCCCTCGGCTAACCATTCCGGCGTCTCGGGATTTACCAGGCCCTCCGGCCGCCGCTCCTCAGGGGCCGCTCGGTACGGAAGCCCCACCCCCGGCATGCTCGCGCAGCCGCAGTGCTCTGGGCTCTGCGGGCGGCCGACGCCAGCCTGGGTTCTCAGGTCAGTATTTTCCCAGCTGGACGTGAGGACCGACGTGCTGACGTCGCGCCCCGCCCCTGCTAGGTGGGGCGGACGGAACGTCCCTCGCCTGGCGCCTGCTTTGCCTCTGCAGGTCAGCTGAGGGCCAGGGACTCTATGGTGACATCTAGAGAGGATTTCGATTTGATTTCTTTGTAGCCACGCGATTGGTCCTGGGACACACCTCCAAGACAAAAATCCTTTCCTTTACTTGTGTTGGTGCCTTTGTACTATGTCTGTGACTATTCCAAGGATATTGCTCCACCAAGAACTTAGAATTACTTCTGTCTTTCAAAAAAGAAGCAAAGGGCAAGAGTCTGTTATTAGCCCCACACAACATTCATAAGGATTTTGTTGTTGTTGTTGTTGTTGTTTGAAAGGAGGAGAAAAGCGTAAGATTAACCATCTTTTAAATCTAAAAATTTTAAAACACTATTGTGAAAACGTTACTCAATGTTATAGCTCAGCTTAGTATCTGAGATACTCTGTGTTTGATTCCCATCAAGCACAATGAAGTAAACTTAGCAAAGTGAACTTCCATAAGGAATGACTCAGCTTCAGAAATGATCAAAGACAGCCATAAAGGCATAGGTCTGAGATCCCAGCACTTTGGCTACATAGCAGCTCTGGGGACAACCTATGACACATGAAAAGAAAAGATGAGAGGAGAGAAAGGGAGTGAGATGGGTTGTTGGGCAAGCCTGACCTCCTGAGATGAAAGATGAAGACAGGAGGGCCAGCTAGATTGTAATAACTTGAAGAGAGCCTGCCTCAACAAAATGGAAGGTGAGGACCTGCTCACAAAAATTAACCTCTGGCAAACACACACACACACACACACACACACACACACACACAGTAAATAAATAAATATAAAGCTACGAATGCCATCATGGGAGTTTCACCCTCGTGACCTTTATTTTAAAAATCAACTAATGCCCCATTTCGCTGTGTGTGGTGTGTCCTTGTGCCACGTGTGTTTGTGCATCCGCAGAGGCCCAAAGTCTGATCCCTCCGGAGCTAGGTAGTGGGGGCTGAGAGCCTTCTGACATGGGAATCAGGGACATTTTCTGGATGAGCAGCATGTGTTCGTAACCACTGAGCCACCTTCCACCCTCTATTTTCATCTATTACAAATCTACAAACTTTTCTTGTCAAGAACCACAGAATAAATGTTTAAGCTTTGCAGACTATACGACAGTTTAGCTATCAAAAGGTGAAAGTAGACTGTGTGATACTGTCATCAAAATGCAGAGTTCCTTTTACCTGTCACAACAAACACCAATGAGTAGAAAACAGGAATTGAGTCATTAAGCCACTTTATTTAGAAACCTTGTGATCTGAGGAGACAACAGATTAGCATCCTCTATTTGCTTCCTGATTTCCAGCCAGTTGTCTTTAGTGAAATGAAAACAGAAGCAGACAACCATTTCAAAGCTTAGTCTTCCTGCTCTGATGAGGTGGTCAGCCTTGTCTCTGAGAGTCACAGTGCTGCAGCTTCCCTCTTGTTTCTCTTCTACTTGCTGTGCAGCTGTGCAGAGTATTCCCAAGGCCACCTGGGCTCAGGGTTAACACCAAACAAACTTTTAGCAGTGCCGAGTCAGCTATTACAATGTGTACTTGCAGACTCTTTTCTATGACATGAAGTACAAATGTGACTTAATAAGACGGGAACCCTCCTCTCCCTTGTCAATATGCAAGTGTTCAATAAAACTCAGTTTGACTTGTTTGAGAGTTTTGCTAATACTGCCATATCTGTTTATTCACTATTGCCCTGAGCTACTTACATTCAATCATGACAGAGTTAAGGGTGGGGTGTGGGTATTAAAGGCGTGAACCACCAACACCTGCTAAATCCAGATTCTTTTAATAATACAGAATGAGATGACTTTGTTACTGATGCTATCTTCCTAAGTGACAAAGTCATACTGTCTTTACAATAAAAGATTTTTATTTTTAATTAAAAATTTCCACCTCCTCCCCTCCTCCCATTTCCCTCCCCTTCCCCCTCCCTCTACAGTCCAAAGAGCAGTCAGGGTTCCCTGCCCTGTGGGAAGTCCAAGGTCCCCCCCCCCTCCATCCAGGTCTAGGAAGGTGAGCATCCAAACAGACTAGGCTCCCACAAAGCCAGTGCGTGCAGTAGGATCAAAACCCAGTGCCATCGTCCTTGGCTTCTCATCAGCCCTCATTGTCCTCCATGTTCAGAGAATCGGTTTTGATCACATGCTCAAGTCCCAGTCCAGCTGGCCTTGGTGAGCTCCCATTAGATCAGTCCCACCGTCTCAGTGGGTGGGCACTCCCCTCAGGTCCTGACTTCCTTGCTCGTGTTCTCTCTCCTTCTGCTCCTCATTTGAACCTTGGGAGATGAGTACAGTGCTCCAATGTGGGTCTCTGTCTATAGCTTCATCCATCACCAGATGAAGGGTCTCTGGTGATGTGCAAAATATTCATCAGTAATGAAAGTGTTTTATAAATATTTCTGTTGTGCATTTTCATCTCTCTATGATATTTTTCACAAAAATAATATTTAAAAGACATGAGGTTTAAAAAAAAGACAGGGGGTAAGACATGCTGACTAACCAGAATTCAGAAGTTTTTGACAACTTCTAAAATCTTTATTGTTACAGACTACATCATTATATTAAATGCATTTTCTGCTCTATTTAACTATATTATTATTATAAAGTAAGAAATGAAGTAATATTAAAAAATTTCAAAGATATACCATTTTACAGTGAGAAAGACAAAAATCCTTACTGAGGAATAATATTAGAATCAACCAAGTGTTTTCAACTAGGAAGTATAAGAATTAATAGAAAGATATGAGATCTATGGAGCAGTTTCATTTCTAACCTTTCTAAAAACTTTTGATAAAATCTTGAATCCATGGGCATACAATATGAAGGGCAAAAACTTTAACTGTTGTGCCCTCACTCTCTCAAACTGCTGTTACAAGTATGAACTGGTAAATAGTAACAACAGTGAAAACCAAACTAGCAACATGTACCATGAGTCTTAACAGTGTTCCTATTATTTTTAGCTCTCTATATTTTCTATTTAGTTGCAACTTTTTAATACAAATTTTCCTACTTTTAAAAACATTTGGGTCTACTCTATGCCCTATGACTAGGAATTCTACAAAAAATAGATTTCCATTTATAAAACTTCAAAGTGTTAACTGAAGCTGGGCAGTGATGGTCCCTGTCTCTAATCCCAGCTCTAGGGAGGCAGAGGGAGGTGGATGCCTGTATATGAGGCCAGTCTAAATTAAAAGAGTTTCTGATTTAAAAAAGAGGCTGGAAGATGACTCAGTGAATACAAGGGCCACACAGCACGAGGACCATGACTGTATCTGTATGTTCTAGAGAAATAGTGAATCAAGAAATCAGTAGTCCATGACTTTAAATGGTCCTAAATATAAATATATGTATCAATGTCTGTTGGAAAATAAAATATTTCCTAAACTAAAATACCATACACAAATATCACATGAGCTTTACTATCTTCAGACAATTATAAATAATGTAATTCTAGCTTCATTAAGATAAAGCCTGACCACATGTAGACAGTGAGTAGATTGCTTTAACAGATTTTTCTGAGCTTGGAGAATTTAAATATCAGCCTAGTTCCTAGACCAGAATGTATGAACTGAATGCTGCTGCCCTCTTCCTAGCCTAGGCTGAGTTAGTGAGAGCGTGAGAGGCAGAGTACCCAGTGATACTTACACACCATCAGAGAGGACAGCCTTGGCTGGAGTCCTACCTCTGTCTCTCACTGGGTCTGTGATCCTGGACAAGGTATAAATCTTTGTGCCTCACTTTTCTCACCTCTAAGATGGGGTGAGTATATATGTACATATGCTAATATAGTCAAGATAAAAGTTGACAATATAATGAAATGCAAACACAAATTGACAATAAAATTTTTTGCAATGGCATGCTCAAATCTGAATCAAAACAAACCTTTGTTATTGTTTTTGTTTGTTTTTTGATTTTTTTGAGACAGGGTCTTACTATGTAGCCCTGACTGTCCTAGAACTCACTACATAGACAAGTCTGGCCTCAAACTCCCAGAGATCCACCTGCCTCTGTCTCCTAAGCACTGAGATCAAAGGCATGCACTACTAAAACAATAACATTTTAAAAAGTCATAAACAATGCCAACAAGATGGCTCAGAAGGATAAGGCACTGCTGCCAAGCCTGAAAACCTGAGTTTAATCCCTAAGTCCTACATGCTAAAACAGAACCAACTCCCACAAGTCTGACCTCCACATTTATGCTGTGGCACACATCCCCGTACACAAATAAGTAAATAGGCAAACAAACAAATGTTCATAAATATAAAAAAGTTGATAATATAGTACCTTGCAGTTCTGTAGAAGTCGTATGAGATGTTCAAAGCAATTACTGTTAAGGAAAATGGCCTGAAGAACAGGCCTGTCTGCGCAGTCTAACATGGCTGTGATGGTATCTACAAATTAAAAACAAAAATGACTCATGTAAAAGTAAAACTTTGGGATAAAACATGTATCGTCATCTTTTAAAGTTAGGCTTTGCAGTTGGCAGAACAGATGCAAATTAACTGGGAAATAGTGTAGATAAGGAACAGAAAACAAAAGTTGTAAAGAAAAGTGAACATTTTCATACTTTATAGTTCAAGCTAGTTTAAACTGTACATATGACTGGCAAATATTTTTTAGCAAACTGCTTATTTGTTCTTTCATAAAACTCATCCTGTGTCTGATTCGCTATTAATAAGCAATATCTGGGGGCTGGAGAGATGGCTCGGAATTTAAGAGCACTGGCTGCTCTTCTAGACGTTCAATTCCCAGCAGCCACATGGTAGCTCACAACCATCTATAATGAGATTTGATGCCCTCTTCAGGCATGTATATGAACATAATAAATAAATAAATCTTTAAAAAATAAGCGATATTTGTTTATGTTATTTACTATATGGTCTATGAAAACATAATATTTATCTCTCAGTTCCTACTGTGGAGATAATCCATTTGAAAAATCAAAGGATATCTGGCATGGCAAATATCATAGTTTCTAATAAAAAAAGAATTCCATCCAACAGAGAATCAAACTAATTTTTAAATTTACAACTTATAATTACTATCAAAAAAATAGCTGGGTGGTGGTGGTGCTCACCTTTAATCCCAGCACTTGTGAGGCAGAGGCAAGTGGGTCTCTGAGCTGGTAGCTAGCCTGATCTACAGAGTGAGTTCCAAAACAGTTGAGACTACCCAGAGAAACCCTGTTTTGGAAAACAAACAAACAGAACTATAGAAAATGACATTATAGCATATGAACTAAAAACTCTACAAAACTATTCTTTTATATAAACAAATGAAATGATTCATTTCCAATGAGATTTTTATCTGCTATAGTTCTAAATTAATACATGTACATATAAATATATATGCCAAATCATTAACTGTTTTTTATATCTAGGTGGTGAGATATAAAAACTTTTTTTGATGTTGTTTTTCGATATAGGGTTTCTCTGTATAACTGCCGTGGCTGTCCTGGAACTCAGTTTGTAGATCAGTCTGGCCTCAAACACACAGAGATCTGCCCGCCTCTGCCTTTTGAGTGCAGGAATTAAAGGCTTGCACAACCACTGCACTACTGACACGTAAAAACTTTCATTTTCTTTTTTCTTACTAAGTTTCCTAGTTTAGTGGTAATGACAACATCTGCCTCTGAAATGAGTAGTTCTTTAACAATCTAACACAGGGAACACAACAAGAATCATATAAAGTGCCGATCACAATTTACAACATACTGAACTGTCATTATGGGCTCCAACAGTGAAACTTTAAAAGCCAGTATGCAAAATGACCATGAGACACTTGAGACATTGATGGGAAATGGCAGGCTGTGGGTCTACATCTTATCTGGTGCTCTATTTCACACCACAAAAATTACTAAGAAAAGGGTTCTGGAGAGATGGTTCAGCAGTTAAGAGCACTGTCTACTACTCTTCCAGAGGTCCTGAGTTCAATTCCCAGCAACACATAATCATCCATAGTGAGGTCTAGTGCCCTCTGCTGGCCCTCAGGGATACGTGCAGACAAAACAGTATAAACATAATAAATAAATCTTTAAAAAAATTACTAATATAAAAGGAAACATTTATTTTTGTATTAAGTTATATATATATATATATATATATATATATATATATATATATTACTTGTAGTTATTGGTGTTCCAAATATTTACATATATATATAAAACTATCAAAGGGAATTTAGACGAACAATGAAAAATAAGCAATGATCAACTGATATGTTTAATACCAGTTCTGGGGTCTGGAATGCGCTTGCAGCATCACTACTTTTTGGCATGCATTATTCTCTCTTCAGGATCACAAAGAGAATGGGCCTGTAGTATTCATGCCAGTTCTACTCAGTAGGAGCTGAGATACTTCAGGAAAATTACTGAGTATCTGACTCCATTAGAAAGGAATAATGAGTATGAGTCACCTATTGAATGAAACAATGGATACAGAGTATGTAATATACTGATACACTGTAACTAAAACAAAAAATCATCATCAAACTGATTAGGGAGTTTGCAAAGTACAGAGACCAGATATAGTTGCACAGAGACACAAAACAACCAACACAAAGAGAAGAAAAAGAGACAAAGACACAAGGGTTCTCTGGGACAACTAGATTTTCTGTCCTAAAGAATAGAAATGTTAGAGAGGCATTTATTTAGTTAATTTTTATCATAAGTAAAAGAATATAAATAATATCTTTAAAAAATTCTTCTTCTTGGCAATTTTAGTCATAACTTTCTTTTTAACAGACACACTTTATTGGATTATACTTCCAAAACAGAATAGACAAGTAAAAATGTAAAAATGATAAAGTAAAAATGTAAACAAATCAGTTCCATACTAATCATTTGGAAGTCAAAAATATAAATATACATTACTTGAACTAAACAGTCAATATTTTTAATACAGCAGACTGCATTTCAAAAGAAACTGAGAATAAAAAAGCAAAAATGAACTGAGGGAAGGAAATCTTTATTGAATACTTACTGAGCATCTTAATCTGCAGAACTATGAACTGGCTTTCCCACCGCATGGACTTCCTCTGTTTAGGTAAAGCTGAGTGATCTGAATTGAGCAATTTAAAATAGTTCTCCAGTACGGTACTGGTTTCCACCTGACGCTGGTCAGAACTGCTAGTAAGAAGGATATGTACCACTTGTGTCAGGCATTTCAGAGTTAGTTCTCTCTTCCTACCCACTTCCTCAGGATCTCCTTCCTCCCATGAATCACAATCAGACAAAACTCGCATGAGAACTTCCATGGTGGCTGGAGAAATTGCTTGCAAAGCATTCCTCTGAAACATTAAAAACAATAAAACATGAAATGAAATCTAAAGGTTTTACATATTTGCAATAGCAGAGAATTAGTAAGCCTATGGGTAACTTTTTCTTTTAAATAAATTAACAAAGTTATTAACAGATATATTTGATAAACACTGCAAATGTTACTTGTATTGGGGCCTTATTTTGTTCACTACTAATCTGAAGTTCAACTTCACCTTCTTTGCCGCTAAAAGACACCATGTAAGATGGTTTTGCTCAAAAAAACAGAGGACAAAGACTATAAAAGGGCTATTTCTTTACAAATGGAAAGGGGTTTCTTTCTTTCCTTTTCCATCTTGGAGAGCAGACACAATGCTTAGAACCACCTTACACTAAAGTAGATACAACACAAGCATTAAATTGTAGGCAGTGTACAGAAAGTAAAACAGGACACACAAAGGATCTTAGCCCATGAACATTTCTCAGGGTTTCTGTACCCACTGCTGGTGTGAAAAGACCTTCTGTATATGTGCTGCTTTTATTGGCTAATAAAGAAGCTGCTTTTGGCCAATGGCTTAACAGAGTAAAGTCTGAAAGAGATATATAGAGAGAGTAGGTGGAGTCAGAGAGCCATGGAGCTGCCAGAGAAGAAAGGTGCAAGCTGCCAGCCAGAACCTTAAAGGTATGCCAAAAGCCTCATGGTAAAATATAAAATAATAGAAATGGGTTAACCAAAGATATAAAACCTAGCTAGCAATATGCTTAAGTGATTGGACAAGCAGCGATTTAAATAAAATAGCTTCTGAGTGATTATTCCATGGTCCTGGCAGTCGGGAACAAACAAGTGGTCTCCACTAACAAATTGTGGCCAAAGTGGCCAACTAAATCTACTTAAAAAGTAAGAAAGTTTGGGAAGAAATTCTACGGAGCTCCTCTAAAATCAATATGGACAAAGCAATGGCCTTTAGCTGAGGAAAAGTTACAGGCTTTAGAACAGCTGGTGCAAGAGCAATTAGATGCTGGACATATAGAAGAATCTACCAGCCCTTGGAATTCTCCTGTATTTGTGGTTAAGAAAAAATCAGGTAAATGGAGAATGGTGACAGATCTCAGAGCAATCAAAAAGGTTATTCAACCTATGGGCCCTCTGCAATCTGGAATCCCTTTGCCCTCTTTATTACCAAAAGGATGGCCTCTCATAGTTATTGATTTAAAGGATTGTTTTTCACTATACCTTTACAAAAAGAAGATAGAGATAAATTTGCCTTCACAGTGCCCACTTATAACAATTCTCAACCTTCGAGGAGGTACTACTGGGCCGTCCTCCCCCAGGGTATGTTAAAAAGCCCCTCCCTGTGCCAATATTTTGTAAATCAACCATTGCAAAAGATCAGGAAGAAATTTCCCAAATCGATAATATATCATTACATGGATTACATTTTGTTATCCGATTCAAACTTGGATACCTTGAACAGATTGTTTGAAGAAATAAAGATACTTTTACCTAAATTGGGATTGCAAATTGCTCCTGAAAAGAGTCAGAGGGGAGATTCTGTTAATTATTTAGGTTATAAAATAGGTTTTCAAAAAATTAAGACAAAAGGCACAAATTAGGAGAGATCGCCTGCGGACTCTTAATGACTTTCAAAGACTGTTAGGAGACATTTCCAGTCTACGACCAGCTATTGGGATAACACTCTGTTGAAATGGGAGCGGCGGGGCTGCGTCCCCGGCACCTGGCCACCCACATGGCTTAGAGCGGTGGGTCAGTCTGCGTCCCACCACCCGGGTAGCTTTACCCGAAATAATTACACGGAAACTGTATTCTTTTAAACACTGCTTGACCCATTCCTATCTAGCCTCTTCTAGGCTAACTCTCACACCTAGACTAGCCCATTTCTTATAATCTGTATAGCCCACGAGCTAGCTTACCAGAAATGATCTTAACCTGCGTCTGTCTGGAGTGGGAGAATCATGGCGACTCCTTATCTCAGCTTCTTTCTCCCAGCATTATGTTCTGTTTACTCCAGCCACCTATGTTTCAACCTATGAGGGCCAAGCAGTTTCTTTATTGCTTAACCAATGAAATCAACAGATTGATATATGACACTCCCACATCAACACCTGATCTAATAATTCATTTGAACAAAACCTTGGATGGTGATAAAGATTTAAACAGTCCCAGAGAATTAACAGCTGAAGCAGAAAAGGAACTGACAATGATTGAGGAAAAATTACAACAGGCACATGTGGACAGGATGGATGCAGAGCTCGATTGTATTCTCGTCATACTACCATCAAAAATTTCTCCTACAGGAATTTTAATGCAGAGAAATGATATTATCTTGGAATGGATCTTTTTACCACTTAAACCAAGTAAGAAACTGAAAACTTATGTGGAAAAAGTCTCTGAGTTAATTATAAAAGGCAAGCTGTGACTTGTCAACTAGCAGGCATAGACCCAGCAGAAATTATAGTGCCTTTCAGTACTGATGAACTAAAGAAATTATGGGAAGATAATGAACCATGGCAAAGAGCTTGTGCTAATTTTTTTGGGAGACATTAATAACAACTATCCAAAAGGCAAGAGGCTTCACTTCATAAAGAGAACTTCTTGGATTCTTCCTCGAATCGTCCATGATGCTCCAATAACTGGAGCCCATACATTCTATACTGATGCCAATAAATCAGGGAAGGCAGGTTACAAATCAGAAGACTTGGGTAAGGTGGAACAAAGTCCTTATAATTCTGTCCAGAAGGCGGAATTATATGCCATTCTTATGGTGCTAAGAGATTTTAAAGAACCTATTAATATAGTCAATGATTCACAATATGCAGAAAGAGTTATTTTACATATTGAAACTGCTGAATTTATACCTGATAATACAGAACTAACCTCATTGTTTCTCCAGGTTGAAGATTTGATCAGGAACAGGCTTTGCCCTATGTACATAACACACATCTGATCCCATATGGGTCTGCCAGGTCCTCTAGCACAAGGTAATGCAGAAATTGATCAATTATTGATTAGTAGTGTGCTACAAGCCTCTGAATTTCATAAAAAACATCATGTTAATAGCAAAGGTTTGAAGAAAGAGTTTTCAATTACATGGCAACAAGCTAAGGAGATTGTAAAGAAATGTCCTACTTGCTCTTTCTATAACCAAATGCCACTGCCTGCAGGGGCTAATCCGAAGGGTACCCAAAGGAATGAAATCTGGCAGATGGATGTGTTCCACTTTACAGAATTTGGCAAATTAAAATATTTTCATCACACCATTGACACTTATTCAGGCTTTCAGTGGGCAACTGCTTTAAGTTCAGAAAAAGCTGATTCAGTAAACACTCATTTATTAGAAGTCATGGCTATCATGGGTATACCTACACAAATAAAGACAGATAATGGTCCTGCTTATGTCTCTAAGAAAGTGAAATGGTTTTTTGATTATTACAATATCAAGCATGTTACAGGTATACCATACAATCCTATAGGTCAAGCAGTCATAGAAAGATCAAATCGAGCTATAAAGGATATGTTGAACAAACAGAAAGGGGTGGAAAACACCCCCAGAAATAGGTTACATAATGCTTTGTTAACCTTGAATTTTCTCAACACTAATGAGACGGGAACAACGGCTGCAGAAAGACATTGGATAATGGAAAAGTCTACTGAACTAAATCAACCAGTTTATTTCAAGGATGTGCTGACCTCACAATGGAAGCCAGGAGATGTGCTACGTTGGGGAAGGGGTTTTGCTCTTATCTCCACAGGTGAGAAAAAATTGTGGATACCGTCAAAATTAAGAAAGGTTCAGTTTGAAGAAGAGAAGCCACTTGGAAAAGAGAAATAACAATTCTTTCATAAGGATGGCGAGCATACTGATGGTAAGAAATACAGATAGGTTGGAGGCAGGGTTCTTTTCTTATCTCCACAGGAAAATACTTATCTTCAAAGAAATTAAGGGACCCTGAATATTTAATTACTGATGGATGGACACATTTTGTAAGTATTAATTTATATATATATATATGTCTTATTAAACATTTCTTTATAAATATGTAGAGCTGGTTTTGAAGTTGGACTCTGGCTCAGTCCCTCTCCAATTCCAAGCCTGTTAGTAAGAGAAAAACCCAGAGTTTCTGGACTTTCTGTCTCATGTCAAGAGCCATGATATGGGACAGAAAGAAATATGAGTTTAGAAAACATCTTTGCTTTTCTTCATATCTATCATTTTCATTGAATATATCTATCATGCCTTTCATTGAATATATATATGTATGTCTATATATGTCTATATGATTAATGTTTAAGTTTTTCACAATGAACAATGAGTTTTTCCTGAAGTGACATTTGAAGTTTCCAGGAAGAAGATGGGGCCCCACAACAACAACTCTACCTGGTTGATATGACGTCATGATACTGATAGCGCTACTACAAGACCTGTTTTGGGTACCAGCTGTACAAGACGATCCCAACTTTGTTAGCTGAAATGGTGCACATCTTGTACAACATTCTGGCCAGAGCTCCACAAAATACTCAGAGACTATTTGCAATTTTAAAAGACATTGATCTTGAAATTTAACTATCATTTTACTTTCACAGAATCCCCCAGAAAGAACGTCGCCCCCATGAGGGCTGGAAGTAATTCTAGAGGACAATGTCTTCTCTCCCAGTAAAGTTTGCCCCTGGGTTTAGGGACATCATTTAGGGCTTGGGAGGTTGGAGGAGGAATTTTATAAGCTCAGGGATCATTTTGAAAAAAAAGGGAATGATGGGATAATAGATTTATAATTGTGAGTTGCTGCTTTTAGACAAATATATTGGTATCGATTCTTGTATATTGATACAAAGTTAAATTATATTGTCTATTGTATGCATGCATGTTTCTGTGTTAAAAACATTTCTTATGTAGTGACATATATTGTGTTGATATATATAGTATATATTTACCATATTGCAGTGTATATTTCTACCTCTGATTAAGATACTTATATAATGTTTGTGTATTGATATATATTTACCATATTGCAATGTATATTTGTACAGTGTTTATATTTGGAGGTCATTATCCTCATTTGTTACACAGTTGTTTATTGTCTTAGTCTTTAAGTTAGATAGATATTGAGAATTATATAGATAAATAGTCATCTAAGTTTGTCATTTATAAATAGACTAATCAGATTCTCTAGATATATAGAGATTATACTTAGTATAGATAGATAATCTTCAACCTCTTCAAAGAGCTATAGAAAATGGCCTTTAATCTAACTCAGAGTTTCGTGATAGTGAGACACAATTGCTCCTGGCAACACCTCTCTATTCCCGAGAGAATGTTGAACACCAAAGACACTCCACCTGGAGCCTTTCTATTTGGCAGAACTGGCCCTTGGGCAAAGAAATGCCCATACCTCAACCACTGACAGAGATACAGAGCATGCATCAATGGATAAAACAGGACTGTCATATTCTGCCAAGACAGGGTAAGATAGTTTTGAAAAGTTCCTTGCCTTTAATAATGGTATGTCAGTTATGTCTGAAGAAGAATCAATGGAGCCACAGACCCCATCTACACCAATTGGATAAAATGGACCCCCTGAAACACAGACTCTAACTATTCTGATTGGAGGAAGAGATGTGTAGACAACAGGGTAAGAATACACTCAACAACATAAAGAGTAAGACATACCATCGGACATTAGTAGTGGTTCTACAACAACAAGGCCTGAACATCCCAATGCAGATGAAGCAGAAGAAAATAACCTTAAAAATAACTTTATGAAGATGATTGAGGTCTTTAAAGAGAAAATAAAAATTAAAGAAATGGAAGAAAAGACAAACAAAAAATTGGAAGATATCAACAAATTCCTTAAAGAAAACCAAGAAAAAGCAGTCAAACAAGTAAAAGAAATAGTTCCTGACTTGAAAACTGAAATAGAGTCAACAAAAAATAAACACAAACCTAAGGAAATATGAAAATAGAAAACTTGAGTAAATGATCAGAAACTACAAATGTAAGCATAAACAACAGAATACAAGAGATAAAAGAGAATCTTAGGCCTTGAAGACATGATAGAGGAAATAGATTCATCTGTCAAAGAAAACTGCTAAATCCAACAAATTCTTAAGACAAAATATCCAGGAAATATGGGACACCATAAGAAGACCAAACTTAAAAATAATAGGAATTGAAGAAAATTCAGCTCAAAGGCACAGAAAATATATTCAACAAAGTCATAGGAGAAAGCTTTCCTAACCTAAAAAAAGGTTATACCTATGAAAATGCAAGAAGCTTAAAGAACATCAAATAGACTGAACTAAAAAAGAAAGTCCACTCACCTCATAATCAAAACACTAAAAATACAGAATAAAGAAAGAATATTAAGAGCTACAAAGAAAAAAAAAGCCAAGTAACATATAAAGGCAGACCTATCAGAATTACAGCCAACTGTTCAAGAAACAATAGAACTCAGAAGGTCATGCTA
The DNA here is from genome assembly GCF_037038515.1 of Microtus pennsylvanicus. Lineage (NCBI taxonomy): Eukaryota > Metazoa > Chordata > Mammalia > Rodentia > Cricetidae > Microtus > Microtus pennsylvanicus. Next base: position 937,322 of record NC_134595.1, on the reverse strand, counting down.
AGAGACCATGGATGCCATACAGACTACTATACCCAGCAAAGCTTTCATTCAACATAGATGGAAAAGACAATATATTCCATGATGAGACCAGATTTAATCAATACCTATTCACAAATCCAGTCCTACAAAATGTACTTGAAGGAAATACAAGAAGGGATACAAAGAACATACCTAAACATAATAAAGGCAATATATAGAAAATCAACAGCCACCCTCAAACTAAATGACGAGAATCTCAAAGTGATCCCACTGAAATTAGGAACAAGAAAGGACTCTCTCCATATCTATTCAGATAGTACTTGGAGTTATAGCTTATAGCTAAAGTAGTAAAACAAAAATTGAAGATCAAGAGAATTCAAATTGGAAAAGAAAAGTCAAACTCACTATTTGCTGATGATATTATAGTATACATAAGTGACTCCAAAAATAACAACAGGGAACTTTCTAATGAAGGGAAATATCTTCAGTAATGTAGCAGGATACACAATTAATTAAAAAAAATCTGTAGCCCTCCTATATATAGATGACAAGTGGTCTGAGAGAGAAATTAGAGAAACATCGTCTTTTACAATAGCCACAAATGACAGAGTATCTTGTGGTAACTTTACCAAAACAAGTGAAAGACCTGTATGATAAGATCTTCATACCTGAAAAACATCACTCTACTTCCTATAGAAAAACAAAAACCCAAGATAGACAAAACAATGCAGTATAATAAAGTAACTTCTGGAGGCATCACCATCACTGACTCAAAGGCATGGAAAATATATTCAACAAAGTCATAGGAAAAACCTCAAACTAAATGACAAGAAACTCAAAGAAATCTTACTGAAATTAGGAACAAGAAAGAATTCTCCAATCTATTCAGTAGAATACTTGAAGTTACAGCTTATAGCTACAGCAATAAGACAAAAATTGAAGATCAAGGGAATTAAAATTGGAAAAGAAAAAGTCAAACTTTCATTGTTTGCTGATATATTATACATAAGTGACCCCGAAAATAACACCAGGAAACTCCTACAATTGATAAACACCTTAATCAGTAGCCGTCCTATATATGTAGATGATAACTGGTCTGAGAGAGAAATCAGAGAAACATCATCTTTTTAATAGCTACAAATGACATAAAGTATCTTGGGATAACTTTAAGAAAAGAAATGAAAGACCTGTATGACAAGAACTTTACATCTTTGAAGAAAGAAATTGAAGAATAGTAATAAAAGTGGCGGGGCTGCGTCCCCGGCACCTGGCCACCCTCATGGCTAGCTTATGCCCCGAAATAATTACACGGAAACTGTATTCTTTTAATCACTGCCTGGCCCATTAGTTCCAGCCTCTTATTGGCTAGCTCTTACATATTAATCTAACCCATTTCTAATAATCTGTGTAGCCCATGAGGTAGCTTACCAGGGAAGATCTTAACTTGTGTCTGTCTGGAGTGGAAGAATCATGGCGACTCATCTACTCAGCTTCTTTCTCCCAGCATTCTGTTCTGTTTACGCTGCCTATCTAAATTCTACCCTATCAGAGGCCAAGCAGTTTCTTTATTACTTAACCAATGAAACAACAGATAGAAAGATGACCCTTCTCCATTGAAGAAGATACCAGAAAATGGAAAATTCTCCCATGTTCTTGGATGGGTAAAATTAAATAGTAAAAATGCCAATATTACCAAAAGCAATCTACAGATTCAATGCAATACACATCAAAATCCCAGCATAATTCTACGCATACCTCAAAAACATTACTCTACTTCGTATAGAAAAACAAAAACCCAGGATAGCCAAAACAATCCAGTATAATAAAGTAACTTCTGGAGGCATCACTGACTTCAAACTTTAGTATAGAGCCACAGTAATGAAAACCACTTGGTATTAGCAGAAAAACAGACAGGAGAACCAATGGAATCGACTTGAAGGCCAAGATATCAATCTACACACCTATGATCATATGATTTTTGACCAAGGAGCTAAAATTATACAATGGAAAAAAGAAAGCATCTTCAACAAATGGTGCAGATATGACTGGATATTGACTTGTAGAATCCCCATGCACAAAAATCAAGTCAAAATGGATCAAAGACATCAACATAAAACCAACCACACTGAACCTCATAGAAGAGAAAGTGGGAAGTAACCTTGAACACATAGGCACAGGAAACCACTTCCTAAATATAACCCCAGAAGCACAGGCACTGAGAGAAACAATTAAGAAATGGGAACTCCTGAAACTGAAAAGCTTCTGTACAGCAAAAGACATGATCAATAAGACAAAACGGCAGCCTACAGAATGGGAAAAGATATTCACAAACCCCATTTCAGACAAAGGGCTGATCTCCAAAGTACACAAAGAACTCAAGAGACTAGATAGCAAAAGAAAAAAAAATCCAATTAAAAAATAGAGTACAGACCTAAACAGAGAACTCTCAACAGAGGAATCTCAAATGGCTGAAAGACATTTAAGGAAATATCAACATCCTTAGCCATCAGAGAAATGCAAATTAAAATAACTCTGAGATACCATCTTACACGTGTCAGAATGGCCAAGAACAAAACTACTGATGACAACTCATGCTGGAGAGATTGTGGAGTAAGAGGAACACTCCTCCATTGCTGCTAGGAGTGCAAACTGGTACAATCAGTTTGGAAACCAGTATGGCAATTTCTCAGAAAATTAGGAATCATTCTATCTCAAGACCCAGAAATACTAATCTTAGGCGTATACCCAAAAGATGCTCAATCATACCACAAGGACATTTGCTCAACCATGTTTATAGCAACATTATTTGTAATGTCCAGACCTGGAAACAGTCTCAGTGCTCCTCAACTGACAAATGGATAAGGATATATTTACACATAAGTTGTTTTAGACATAAAACAAAGAATAACCAGTCTACAATCCCCAACCTCAGAGAACCTAGACAACAAAGAAAACCCTAAGAGAGAAATACATGGATTTGACTGGGAAGGAGAAAAAGACAAGATCTCCTAAGTCAACTGGGAGCATGGGGGTCAGAGGGGGGGGAGCAAAAACGGAGAGAGGAGGAAAGGAAAGAGAGTAGGGAATATATATATATATATATATATATATGTACATATATATACATATATATATCCCAATTAAAAATAATAAAATATAAACAATATTTCAAAGCCAAGTGCCTATGAGCTTGAGATAGATAGTAAAGGATATATATCTAACTTCAAGGTTACCATTCAGGGAAAATAGCAGAATGATACAAAATAAAAGAGCTCATGTAAATAAATCTATTGGAATATGATCTTGCATATAGAGAGCTTAAAATGTACTATTAGTAAATTTTAACAACGTATTTACTAATAGTACATATATTAGAATATAATACATATATATATATTACATATATATATATATATATATATATATATATATATATATATATTTGTTTTTCAGTCAGTGTTACTTTTTGGTGAAGTTTAGGCAGTGCAGCCCTTCCAGAGAAGTATATTGAGGAGGAGAGCTGTGAAATTAAAAACTTGTCACAATTCTAGTTTATCCTCTGTGTTTCATGCTCTCTCCACTGAGGATCTGAGCTCTCAACTCCCTGATCTGCTTCCATGCTTCTCAGGCTTCATGGACTCATGCTGCTGGAACAGTGAGACCATAGAAACCCTTTATTCTGTAAGTTGTTTTCATCGTGCTATGTTGTCATGTCAAGAGATAGTAACTAACACCCTCTCCATCCCTCCTAACTTACAGTCAGGCCTTCTGCTTCTTGTACATGTAGATGGCAGAGGCACCAATTACCAGTAGCATTTTGGGTACAAGGAGCACAGCTAAAAGGATTTCAGCAGTATCTGATGTCTTCAGTTCTGAAAATCAAGTGGTAGGAGGAACCATTAGAGAAGACAGAAGGAATTTATCATCAGAGATCTTTACCTGGGTCATTTATGCACCCAAGCCCACCAAAATTGCCAGAATCAAGACCAAGAAATAAGACTTCCGACCTCTGTCAGGAAGTTCAGAGTGAATGTCCTGATGCCTATGCTGGTGATTGGAGATCATCTACATGGAGGCCAACTTCAGGACTGTGATTGGGGATCATATACATGTAGACCAACTCCAGGACTATGATTTGAGATCATCTACATGGAGACAAACTCCAGGACTGTGATTGGAGATCATCTATTTGGAGACCAACTCCAGGACTGTGATTGGAGATCATCTATTTGGAGACCAACTCCAGGACTGTGATTGGGGATCATCTACATGTAGACCAACTCCAGGACTATGATTGGAGATCATCTACATGGAGACCAACTCCAGGACTGTGATTGGAGATTATCTACTGTAGTAATAGGGGCGCGGCTGGGCTGTGTCCCCAAAACCCCAGCCGCCTGCCCGGCTCGGCTAGCTTATGCCCCGAAATAATTACACAGATATTGTATTCTTTTAAACACTGCTCTGGCCCATTTCTAATCATCTGTGTAGCGCCCCTAGGTGCGCTTACCGGGAAGATTCTAGCCTAAGTCCATCCTGGGTCGGAGCTGGGGCATGGTGTGCGTCTTCCCTGGAGCAGGTAGCATGGCGTCTCTCTGAAGGCGTCTGCTCCGGAGAGGAGAGCTGCGGAGTCTGACCTCACTTCCTCTTCCTCCCGGCATTCTGTTCTGTTTACTCCTCCCACCTAAGGGTGGGCCTATCCAATGGGCCTAGCAGTTTCTTTATTGCTTAGCCAATGAAATCAACAGATTGATATATGACACTCCCACATCACTTCCCCTTTTTCTGTTTAAACAAAAAAAGGAAGGCTTTAACCTTAACATAGCAAAATTACATATAACAAAACAGTTATCAAGTAAAAGTTACATCAGAAACATTTATACATATAACAAAATTGACCGTAAATCTCTATCAATAAAGCAAAATCTATACTAATGCAAATTATTCATATCTATATCATATCCCCCTTTAAATGTAAAAGAACGTTTATAAACCATATTTGGGAACATGGGCGCAGTTTTTTCTCTCCAAACTGCTTCCTGCTGAATGGGGGCGTAGTTAATTAGGTCTTTCATGGTATAACCTGTGTGCCAGGGACATCTCAGTTGGCAGTTGAGCAAAGCAATTTTCTGAAGATGTTCACAGCAAACCTTCAGGAGGACGTGGTCCATCATACCAAATCGGAATAGAAGAAATCCATAGAGTCTCATCCTCTGTGAAAACAAAAGAAGACTCTCTCCAAAGCATCATATCCTTAGACCCAAATTCTGAAATCGTAATACCCTTATATCCATTCTGGTTTAGCTTGGCAGCCCATGTAATGAAATGTCTCTCTGTACTTAGCTCCTTCACAGTCAAAAATTTTAAAGAAAACACAATAATACAAAGAATCCAGACTCTCTGTGAATTTTTCATCTTTACGCGGCTTATTTTTACTCTATCACTTTACTTTATTCTGTCTCTTTAAAGACTTTACTTTTACTTTTTTCTTTTTAAACCATTAACTTTATTCTCTATATTCTTTTTCTTCTCTCTCCCAAGCCTACGTACATTCATCCAACAGTGTGACTCATTTAGTGGTCTGAATCTGTCCTATTGTGAATCTGCAATTTTTTACTATCCAGGAGCACTTTTGATTTGCGCCTTTAAATCATTAGGCGCTTAAGAATCTAAGCTGAGACATTCCTAAGTTAACTTTTTGCTTTTTGAGCGTATATCTGTGGACCAGGCTGTCTTTGAACTCTCAGAGATCCGCCTGTCTCTGCCTTCCAGGCACTGGGATTAAAGGCGTGTGCTACCACACCTTGAAGTCACAGAGGTCTATCTCCCTCTGCCTCCCAAGTGTTGGGATTAAAGGTGTGTACTAGGACACACAACAACTCTCTTCCTTTTTTTTTTAAAGAACTTTAACTTTTAGCTTGCATATATTTTTAACACACAGTAAACCATTTAGAAATTTTCTTTGTCTCTGAATCTCTCTTTACTGTATATCTCTGTTTTTTGACCACCTGAGTCTTTAGTTTACCAAGCAATCTCACTCAGTAGGACTAAAGGCGTGGCTTTGACGGCTAGATGTAGCCCATTCCTTAGCTTTTCAGCCTCATGGCGGAGGTACTTGCTGTAGCCATGTTTATAGCATTTCAAGGTCCCTGCCAGCCAGCGAACTACAACAGACAACACTCAAGTCCTCTCTCTGTAGCCGGCCCTCCTGCCTCAAACAGTCAGAGTTTGCCCTGGCAGGCTGGCCCAGAAAGCCGGCATTTTTAAAGAGCGCAGCTTTTTTCCTGCTACGGCTGAAAACCGAAAAGCATGTGTTCAGCTTTTCGTCAACACCGTTTAAGTGTTTTGTGGCAGGACCTCTTAATGAGCCGCAGGGTTTTGCAGCTAAAGCTGAGTCAGGAAGCCTCTTGGGGCTACCAGGTAGGAGCGGCACTCAGCACTTTAATTCTGAGACTGAGCGTGCAACACAGAAATTCTTTTCATCCAAGTAACATCCAAATCTGACACGCAGAGCACTGCGCAGTCTGAAAACACGTCCCTGTATGGCGGCAGGAATCCGCCATGCTCTTCCGCCTGCCTAAGCCTGATTCTGCCTTCTGCCCAGGAGCAGGCAGGGAGCTCTGAGAAATCGTCAAGGTCTCAGAGCACTCTCCTTCCGATCCCAAGCGGGAACACAAACATAAAGCCAGAGTTTGCACTGGCGGCAAAGCCCCAGGAATCCACACTTTAAAATAACGCAGCTTTTTTTCTGCTGCTGTTGCTGAATCAGGAAATCTCTCTACAGCACGCTATCAACAAACAGCAAAAATCTGTGTTAAATGCTCTCTCCCTTATTTTTAAGCCTTCTCAGGTTTTTTAAGTGGGTTTAGTTAGCCACACGTCTGGGCGTCATCTGTAGTAATAGGGGGGCGCGGCGGGGTTGCGTCCCCAAACACCCCAGCCGCCTGGCTCGGCTCGGCTAGCTTATGTCCCAAATAATTACACGGACACTGTATTCTTTTAAACACTGCTCTGGCCCATTTCTAATAATCTATGTAGCGCCCCTAGGTGCGCTTACCGGGAAGATTCTAGCCTAAGTCCATCCTGGGTCGGAGCTGGGGCATGGTGTGCGTCTTCCCTGGAGCAGGTAGCATGGCGTCTCTCCTGCGTCTGCTCCGGAGAGGAGAGCTGCGGAGTCTGACCTCACTTCCTCTTCCTCCCGGCATTCTGTTCTGTTTACTCCTCCCACCTAAGGGTGGGCCTATCCAATGGGCCTAGCAGTTTCTTTATTGCTTAGCCAATGAAATCAACAGATTGATATATGACACTCCCACATCAATCTACATGGAGACCAACTCCAGTACTTAGATCTAGATTGCCCAGAACCTCCAGTGCCTGTACAGGTAGGATACAAAATGTTTCCAGAGAGACCCAAGCCAAAGATGTAAACCAGGGGTGAGAGATTCCACAGTGAATGTGGGTGCATACCAAACCCAGTGTGCTGTGAAGAAGAACAAGTAAGAAAACCATACTGTGCCCTGAGCTTTTCACTTTTTGCCTTGATTTGCTTTTCCTCTTAGGAGTGAGGAGACACACATCTTGGGGAAAGAGCTCATGTTTGCCTGATTCTTGCTATCTGTATGACATCTAGAACGGAACCTGTCTGGCAGAAAGAGAAGTCTTTTTTTTTTTTTTTGGTTTTTCGAGACAGGGTTTCTCTGTGGCTTTGGAGCCTGTCCTGGAACTAGCTCTTGTAGACCAGGCTGGTCTCAAACTCACAGAGATTCGCCTGCCTCTGCCTCCCGAGTGCTGGGATTAAAGGCGTGCGCCACCACCACCCGGCTCAGAAAGAGAAGTCTTAATTGGGTAAGGTAATACACTCTGGACATAGTAGGCCAGGTTTGTCCCTGTCTCTGAACATGGCATCAGCTGTCTTTACGTAGCCACTAGACTGGGATGGATTAAGAAAGGTAGGTATTGTGATGCAGACAAGGGTATGAGTCTACCCCCAGTTAGCAGAAATGGAACCGCTAGCACATAGCATGTCCTCTCCTCAGCTTCCTTGGCCCTCAGCTGGGTAAAGTCACCCTATGAACATGAGGGTCACTTACAGGCTTGCTTCTTCGTTGTTGATCACAGAATCTTGGGCACATTTTGACCTGCTGGAGATATGAAGGGGGAGGAGGACAATGCAGTACTTACCAAGCACATACAACATTGTGCTTCCCTCTGACTGAATCTCCTTGTCATATTCTGGTCTGATGACCTTCACACAGTAGTAGGTACCAGCATCATCAATTGTGACATCACTTATGCGGATGGAAAAGTCCAGGTTGTTTCTCTTTGTGACATCTGTAACATTTGTGACTCTGGGAAACTTCTCTCCTGTGAAAGCATATATTAGTTTCCGAAACTGTCCTGTGCCCCTGAACCACAACATGGGCCCCACTGGGAGCAGGGAAGTCACAGTGCAGTTCAGAGTGGCTGACTCTCCAGTGTGGACAGACACTGCTTTCTCAGCCTGAATCACCTTCAGCTCCCGTGAAGCTGCTCCTGCACAAAACATCAGTTAGTGCTCATCAAGACGAGAACCCACAGGCTCCTCTAGTTTCTCATCAAATACTGCTACTTACTAGACCTCAGCATGAGTTGATCACAGTTCCCCTCACTTGGGCCTCTTAGCAAACAAATGTAAGAGATGAGGAAATGAGTCACAGAGACACTGAGTCTTTGGCAGTATTTTTGTGAAGACCCAATATTGTCCTTGCTCTGTCTTTATATTCACTGCCAGAGACACTTCCCTCTAGCCATGTCACAGCCCTGACTCAGGAAGGGAACAGAGAGTGCCGAGTGTGGAGACCGGCCATCAACTGGTTGGGAACTGACATGCTGTCTTTGATGGGACTCAGAGTTACATGGATTTAAGTGAGATTCTACTAAAGTAAATTTGTCAGCTATAATATTAGAAAAATTTAATTATCATTTTTTAATGATTTCCAGATAGAATGTTTCTGGTCACATGTTGGAACCCATGGACTCACAGAGCAGTACTTCAGATGCTGCCTCTAGAAAATGAACAATGTTCTGTTGTTCACCTGGAACCCTTCAGTTCTCTTCATAGTGAAGGGGACACTAGTCCACTGGAGCATGTCGCTCTAACAGACATTGACCTTCTCCCCAGTTCTTTCTGCTGTGCTAATAACCATCAGATTACATTCCTGAAACTAGTCCCCTAAGGTCTGTTCCAGTATTTGGACAATCCCTTTTCCTAAGGCTGACTGCCAACGTTCTGTTATCAATGTATTAAAATCCAGCAATCAAAAGCCTTCTTGGGCTCACCTAATTAACATGCCCAATTAAGCACCTCTTTCTTACAAGGGGTTTCCTATTTTTCCTTTATGAAATGACATTTTCCTATGTGCCACATCTGTCTCCTCTCTATCCAGAGGCAGTACTTTGATCCTCCAGAACAAATATTCCAGCTCCCTTTCCCTGGTTCTCTTCCCCTCTTTCTCTGCTTCCTGTCATTGTCCGTTATCCCTACCCTCTGTCCCTCTGAGGTAAATAAATCTTTGTCCTGAGAACTGGACCTTGGTGGTCCTGAGTCACTACTTTCCCCTTCACACAGGAGATATTGTTGTACTCCTGAGCATGCTCACCTGGGAGTCCCAGAAGTAGGGTCAGCAGTAGGACACCGTGAGGAGTGTGAGGCCAGGAGTCCAGGTCAAGCATGTTGTGAGCGAAGGACTTGCTCAGTGCAGTGTCTGTGCTGGTGAGATTCTGAGTGCTAATCTGCAGATACTAGGTTCTAATCTGGTATATCTTATTTTGCATAAGGGGTGTGACTGTTTTGTGCTGAAACAGGAACCATACTGGCTATTTTGAAATAGACACACAGTCTTGCAGGCCGATGGAATAGAGGAGTTATTTATCATGCATTGTGGAGGGACTAAGATATGCCTACCTAGGAAAAGTAATCTTTTCTCCTTCTATAGAATTTTTAGAATGAATATATATATATATATATATATATATATATATATATATATATATATGGATTTATACTAGATTCACTTAATCTCAAGGCATTTTGTTTTATTAACTCTTCAATTGGGATCCAGGAAAAAAGATGTTTTGTCTTAATAACTCTTCAATTGGGATCCAGGAAAAAGATGTTTTCTTTCTTTTTTTGTTTTATAAACAGTGTTTTTCCCTGTAGTCCCGACTGTCCTGGGACTCACTCTGTAAACCAGGCTGGCCTCAGAGATCTACAGTTTTTGCTTCCTTAATGCTGGGATTAAAGACATGTACCACCACTGACCCATCAAAAGGATGCTAAACTCTTAAGTTTAAAACCTTGGACATGCTGGGCAGTGGTGGCGCACGCCTTTAATCCCAGTACTTGGGAGGCAGAGGCAGGCAGATCTCTGTGAGTTCGAGACCAGCCTGGTCTACAAGAGCTAGTTCCAGGACAGGCTCCAAAACCATAGAGAAACCCTGTCTAGAAAAACCAAAAAATAAAATAAAATAAAATAAAACCTTGAACGCTATTTGCAGCCTATCATTTCCTCATCCCATGTCTTAGCTATTGCAAAACATTCAACTATTGGTCTAAAGTAGTGTTGATATGGTGACTAAAATGGTAATATTCTGAATAAGGCAAACGTTAGCTCTATTGTACCCTGACACAGTCAGACCATATCTATAAGACTTTATGCTTTACAAATACACATTTAAAGTTGTAGGCTTTTTTTCAAGAAGCAACTCTGAAATACTGGAAGAATATCTATCTATGGGAAATGCACATGGGATCCAGTGCCATGAAATTTTAGCAAAGATCTGAAGGGATAACCAGTGAAGAAGTATTTGATGTTATTTTCACTGCAGCGTCATGTTAGATAGATCTAGAACAAAGGCAGAACTGCCCAAAGATAGGACCAGTATCTTAAATAAGAAATTATTCCCTCATCTCATGAAATGTTTTATAAAAAGTAGTTGAGTTATTCTGTCAATATTCTGTAGATTTATAAGTTTTCTTTTAATTCTGTGTTATCACATCTCTGACTTTGCCAATCTGCCTAGGCTTTGGGAGGTTTCTCTGAGGCCCTGATGTATAGAGCAATAACAGAGCTCCTGGGAATACACTTTGGAGAGCTGGTAAAGATGTGGGGCCAGGGCCTTTGGAAAAGGGTTGTTTCAGATTCTCAGAAACCAGGACTTTTTCACAGAAGGTTGAAAACTGGTTATCCGTCCCAACACCAAGGACTTTGTTTATAATGTACTTGAGCTACCCAGTGTATTTCTTGTGCAACATTGTCTGATTTGCCTCTTTCTGAATTTGTATACTTCCTTTTAAAACCGATTTACATTAGCAAGAGACTTGCTGTTGAATTATAATTAGCAGCCAGTGCTGGGAATGCTGCACTCACCTGGTTCTGTCACTCAGACCTCACTAGCCAATCAGAGACCCCAGCAGACCCACCAGTCAAATGGGAGGGTTCTTCCGGGAACCAAGCTTCCAGTTCAGCTCTTCCCGAAGAAATCATAGTTTCTCTCCTCCTCTACACCTTGGGCTCCCTTGTCGGGAGAGAGCATTTGAGCTTGGCAGCTGTACTGTGATGAGTGAGGGGTTGCTCTCCACAGACAGGAGGAGCGGTGTGCCAAGGTGAGTAAGGGGCCAATGTCCCAACGTGTGGAGGAGTGGCTGGGCTTGGCGGGTGAGAGGCCGCTGTTCCCAAATTAGGTAGAGCTCACGTCTGGTGTGGTGTGTCCTCCCCTGGCTGGGTGGGAGCCAGTGGGCAAACAGAGTTTAGTGTGTTCCTGCCTCGTCCTGCCTCATCCTAAGTAGTTCTAAGTCATCCTTGCAACTCCCTGCTGGCAGCCTCTGAATAACTTCACTGCCTGAGCTGTGTCTGCACAGAGCAGAGCTTTGGGAGCCGCAAATGGTGGTGCCTATAGTGCTTATATTTTTGCATGTGGAGATATCACCAAATATGCCAAACTCGGAGACTTGTGGTCTCTCCTGGGTCTTCAGAAGTTCTGCACTTTTAACATTTAGGTTTAGGATTCGTCTGTAGTTAATTTTGTGTGGCTTGTAAAAGGTTTCTCCTGTGTAGAGTAGCACCCCGCTGCTAAACTGTGATGTAGAAGAGTAGAATTGATAATAGAATTAATGGTATAAGGATTTACCAGTTCTTAGGAGACATTAAGTCACAGAAAGTGTTAGGTTGTGAGCTTAGGCCCCAGTCCTTCACATTTATCCCAGCCACCAGGCCTGGTCTAGACTTCAAATCCCAGCATGCCAGGTCCTGACCCCTCCCTGGGGGTGGGGTCGGGACCCCTCCCCGGGGTACTTAAGTCATCCCCCTGGGGGTCGCGTTCCTTTGTCTTCCCGTTTCCCCCACAGGAGCGCAGATCTCCCATTAAACCTGGATATTTCTTAATTTGGCGTGTTTTGATTTGGCTTGATTGGGACTTTTTGCGTCTTCAGAGAGCTTGCTTAGGAAATATTCCTAACATTTGGAGGCTCCCACCGAGCTAGGGTCCTTTCTGTTGTTCTTTTGGTCCCTGCCCTAGCCATGCCCACTGCTTTTAACTCCTGACCCCTGATGGAGGAAGGTCATTGGTTAAAATAAAAGAAACTGCTAGGCCCATTGGATAGGCCCACCCTTAGGTGGGTGGAGTAAACAGAACAGAATGCCGGGAGGAAGAGGAAGTGAGGTCAGACTCGACAGCTCTCCTCTCTGGAGCAGACACCTCAGAGAGAGACGCCATGCCCAGCTCCCAGGCAGACGCACGTGATGAAGCTCCGACCCAGGATGGACTTAGGCTAGAATCTTCCCGGTAAGCGCACCTAGGGGCGCTACACAGATGATTAGAAATGGGCTAAATTAATATGTGAGAATGAGCCTAGAAGAGGCTAGATAGAAATGGGCCAAAGCAGTGTTTAAATGAATACAGTTTGTGTGTAATTATTTCGGGTAAAGCTAGCGGGGCAGGGCAGGCGGCTGGGGTATTGGGGACGCAGCCCCGCCGCCCCTTATTACTACAGACCCCCGCCCTGACATCGCTCTCTTCCTGCTTTTCCTCTCACACAGGGCTTTTGCCTCTCTCCTCTCTCTCTCTCTCTCTCTGCCCCTCTTCTCTCTCTCTCTCTCTCTCTCTCTCTCTCTCTCTCTCTCTCTCTCTCTCTCTCCCTCTCTCTCTCTCTTTCCCTTTATTTCTTTCTCTCCTTGTTAATAAATTCTTATATGGCTATTTCCTGTGTTTATATGTCTGACCCGCCGCCACCGCTGCCAACTGTAGACTGCTGGGATCCGCCGGAGTTTGCTGCCGGGCTGCTGGGCGGGGGGACCCCAGGGATATTTTTTAAGAATAAGACTTTCCACGTGGCAGGCCTAGTGTTGAAAGGCCCCTAGTCTGCAGGTGGAGCTTAAAACTGGCTTCTGGGCTTCAGCTGCTGCATCTTGGTGAGTTCCTTTTCTTGTCTATGCTATAGGGTTTGCGGGGGGGGGGGACCCATTCGTACTTATTTTTGTCGTTTTCGGATTTCCATTTGAAGTCGTGAGCTCATGCTGGGAATTCGAGTCAAGTTGTGGTCAATCCTGCGGGATTGGGGTTGGCTGAGGTGGAGATCCGTTTCTATCGGGACTTCGGGCATTCAATCTCCGCGACCCCTTTTTGACCTAACAGCCACTTAGGAGGACGCTCTGAAATGGATTTAGGCCATGTGGTTGGGCATAGACTCTTAAATGGGCACTTACAGTTCAAAGCCAGGTCTTTTTTGCCCCTTTAAGCCTCTTACAAAAAAAAAATCGTTTACATTGAGCCTGACTGATACAAATGAGCAAAACTTACATATATATGGTTTTTTGTCCATGTTTTTTTTGTGTGTGTGTCTGTTCTCTCTCTCCACCCCCACCTTAGGCCGTCTCACCACCATGCTGCCTGAGGCACTGCCCCCCAGGTTGCGGTCAATCCTGTGGGATTGGGGTTGGCTGAGGTGGAGATCCGTTTCTATTGGGAGGCTGGTCATTCAATCTCCATCTTTTTGACCTAAGAGCCACTTTGGAGGACGCTCTGAAATGGACTTAGGGTGCTGGGGGTGGGTGGGTGGGGAGGGAGCGCAAGCTCAGAAGCCAGCGAGACAGGGAGATGGTGTGGCTCAGTGCATGAGGTGGTGAGAAGCCTGTGGCCTGCCTGGGAGTGGTCTCCCTTTCTTCTTACTGGGGGTTGCATTCCTGCAGCTTCCCGGTTTTACCCTTGTGGCCACCTTAGAGCTTCGATCTCCCATTAAACCTGGACATTTCTTAATTTGGATTGTTTTGATTTGGGAATTTATGTGTTGTCAGAGAGCTCACTTAGGAAGTATTCCTAACACAAAGTAGAATTTAAGTATTCTATTTTTCTAAATATTTTTCTAAATTTATCTTAAATATTGTTCACATTCACTATTGTTATAGCTTTGATGTAAGTTTTTTTTTTTTTTTGAGTTTTGGCTTTCTCTGTTTTTGAACTCACAGAGATCTGCCTGTGCCTGCCTCCCAAATGCTGGGATTAAAGATGTACACCATCACTTTCCAGCAAGAAGTCATAATATGTCAATCTTTGTACTATTTTTTTATAATCTTATTGATCACTCTGAGTGTTTCCACTATGAATGTAGCTTTGTAATCAGCTTTTCTGTTATAAATTGTTGGAAATTGTCATTGAATTGTATTCATTTTATGCTGCAAATTTACTATACACAACATCTTTGTTTTGAGGTATCAAGTTCCCAAAAATTAATTATATGCTTCGTTATTTACTTTGGTTTTATTTTTCTTGTTGCTGTTAATCTGTGAACTACTTTTAGGTTTATTGGATACAATGTCTTTGCAGGTGGGTTTTGCTGATGTGAGGTTATCTGTTGCTTGAGTTTTTGTGCATGAAGTTAGTTTGGTTTGGGGTTTTCCTTGTAGTACTTTCTGTAAGGCTGGGTTTGTGGCTATGTGTTGTTTAAATCTGGTTTTGTCATGGAATATCTTGTTTCCTCCATCGATGGTGATTGAAAGGTTTGCTGGGTATAGATATCTTTGCTTGCATCTGTGGTGTCTTAGTGTCTGCAGCACATCTGCCCAGGACCTTCTGGCTTTCTTGGTTTCCATTGAGAATTCGGGTGTAATTCTGATACGTTTACCTATATATGTTACTTGACCTTTTTCCTTTGCAGCTCTCAATATTCTTTCTTTATTCTGTATGTTTTGTGTTTTAATTATTATATTGCTAGGGGATTTTTTTTTTATCCAATCTATTTAGTGTTCTTTAAGCTTCTTGTACCTTCATAGGGATATCCTTCTTTAAGTTGGGAAAATTTTGCTCTATAATTTTCTTTAATATGTTTTCTGTGCCTTTTGTCCCTATTATTCTTAGGTTTGTTCTATTGGTTTTTTCTTTCAGTTTATTTACATGATGTATTATATTAATAGATTTTTGTATGTTGTACCATTCTTGCATTCTGGGATGAAGCTGACTTGATCATGGTGAATTTTTTTGATGTGTTCTTGGATTCAGTTTGCTAGCATTTTATTGAGTATTTCTGCATATCTATGTTCATAAGTGAGATTATTTTTTAATTTTCTTTTTGTGTTGAGTCTTTGTGTGGTTTTGGGATCAGGGTAACTGTAGTCTCATAAAAAAGAGTTTGGCAATGTTCCTTCCGGTTCTGTTCTGGGGAATACTCATAGGAGTATAGGAAGTTCTGATAGAACTCAGCATTAAAACCATTTGTCCCTGGGATATTTTTGTTTGTGAGGCTTTGCATGATAGCTTCTATTTCCTTGTAGTTTATAAGTCTATTTAAATTGTTCACCTGGTCTTGATTTAATTTTGGTATATGGTACCTAACCAGAAAACTGTCCTTTTCTTTTATGTTTTCTAATTTTTGTGGAGTACAGGTTTTTGTAGTATGATCTAAGGATTCTCTGGATTTCCTTAGTTTCTGTTGTCATGTATCCTTTTTCATTTCTGATTGTGTTAATTTGGATGTTCTATCTCTGCTTTTTTTATTATTTTGGATAATAGTTTGTCTAGTGACCTTTCTTCAGTTTCTTTATATGCTATGAACTTCCCTCTTAGCACTGATTTCATAGTGTCCCATAGGTTTGTGTACTTTGTGGCTTCATTTTTGTTTAATTTAGGAAGTCTTTTCTTTATTTCTTCCTTTGACCCAGGGGTGGTTCAATAGTTTTCTGTTCAATTTCCATGAATTTGTATGATTTCTGATAGTATTTTTGTTGTTAAGTTCTAACTTTAAACCTTGGTGCTCCAATAAGATACATAGTGTTATTCCAATTTTTTCATATCTGTGGATATTTGCTTTGCTATGAATTATGGTCACTTTTAGAGAAGGTTCTGAGGTGCTGAGAAGAAGGTATAATTTTGCGTTTAGGTGAAATGTTCTGTACATGTCTGTTAAATCCTTTTCATTCATGCCATCTGCTAGTTTCCTTATTTCTCTGTAAATTTTTTGTCTGGTAGACCAAACTAACATTGTGGTTATTGGAATGTAGAAGTCTACTATTAGTGTGTGGATTTTGATGTATGTTTTAAGCTTTAGTAATGTTTCTTTTACATATGTGAGTGCTCTTGTATTAGGGGCATAAATGTTAAGGATTGAGACTACAGCTTGATAGATTTATCTTGTTATGAGTATAAACTGTCTTTCTTCAGCTCTTCTTATTTATTTTATTTTGAAATATAATGCTAGATATTAGGATAGCTATACCTTCTTGTTTCTTAGGTGCATTTAATCAGAAAACTTTTTCCTAATCCTTTACTTTGAGGTAATGTCTGTCTTAGAGGTGGAGGTGTGTTTCTTGTATACAACAGATGTCTGGATCTTTTCCTATCCATTTTTTTTTAGCCTGTGTCCTTTTATAGGTGAGTTGCGACCATTGATATTAAGTGCTATTAATGACCACTGGTTGTTAATTCCTGTTCTTTTTTAGTGGGAGTGGTTTTGTGTTTCCCTTCCTTGGGTTTTGCTGATCTGAGGTTATCTTTTGCTCGATATTTTTTTTTTGTGTGGGTGAAGTTAGTTTCCTTGGGTTGTTGTTTTCCTTCTAGTATTTTCTGTAATGCTGGGTTTGTGGATATATATTCTGTAAATCTGGTTTTGTCATGCCATATCTTGTTTCCTCCATTGATGGTGATTGAAAGGTTTGCTGGGTATAGATATCTGTGCTTGCATCTGTGGTCTCTTAGTGTCTGCAGCACATCTGACCAGGACCTTCTGGCTTTCTTGGTTTCCATTGAGAAGTTAGGTGTAATTCTGATAGGTCTACCTTTCTATGTTACTTGACCTTTTCCCTTTGCAGCTCATAATATTCTGTCTTTAGTCTATATGTTTTAATTATTATATGGTGAGGGTACTTTATTTTGATCTAGTCTATCTTATGTTCTGTAAGCTTCTTCTATCTCTGTAGGAATATCCTTCTTTAAGTTTGTATGATTTTGTTGAATGTGTTTTTTGTGTCTTTGAGCTGGAGTTCTCCTATCCCTATCATTCTTTATCATTTTGTGTTAAGAATTTATTAGATTTAGTGTTTTCTTTTGCTGATGAATTAATTTCACATAGCTATCTTCAACCCCTGAGATTCTCTCTTCCATCTTTTCTATTTTGGTCCAATTCTTACAGTGGCTGTCTGAGTCTTTGGTAACTGTTCTTGGTCTGCTCTGTGTCTCAGGCAGCTACTGAGGTCTCCTTTAGCATGCTCTCTTGCTCTGTTCTCCTGGGTTGCTCTCACAGCTTGTGCTTTATAGTTCCCCTCTTTGTTCTCTCAGCAGGAACCTCTCCTGCTGGCTGTCTAGTTAACCCAAGTCAGGTTTGTGAGGACCGCTGCTGGGTTCTGGTCACTCACCTCTTGGTCCTCTCTGTATTGTATTTCAGAGTACCACTGAGGTTGCCGGATAGGTTAATTTGTGTGCATGATGATTTTTGTTGCTTCTGTGGGTCCAGTAGATGGGAGTGGGTATTGGTCCAGCCTACCTCCTTTTGGCTATAGAAACTGAGATAGTCAGAGTATAGGTCCAGAGTTTTGCCTCACTATGGAGGGCCTAGAAAGTGTGGTGTCATACCGGGTGGCTTGTCACTCACCTCTTGGTTCTCTCTGTATGGGAGCAAGCTACTTTCAGAGGTTATGGTTAGGGTTATGGTTAGGGGCCCAAAAACTCCATAAAATAAGGGTAAAATACAAAAATAATCAAAGTCATTCAAACATGGTTGACCATTTTACCAAAGTCAAAATAATGAGTTTTTCTCCAATGTGGTTCTCTATTGGAACCCATAAGCTCCCATGTCAGATACTTACATGGAGCTGTGTTTGAAAGAATTGTTTGCAAAAGCCCAAGGATCAAATGCCAAAGAGCAGTGCATAGGGTGCACTTAAGTAGGTTGGCACCATCTGTGCTCTGTATGCACTCTACTATGGTGGTTCAGCCTCCTCCAGGTCTTCCACTGTTTACTTTTTTGGTGCCTCAGTGCCAGTATCCTACAGCCCCCATTTTGCAGTCTCCTCAGGAACATAAAGCTCTTTAGTCTCCATCCCATCAATCCCAAATACTTGTCTGCCTGGCAAGAATAAGGATATTCTAAGATACATTCAAGTTTCTCCCTTTTTCTAATAGCTACTGAAATAGACACTATGAAATTTGAGTTTCCTTGGGAATTTCACTGTGGAAAAAGACTGACTCCTTCAGGCGAGACCATGTCTACTTAAGAAACATTTACTCCTTATGTGACCACCTTACAGGAGAGACAGGAGGGTTTCAGAGATGGGAATGCTTTCATTATATGACTTAGTTATATTAACTTATTTTTGTATAGCCCTATCATTTATCTAAACCTGTTAGGACCCCAAGGATAAATTAATCACCTTATATCTTCATCACTGTTCCAAATTAGTCACACCAAAAAAATATGTTTTTTACTTTTCTTAATAATTTGTTCTTTTTTCTTTTCTATTTTTTATATTAAGTAATATCCTCATTATGAATCTCTGGCTGTGTTGTAACTCCAATGCAGAATTTTATCAGAACTTCCTACACTCCTCAAAGTGTTCTCCAGAATAGAACCAGAATAAACATTGCAAACTCTTTTTTATGAGACTACAGTTACCCTGATCCCAAAACCAAAGACTCAACCAAGAAATAGAATTAAAAAATAATCTCACAGGGGCTGGAGAGATGGCTCAGTGGTTAAGAGCATTGCTGGTCTTCCAAAGGTCCTGAGTTCAATTCCCAGCAACCACATGGTGGTTCACAAACATCTGTAATGAGGTCTGGTGCCCTCTTCTGGCCTTTAGGCATACACGCCAACAGAATATTGTATACATAATAAATAAATATTTTTTAAAAAATAATAATCTCACTTATGAACATAGATATGCAAAAGTACTCAATAATATGCTAGCAAACTAAATACAAGAACACATCAAAAAAATCCTTCATTATCAAGTCAGCTTGATCCCAGAGATGCAAGAATGGTACAACATAAAAAAAAATCTATTGATATAATCAATCATGTAAATAAAATGAAAGAAAATAACCGTATGACCAACTCATTAGATGTTGAAAAAGCATTTAACAAAATCTGATACACCTTCACGATGAAGATCTTGGAGAGATCACTGGTACAAGAAACATATCTAAACAATACAAAAGCACCTGTCAGAATGGCTAAGTCCAAAAACACCAATGATACCTTAAGCTAAAGAGGATGTGAAATAATTATTCAGAATACAAACTTGTGCAACCACTTTCAAAATCACTATGGCTGTTTCACAGAAAACTGGCAATCAACATACCCAAAAATCCAGAAATACCACTCTTGGCATTATAACAAAAAGACGCGCAATCATACTACAAAGATATATGTTCAACTATGTTCATAGAAGCATTTTTTTGTAATAGTCAGAATCTGGAAACACCCTGAATACCCCTCAACTGAAGAATGTATAAAGAAAATGTGGAACATTCATATAGTTAGATTACTACTCAGTGGTAAAAAACAAAGATATTTGAAATTCTGCATGAAAATGGATGGAACTAGAAAATACTGTCCTGAGTGAGGTAACTCAGACCCAAAAAGATGAATATGGTATTATGTACTCACTCATAAGTGGATATTAGCTATAAACAAAGGATATTGACCCTATAGTTCATGATCCTAGAAGCTAAGTAACAAAGTAAACCCTAAGAAAAACATATAGATCCACTTGGAAATTCAATTTATACAAGATACAAATTAGAAGATAATAAGGGGTGTCATGGTAAGGCTTGGGGATAGGAAAGAGAATGTTGAAACAGGATTAATAGTCATGTAATTCAGTAACTAGGGATTTATATTAGGGCACATCAAAGATTTCTCAAACCGTTTATCTCAGGGTGTATATTTAAAACCAGTAATAACAGTCCTGTTAGGCAGGGCCACATTTTACTCAGATCTATTTTGGTTGAACTACTGTAACTATAGCAATTTGGCTTTATGACAAGATATGTTTTTTTATCCAGATTCTTGATTATATGGCATGTGGAAAACAAGAAATGGCCATCCGGGACATTTATGGAGCGTCTAAAATTGATTACCTAATTACTAATTAGGTAATTACTACATAGCTAAACACTGCTTTTTAAAAAAAAATATTTATTTATTTATTTATTTATTATGTATACAGTATACAATATTCTGTCTGTGTGTGTGTCTGCAGACCAGAAGAGGGCAGCAGACCTCATTACAGATGGTTGTGAGCCACCATGTGGTTGCCGGGAATTGAACTCATGACCTTTGGAAGAACAGGCAATGCTCTTAACCACTGAGCCATCTCTCCAGCCCCATAGCTAAACACTGCTAATCTCAACTACTGTTGAAGTAGGAACCTTCTCGACCACTGTCCTTTCTCTCACTTTCTGCACTGTGAATCTACCAGCTTCAAGCTTGACCTATGTACTCAGTTCTTGCACAGATTATTTTTCATTTATAAGCAACAATAAAAAACAGAGATACTGGAGGTCACTCACTACCTAGTCTATTTATCCTTTTCACAGACCAGTCAAGTCCTGAAGGAGTTGCAGGACTACCTACCCAGCACTGGGCAGCAGAAGGAGGATTAGGAGTTTAAAGCAATTATCAAGTACATAGCATGAGGCAACAACATGTCCTACTAGCTTGCATAGGATCCAAACTTATGGAGACCCTTTTTAAAATTTAATCTCACAAGACTTTAGCTTATTTCAAGCTGCCAGTAAACTATCCAGCACACAGTGGTCTAAATTCAGAGACTTTGACTAACTCTGACCATTTAGCTGAAACCACTGTGTGCAGTTCAACTGCAGCTTCCTTGTCCCAGATGTTGACACTGCATATACAAACTATCAACCTCAGCTTCCTCCTTCCAAGAGAGCTAAGGCTGAACCAGAGACTGCATTTCTAAAACCTTCTAGGCAAGACTGAGACTAGTCCTTGAACTAGATTTGAGCATTAATTACATAAATTGCACTTTTCTTCCATAAATCTTAGCATTTCAAGTGAAAAACTACTCTGGATAGTCAATGTAGTGATTTGATCTCTGAATAAGCTGAGGCTCAAATGGCAAACATAAGGAACAACAGCAAAAATGGATTTGCTGACAGTTGGCTTCAAAAGGAAACAGTTAAAATCACAGCAGCCTAGTGGGCAGCCAGCAGCCTTGGAGGCTCTTACTACTATTCTCTTCCCAGGTAAGGACACAGGCACAGTGAGCTAAACCAATTACCCACAATTACAAGCCTCCAACTACAATTCCAAGGCTTGTTCTCTTGTTGGAACTCACCTGCCACCTGCCAGTGCACCCTGTGGCAGAGCATGGGACCAGCAGGAACCAAGGTACCATGGAGACGGGACTATATACAGAAGCATTCCCTGCATCTTTGCTTCTGTGCCTTCAGCATTTCTTTCCAAGGCTCTATTCAGGAAAAACCTTACTGAGAAGTCAAGGGTTTCAGTTTTCCTTACCAACACTGCTGCTTTATTTTTGTCAATTCAAAGTTCACTAAATTTACAAACTACATTTTAGGGACTCTTGACTTGTAACACCTTAAATCCATCCATTGCCAAATACTCAACTAATACATAAGTTCCTCTGGGATTTGGCTCTTTGTTTTTGTTTACATGGCACTGGACTAAACCCAGGGACTCACACATGCCAAACACCGAGCTATATATTCTCTCTGATTGAGTCTGGCTCCTGGTAACTCAATTACAGATTACATAAGCAAAATGCCTGAAGCCAATGTGATGTCAACAAATGCCAGCGGAAACTGGTTTTAGTTTAGAATACAAGGAAAACAAATGTAAAAAATTATCATGCTAAATAGTAAAGAAACAAAAACCAGGCATGCAGACTCTTGGCTGCTTCCTTCTGAATGAGAAGGGTGAAGTGCACTAACAACCATCATGTACTATCCTTCAGAAAAGGACAGTTGGGGTCACCTCAAATCACCCAACCATTATTCCTGTGTGGCAATTCAGACAACATCACTTCACACGCTGTTAATTATATGCCGGATGATGACAGATGTGCTCCTTCAAACTATGTACAGTCTAAATAGGGAGTCAGGCAGCTGTGGGAGAGTCATAAAGAATACATGGCAGTATAAGAAATTACAGAGAAACTAAACTAAATAATTATTCCACTCACAATGACAGGTGCATCACCATTTTTGCTAACAAAAGAAAAATTCAGACATTTCACAAACCTCTGTTAAAAAAAATTCTGAAAACCATTTAACCTAACCTAGTATAATTTATTTGACACATAGATCTTTCCTGAAGGGGTCGGAAGCATTTACAACACCAAACACTAAATCTCAAGCTTTGAACTGAGCCCATTTGGTGTGTTATAAGCAAAGTTGTATGGCTCACCAAAACTACAATGCTCCAGGGTATGAAATTATGCTGCACTAGTGAGGAAAGATTTCTTGTCTTTAAAAACAAAGTTAAACCACACACACACACACACACACACACACACACACACACACACACACACACACAGAGCAAAGGATCTTCCAAACTTTTATAAAGTAGTCCCTATCTGCTATGGAGTTAATTTCTAACTTTAAACCTGGTGATCCAATAAGATACATAGGGTTACTCCAATTTTTTCATATCTGCAGATGTTTGATTTGTTATGGAGTATGTGGTCATTTTTACAGAAGGTTCCGAGGTGCTGAGAAGGTATACTTTTGTGTTTAAGTGAAATGTTCTGTACATGTCTGTTAATTCCTTTTCATCTATGCCATCTGTTAGTTTCCATATTTCTCTGTAAATTTTTTGTCTGGTAGACCAAACTAACATTGTGGTTAGTGGAATGTAGAAGTCTCCTACTATTAGTGTGCAGATTTTGATGTAATGTTTCTTTTACATATGTGAGTGCTCTTGTATTAGGGGCATTAATGTTAAGGATTGAAACTTCAGCTTGATAGATTTATCTTGTTATGAGTATAAACTGTCTTTCTTCAGCTCTTTTTATTTATTTTATTTTGAAATATAATGCTAGATATTAGGATAGCTACACCTTCTTGTTTCTTATGTGCATTTAATCAGAAAACCTTTTCCTAATCCTTTACTTAGTTAATGTCTGTCTTAGAGGTTGAGGTGTGTTTCTTGTATACAACAGAAGTCTGGATCTTCTTTTCCTATCCACTTTTTTTAGCCTGTGTCCTTTTATAGGTGAGTTGCGACCATTGATATTAAGTGCTATTAATGACCAGTGGTTCCTGTTCTTTTTCAGTGGGAGTGGTTGTGTGTTTCTCTTCCTTTGGTTTTGCTGATCTGAGGTTATCTGTTACTTGATTTTATTTTGTGGGTGAAGTTAGCTTCCTTGGGTTGTTGCTTGCTTCTAGTACTTTCTGTAAGGCTGGGTTTGAGGATATATATTGTGTAAATCTGGTTTTGTCATGCACTATCTTGTTTCCTCCATCGATGGTGATTGAAAGGTTTGCTGGGTATAGATATCTGTGCTTGCATCTGTGGTCTCTTAGCACATCTGACCAGGACCTTCTGGCTTTCTTAGTTTCCATTGAGAAGTCAGGTGTAATTCTGATAGATCTACCTTTATATGGTACTTTACCTTTTCCCTTTGTGGCTCACAATATTTTGCCTTTAGTCTATATGTTTTGTGCTATTGGGTACTTAACTTTGATCCAGTTTACCTTGTGTTCTTTAAGCTTCTTCTATCTCTGTAGGAATATCCTTCCTTAAGTTTTTATGATTTTGGTGAATGTGTTTTCTGTGTCTTTGAGCTGGAGTTCTTCTCCTTCTATCCCTATCATTCTTAGGTTTTGTCTTTTGATGTTTTCCCAGATTTCCTGGATGTTTTGTGATAAGAGTTTGTTAGGTTTAATGTTTTCTTTGGCTCATGAATTTATTTCATATAGCTATTTTCAACCCCTGAGATTCTCTCTTCCATCTTTTCTATTCTGCTCGTCTACTTCTTACAGTGGCTGTCTGAGTCTTTGGGAACTCTTCTTGGTCTGCTCTGTGTCTCAGGCAGCCACTGAGGTCTCCTTTAGCATCCTCTCGCTCTGTTCTCCAGGGTTGCTCTCACAGCTTGTGTTTTATAGTTCCCCTCTTGGTCCTCTCAGCAGGAACCTCTTCTGCTGTCTGTCTAGATAACTGGGGTCAGGTTGGTCATGCCCCCGGCTGGGTTGCTGTTCACTCACCTCTTGGTCCTCTCAGTATTGTATTTCAGAGTACCACTGAGGTTGCAAGATAGGTGAGTTTGGGTGCAGGATGGTGTTTGTTGCTTGTGGGGATCTAGTGGATTGGAGTGGGTATTGATCCAGCCTACCTGCAAGAATCTCTCCTTTTGACTAGCTAGAGAAACTGAGGCAGTCAGGTTAGAGGTCCAGGTTTTTGCCTCACTATGAAAGGCCTTGAAAGTGTGGTTTCATAACTGGTGGCTGGTCACTCACCTCTTGGTTCTCTCTGTATGACAGCAAGCTACTTTCGGAGGTTATGGTTAGGGGCACAAAAACTCCATACAATGGGGGTAAAGTACAAAAATAATCAGGATGGAAACTGACAATAAATTACTTTAAAAGATGGTTGACCATTTAACCAAAGTCAAAATAATGAGTTTGTCTCCAATATGGTTAATAGACATCTATTGGAACCCATAAGCTCGTATGTCAGATGGACCCCAGGTTGAGGTTTTATTTCCTCTGAAGGAGAGAAAAGGAACTTGCAGGCATGTAGTCTGACTTTATCTGAATGGAATCATATTGTGTTTCCCTGATGACTACAAAATCTCTAGTTAGGAGTTTTGAATGATGGTGACCACATGGCATCCAGGTTGTGTGGAGATCCTGAGACTTGAACTGAAGTAAGTGTAAGGCTAAGCTAATCAGATACTTACATGGAGCTGTGGTTGAAAGAATTGTTTTCAAAGCCCTGGGATCAAATGCCAAAGAGCAGTGCATAGGGTGCATTTAAGTGGGTTGGCACCATCTGTGCCCTGTATCCATTCTACTATGGTGGTTCAGTCTCCTCCAGGTCTTCCATTATTTACTTTTTTGGCTCCTCGTGTAACTATCAGTGACAGTATCCTACAGCCCCCATTTTTCAGTCTCCACAGGAATGTAAAGCTCTTTAGTCTCCATCCCATCAATCCCCAGTACTTGTCTGCCTGGCAAGAATAAGGATATTCTAAGATACATTTAAATTTCTCCCTTTGGCTAACAACTACTGAACTAATAGACACTATGTAATTTGAGTTTCCCTGGGAATTTCACTGTGGAAAAAGACTGAATCCTTCAGGTGAGACCATGTTTACTTAAACATTTACTCCTTATCTGACCACCTTACAGGAGAGACAGGAGGGTTTCAGACATCGAAATGCTTTCATTATATGACTTAGTTATATTAACTTAGTTTTGTATATCCCTTGTCATCTATCTAAACTTGTTCGGACCCCAAGGATAAATTAATCACCTTATATTTTCATCACCGTTCCAAATTAGTGTCACCAAAAAATATCATGTTTATTACTTTTCTTAATAATTTGTTCTTTTTTCTTTTCTATTTTTTTATCTTAAGTAATAACCTAATTATGAATCTCTGGCTGTCTTGCAACTCAGTGTATAGAGTAGGATATTGTAGAAAATCAGAGTTATGGGGCTGAAGAAATGGCTCTGCGGTTAAGAGCATTGCCTGCTCTTCCAAAGGTCCTGAGTTCAATTTTCAGCAACCACATGGTGGCTCACAGCCATCTGTAATGGGGTCTGGTGCCCTCTTCTCGCATGTAGGCACACACACAGACAGAATATTGTATACATAATAAAGAAAGAAAGAAGAAAGAAAGAAAGAAAGAAAGAAAGAAAGAAAGAAAGAAAGAAAGAAAGAAAGAAAGAAAATCAGAGTTATTTGGCCACCTTATCTCCAGAGGGACTTATGTAAGAATTGTGTTCCCTTACAAACTGTAAATCATGTATAGTCCCAGCACAGAGAGGTCTCGGCAAGAAGGAGCATGAAAGCTTTCCCTCTTAGACCATAGCTCACATAAGAAATAGGTAGTGAGTCAATCAATTTAAGATGATTGCTAAATGTTCTGACTGACCATTTCTTGCATCCACAGATTAAGGAATCAAGAATCAGAATAAAGAACCAAATTTATGAAACCAAATTTCAGTAGTTGCACTATTCTTATTACAAAAAATAGAACTGGATGAAATGTTGTTCCCCTGCCTAAAAGAACTGTTATTTTACATATTTAAGATGTACAGCCAGAGATAAAATGTGTTACTAATCCTTGATGTCCTCTAATATAAATCACTATACTTTGAAGCACATGACCATAAACCTGTTTCACCTATTTAGATTAATTTTTGTGGATTTTAATTACATCATTTATGTCACCACTTTCTTGCCTCTAAGCTTTCCAGAAATTAGAAAAATCATGAATTTTGCTTTATCAAGGGTTGCTGTTTGCATGTGACCTAGGTTTGGCTTCAGAATATCTGAGCTATAAGGGAAAGGGTTTATTACACTGGTCAGTGACTCTGTAATGGAACACATACAAGTAACACCATATTTTGGAAAAGAACAGGAAGTGCTCTCAGAGACTGGAAGAGTTTCTACTAAAATGCCAATATTCCAGACTAGAACCCCGTGTTCCCCTAGGGTGGAATGGCAGAGCTGGGAAGGGCTGTGCTGGCTTAGTCATTTGATTTCTGCTCATCTAGTTGGGGAACTGCTTGAGGCTCAGCTGGGCAATTCTAGCTATTGAGGGATTCTGGGCAAGCCTAACAATCAAGAACACCAGTGGGTAGTAGATTGTGAGCAAATAGGGAGCCAATAAAGAGCTATGAGAGTTGTTTTTCTTCTTCCCTAAATTGTATAGTTGATTTCTCCTCCAGTTCTTATCCCACCTTCCTCTGAAGAGGTAACACTAACTACCATTATGGAATTGTGGTAACTGCTATTGTCTTGAATCCCAGCTAGGTGGTCCTAGCTATTGATGGACTCTGGGTGGCAATAATGAGCCCCAGTAGTAGGAAGTTTACAGGTTCTTTCAGTGTGGTCCCATATTTCGATATGGAACAAAAGCCATTAGCCCGGTCCTAGCTGATCACGTAGCTCTGCAGAAAAGCTGTCTCTGCCCTTAACAAAAGCCAGGATGCCTGCTCCTAGCTTCTTTTGTTAAAATGTGGATTACCTGAGAAGAAATGTTTGACTGAAGCTGATGACTTAAGAGTTCAGACGTTTGGTGCTTCCTTTCTTTTGTAATTTGGAAGGTGTCTTATAGAGATGCTAATTCAGGGCCTACCTGACTGCTAGATGCGGATGTGACTTGAGCCCAGGCACCTAGTAAAAAATCTGGGTTTGGTTTATTTTTAGGGTTATGGTTAGGGTAGGGTTTAGTGTTAGGGTTAGTTTTAGGTTTATTATTAAGTATATTTTAGTGTTAGGATTAGTGTTAGCGTTAGGGTGTAGGGTTATGGTTAGGGCTAGGGTTAGGACTAGGGCTTGGATTAGTGTAATTTCTAGGGTTAGGTTTAGACCTAGTGCTAGGGTTAGGGTTAGGGCTAGGCTTACGGTTAGGGCTAGATCTAAGGTTAGAGTTATTGCTAAGGTTAGGGTTAGGGTTAGGGTTAGCATTAGGGTTAGTGTTAGTGTTAGGGCTAAGGCTTGGATTAGTGTCACCTCTAGGGTTAGGCTTAGAGCTAGGCCTAGTGTGAGGATTAGGGTTAGGGCAAGGGTAGGGTTAGGGTTAGCGTTAGTGTTAAGATTACAGTTAGGGTAGGGTTAGGGTTTAGGGTTTGGTTTATTTTTAGGGTTATGGTTAGGGTAGGGTTTAGTGTTAGGGTTAGTGTTAGGTTTATTATTAGGTATATTTTAGTGTTAGGATTAGGTCTAGGTTTAGGGTATAGGGTTTGGTTTATTGTTAGGGTAATGGTGAGGGTTAGGGTTAATGTTAGGGTTAGGGGTAGGGTTAGGGTCAGGACTAGGGCTTGGATTAATGTAATGGCCAAGGTTAGGGTTAGTGCTAGTCTTATGGTTAGCTCTAGATCTAAGGTTAGAGTTATTGCTAATTTTAGGGTTAGGGTTAGTGTTAGGGTTAGGGTTAGGGCTTACAGTTAGGGTTAGGGTTAGGTTTAGGACTAGTGCTTGGATTAGTGTAATGGCTAGGGTTAGCCTTAGACCTAGTGCTTGGGTTAGGGTTAGGGCTAGGCTTATGGTTAGGGCTAGATCTAAGTTTAGGGTTAGTGTTAGGGTTAGGGTTCGGTTAGGGTTTATGGTTAGGGTTAGATTTAGAGTTAGGGTAGGGTTAGTGTTAGGGTTAGGACTAGGGCTTGGATTAGTGTAATGGCTAGGGTTAGGGCTAGGCTTATGGTTAGGGCTAGATCTAAGGTTCGAGTTATTGCTAAGGTTAGGGTTAGGGTCAGGTTTATGGTTAGTTTTAGGGTTAGGGCTAGTGTTAGGTTTACTATTAGGTATATTTTAGGGTTAGGATTAGGGCTAGGGTTAGGGTATAGGGTTTGGTTTATTGTTAGGGTTATGGTCAGGGTTAGGGTTTAGTGTTAGGGTTAGGGTTTGGGTTGGGTCTAGGGCTGGGATTAGTGTAATGGCTAGGGTTAGGGTAGGGCTAGTGTTAGGGCTAGGGCTTGGATTAGTGTAATGGCTAGGGTTATTCTTAGACCTAGTGCTAAGGTTAGGGTTAGGGTTCGGCTTATGATTAGGGCTAGATCTAAGGTTATAAAGTTAGGGTCAGTGTTAGGGTTAGTGTTAGGTTTATTATTAGGTATATTTTAGTGTTAGGATTAGGGCTAGGGTTAGGGTGTAAGGTTTGTTTTATTGTTAGGGTTATGGTGAGAGTTAGGGTTTAGTGTTAGGGTTATTATTATGTTTGGGTTATGGTTAGGGTTATGGTTAGGGTTAAGGTAAGGACTAAGGCTTGGATTAGTATAATGGCTAGGGTTAGCCTTAGACCTAGTGCTTGGGTTAGGGTTAGGGCTAGGTTTATGGTTAGGGCTAGATCTAACCTTAGCGTTATTGCTAAGGTTAGGATTAGTGTTAAGGTTAGGTTATGGTTATGGTTAGGCTTAGGGTTAGTGTTACTGTTTGAGGTAGAGGTAGGGTTAGGCTTAGGGTTAGTGTGTTTGTGTTAGGGCTACGGTTTGGATTAGTGTTACATCTAGGGTTAGGGTTAGAGCTAGGCCTAGTGTGAGGATTAGGGTTAGGGCTAGGGTAGGGTTAGGGTTAGCGTTAGGGTTAAGATTACAGTTAGGGTTAGGGTTTAGGGTTTGGTTTATTTTTAGGGTTATGGTTAGGGTAGGGTTCAGTGTTAGGGATAGTGTTAGGTTTATTATTAGGTATATTTTAGTGTTAGGATTAGGGTGTAGGTTTTGGTTTATTGTTAGGGTTTAGTTTTTGGTTTAGTGTTAGGGTTATTATGTTTATTTTACTGTTAGTATTAGGGCTATGGTTGGGGTTAGGGCTAGTGTTATTGTTAGATTTAGGCCTGATTTAGGGTGAGGGTTAGTGTTATGGTTTAGGGCTAGTACTAAGGTTAGGTTAGGGCTAGTGTTAGGTTTACGGCTAGAGGGAGTATTACGGCTTGTGCGTATATTATTGTTACGTCTAGTGTTAGGGTTAGGGCTAGGCTTAGGTTTAGATCTACTGCTAGGGTTAGGGTTAGTGTTAGAGTTAGGGTTTGTGTTAAGTTTAGGATTAGGAATAGGGTTACGGTTAGAATTCAGGTTAGTGTCAAAGTTAGGATTAGGTTTAGACATTTGGGTTAGGTTTAGTGTTCAGATTTGGTGTTATGGTTAGTGTTAGGATAAAGGTTAGTTTTAGGTTTAGGGGTTAATGTTAGTGTTATGGTTTGTTTTAGGGCTAGAGTTAGGTTTAGTTCTAGAGTTTGGGTTAGGGTTAGAGCTATATTTAGGTTTAGAGCTAGTGTTAGTTTAAGGGCTAGGGCCTTAATTTAGTTTCGGGCTAGGTTTGTGGTTAAGGCTAGGCTTAGTGTAAGGGCTAAGTCTAGGTTTATGTTTAGGGCTAGGGTTAGCTTTAGGGTTTGGGTTAGAATTAAGGCTAGTGCTCTGGTTAGAGTTAGGTCTAGGTTTAGTGTTAGGACTAGTGCTCAGGTTAGAGTTAGGTCTAGTGTTAGGGTTAGGACTAGGGCTTGGATTAGTGTAATGGCTAGGGTTAGGCTTAGACCTAGTGTTAGGGTTAGGGTTAGGGCTTGGATTAGTGTCAAATCTTGGGTTAGGGCTAGGGTAGGGTTAGGGTTAGCGTTAGGGTTAAGATTAAGCTTAGGGTTAGAGTTAGGGTTTAGGGTTTGGTTTATATTTAGGGTTAGGGTTAGGGTTAGGAGTTGGGCTTGGATTAGTGTAATGGCTAGGGTTAGGGTTAGGGCTAGGCTTATGGTTAGGGCTAGATCTAAGGTTAGATTTACTGCTAAGGTTAGGGTTAGTGTTAAGTTTAGGTTTGGGTTAGGGTTAGTGTTACGGTTAGAGCTAGAGCTAGGGTTAGGGTTAGTGTTAGTGTTAGGGCTATGGATTGGATTAGTGTTACATCTAGGGTTAGGTTTAGAGCTAGGCCTAGTGTGAGGACTAGGGTTAGGGCTAGGGTAGGGTTAGGGTTTTGGTTAGGGTTAGTGTTAGGTTTATTATTAGGTATATTTATTGTTAGTGTTATAGTGAGGGTTAGGGTTTAGGGTTAGGGTTAGGACTAGGGCTTTTTATTAGTGTAATGGCTAGGGTTAGGCTTAAACCTAGTGCTAGGGTTGGGTTAGGGCTAGTCTTATGGTTAGGCCTAGATCTAAGGTTAGAGTTATTGCTAAGTTTAGGGTTAGGTTAGGGTTAGGGTTAGAGTTAGTGTTATGGTTAGAGCTAGAGCTTGGGTTATGGTTAAGGTTAGTGTTAGTGTTAGGGCTACGGCTTGGATTAGTGTTACATCTAGGGTTAGGCTTAGAGCTAGGCCTAGTGTGAGGATTAGGGTTAGGGCAAGGGTAGGGTTAGGGTTAGCGTTAGGCTTAAGATTATGGTTAGGGTTATGGTTAGGGTTTTTTTTAGTTTTAGGGTTATGGTTAGGATAGGGTTTAGTGTTAGGGTTAGTGTTATCTTTCTTATTAGGTATATTTTAGTGTTAGGATTAGGGCTAGGGTTGGGGTATAGGGTTTGGTTAATTTTTAGGGTTATGGTGAGGGTTACGGTTTAGTGTTTGGGTTAGGGTTAGGTTTAGGGTTAGGGTTAGGACTAGGGCTTGGATTAGTGTAATTTCTAGGGTTAGGCTTAGACCTAGTGCTAGGGTTAGGGTTAGGGCTAGGCTTATTACTAAGGTTAGTGTTAGTGTTAAGGTTAGGTTAGGGTTAGGGTTACAGTTAAGGTTAAGGTTAGTGTTAGGGTTAGGGTTATTGTTAGTGTTACGGTTAGAGTTAGACCTGGGGTTAGTGTTAGGGTTAGTGTTACATCTAGGGTTAAGGTTAGAGCTAGTTCTAGTGTTAGGATTAGGGTTAGGGTTAGGGTAGTGTTAGGGTTAGGGTTAGTGTTACGGTTAGAGGTAGAGCTAGGGTTAGTGTTAGTGTTAGGGCTACAGCTTGTATTAGGGTTAGGGTTACTCTGTACACTCTGTTCACTATGCACACTCTGTACATTATGTACACTCTGCACAATTTTACACTATGTACACTGTGCGCACTCTGTACACTGTGCACACTATGTACACTATGTACACTGTTTACACTATGTACACTGTGCGCACTCTGTACACTATGTACACTGTGCACAGTGTGTACACTATGTAAACTATTTACACTATGTACACTATGTACACTCTGCACTATGCACACTCTGTACACTCTGTACACTATGCACACTCTGTACACTATGTACACTGTGCACACTCTGTACAATATGTACACTGTTTACACTATGTACACTGTTCACACTCTGTACACTATGCACACTCTGTACATTATGTACACTGTTCACACTCTGTACACTCTGTACACTGTGCACACTATGTACATTATGTACACTGTTTACACTATGTACACTGTGCACACTATGTACATTATGTACACTGTTTACACTATGTACACTGTGCACACTCTGTACAATGTGATACTCTGTACACTCTGTACACTGTTCACACTCTGTACACTATGCACACTCTGTACACTCTGTACACTGTGCACACTATGTACACTCTGTGCACTCTTTATACTATGTAAACTGTTCACACTCTGTACCCTATGAACACCCTCTAGACTCTGTACGCTATGTTGTAGTAATAAGGGTGGCGGAGCTGTGTCCCCAGGACCCCGGCTGCCTGGCTAGCTTATGCCCAAAATAACAACACACAAACTGTATTCATTTAATCACTGCTTGGCCCATTTCTATCTAGCCTCTTCTAGGCTAATTCTCACATATTAATTTAGCCCATTTCTAATCATCTGTGTAGCGCCCCTAGGTGCGCTTACCGGGGAGATTCTAGCCTCTGTCCATCCTGGGTCGGAGCTTCATCGCCTGTGTCTGCCCGGGAGCAGGAGCATGGCTTCTCTCTGAGGCATCTGCTCCCGAGAGGAGAGCTGTGGAGTCTGAGCTCACTTCCTCTTCCTCCCAGCATTCTGTTCTGTTTACTCCTCCCACCTATCTTTTAACCAATGAGGGCCAAGCAGTTTCTTTTTATTTAACCAATGACCTTCCTCCATCAATTGTATACATAATAAATGAATGTAAAAATTAGAACATTGTATAGATAATAAATAAATATAAAATTAGAATGGTGTGTACATCATAAATAAATATAAAATTAGAATATTGTATGCATAATAAATAAATATAAAATTTAAAATATTGTACACATAATAAATAAATATAAAAATTAAAATATTGTATACATGATGAATAAATATAAAATTAGAATATTGCATACATAATAAATAAATATAAATATAAGAATATTGTATACATAATAAAAAATATAAAATTAGAATATTGTATACATAAAAAATAAATGTAAAAATTAAAATATTGTACACATAATAAATAAATAAATATAAAAATTAAAATATTGTATACATGATAAATAAATATAAAATTAGAATATTGTATACATAATAAATAAATATAAGAATTAGAATATTGTACACATAATAAATAAATATAAAATTAGAATATTGCATACATAATAAATAAATATAAAAATTAGAATAGTGTATACATAATAAATAAGTATAAAATTAGAATAGTGTATACATAATAAATAAATATAAAAAATAGAATATTGTATACATAATAAATAAATATTTCAAAAAAAAAGAAAAAGAAAAGAATGGAGAAAAATTTGCCTTCCCAGCACATACACATATTAATGCTCAGCATAGTGGGAGATAAAATTTGACTGCACTCCCACAGGGAATGCTGAACAGCACCAGCACGGGTCGATACATTGTAATGGAACCCTTGGAAATAATACATAATTCGATAAATCTATAAAATACCATTTCACGGATGGCATTTTGCTTTTTGACTCAAAAAAATTTTAATATTTATTTAATAATAAAAAAATAATGATGAAAAAAATACGCCAAACAGGTTTTCTTTATTTCTCACGAAACTTTATTGACGCATGAACCTGAGTGCTAGAGGTCACAGATTTTACTTTAGAAAGATTGCTTGAGTCAGCAAAGATATTTTTTGCCTAGATGGGGATCCCAAACGGCTCCTGAAATTAATTAATTTAATTAATTAATCCATTCATTACCCGGGTGACAGAATGGGTTTAAAGAAAATTAGGGGCACGAAAGGGAAAAAATTGAGGAGAGACAGGGAGGAGAAGTATAAGCAGCATCATGTTAGATTGGGACCAGGTCAGGCAGCCAGGAAGAAAAGTGTGAGCAGCAATGTGGGGGTTAGGGGGCTGGGCCAGACTGCCAGGAGGAGAAGCATGAGCAGCAATGCCAGCAGTGGCCTCCAGAAATTATCTGAGTGCCAGAGCCTCAGCCTTACCAACACCAGGAGGAGGAACCATCTGAGCATTGGGCTCAAAGGCACCTGGAGGAATGATCACCAGAGGCTATCCTCTACCTACACCTGAAGAAGTTATCAAAGGAGCCTCAGCCCCCAACTATACCAGTTGGAGGAAAAGGGACACGCCCCCCCAAAACAGGCTTGACCTGTTCTGATTGGCAGAAAAGATGAGTAGACAACACAGTAAGAATACACCCAACAACATAAGGAGCAAAACAACACCACCAGAAACTAGTGGTTTGACAACAACAAAACTTAAACATCCCAATGAAGATGAAGCAGAAGAGCAGTCTTAAAAACAAGAAGATGATTGAGATTTTTAAAGAGAAAATGAAAAATTCCTTTAAAGAAATGGAAAAAGAGACAATCAAAAAATTGGAAGAAATCAATAAATATCTTAAAGAAAACCAAGAAAAAGCAATCAAACAGGTGAAAGAAACAGTTCAAGACTAGAAAACTGAAATAGAAGCAATAAAAGAAAAACACAATCCAAGGAAAATATGGAAATGGAAAATATGGGTAAATGATCAGGAACTACATATGAAAGCACAACCAACAGAATACAAGAGATGAAAGAGATTCTCAGGCCTTGAAGATATGATAGAAAAAATAGATTCATAGGTCAAAGAAAATGCTAAATACAACAAATTCTTAACACAACATGTCCAGGAAGCTGGGACATCATGGAAACATTGATCCAAAGAATAACAGGAATTGAAGGAGAAGTCCAGCTCAAAGACACAGAAAATATACTCAACAAAATCATAGAAGACTTTTCCAACCTAAAGAAGGACACGCCTATAAAAATATAAGAAGCCTATAGAAAACCAAATAGACTGGGCTGAAATCAAAGTCCCCTTGCCACATAATATTCAAAACAGTAATCATACAGAATAAAGAAAGAATATTAAGAGCTGCAAAGGAAAAGGACCAAGTAACATATAAAGGCAAACCTATCAGAATTACACCCGACATCTCAATGGGAACAGTGAAAGCCAGAACATCCTGGTTAGGCATTATACAGACATTAAGAGACCACAGATGCCAGGCAAGACTACTATATCCAGTAAAAACTTTCAATCAACAAAGATGGAGAAAACAAGATATTCTATGACAAAACCAGATTTAGTCAATACCTATCCACAAATCCAGCGCTAGTGAAAGTACTAGAAGGAAAACTCCAACCCAAAGAAGTTAGCTATATTCATGAAAACACAGGCAATAGATAATCCCACACCAAAAAATCCCAAAGAGAAACACAATCACACACACACACCCCTCCACCACCACCACCAACAAGAAAATAATAGAAACCTGCAATCACTGGTCATTATTATCTTTTTATATCATGGGGCTCAGTTCATCTATAAAAAGACATAAGCTAATAGATTGGTTACAAAAACAGAATCCACCTTTCTGCTACATACAGGAAACACATTTTAACCTCAAAGACAGATATTACCTCAGAATTGTGGGGGGGGGGCAGCCTCAGCAGAGAAGAGGGTCTTAAATCTGGGATGTCTGGAAGGCAAAATGAGTACATGAACACAGGACTCTGATGCAAGCTAACAGGCTATCAGCTGCATGGCAAGTACTTTTTATTGTGCTTCTTTCTGCCATGATCTTCAAACCTCAGTCTTTTATTATGAATTTTACACAGGAAAATGATTCTTTTTTCTTGCCACAGGTTAATCATTCCTTGGGCAAAGCAGTTCACAAGAAGTAAAAGGATTCTTTGAAATCAGAACATCATCATTCATTATGACATTTTCCCAGTTCCCAAGCCCCATGCCAGCCACTATATTCTTAATTCTTAGCTGAGTTAATCATAAAACACCTTCTGAAGCTTTCATCTCAGAGGCTACCTTCTTGCAGTTAGAGAAGCATAGTTCAGTGGGTTTTATTCCATAGTCGTACCCTTCCTATTGTTGGTCCTCACGATTCAAGTTTTGATTTATAAGGCAGCCCTAAAAGTCCTAAGTTCCTCAAAAACTTTATTCATCATAGTCAAGTTCTTTTCTGTCCGTGTCATTATTTTGCCAAGTTTTATAATCAGGTAAAAAAGAATTTCTGCATTTTTCTCAAATTTCCCCAAGTCTATCATTGGTGAGGTTTTTCCCCCCCACAACCTGCTTTACATCTTCAGTGCCTGCCCACTCTATCTGATCAGGAAGACTCATATTATTGTACAGCACATCCATATTTTCAGAAGCCACTGGTGTGGGAAAGAGAAAAAGAATATGAAGAACAAGTACACTGAATAGAATTGTTATAACTAGAATCATTGCCAAGTGGCATGTTGGTGTTGGCCCTCAAGTAACACGCTGTTTAGCTGCCACTGGGTTGCCTGGAGAGAATTATTACTTCCTGCAACTCAGGAACCGCATGTGGAGGGGGGCTGTGCTTTGCTGTCTTGGACACAGAGTAAAGGGTTGGGAAAAGATTTTCCAATCAAATGGACCTGAAAAACAAGTTGGTGTAGCTATCCTAATATCTAGCAAAATAGACTTCAAACTAAAATTAGTTGAAAGAGATGAAGAAGGTCATTTCATATTCATCACAGGAAAAATCCATCAAGATGAAGTCTCAATTCTGAACATCTCTGCCCCAAATGCAAGAGCACCCTCATTGTAAAAGGAACATTATTAAAGCTTAAATCACACATCAAGCCCCACACACTTATAGTGGGAGACTTCAACACACCCTCTCACCACAGGACAGGACAGACACACAGAAACTTAACAGAGAAATAAAGAATCTAAATGGATGTTATGACTCAAATGGGCTTAACAGACATCTATAGAACATTTCACCCAAACACAAAAGAATATACCTTCTCATGGATCCTTCTCAAAAATCAACCATACTTGGTAACAAAGCAAATTTCAACAGATAGAAAAAAATTGGAATAACCCCCTGAGTCTTATTGGGCTATCATGGCTTAAAGTTTGAATTCAGCAACAGCACTAATTGCAACAAGCCCACAAACTCATGGAAACTGAACAATGCTCAACTGAATCACCACTTGGTCAAGGAAGGAAGAAAGAAAGACATTGAAGACTTCCTAAAATTCAATGAAAATAAATGCATAGCATATGCAAACTTATGAGACAGTTTGAAAGCAGTGTTAAGAGGAAAGTTCATAGTCTTAAGTGCCTACATTAAAAACCTGGAGAAATTCCACATTAGTGAATTAACAGAACACCTGAAAGCCATAGAACAAAAAGAAGCAAACTCACCAGAAGGACTAAATGACAGGAAATAATCAAACTGAGAGCTGAAGTCAACAAAATAGAAACAATGAAAACAAGGCAAAGAATCAAGAGACAAAGAATTGGTTCTTTGAGAAAAAATCAACAAAATAGACAAACCTTTACCCAAACTAACCAAAAGGCAGAGAGAGAAGATCCAAATTAACAAAATCAGAAATAAGAAAGCTGACATAACAGACACGGAGGAAATACAGAGAATCATCAGGTCATACTTCAAAAACCAGTACTCCACTTAAAGAAAATAGGCAAATTTCTAGATAAATATCACATACCAAAATTAAATCAAGACCAGCCAAGCAAATTAAGTAGACCTTTAACCACTAAGGAAATACAAGCAGCCATCAACTACCGATGATTTCATTGCAGAACTCTATCAGATTTTCAAATAATTAATACCAATTCTTCTCAAATTGTTCTAAAAATAGAACCAGAAGGAACATTGCCAAGCTCTTTTTATGAGGTTACAGTTACTCTGAAACCCAAACCACACAAATTGCAACTAAGAAAGAGAATTACAGACCAGTCTCCTTCATAGACATTGATGCAAAAATACTCAATAAAATACTGGCAAACCGAATATAAGAGCACATCAGAAAAATCATCCACCATGACCAAGTAGGCATCATACCAGAGATGCAGGGATGGTTCAACATAC
Organism: Microtus pennsylvanicus; assembly: GCF_037038515.1. Classification (NCBI taxonomy): domain Eukaryota; kingdom Metazoa; phylum Chordata; class Mammalia; order Rodentia; family Cricetidae; genus Microtus; species Microtus pennsylvanicus. Next base: position 898,880 of record NC_134595.1, on the reverse strand, counting down.
AAAAATTTGTCAATGTAATCCACAATATAAACAAACTGAAAGGAAAAAACCCCACATGATCATCTCATTAGATGCTGAAAAAGCCTTTGACAAATTTCAGCACCCCTTCATGATAAAAGTTTGGAAAGAGGAGGTACAAGGAACATACCTAAACATAATAAAGGCAATATACAGCAAACTAACAGCCAACATCAAACTAAATGCAGAGAGAATCAAAGTGATACCACTGCCATCAGGAACAAGACAAGGTTGCACACTCTTTTCATATCTATCCAATACAGTACTTGAAGTTTTAGCCAGAGCAATAAGACAAAGAAAAAAAAAAGGAGATCAAGGAACACAAATTGCAAAAGAAGAAGTCAAACTGTCACTATTTGCTGATGATATGATAGTATGCATACATGACCCCAAAATACCACCAGGAAACTCCTACAACTGATAAATATCTTTAGTAATGTAACAGGATACAAGATTAACTACAAAAATAAATCAGTAGCCCTCCTATATACATATGATAAATGAGCTGAAAAGGATATCTGAGAAACATCACCCTTTACAATAGCCACAAATAACATAAAATACCTTGGGATAACTCTAACCAAGCAAGTGAAAGACCCATGTGACAAGAACTTTAAATATTTGAAGGAAGAAATTAAAGACATCAGAAAATGGAAAGATCTCCCATGCTCTTGGATAAGTAGGGTTACCATAGTACAAATGCCAATCTTACCAAAAACAATCTACATATTCAGTGCAATACCCATAAAAATCCCAGCAAAATTCTTCACAGACCTTGAAAGAACAGTACTCAACTTCATATGGAAAAAAACCCCAGAAAGCCAAAATAATCCTGTGTAATAAAGGAAATTCTGGAGGTGTCACAATCCCTGACTTCAAACTATAGAGCTACAGTAATGAAAACAGCTTGGTATTGGCATAAAAACATACAGGAGAACCAATGACTTTGAAATAAAAACCTAGATATCAACCCACAACCTATGAACACTGATTTTTGACAAAGAATCTAAGATTGTAAAATTGAATAAAGAAAGCATATTCAACAAATGGCGCTGGCATAACTGGATGTCAACATGTAGAAGAATGCAAATAGATCCATATCTATTGCCACACACAAAACTCAAGTCCAAATGAATCAAAGTCCTCAACAGAACACCAACCACAGTGGACCTCATAGAAGAGAAAGTGGGAGGTAGCCTTGAACACATAGGCACAGGAGACAACTTACTTAATATAATTCCAGTAGCACAGATACTGAGATTGACGATTAATAAATAGGACCTTATGAAACTGAGAAGCTTTTGTAAAACAAAGGACACAATCAAAAAGACAAAATGGTAATCTACAGACTGGGAAAGGATCTTCATCAACTCCACATGTGATAGAGGACTGATCTCCAAAATATACAAAGAACTCAAGAAACTAGACATCAAAAGCACAAATAATCCAATAAAAACATCGGGCAGCACCTAAACAGAGGACTCTCAACAGACGAATCTCAAATGACCAAAAGACACTTAAGGAGATGCTCAACATCCTTAGCCATCAGGGAAATGCAAATCAAAACAACTCTGAGATATTATCTTACACCTGTCAGAATGACTAAGATCAAAAACACTAATGACAACGTTTGCTGGAGAAAATGTGGAGTAAAGGGAACACTGCCCCATTGCTGGTGGGAGTGCAAACTTCTACAGTCACTTTGGAAATCGGTATGGTGATTTCTCAGAAAATTAGGAATCAACCCAACAGTACTACTCTTAGACATATATCCAAAGGATGCTCAATCATACCACAAGGGTATTTGCTCAACTGTGTTCATAACAACATTAATATAATAGCCAGAACCTGGAAGCAACCTTGATGCCCCTGAACTGAAGAATGGATAAGAAAAATGTGGTACATTTACACAATTGGGTACTACTCAGCAGTAAAAAATAATGACATCTTGAAATTTGTTTCATTGGCGGCAAATGAATGGAACTCGAAAAAAGCTATCCTGAGTGAGGTAACCCAGACCCAGAAAGACAAATATAATATTTACTCACTCATAAGTGGCTTTTAGACATAAAGCAAAGAATAACCAGGCTACAGTTATCTAGAGAATCTAGACAACAAAGAAGACCCTAAGAGAGAAATACATGGATCTGACTAGGAAAGAGAAAAAGACAAGGACCTCCTGAGTAATTTGGGAGTAGGAGGAAGATGGGAGGGAAGAGGGGAGGAAGGAGGAGGCGTGGGGAAGATACATAACTCAATTAAAAACAATAAAGTATAAAAAAAACTGTCATTAAAGAGAACCTGAGTAGACCGTCTGTTGGTCTTATTTTATAAGTTATAATGTGTCTTAGAAATATGAGATACTATTGTTATTTTAATACTTAATAACATGGTCAATTTTCTTATGCATGGAATAAGCATACTTCGATTTTGACTGTGACTTTTGATTGATATTGTACATCTTGTTATCCTTACTATGAAAGTAGAATTTCACAGAAAAATTGCCAAGCAGTTTTCTATCATAATATATATATACATACACACATACACACACACACACACACACGCACACACACACACACACACACACACACACACATATATATATATATATATATATATATACGCCAATATATAAAATTTTACACTTAACATTTGTATATCAGGAATATTTCTGGGGACTATGAGATGGTTCAGTGGTTGAGAAGTCTTGCTACTCTCCCAGAAAACTTGAATTATCCCCAAGACACACATGGTGATTCACAACCATCTTCACCTCAACTTCCAGGGAATCCAATGCCTCTTCTATTTTCTATGGTACTAGACCTGCACATGGTGTCCAGACATATGTCCAGGCAAAATATTCATACACATTAAAAATTTAAAAACTTTAAAAAAAATTTCTATATCAATTTTTCAAAGACTTATAATACGTATTATCCAGAGTCATCCCAAATGTTATAAATCAATTTTTTGTCTTATTATTTTGCTATACATGAAACTCACTATAAGTGTAAATAAAATTAAAAATTCCTAAAAATAGATCATTATTAATATTTATGTATCAATGCTAATTGTAATACCAGAATGACAATTTTATTTCATGGTAAAATAAATATTGTTTTATAGAACTATTTAACATTTTAAGATTTCATTGAACATTTAATAGAGCTTAAAATATCATATTAAAAGGTTTTAAGTCCCTCCCCTACACCCCTCCTTCCCTGCAATTGATAAATTGTGTGGAGGTGGATGCTTGGGTGTGTTCAAGATTTGGCCTCACCTGTAATCCACAGCTATGGCCTAGGCAGGCATTTGTTGCTGGAGGTGTGATGGATGCCAGTACTGCTCTATAAGAGTATAGAAGACCATCCTCATACGTGATTCCCTAGCAGGTGGCTTACATGAAGCTGCCAAAGCCTTAGATAGGAGCCAACTCCATCTTTGTGTGCTTACGTACACTTGTGATGAGCCTATGTATGTCATGTTGATGGAGAAACTTTGTGATAACCACCAAATCAACCCAATTAAAGTTGATGACAACAAGAAACTAGGAAATAGGTAGACCTCTGTAAAATTGATCAAGAGGGGAAGCCATGGAAAGTGGCTGGGTGTAGTTATACAGTGGTTGAGTGTCCCGCGCTACCGTCTCGCCAGCAAGAACGACGCGGCACATTCAGGATCCTTCTGCAGAAAAGCTTTATGCGTCTTGAGAGGGAGAGCATAAGCTTACAGAGCAAAGACCTCAAGGGTCAAAAACCCGGCCCTTATATATCTTAACAGTCCTCGCCTCGGACGTGTCAAACTCTGACTGGCTGCAGCCTGTCAAACCCTATGACGCCACGGGAGAGGCAAAGAGCAAGGGATGGAAAGCTACTATGTGCATGCGCACTGGCTTGACTAGGTAAACTGTCATTTACCATGCACATGCGCACTGGCTTGATTACAGTGGTGGTGCTGATGGTCAGCGACATCTTGCAATGGAGTATGTGGGAACCGCTCCCCACAGTTGAGGACTATAGCAAAGAATCTCAGGCCAAGGATATCACTGAAGAGCACTTCAAATACAAAAGTGAATAAATAAAAATTTTGACTCATTTAGAAATAAGAGGTTTTAAGAGTTGCTGGGGTAGGTGCCAAGTATCTAGGAAGAGGCACTGTCAACTCAAGTGATATAACTTCATTTAAGATGTGTGTGTCTGTGTGCGCGCACATGCACACACGTGCGTGCAATGCATATATTATATTCACATATATGTTTTGTATGTAATTTTATGTAACACATAATGAGTCTTTGATGATGTATCAAACATCCTATAAGTATCCGTTCTTCCTCCATCTCCCGTATTGACTACCTTCATCTTATCCCCAATTTAAATTCCCCCTCCTCCAGATTTTCTACATTTTCCCTGTATTATCATTCATTCCCTGCTTCTCCCCTCTCTAGATCTACCCCAACATCATTTTCAGGTAAATGGAATCAACTAGAAAACAATTGCAGTAACCCAGAAAGATAAAAATCTCTCTTCTCCTTGCTCTTCTGTAGTTCCTAGCTCCAAATCTTCAGGTGTGAAAATATAACTTGGAGTAACCACTGAAACCATATCTTCCAAATAAAAACATAGTGAAAGCTCTTGTGTAGGATTGAGCCAATAATTAAAATTCTCAAAATCTAACTGTACCCTTTTCACACCGCTTTTTTTCTAAATTAGTCTGCACAAAATTTAAAAAGTATTTATTTCTGTGATAAGATTCAACTACATAAAATTTTCACAAATGTCATCTTATTAAAATGACTCAGCCTTTTCTTAGTCTGTAATGAAAATTTCATTTGCTGGACATGGTTCTTCTTGGAACCTAAGTTGGTTGTCTGGGTTTCTCTCTTCTATAGCTCTGACAAACCACTAACTCCAATGTGACTTTTAAAACAAAGTGTTTCTTTGGCCTTGCAGCTATAGAGAGCTAGAATCTGTGATGGCGGGGCAAAGGCATTAGTAGCAGCAACAGTTGAGAGCTCACATCTTAATCCACAAGGAGGCAGAAGAACACACTGGGGTGCTACTTGTAATGCTATACTTTGTTGCCAACTTGATTACATCTGGAATTAACTGAAATCCAAACAATGGAGGGCAAACCAATGGGGGGGGGGATTTTGCTTGAGTTTTGAAGTAGGAAGATCCAGTTCTAATTTGACTCTTGAGGCAAATTACACACCTTTAATCTGGAACACACCTTCTCCTGGAGATTTATATAAAGACATGGACTAAGGAAGCTTTTGCTCTTGGCCTGTCTGCTTTCAAGTCTATTCTTTCACTGGCATTGGAGCCTACTTCTTTGGGATTTTAGTGTATACTGAGGAAATCTAGCTGAGATATCCAGTCATGTAGACTGAGCAGCTACTGGATTCTTGGACTTTGTTTACTGCTAGCTTTAATGGATTAGCTGAAGCACAGCCTAAAAGTCATGCTAATACATCTCCTTTCTAGATAAGGATTCATTCTATAAGATCTGTTACTTTAAGCACTCCAACTTAAACACTTGCCTTTTGAAACCTCCAAACTTGCCTAGAGTGACAGATATTTCAACAAGGTCATAATTCTTAATCATTTTCACACAGTTCCACAAATACCAAACCAAGTATTCAAACTTATGAACCTATATGAGCCATTCTCATCCAGGCTACTACAGTGGTAGGCAAACTTGCTGTTATAGCTAATAATAACAATAATAATGATAATAATGAATATTAGGGCAGGCACTTGCACACATAGTATAGCTGGTTTTCATACTATATATAGTAAAACATTGTATATAAAATAATACTTTTGCAGGTCTCACAATCTGTTTCTTTTTCTCTTTTTTCCCATTTGTTCTCTCTCTTTCATTCTTTTTTTTCGAGACAGGGTTTCTCTTGTGGCTTTGAAGCCTGTCCTAGAACCAGCCTAGCTTTGAACTCACAGAGATCCACCTGTGCAGGTTGGGCTGAACTGGAAACGACAGAATAGGAAAAGGTTTGGAGAAACTCAGATTTGGCACAATTTCTTTTCACCAGTGGCCTCCTGGGATCACTTCAGGAGGCCATCGGTGAAAGAGCATGTGCAGAAATTCTGGCACATTGGGAAAGCAATGGGAAGCTTTCCTAGGACTGAGGCAGTTGTGCAGTGGAGTCTGAGGCTATCAGTCAAGCTATGTGTTCTGTGCATGGCAGAACCAAAAGACTGAAGACCATGTAAAATAAGATCCGAATATGCTGAGCAAATTCCAGATACGATGTACAGAGCTAGATCATTTGATTTACACTGTAGAGTTTTGGTTTTCCTTTGATCTGAGTGGAAGTCTGCACTGGTTCTTTGGATTTGGAAAAGAGAAATAAAAAAATTGTGATTTTTCAGGAGCCCACAGTAGAGAGCTTTTGGGCCTGTTTTTAAAAAAGACTTATTATAAAACATGTAAAAAAAGTTATTATAAAATGTTTAAAGTGTTAGAATTTTTAAACACTGGAAGACTTCTAAAGTTATAGTATGCTTTGCATTTAGATATTAAGAATATTTGGGGACAAAAATATGGAGGTTTATAGACTAGTAGTGATGTCTTTGAATGTCATGTTGACAAGGGGTCAGTTGTGTTGGCTAGATTTTGTTAACCTGACACAAGCTAAGATACACATCTGAGAAGGAATTTAAGTGGATAAAATAGCTCTATTAGATTAAGGTGTAGGCAAGTCTGTGGGGACATTTTCTTGATGAATGATTGACGTGGAATGGCCCAGCCCACTTAGGGTGGTTTGCGCCTAGAGTGCTGGGCCCACACTGTGAAAACGAGGTAGCTGAGTAAGCTATGAGGAGCACAGCAATAAACAGGATTTCTCCATCACCTCTGCTTCAGTTCTCGCCTCCAGATTCCTGCCAGGCTTGACTTCACGCCCTGGCTCCCTGTATGATTGGACTGTGACATGGAAGTATAAGTCAAAAAGAAGCCCCACCTCAAAGTTGATTCTTTTTTTGTCATGGTATTTATCATGGAAAAAAGAAAACAAACTAAAAACATAGCCCTTACACTCAAAGCCTCAAAAGAACATCATTAAGCTGGGAGGTGATGGTGAATGCCTTTAATCCCAGCAATGGGGAGGCCAGCCAGGGCTACACAAAGAGAAACACTGTCAAAAAAAAAAGAAAAGAAAAGAAAGAAAGAAAAGAAAAGAAAAAAAGGTAAAATAATTTTAAAAATTTGCAAATGAACCCATATAGATCCTTATAACCCTGCAAAAGACTCAACTCCAGGCCAGGCAGTAGTGTCTCATGCCTTTAATCCTAGCACTGAGGAGACAGAGGTAGGTGGATGTCTGTGAGTTGGAGGCCAGCCTGGTCCACAGGGAAAGTTCCAGGACAGACTCCAAAGCTACACAAAAAGAAACAATAAGAAAAACAAAAAACCCAATTCCAAAGAAGAGAAAGTGGGGGAATAGCCTTGAACTCACTGGCACAGGAAAAGACTTGAACAGAACACTGTTAGCATTGACACTAACACTAATAACTAATAAATGATACCTCAGGAATCCGAGAAGCTTATGCACAACAAAAATCTTCATTTTGGGAAAAAGTGACACCCTACAGACAGGTAAAAGACTTTGATACAGTGGAAATTTATTACAGTGTTAAAAGCAAAGAAATTATGAAAGTTACTGACAATTTGGTGGGTTTGGGAAAAACCATGAGTGAATGAACCTGACACAGAAAGACGAATGGCTTATGTTGTCCCTTGTATGCAGATTAAAATCACAATTAAATATTTGTACTAACAATGTACGCAAGGAAAGACCAGATAGAGAGAAAAGGACAATTAGAGGGAGGAAGAGTGAATATTAGGACACATCATATATAAAATGTAGGCCAAAAGGATAACACTGGGGATAAAGTTATAAGGACACAGGGCAGTTGTTATAAGGATATTTGTTGGACAGAACCAAAACACTATTATGGAAAAAGCATATAGAAGTGATGGAGAGGTAGGTGCTGTTAAAGGCACTGGCTGTTCTTCCAGAGGTCCTGAGTTCAATTTCCAGTAACCACATGGAGGCTAACAGCCATCTATAGTGGGATCTGATGCTTCCTTCTGGCATAAAGTTATACACGCAGAGAGAGCACTCATATATGTAAAATAAATGAATATGTCTTAAAATAAAAAAGCATGTAGAAACCTTAGTAAAGACATAAAATGTTTCAATGGAGACATTCTTTATTGATGAGTAACGTTGCTCCAAGAATCATTGTTTAAACTGGGAACTCAGTCCCAAATTTCAGACACTTCCTAGTGCTTGTTGGCCAGGGAGGAACCAGCATCTCCCACAAAATATAGGTTATCCATGATTGCCCACCAGAACTTGACAGCAAGACCCTATGGCCAAAGAGAACATGTACTTTTATCATAGTACATTGAGAAATCAAGCTGGAGCTGAGTTGGGAGTTTTCTCTCTATCCCCCAGCCTTCAAAGTCTATGAATTTGCTATGCAACCTGCTAGGAAGCAGTCATCCATTATTACCAACTGCGAATCCAGTGAGCTATCTTAACAACCTGCTGAGAAAACATAAACATTCTCAAATTATGGAAAGTTACAAGGATGACCCATTCCTTTCTCACTGGCTTTGTGACCCCTCCACAGAGAAAACTTATGCCAGGTTTTAAAAAAATAATCATTTTTATTCTCTATGTCTGCCTGTGTATGTGTGCATACACAATAGTGTGTGTGCCTGTGGACAGCCAAAAGAGGCATATAGTCAGATCCTCTGGAACTAGAAAGACATGTATGTGAAAGTCACCTGACTTCCATGGTGGGAAACAAAGTGAAGCCATCTGGAAGTATAGCCAATGCTCTTCCTCAAGCATTAATTTCCCCAGGAAGCAATTCATTTCCTTATATGCTTGCTATTGTTGTAGAGTTTATTGTTTGCCTCAGGTTTCCAAGAAACAAAAATGGCAGGGAAGCAAAATCATGCCAACATTATCAAGTAAATATTTTATAAGTTCAATTATGTACATATTTTATGTTTCTGTGTATATGTGTGCACCATGTGCTTGTAAGGACCTGCAGACTCCAGAGACATTGAATGTACTACCACGAGTGTGTCTGCAACTGAACCCGAGTCCTCTGCCAAAAAAAAAATGGTAAACACTCCTCTTGAGTCAACATTCCCACCTATTTTTAAAAAGTAGTTAAATAACAATCACAACTCCCCTTCCCTTTTCTCCCTCCAACCCTTCATACATTTTCACAATAATTTGTGGAATTGATGACGTTTGTCTTTGTTACACACACACACATATTCATAAACATATGATCACAACCTCCTGATACTGTTCTTGTTTAGGTATCTCTGGTTTTAGGTTTGGCCACCTCGTACCCAATATAGGGCTCACACCTGGGAGATAGTTCTGTCTCATTATTTGTTTATAGTTCTTTTTTAAGGGTGGAATCCTCCTACTTCCCTGTCTGTTGTTATTGTTCTTGTTGGGCACACAATGTTGAGGTATTATAGGTGTAACTTCTCTGCCATTTCTAAGAGACCACCTCACTCAATAAATCCTTCTAATCTGGTTCTTAAAATCTTGCCACCCCTTTTAAGATGTTCTCTGAGCCTCAGTGGCAGGACCTGCACTGTAGTTGTATCAAGTAGGTCTGAGGTCTCAGCTATCAGCTGATCTCTGCATTATGACATTAGGCTTAAAGAACTGTTTGCTCTAAAGTTTTTAAAAAGGACTATACTTGTTTTAAAACTCAGGAATTATGCTAGCTTAGCAAATTGACAGACATAGGTTTTCTTTTTTTTTAAATATTTATTTATTTATTATGAATACAATATTCTGTCTGTGTGTATGTCTGCAGGCCAGAAGAGGGCACCAGACCTCATTACAGATGGTTGTGAGCCACCATGTGGTTGCTGGGAATTGAACTCAGGACCTTTGGAAGAGCAGGCAATGCTCTTAACCACTGAGCCATCTCTCCAGCCCCAGACATAGGTTTTCTTTTTCTTCTTCAGAATTATTATGTATACAGTGTTCTGCCTGCATCTATGCCTGCTGGCCAGAAGAGGGTAGCAGATTTTATTACAGATGGTTGTGAGCCACCATGTTGTTGCTGGGAATTGAACTCAGGACCTCTTATCAGTGCTTTTAACCTTTGAGTCATCTCTCCAGCCCCAGATATAGATTTCCTAAAATCCATGACCTTGCTAGCCCAGATCAGGTTTCCAGTACCAGGAATGATTTTTGCCCTGTTGAGAAGGTCTTCAATTATACAGCAGCCGGTTACCACCACACAATCCTAACTCTTTGGTATCTTGTCAGGCTGATCACTGTTGGGGTTCATATGGTTCTTACTTTCCTATTGCTGTGAAGAAAGAAAAGTTTTGCTGGGTGGGGTGCTGCACACCTTTAATCCCAGCACTTGGGAGGCAGAGGCAGACAGATCCCAGTGAGTTCAAGGTCAACCTGGTCTACAAAGTGAGTTCCAGGAGAACCAGGGCTGTTATATAGAAAAACTCTGTCTTGAAAAACTACACACACGCGTGGAAAAGAAAACATTTCTTGGCACTCATGCTTGCAGAGGTTAGAGCCCATGATTAGCATGGCAGGCAGTCTGGCACCAGGCAGGCAAGCAGTTCTGAGCAGTAGCTAAGCCCTTACCTTACATCATGACCTGAAAGTTGGAGGCAGAGAGAAAGAGCTAACATGGAAGAACGTAAGCACTGAAACCTCAAGGCCACCCCAGCCCCATCTTCTAATCTTCCCAACAATTCCACCAAGTGGAAATCAGTCATTCCAATATAGGGTCATATGGGGCCATTCCCATTCAAACCACAATAGAAGTCACAGCTGGGGAGGGCTAGGGACTGCTTCTCTTACTTGGCAACTTGCACTAAATCTATTACCATGCTAGTTAGATTAAATGAAGGTGGGGCTGGAGAGATGGCTCAGTGGTTAAGAGCACTGACTGCTCTTCTGAAGGTCCTGAGTTCAATTCCCAGCAACCCATGTGTGGCTCACAACCATCTGTAATGAGACCTGGCGCCCTCTTCTGGCCTTCAGGCATACATGGAGGCTGAACACTGTGTACATAATAAATAAATCTTTAAAAATAAAAGAAAAAGATTAAATGAAGGTGGTTTTGTCGTTAGATCCAGCTCAAATCCTTCGAAAGTCCTGCATCCAAATTGTGCAGCAAAACCGACTTACCTTCAGGCTTGCAGAGATGACCAAAGGAAAGAGAAAGCCCCTAAATTACTTTGGGAATCACACAGACTATCCTAAACAAATCAAGTGGAGATTTCTCATACTGGTGTTTTTATTAGTGCAGGATTCTTGGGAGGAGGCACTACAAAGTCAAATGATACAACGTCATTTAATATACACATGTATGTATATCCATGTGTGGATACATAATCTCAGTTGCACTATTATGTGTTGTATATAACTTTAGGTATGTGCAAAATAACAACTCTTAAGCATTATCAAACATTGGTATTTGTTCCTCTTTCCTGTATTCACCTTTCCCATCCTGTGCCCGACTAGAAACTTCTGCCTCCAGTCTTCCCATTTTTCTCCTCACAACCCTCACATCCAGCTAGTGCCCTCCCCAGCCTCCTCTCTAATCACCAATGGAACACCATTCAGCTATAAAGAAATCTTAAATCAGAAAACAGTTTGACATATAGAATCAACTAGAAAACAAGTACATTAACCCATATTCAGAAAGATAAATCTCTCTTCTCTTTCATTTGTGGTTTCTGGCTCTAAATCCTCAGACGTGAAAAGACAACCTGGACTAAAAGAAACCACATCTTGCCTTCTTCCTCTTAGTGCCATGCCTGCCTGCCGCCTGTGGGGCTGCCCGTCACCATAGTGATGGGCTCCTAGCCCTCGGACACAATAATCCCAAATAAACCCTTTCCTCTATAAAAAAAACAAAAACAAAAACGTAATGAAAGCAAAACTCCTGTGAAAGAATGGGCCAATAACAAAAATGCTCAGAATTTGACTATACTTTCCTCAAACTGTTCATTTCTAAAATATTCTGGAGTAACTTCCAGAAAGTATTATATCTTACATGAGATTCAAATACATGAAAAAATTTTTTTATCATATCCAAAATGACATGTAATTCGTTTTTTTTTTTTTTTTTACAGTTTTGCAATGAAAATTCTCTTGACTGGATTTGGATGGATCTTCTTAAGGTCCAAAGAAGGTTGTGTTTTCTATAGCTGTGATGGATCACAACTGCTAAAACAAGTTTTAAAAGCAAGTGTTATATTTGGCTTGCAGTTAGAGAGTGTATCTGTGATAGCAAAGAATGGCCATGCTATTCCATAACAAGGAGGCAGAGAGAATACACTGGGAGTGTGACTATCTTTTGTATCACCTTCAAACTTCCTGAGAGTGACAGATGTTCTCCATTCTCAGTCAGTACCCATTTCAGTTAGAAACCCAGTATTCAAACTTACGAGTCTTTGGGCCCATCCTCACTCAGAACACTAGTATAGTTGTATTCAAAGGTACTGTCCTAGCCATAGGGGGCAAAACAGACATTATACCACATCTTGTAAGTGATTTTTATCATATATAGAGTCACATATCATGAGTTAGGTATTACACTTTTTCTGGGTGGTGGTGGCACACGTCTTTACTCCCAGCACTTGGGAGGCAGAAGCAGGCGAATCTCTGAGTTTGAGGCCAGCCTGGTCTACAGAGCTAGTTCCAGGACAGCTAGAGCTGTTTTACACACTCTTACACACACACAAAAACCTGTCTCAAAAATCAAAACAGAACCAACAGCAAAAAAGAATCACACTTTGTTCTCTCAGTGTTTCTACATTTAAAAATGTATCTATTAGTTTTTGTTTCCACTGCTTTGAACATTTTATTCACTTCATTACTCACTTGTATGTCTCTGTGTATGTATTTATTGGGAAGTATGCATGTGATTGTCAGAATACAACTTTCAAGACTCGGGTTTTTATTTACACAGTGTAAGACCCAGGGAGGTAACTGAGATAATCAGGTTTTGCATGAGAACTACTCTTAGCTGATGCACCTCATGACCAGTTTTCTTTCAACCTTCACAATGGAGGCGAGCTGATTAAATGCAGCATCGCATACATACGCTGGTAGAAGTGCTACCCACTGCACTTCTTGTCACCGTGAGATCACACGGGTTTGTATAGGGATGTGAAACAGAAATGCAGGCATATTCTGGCTATACGGAAGATGTTTCTTTCTCTCTCTTTTTTTTTTGAGACAGGGTTTCTCTGTGGCTTTGGAGCCTGTCCTGGAACTAGCTCTGTAGACCAGGCAGGCTGGTCTCGAACTCACAGAGATCCGCCTGCTTCTGCCTCCTGAGTGCTGGGATTAAAGACGTGCACCACTATTGCCTGGCCCGGAAGATGTTTCTGAACATTATAAATTGATTTTCCACATCCATTTCAAAGTTTTCCACCACTATGAAATTCTTTTATGGATATAATCAGAACTATGATTGCTAAAGGCTTTTCCACATGATCACAGATGTATGGCATCTTCTAATCTTTCATGAGCATTACACCAACTGGAAATGGGGAAGGCTTTTCCACAGTGCTTACATAAGGTTTCTTTCCCACAATGCTTACATCCATTTGCCTACTGTCTAGCGTGATGCCTTTTACGACTGTCATGCCAACTGGAAGTGAAGGTTTTTTTCAACAATGCTTAGATGCACAAGGTTTCTCTCCTTTCATGAATGTTAAGATAACTGGATCGGGCAAAGGTTTTTCCATAATGCTTACATGTGAATTCTTTTATGATTATGACAGGAACTCAAAATGGCTAAGGTTTTTGTCACAAGAATACACACACAAGGTTTCTCACCAGTATGAATTCTTTCATGAATGGTATGTAGAACTAGTCAAGCCGTTTCCACAATGATTACGTACATAAAGCTTTTCAGAGTGAATTCTTTCATGTCTCTTTTGATGAGAAGAACTCCTGAAGGCTTTCCCACAATGCTGACATGCATAAGGCTTCTTTCCAGAGTGAATTCTTTCATGAAGGTCACGATAACATGAGGTGGAGAAGCTTTTCCCGCAATGCTTACATGCATAAGGCTTATCTCTAGTATGAACAATTTCATGTCTCTTAAGATAAATGGAGCGGGTAAAGGCTTTTCCACAGTGCTTACATGAGTAAGGCTTCTCTCCAGTATGAATCCTTTCATGAATGTTACGATAATAAGAAGTGCTGAAGACTTTCCCACAATGTTTACATGCATAAATCTTCTCTCCCGTGTGAGTTCTTTCATGAATTTTACAGTGCTTGGAACTGTTGAAAGCCTTTCCACAATGTTTACAGGCATAAGAAGTCTTTACATTATGATTTTGTTCGTGGCAGTTATGCAAACTGGGAATGGTGAAAGTTTTTCCACAGTGCTTACATGCACAAGGCTTCTCTCCAGTGTGAACTCTTTCATGAGTGTTATAAGAACTCAAAGTGGCGCCGGGCGGTGGTGGCGCACGCCTTTAATCCCAGCACTCGGGAGGCAGAGGCAGGCGGATCTCTGTGAGTTCGAGACCAGCCTGGTCTACAGAGCTAGTTCCAGGACAGGCTCCAAAGCCACAGAGAAACCCTGTCTCGAAAAACCAAAAAAAATAAAAAAATAAATAAGAACTCAAAGTGGCAAAGGTTTTGTCGCAATGTTTACATGTATACAATTTCTCTCCAGTGTGGATTCTTTTGTGAGTGTTACAAGAATTGGAACTGGTGAAGGTTTTTTCACAATGCTTATGTGCATAAGGCTTCTCAGCACAGTGACTTCTTTCATGAATGTTACAATTACTAGAATGGGTGAAAGCTTTTCCACAATGCTTACATTCATAAGGCTTTACTTCTCTGTGAGTTACTTCATGTTTCTCAAAACATGTTTTCTCACGTTGCTTACAAATGTAACTTCTCTCTCCAAGATGACTTTTTTCATGGTTGACGAGGTCACTGGAATCAATGAAAGCTTCTTCACAATGCTTACACACAAAGGGTTTCACTCCTGTATGGATTCCGTGATCTTTCTGGTCACGTGTACATCTCTTTAAGATGTTCTCACTGAGTTTATCTCCAGTGTGAGTTCTCTCCTGAGGCTGATCAGAAGGAAGACTCCTACAGGCTTCATTACATTGTTGGTTTTTATAAGGTATGTCTCTAGGAGAGGTTTCAAGTACCTGAAGTGATTCAGAATGACTGATATCTTTCCAATGTTTCATTGGTTTAAAAGACTTCACCACAGCTTCCTGACATTGAAATTCATTGCTTCTACTTTGGTCTCTTTGATAAACTTGTAAGGATGAATCATCAATGACATTCCTTTCATGTAATCTGCTTTCATATACTGTTTTTGCAGGAGGCACGTCATTATTAACCATATTCTTTGGAGTAGATTCCTGGTTTTCATCACACTCAGTATCACGCTGATATCCACAGTCTTTCTCAACTACTTGAGTTCTGCAAAAACAATGAGAACAGCATTACTGTAGAAAAAAAATATTTGAGGCTGGCTTATGGAGTACACTACAACCATACTATCCCTGAGGCAATAGCAGAATGTCTCCAATGTTAAGGACAATATGAACCACATGTAAAGACCCTGGCATGTGTAAAGACATAGAGTGTTGATATTTATTTAAGAATTATGAAGGAGCTGTATCATAGGGTCAGATATAAAGAACAATTTCAGCTCTTCGAGCAGATCCTCCATCGGCAATCATGTGGAGGGCACATGAGTTCCTGTTGATCTAAAGGATCTGATGCCCTTTTCTGGTCTCCACAAATGGTTTTGCACAGGTGGTGAATACAAGCACACATATACATACACATAAAATAAGTGACAAACATAGAAAGAGTGAATATGAAGGCAAAAGTCCTGGTGTTAGCAGACAGTCATAATAATCACATAGTCCTCTAACAGCATGATATTTTGACATTTGAAATACTTAGCCTGTGTTGGCTAGTTTGTTATCAGTTCAACCTGAACCAGAGTTGAGAACATGGCTAGATCAGATTGGCTTGTAAGCAAAGGCTGTGGGAGCATTTTTTAATTCCTGATTAATGAGGCCATGTTAGGTAATATGTTCCTGGGCAGGAGTACAGGAGCTGTAAGAAAAGTATGTTAGTAATCCATGAGGAACAAGCCAGAAAGCAGCCTTCCTCCCCGGTCTTCAGTTCAGTTCCAGCCTCCAGGTCCCTGTCTGTTTTAAGCCCCTATCCTGCCTTCCCTTGTTGAGCTATAACATGGAAGTGTAAACCAAAATATGCCCCATTACTCAAAAGAGGACTTTGGTCATGGTGTTTAACACAGGAACTGAGAGCATCATAAAACAGAAGTTGCTTACCAGGTTCACAGGGGTAATCCTGAGAGAGAGGTGACCATGTGGTTTTTATAAGGGCTATGAGAAGGTCTAGACTACTGGGCTCTTTCAGAGCTTATTACATGACACATTGGTGATATTACTCGATTACACAGATGAGAAACTCAAATACTGAATAACACAGTTCAATATTCTGTTACAGAAATTGGTGTAGAATCAATTTGCAATTAGATATATTTGGATCATTTGGTAGGTTCGCAGTTAGTTGTCCTACCACTCAAATGTTTGATGTAAATTGTTTTTGTTTGTTTTTGTAGATAGGGTTTCTCTGTATAGCCCTGATTACCCTGGAACTCACTCTGTAGACCAGACTAGACTCAAGCTCAGAGATTTGCCTGCCTCTGCCTCCCGAGTGCTGGGATTAAACATGTGTGACACCACCACCTGACTGTAAATTGCTTTCTATTGAATAAAAATTACCCCAGATTTTGGCTGAGATCTCTGTGGTCCTCTTCAATATTTTCTTCTAGTGTTTCCTCTAGAAATAAACCCAAAGAGTTCATTATGACAAATTCAATGCTTAGAAACAAGTAGAATCTAGTTCTTATGACATGGATGCATTCATTAAATTTGATAAATATTCCCTGCAGGAATTCAAACCACAACACCACACATGTTGCTCTCTGACTGCTGACTGAATAAGCAAGGGCAGTGTGCTGGTGTTTATTTTTACCTATGGAGATCAGGTTCAAAAATGTTTCCTTCATCACATCTCTGTAGAGCTTCTTTTGCCTATCATCCAACATCGCCCACTCTTCTACAGTGAAGATCACACCTACATCCACAAAGGCCACCGGTTCCTAAAACAGTGCACATATTAGGATGGTTAGTTTTAACAGCCAGGTTGATGACATACAGAATCGTCTAGGACAGAAATTACTGAAGACAGCTCTATAAGTGATTATGTAGATAAAGGTTAACCCAAAACATCCATAGGATACTGTCTTGAGTTTTTGCTGTAAGAAAGGCAGATGCACAGTCTCAGTTACTATTCTGCTGCTGAGACGAGAGCTCATGATCAAGGCAGCTACTATAAAACAAAGCAACTGATCAGGGCTTGCTCACACAGTCAATGATTGTCACAGAAGAATCAGGACAGGCATGGGGTGGGAACAGTAGCTGAATGTTTTACTCCTGAGGAAAGGCAGCAGGCAGAGACAAGACACAATGCCTGGAATGGGCTTTTGAAACTCAAAGACCACTACTAATGACATCCCCTCCCACATATTGCCACATCTCCTAATTCTATCCTAATTCTAACTTCTACTAACTGGGATGAAGCTTTCAAACATATGAGCCTATGAGGGCTATTCACATGTAAAACAACACACCCACCTATTCGAGATGCAGCATTTCGTGAAATATAAAGGGTTTATATTAGTGGAAGGTGGGAGCTGAGACACAGGCAACTATACACCAATCTAGTTCTGATTGTGTGTGATTTGATCAGCTGCTTCAGAATCCTGCATTTTACAGACTATACCCTTAAATTGTGAGATAAAATAATAAACTCATTCTGCCTCAAGTCACTGTTTTCTGAGTCATTTCTGACAGACAGATGGAAAAGCCTAACATAACAAATACATTTTTTTTTTTCGAGACAGAGTTTCTCTGTAGTTTTGATGCCTGTCCTGGAACTAGCTCTTGTAGACCAGGCTGGCCTCAAACTCCCAGAAATCCACCTGCCTCTGCCTCCCGAGTGCTGGGATTAAAGATGTGCGCCACCACTGCCTGGCCTAACAAATACATTTTTTTAAAAAAGTGGGACCATTGTTGTAAATAAAGCTAAGCAGGTTCTTTGTGGGCATTTAGAACTTGTTTTGGAAGGAATGTGGAGAAACTGGCGAAAAAAATTTTCTTTAGAGAAGGAAAAATCTAGAACACATTGAATGAATCTAAGAAAAAAAGGTTGATAGAAATGACATGGACCAGGAAGGTTCAGAGGAGACAAAGAGTCAGGAATTTCAGTAAGGGCTATGCTTGTGCAGTTAGGATTAAGAACAGAGCTGTGTTCTGTCCTACATCAGAGAACTTGAAATGAACATGAATGTAGAAAGTGTTGAATACTTTAGTAGAAGAAATGAGGGTGAGCAAACTAAAATTCCAAACAAGCAAAGCAAATGCAACGGATGACAGGATTAGCACTAACCACTGAACAATAGCGAAGCAGGCAAGCACAGAGCAAACAAGGGACTGGGACAATGAACCTAGCATTGTGTGGGCATCCTTTGGACAAACATCTTTAATGGGCTGTACCGATATCTGCTTTAAAAATAGCAACAAGCAGTCCCTTTAGTAATGGCATGGTAACTCCTTATTGTACTCAAATACCTTTTGGGAATCATATGGAACATAGAGGAAATAGGCAGACCTGCACTTACTTCAGTCTGAGGTACATGCGCAATAAGGTAACCTGCAGTGTGAAAAGGAATGTTCAAGAATAATCTTTCTTTTTCTGTTGTTACAATATTTTTTCTTCTAAACAACTGGGCTTGCATGTTTAGAGTCTGATGACTCTGGGAATGTCATGTGCATTAGGCAGGTTTACCAAATGACATCCTGTCAGTCAAAACACTAATCCTCTGTGGATGCTGCATCCTCCAGCAACCAATTCCTCTTTCTTTCAGTCTCCCAGCTAGCTGTTGATACCCGTGAGCACCCTCACTCATGTAGGCTGAGGATTTGTGGAGGCAGGACTGCCATTTGGGTCTGAGGAAGAGGTAAGAGGCAGTGGCTGGCTGCTTTGCTTTTCTGGCTTTCAGACTGAGTCCGAATATCTGTCCCTGGGTTTTTATTTTTCATGCTACACTGGGTTCTTTAAGAAAGCAGTCTGAGAAAGTCATTGTTGTTCTTTTTTAAAAAATGCTGCAAGATCCCCAGTGGCAGTAGGCAGCAGAAATGCTGTAGGTCCCAAATGGTGGTAGCGGGCCATGTGGTGGCAGGCAGTGGGCTCTGGGATCAGCCAGTCCCAGGCAGAAATGGCTGCTGGTCCCAGAGCGGCAGCCCGAGTGGTGGCAGCAGGCCATGTGGTGGCAGACAGCAGGCCCTGGGAGCAGCCAGTCCCAGGCAGAGACGGCTGCTGATCTCAGAGCAGTGGTGGTGGGCCATGTGGCAGCAGGCAGTGGGCCCCAGGCAGAGATGGCTGGTGGTCCCCGAGCAGTGGTGGCAGGCCATGTGGCAGCAGGCAGTGGGCCCCAGGCAGAGACGGCTGCTGGTCCCCGAGCAATGGCTGGTCCCAGGCAGGGAGACACATGGCGGGCGGGCAGAAGACAGAAACATGGATAGACACGACATGCAGGGTGAGGTTGAATGTTTATTCAGGGAGTTATGGAGGAGGAAGGGTGAAGAGGGGGACAGGGAGAGAGAGAGAGAGAGAGAGAGAGAGAGAGAGAGAGAGAGAGAGAGAGAAGAGGAGAAAGAGACAGAGAAGGGGGGAAGCAGAAAAGTGGGGAGGCAGAAGCGAAGCTGCCTCTCCAAGAGGAAGATGGAAAAGAGAGCAAGCTCAGGCCAGAAGCTGAAGATCAGCCTGCCTCAGCGGATGGGGAGGGGAATGGGTGTGGCTTGTCTCTTAAAGGGACCAAAACCATAACAGTCATGAGAAGCAGCATTCCTCCATGGCCTCTGCATCAGCTCCTGGCTCCAGGTTCCTGCCCTACTTGAGTTCCTGTTTTGCTTTGGTGATAAACAGCAACGTGGAAGTGTAAGCTGAATAAACCCTTTCCTCCCCAACCTGATTTTTGGCCATGGTGTTTCACCACAGTAATAGAAATCCTAATTAAGACAGAAAGCAATAGGAAAAAATGAAAATTTGATTAAGAGATGATTCTGCCATATTGCAAATGATGTAAGAGTCCTCAGTTTGAATTTAGGACAATTTCTCTGACCCACATTTCCAGCTTAAGATTTAAGGGAAGAATTATATTTCCTTTTTTTTGCTCATTCTTCTTTCCTGTGTTTAATTTAGAAGATCAACCTAAACAAGTGATTTCTTACTGACTTACAACTACATCAGTTACAGAAATAATAACTATGTTAAATATGAACATTTTAGTTTTAAAGTAGGTCTCTGGCCAAAGACATAAGGGAAACGAATATGCTTACTGAGAAGGTGCACAATATCAGAAAAACGAATGCTTCAAATTCGTAAAGTCACCAAAGCACTTTCAATATTGTCCCTCAAAAATTTTGGCATAATGGGATTGGTCCTCAAGAAGGTCACACACAGGCAAAAAAGGATTTGAAACGATTGGTGTTTTGGAGATGGAGAGTCTTTGCTCTCCAGTGTGGCCACTGAAAAGTTGTCATGCTACAGCGCATGGCCACACACACCTGCACAGGCTAGCTGAACTCAGTGGGTTATAAAAACTAAAAAGGAAACCAAAAGGCACATAAAATTAAGAGCTGGGTGTGCTGATACGATAAGGGCTAGACACGATATCACTTCTATGTAGAAAATTCCCAACAATAAACATATATTTAAAACGGCTATTATCTTTTAATAATAAAACAGTAAAACAGATGTAGGGCTAGGATACAGGTAACCAGGTGTAAAGCTTGCTGTGCAAGCCTGAAGACCTCAAACCCCATGGAGGATGAGAACAGTGAATCCTTACTCACCGTGGGTGGGGGTTTAAACTGCTGCAATTAACAAGCCATCAGTGTGAGCTTGTCTCAAAAGGGAAAAATAGAAATACTATTTCATCCAGCGTACATCTCTCCTCGTATAATGAAAACAATCCATACACTACAACAGATACTCACATTCATGGTCATGGTTGCTCAAGTCCTAATGGCTGGAGAAATATCAGCCTGGATGTCCATCAGCTGATGACTGGATAACAGTCATATCACACACATGCACGCTGGAATATGACTCCATATTGACCAAACTGAAGTGCTGGATGGAACTGGAAATGTAACTACCCTGTGCCAGGTAACCAAAAGGTACAGAGTCAAACAAATGCTGTCTCTTTACCTCATATATGGGTTCTATCTTTAACCTCTTCCTGTATGATTCAGAACTGGACTGAGTGTCTACACAGAGCATGGAGAAGGCAGGCTCCATGGGATCTGTGCGTAGGTGGGACTGGGACGGGAACGGTAGTAGGTATGTGATGTGGTGGACACGGTGTGGCTATGGGAAAGGGAAGAGAGAAGGAGTTTACTGTATCAAGGTTCAGGATTCTCCTTGGCTATGCAGTGCTTTCCAGGCCAGCCTGCTGGTACACAAGGGGTGGAGCAAGCCTTTAATCCCAGAATGCATGAGGAAGGCCAGGGAGAAGTCCAAGTCTAAAGCTAGTCTGGTCAACACAGCTAGTTTCAGGGCTGCACTGAGAAACTCTGTTGCCAAAAGCAAAACAAAACAAAAAGAAAGAAAAAAATATATTATATACTAAATAAAAATCAACAATAAAATGAAAATCATAGTGACCACACATACAAGTGTAATAAATGTATTATAATGTACAGCACACTCAAGTAAATTTTTAACAAAACAATGTCTCCAGCAGGTAAGCAGCTTGTTTGTCATTCTCTCTGATGAACATTTCGAAGCTTTTCAATTGCTCAGAAATTAGCTATCTGAAGGCTAAGGGAGGAGCTGAAATGTTAGTACTTCTCCTCAAGGAATTTAATCTTGAAAATGACTCCTTACAGAAAGCACACTCCCAATCTCTTCTGCTCCAAACAGTGTACAGCAAAACCAGGGGCAGCAATGAAATTCAATTTAATTCCATGAAGCTCTTCACCAGACTCACTGCCCTTCTTCATATTTGGCAAAGTTTGGAAAACTTCGCAAAATTCCAATTTTAATCTCAAATTTGATCACTGCATGCCACTTCTCCCAGGGCAATGGTAGGATGAAGGTGACACACACTCTCCCTTCTGCTCCTGAAATCCAGTCCAGAGTCTCACATCCAGCTTTGTTACAGAAAACCTGCTGTGGTCTCCCTTTCCTCTCCCCAACAGATCACAGAGACCTTCTCCTCCCACATTCCTTCCTCCAGCTCATCTCATTTCCCAGTCTCTCACACCAGCAGCCATTCCCTGGGAACACAGCAGCTGAGCAGGCCAGGAGAAAGGTTAAACAAACTGAATTCCTTCACTACCCCCTCCTCTCCTCCAAAGGCAACTCCCCCCCTGCCCCCATCATCCCCATCTCTGCAACAGAACACTTACACAGCCTTCCTGCCCCCTCTGCCCACATCTCCTGGGGATCCCGCAGACCTTCTCTTCCTTTCCTCCCTCTGCCCACTTGTTGTTTTACCCCAAGCCTCAGCTCAGAGCAGGCATTCTCTGCTAACAACAGACCTCTTCTGTCTGGGAAGCAAGTCAACTGTCTGTAGATCTTCCCCCACTCTCCTTCAGTTCCTACAGATCCAAGCCCTAAGTCTCATCCTCAGTGCTATAGCAGAACTGTGGGGTGACTTCGCTTCACTGTCTACCCCCAATCCAAGAAGATGAAATAAGTAGACCTAGATGAACACTCTGTTCTCCTCTCTCCTGCGAACCCCAAAGGACCCCTGGCTTATTCCCATTCCTGTGTCAGCTTCAACACCCAGAAACACATTTTATCTGGAACCCCCTGTGGCCACAACTATCTGATCTAAAGACAAGTTCCTAGCAGGCAACACACAGCCATCAGACTCTATGAAAACCCAGAGGGGAAACAGACACCAAAAAACAAAACACCCATCCAACAAAGATACATCCAGAAATCAGTACCTAGACCTATAATTCACCCCAAACTTAGATGCCTAGATGCCAGTATAAAAACACAATCAATAACATTCAGGTCAGTATGTTTCCACTACAGCCCAGCTATATTACAACAGGTCCTGAATATCCCAACATAGTTGAAGCACAAGAAACAGACTTTAAATCTGACTACATGAATATTTAAGAGGTCCTTAAAAATTGAAATGAATAAATCCCTTCAAGAAAGCCAAGAAAATACAAACAAACAAAGGAAGGAAATGAATTAAGTTTTTCAAGACCTGAAAACGGAAATAAAATTTAAAAAAAAACTCAGGAAATTCTGGAAACGAAAAATTTAGGAATTTGAACAGCAACTACAGAGGCAAGCTTCACCAACAGAAGGCAATAGGTTGAAGAGAGAATTTCAGGTGTTGAAGAGACAATAGAAGAAATGGATACATCCATCAAGGAAAATGTTAAATCTCAAAAACTCCTGTCACAAAACATCCAGAAGATCTGGGACACGATAAAATGATCAAACCTAAGAAAAATAAAAATAGAGGAAGAAGAATACCACTTCAAAGGTTCAGAAGTATTCTCAACAAAATTATAGAAAAAAACTATCCTAACCTAAACAAGGGCATGGCTATAAAAGTTCAAGAAGCATACAGAACACCAAGTAGCCAGGCTGTGGTGGCACACACCTTTAATCCCAGCACTCGGGAGGCAGAGGCAGGCAGATGTCTGTGAGTTCGAGGCCAGCTGGTCTACAAGAGCTAGTTCCAGGACAGGAACCAAAAGCTATGGAGAAACCCTCTTTCTAAAACACTAAACATACAGAACAAGAAAGAGTATTAAAAGATGTAAGGGAAAAAACCAAGTAACATATAAAGGCAGACCTATTAGTAAGACTGACTTCTCAATAGAAACTAAAAGTCAGAAGAGACTGGGCAGAGGTGTTGTAAACTCTTAAGTGACCACAGATGATGGCCTACACTATTATACCCAGCAAAACTTCCAAATACCATAAATGGATAAAATGGAATATTCCTTGATAAAGTCAAATTTAAACAATATTTACTCTAAATCTAAGTGTATAGAAAGTCTAAAAGTACAACTTTAACCTATATAGGTTAACTATACTCATGAAAAAACAGAAAATAATCTGTGACCAGCAAAATCAAGAAGGGAAAGCACACACATGCATGCACACACACAAACACACACAGTCACCACCAATCAACAAGACAGACAAACCATTATTCAAACTAATTAAAAGGCAGAGGTAGACTATCCAAATTAACAAAAAGAAAGAAAGAAATAAAAAGGGGGCATAACAACATACACCAAAAAAAAAAAAAGAATCCAGAGACTCATAAGGACATGTTTTAAAAACCTGGACTCCACCAAATTGGAAAACCTAAGATACAGATAATGTTCTCAATAGGTACTACTTACCAAAGTTAAACCAAGATCAGACAGACAATTTAAATATAATCCCTCATGAAAAAGGAGTAATTAAAAGTTTCTCAACACTTCTCCCCCAAAAAGATCCAGGACCAAAAAGTGTTTCAGTTCAGAATTCTACCAGACATTCAAAAAAGAGTTAATGCCAATGCTCTTCATATTATTCCACAAAAGTGAAATGGAAGGAATATTGCCCACTTAATTTTGTTATGCCACTTGTTGCACTGATATTCAAACCACATATAGATCCAACAAAGAAAGAGAATTACAGACCAATTTCACTTACACATGAATGCAAAAATACTCAGTAAAATACAAACCCGAGAACACATCAAAAAGATCATTCACCATGATTAAGCAGGTTTCATCCCGGAGATACACAGATGATTCAACACAGAAAATAAATGTACTCCCCCATATAAACAAAAACAAAACAAAACACATGATCATCTCATTAGATGTCACTTTGATGAAAACCAACACCCCTTCATGGAAAAAAAAATCCAGGAGAGATTAATGATACAAGGGACATATATAATCATAGTAAAGGCATTTTACAGCAAGTCAATAGCCAACATCAAATTAAATGGAAAAAGATGTAAAGAAATTCCACTAAAATCAGAAAAAAGAAAAGGCTGTGTACTCTCCCCATATCTACTCAATATAGTATTTTAATTGCTAGCTAGAGTGGTAGGACACCTGAAGGAGATCAAGGGGCTACAAATTAGAAAGGAAAAGGTCAAAGTATCTCTATTTGCAAATATTTCCTAATACTATTTCCCTGATGACGCAAAAATTCCCAATCAAGCCAAATCAAAACAAGCCAAATTAAGAAATATCCAGGTTTAATGGAAGATCTGCGCTCTTGGGTGGCCCCGAGGGGAAACCGGGAAGCTGGGAAACAAGACCACTGGGAGGGAGAGAGACCACTGTGTTTTTCTTCTGGGGATCACTTAAGTACCCTGGCCTGCTGGGATTTGAAGTCCAGACCAGGCCTGGGATAGATGCAGAGGGACTGGGGCCTACACTCCCAACCTAACATTCCAGACTCTTTGGCTATAGGGGTGACAGAAAATTGGAATGGTAATTATGACAAACATTTAGGCTCTCTTTGGAAAAAAAGGGTGTAGACTCAAATCCGGCTACTTCCTGCGGGCATGGGGCAGCGTGGGGAAGGGGAGAGCCAGGTGTCCACATTTAGTGATAGGTGTGGCTGGAAAGGCATCCCATGAACTGTCATCCCAGAGAAGGCAAGCATCATTCCTTGGAGGAGATGAGAAGGCAGGTGTCTAGGAAAAAAGTTGTTATTGCTAAAGATGAGTGTGCCAGAATGAGGAGCAGGTAGGCCCTTCATTGTGGCATCCTGGAAAACCGGAGGGTGGAAGGTCCTGTCTGCTGGACAGACCACGTGTCTTGAGTAGGAGCCTGCTTGAGCTGAGAGATGGTCCCAGCATGGGTGTCCCAAGAGCTTGGCAGCCGAGGGAGTGCTGAGGATTACTATGTGAGGTCCTGTCCATCGAGGCTCGAAAGAGCTAGGAGTTAACTGTGTGAGGAGTACTCTGTCCCCTGGGGAGAGTGGGGCAGGTTTAGGAGCATTAGGGTCCACTGGTGTGGTGGCAGGAAGACAACAGTCAGCGTGTGAACAGAGTAGGGACCTTAAAAGGGAGAGGTAGGGTAGGTACCCCGCCAGTGGAGGAGTTTGAACTGGGAGGGGATGGTTAAGGAGAAAGGGCCTGGCATAAAGCAACTCAAAAGGGCTCAGGCCCGTAGGGGAACATGGGGTAGCCCTGAGGCGAGGGCCAAGACAACCTGAATTCAGTGGAGAGCTTGGTAGGTTGTTGTTTGATGAGTCCCATTGTCCAGATGTTGAGAGCTTCTGACAGGAGCTCCATGACCCTGAGCTACTGCATCTGCTGTTTCCCTGGAGACTGGACACGCTTCTATCCATCCTGTAAAAGTGTCCACAAGTGTTAAGAGATAACAGAATTTTTTTGAGTAGGCATGGGTGAAATTAACCTGTCAATCTTTGCCCAGTTGGTGTTCACAAAGCTGGTATATGTGGAAAGCTCCTCGTGGGTTGGCCTGGGCACATGACTGGCAGGAGGAGTGAACCTGTCAAATAGAATCTTGGAGATGGGTGGGGTTAAAAGGGACTCCAAGAAGTAGAACAAAGCTTTGGGGAAGTGGCTAAGGATATCTCCACCCAGTAAGAGTGCTGGGCAAGCAGGTATAGCTAAGAAAGAATGGGAGAAAAATTGTCCTACAAGAATGTAGGGCAGTGGCAGAGTTTTAAGTGGTGAGGAACAGGTCCCATCTACTCCCATATCTGAAACTGGTGAGGGAAACTTAAGACCCGAGTGAGAATAAAAGTAATGGACTTATCCGCCACTTGTAGCATGACCCTAGGCTAGGAGAGGGTTACGGGATATACGTTTGGGCAGCGTCAATCTTCTGCAAGGCTGAAACGTTTGAAGGCTGGCACAGTTTCACTTGCTGATGGTGATGAGGCCAGACCTCTGTGGCCTGGCATAGAGGACAAGCCTGCACAGGGGTATTGTGATTTCTAGTGTCCAGGTTGCTGGCAGATAGGGCACAACCTCGGAGCAGGTGTAGTGCAATATCATGCCCAGTGACCATTTAGGCCACGCTTGATAGAGCCCTGTGATTGACTTCCCTTGTCCCCCTTCCTGTGACCTTAGGGCAACTGGTAAGGCCTGGGCCTGTAGATTGTTGTAGCTTTGTCTGTTGGGAAAACTCAGCTGATTTTTCTCGGGCATTAAAAACTTTTAAGGCCATTTTCACCAATTCCCGTATAGGAGTTTGGGGACCATCCTCAACCTTTTGTTTTTTTTTTTTAACTCTTTTCTAATATCTTGTACTGACTGAGGTAGCAGACCGATTAGTAGAAAAGGAAGCTGGCCGTTTTTTTTACCTGAGAGAGAGATTTGGAAGAGAAAATGGAGCAGGGGAGGGACTAACCCAGTATGGAGAGGCAGTCCAGGAGTGGAGCTGTGTGGTTGGAGGGGGAGGAGGGAAGGTGGAAGTTGACCTTGAACCTCCAACTCGGGGTGGGGTGGGGAAAGAATGTTGCTCCACAGGAGGAGTCGGGAGTCTGGGCTAGAGGGAGTGGGGGAGGGGCCAGTGCCTCAGGCAGCATGGTGCTGTGAGAGAGACTGGCTAAGGGGGAAGGAGCGAGAGCACAGAGACCAAAAAACCATGGACAAAAAACCATACATAGGTAAGCTTTGTTCATTTGTATCAGGCAGGCTCAATTTAAAAGATTTCTATAAGAGGCTTGTTGTTCTTAATTTCTGTCTGGCTGCAGGTTAGAGGGCAAAGACATTACTCGAGGAAATGACAGAGACACGCGGCGGTCCCACGTGGGTGCACTTTAATGGGGGAGGGGTAACAGGCAGGTAAGGGTGTGCCAACACAGTAGGAAAGGCGGGGAAAGAGAGGAGAAGAGGGCGAACTCGTGACGACCTTCGCTTTTAACGGGGAATGCAAAGGCTTCTGGGAAATTTCCGTATCCAGGAGAATGCTGGGAACTGTAGTTCGGCAAAAGAACAACAAGGCTTACAGGGACTAAAACAGACCTGGCTTTGAACTGTTATCTCTTAACACTTGTGGACACTTTTACAGGATGGATAGAAGCATTTCCGGTCTCCAGGGAAATAGCAGATGCGGTAGCTCAGAGTCATGGAGCTCTCAACATCTGGACAATGGGACTCATCAAACAACAACCTACCAAGCTCTCCACTGAATTCAGGTTGTCTTGGCCCTTGCCTCAGGGCTACCCCATGTTCCCCTGAATAGTGTCACTTTGTAAAACTTAAGTAAAACCAACCAAGCAAACAACAAACAAAACCCAACAAAACAAAAGGAAAAATGCAAAACCACCTTGGATGAGGTGTTAAGGGGCTGAGACAGCTCTGTGGGAAATTTCTCTCACACCAAGAGGTAAGGGAAACAATTCCGAGTCAGACCAGACCGGGGTAGGGGAGTGAAGAAGCGTGAAATGAAATCCAAGGTAATAATGTGAAAAAAAAAATTCTAAACCAGCGCAAACCAAAAACTCCACAGATCACCCAAGTCCCCACACAGCACAGCCTGGATGATCAACAAGCTGGATCAACAACCCGCCAGCGCTGCAAAAATCCGTGTAGCACAGGTTCATGGCAAGGACCCACCCAAGAGTGCTGGGATTGTGATGAAGCAGCTTCACAGGACACAAAAGTGGGGCTCTCGGTGCTCAAGGCCGCCTGTGGGGTGCACACTTCAAGCACAGGTGGGCACAGGCATTGCTGAGCCAGACTCCACCTTCCACTGGACTTCACAGCACCAGAGGAAACCCCACGTGCTGGCGTCACATAACTCCAAAGCAACTAAAGTCCAACATCCGCCCCCCAGGATTCCAGGAGCCCAACGCACACTCACCATTGTGTGCTTCTGATGTGTCTAGGTGTCCTCCCAAAGAGGTCCGCAGAACACACAATCGCCCCAAACAGGTACTCACAAGAATCCCCCGGTAACAAGCGTTAAAAAGGCTTACGGCACAAGAGCTGCAACCATCCGTGCTCCTGATTGGACAGCTCAGCGTCTTTTAGTAATATGGTCCCTGATTGGCGCACTGTACTCCGCCCGCGAAAAGTATCAAAACATTTTAGGAAAGCTCAGCTGCAAGTCCTGACTGCCTGCTCTCTAGAAGAAGGCGAACTTCTGTGAATTCAAAGCCTTTCGGGGCTACATGGTGAGACCCTGACCAAAAACGAAACAAAGAAGCTCGGCATGGTGCAGGCATTTCTAATCGGGATCTCTAAGTGGAGGCTAGCCTGGTCCAGAGAACTAGTTCCCGCGCAGACCATAGTACCAGAGAAAAGCTGTCTCGGAAAACCAAAACAAGTAAGGAAGCAAAAATAAACAACAATAACAACAAATTTTAAAACAAAACCTCTGGGCTGGAGAGATGGCTCAGAGGTTAAGAGCATTGCCTGTTCTTCCAGAGGCTCTGAGTTCAATTCCCAGCAACCACATGGTGGCTCACAACCATCTGTTGTCTGGTGCCCTCTTCTGGCCTGCAGGCATACACACAGACAGAATATTGTATACATAATAAATAAATATTTAAAAAAAAAAAAAAAAAACCTCTAACGTATTATCCGTCCCCTGTGGAATGAACCTGCTCCTTTCCAGGATTTCACTGCATTGTAAGACAACACACTCTGGGATTTGGGATGCACTCAACTCACTGCGTCACACACCCCGTATTTGCCAGGTGCCCTTTCCATAGAGATAGTGCCTTAAGTTAGCTCAGTCCATTACTATCTCTTGCCCCAAAGGAATAAAGGCCTAAAGAGTAGAAGCAGGCCCCAAGTAGGTTCAAACATAGGAAACACACTTAAGGCTTGATAAGAAACCTCAAAGATAAGGGATGAGGTAAAATCCCATGACTTTCTCACACGTGGGTACAAGTTTCAAAGTATCCGTTTCGCCGGGCGTTGGTGGCGCACGCCTTTAATCCCAGCACTAGGGAGGCAGAGGCAGGCGGATCTCTGTGAGTTCGAGACCAGCCTGGTCTACAGAGCTAGTTCCAGGATAGGCTCCAAAGCCACAGAGAAACCCTGTCTCGAAAAACAAAAAACAAAAACAAAAACAAAACAAAAACAAAGTATCCATTTCTGCCAATATACTAGATATGCCCTTGTCTTCGTAAGGGTTCTTATTGCTGTGATAAAACACCACAACCACAGTCAATTTGGACAATAAAGGTGTTTTCCACTTTCACATCACACTCTATCACCATCAAAAGAAGTCAGAGCTGGAAATGAAGACATGAAACTGGTGTTAGGAATGGAAGCAGAAGACAGAGACAAGTTAATTAGCGGCTTGTTCTCAACAGGTAGCACAGTCTGTTATTTTACGCCCTGGAGGACCATCTGCCCAGGGGTACAAGTGTTCCTAATGAACTGGGCCCACCTGCATCAACCCTCAATCAAAACAATGAGCACTGGGGTATTGTAGTTGGAATTTTCTTTGAGCTGCTAACCAGTTCCCAAATAAAGACATGGAGACTTATTATTAATTATCAATGCTCAGACTTAGCTTAGATTTGTCCCATGCACTCTTTTAACTTAACTTTTTCCCTATTCATCTGTGTGGGGTTTTTTTTTGTTTTTTGTTTTTTGTTTTTTTTTTTTTGGTTTTTCGAAACAGGGTTTCTCTGTAGTTTGGTGCCCATCCCGGAACTAGCTCTTGTAGACCAGGCTGGCCTCGAACTCACAGAGATCCGCCTGCCTCTGCCTCCCGAGTGCTGGGATTAAAGGCGTGCGCCACCACCGCCCGGTTCATCTGTGTTTTACCTCGGTGCTTTTTACCTTTCTTTCATTCTGTAAGTCCTACTTTCCTGTGTTCTTTGTGTTTGACTGGCTGGCTCCTGAAATCGCCCTGGTGTCTCTTTTCTCTTTTCTTTTTTTTTTCTTTTTCTTTTCTCTTTTCTTCCTAGCCTAAATTCCTCCTTCTACTTACTCTCCCTGCCCGGAAGTCCTGCAACACATCTTTATGTGGTTAAGCAAATATTGTCCAATACGTTATGGTAGTGCATGCATTTAATCCGATGTTAGAGTTGGCAGTGGGAGGTGTTGTTCTTTAGGTTTCCAAGACCAGTGTGTTCTATATAGCAAGTTCCAGATCAGCCAGAAATACCTAGGGTGAGATCCTTTTGTACACCCAGATGTCCGATTCTGGGGTGTATGGGGGGGGGGGGAAGGGGGAGAAGTGAAAAAAATATTTAAACACGGGGGTTCAGACATCTCCCCCACTTGTCTCCCAGGGGTGAGAAGCAGGACTGTCTCCATGGGTGTTGGGAAAGACTTGGAACATAAAATGGTATTTATCTGACCAGAGCCTGCTGCTGCCGGCCGGACTAGACCTCCGTAAAGGGGCCCTAGCAATCCCTGCTGCTGCCCGCTGGACTAAGCTACTCTCCCTGCTTCTCTGCCGGCACCTCCCTGGCACCTGGAAATCTCACACCGGTTCCAGGTTGGCAGTTCTGTGTACGTTTGGAGACAATGGTCTCAGAATCTTGGACTTGGCTGAAAGGGACCCTACACCTACTGCCCTCAAAGTGGACGGTATTACAGCCTGCCTGCATCTCACATCAAGCCTGCACCTCCACAGGACGACCCAGGACTATCCAAATAAATGCTTCAGCGTACCCAAAATCCTCTCAAGGAGGCCTGATTCTGCCAGGCTTGCTGATCTTTGCCCTGATGTTTATACCTCAGGACTTAACCTGGACCCTGACTAACTTTGAGACTGGGCCAGCCTTAAGGCTAGCCACTGCAGTTCATCCCCTGGATGCCTGGTTCCCCCAGCTAACTTTTGACCTGTGTGTTTTAGCAAATTACTCTTGGGAGGATACTGAGCAAACCCCAGAAACTTTTATCCTGTATGCAAATATTCTGAATGATATATTTGTCCGGGGGGGAAAAAGCAGTATGGGGGGCCTAAAGTATTTTATTGTGCTGCCTGGGGATGTAAAACCAATGTCAATATCTTCTGGGGATGTAAAACCAATGTCAATGTCTCCTAGGGATGTAAAGCCAATGTCAATGTCTCCCGGTTGAGGGTTAACAAAAAGGACTTAGTCTCTTTCACCCATACCACACCAGAAAAATCTAAAATCACAATCACTTTCACTGAGGATAAAAAAAAAAGAGAGAGCTAACTGGTTAACAGACAATACTTAGGGTTTATGGTTGTATGATCCAGAAAGGGAAGACATAGGGATTCTGTTCACCC
Organism: Microtus pennsylvanicus; assembly: GCF_037038515.1. NCBI lineage: Eukaryota > Metazoa > Chordata > Mammalia > Rodentia > Cricetidae > Microtus > Microtus pennsylvanicus. Next base: position 866,462 of record NC_134595.1, on the reverse strand, counting down.
TGCAAGTTGTAACAGCTCCCATGATCATAGTACTAGGGCCCAATCCGGTATTGCCTGACCAGGGCCAGCTAGCCCCGGCCGAGGTAGCCCCCCTTTCCAGGGCCCTGGGCTCCACTCCTAGTCCTAAGAACCCTTCTGCTACACCTGTTTCAGTGCTGGCAAGCTCTAATACAGGCTAGCGACTGTTTAATCTGATAGTGGGAGCCTTTTCTTTGCTAAATAGTACTGACCCCAGCTTGACACAATCTTGCTGGCTATGCTTGTCAGCAGGACCTCCCTAGTATGAAGAAATAGCCTCATCTGACAGTTTCAACAATATCACCTCTCATACATCCTGTAATTGGGGACAAACCTAACTCTCCCAAGCCCCAGGACAACAGGACCTGGTGCCTTCTATTGATCTATGATGGGCCTACAACACTGGTTTGTTAATCTCTGTGTACAGATCCAAGTGGTCCTCCAAATTTACTAATATCTCAAGATTGAGATATTTGACCAAATAAGAGGAGGGAATTTAAGACTTTAAGACAATCCTGAAGCCATTTTTGACAATTCTGAATCCTCTCAGCCTCTGTGCCATAGTGCTTCCCCTCCTCCCCTGGGAACCAAGGACCTAACAGCTACACTCACACGTACTCAGTTCCCTGGGAAACGGGGTCAAAATGACCTCTTACGTCATCTGATCTGGCAACAGCTCTCCAGTCAATTATTGGTAATAGTCCTTTCAAATAAGCCAATCAGAATAGTCAAAGAACAACCCCCCTTGCTTCTGTGGCCCCTTTAAAAGTAGACTGTACCCGCTATTCGGGGTCTCTCGGCTTCCCGAATGCTGAGGGACCCTGTCAAGACAGAATTAATAAAATCCTCATGCTTTTGCATCGGCTGTGGTGCGTGAGATGGTCTCTGAGGGCGACTCCTCCTTGGTGTTTGGACGCTAGAGTCCAACACTTTCTTGAAAAATGAACTAAAGAAGAAAATTCACTATAGAGTTGCCTAAAGGAAAATCTCATGGGAACATTTTCTCGCTTGAGAAAACCTCTTCCCAAAGGACTAGCTGTGTTAATTTGACATGAAACTCACCTAAAACACCAATTGTTTATTGGTGTATTTGCTTTGAATACCTTTTTATATCCTTTTATATATGGCAGTATCTTTCTCTGATGGTGTTTCTTGATGACAACAGAAAGATCTTATTTTCTCTGACATGCTATTTGGTGTCCCTTTGTTGGGAAACATTAAGTGTCATTAGTGGATAAGCGAATGCCTTTAATCCCAGTACTCAGAGGGAAGAAGCAGGTGAATCTTGGATTTCACTGATCTGCTTAACAAGTTGCAGGCCCTCTGTGTTTACAAAAAAAAAAAACCATTTAAAAAATAACAATCGCCCCCAAATACCCAGATTGATAGAAAACAGTCTATACTTCAAAATAAGTTTTTAAAATTTAAAAACAATCAACAGACCAAACAGTGGTGGCTCAGACCTTTGATCTCAGTACGTGGGAGGCAGAGACACATGGGTCTCTATGACTTTGAGGCCAGCCTAGTCTACAGAGTAAATTCAAGGAATGCCAGGACTACAGAGAGAAATCTCACCTTAAAAAAACAAACAAACCCAGCCTGGTCCACAGAGCTAGTTCCAGGACAGGCTCCAAAGCCACAGAGAAACCCTGTCTCGGAAAAAAACAAAACAAAACAAACAAACAAACAAAAGAAAAAAAACAATTAGTAAAGAACTGTTTAAACTGCCCAGCCCCTAGGCCATCAGGAAATGGGGTATTTGAAAAAGTGAATTTAGGTCAATTTTGTGAATTCATCTTTTACAAGTCAAATAACCAAGAATAAGAAAACACATGATAGGGGGCTGGAGAGATGGCTCAGTGGTTGGGAGCAGTGCCTGCTCTTCCAAATGTTATGAGTTCGGTTCCCCGCAACCACATGGTGGCTCACAACCATCTGTAATGAGGTCTGCTGCCCTCTTCTGGTCTGCAGACATACACACAGACAGAATATTGTATACTGTATACATAATAAATAAATAAATATTTTAAAAAAAGAAAACACATGATAATAAAGGTTTGTCTTGTGACTGAAGAGATGGCTCAGTAGTCAAGAGTGTTTGTTGCCTTAAAATAGGGTAGAAGTCGTTCCCAGAACCCAGGACAGGTTATTTCACAAGTGCCTGTAACTGCAAGTCCAGGTGGTCTGATACCTTTTTCTTCCTTTTTTAATGGTTAATTTATTTTTATTTTATGTGTGTTGGTGCATGTTGTGGGAACTCTTTCAGTCACTCCTTTGGGCATGGTCTCATGTACTATAAGTGCAGATGAAAAGCGTGTGTGCCCCCCCCTTTTTTTTGCTGCTGGATTCGGTTCCAGTTCCCAGTGCATGCAGAGGAGTGAGGATCACTACTCTTACTGTGAGTTTATCTCCAAATAAATAAACCTTTGTTATACTCCATTCTGGGCTACTGTGGAATTCTTTCATACAACTACAGGTGCATTGCCTGCATGCATGTTTGAGTGAGGGTACCAAGTCCTCTGGAACTGGATTTACAGAGAGTTGCGAGCATCCGTGTGGGTGCTGGGAATTGAACCCAGGTTCTCTGAAAAAGCAGCCAGTGCTTTAACTGCTGAGCCATCTCTCCAGAGAGCTGTGATCTGATACCTTCTTTGGGCCTCCATTGGCACCAACCCTTTCATGTTGACATGCACAAAGACACAAATAAAACAAAACTATGTGTTTTTGTAATAATCAGGGTCTTCTTTTTCCTATTTCCATTTTCTCCTCCTTAATATGTTCTCACATGTGAGTTACAGAGTATTGCTGTTTCAGTAATTCCTGTGTGTGCAGGTAGATGCAAGCAAATGAGTAAAAGGAGAAAGAAGAAAAAAAAAACTCTGTGAGAACAAATTAAAAGAAACAATCGCAAACTGTAAGACCATATGTGAGGCCAAAACAAGAGCAATATACCTTTCAGGTTTAAGCTTCTGTCTGGAGTTAATACTGTTAAAATAAGCTCCTGTTTGTCCTGTGTTATGTTCTTGAATGTTGAGGTTTGTATCTGTAATTTAGAATAAGCCTCTGCTTCTTAGATCTTATGTAAACTGCAAAATACCCTTTTAACCTACACTAAATTTGCGACCCCATTCTCATGATGTATCTCCTTACCCTTGTTCCTTCAATTTCATTGTAATTCTCTCATCCTTATGAATACTTTATCTCCTCTTTAAAAGGGATCTCAAGGGGCCAGGAAGGGCTATTCTACCAGATGTAGAGTTGGTGAAAATCTTTTCCCATTCTGTAGGTTTCCCTTTTGTCCAATTGACAGTGTTCAGTTTTTGAAATTGTAACCTGTGCTGATGAGTGCAAGGCTATCTCCCATTTCTTTTTGTTATCAGGTTCAGTGTGTCTAGTTTAATGTTGAGGTCTTTGATCCACTCGACATTGAGTTTTGTGCAGGGTTGTAGATATGGATCTATTTGAACTCTACATGCTGACATCCTGTTAGATCAGCACCATTTTGTTGAAGATGCTGTTTATTTTTCCATTGTGTATTTCTGGCATCTTTATAAAAAAAATCAAGGGTTCATAAGTGTGTGGGTTTATATATTGGTCTTTGATTTGATTACATTGATCAAAGTGTCTGGTTTTATGCCAATACCATGTGGGTTTTATTACTATAGTTGTGTAGTGCAGTTTTGAAATTCGGAATGGTGATACCTCTGGAAGTTCTTTTATTGTTCAGGATTATTTTAGTTATCCTTGGTTTTTTGTTTTTCCATATGAAATTGAGCATTGTCTTTTCAATGTCTGCAAAGAACTGTGTTAAAATTTTTATAAGGATTGTGTTGAATCTGAAAATTGAGTTTGGTAGGATGGCCATTTTTACTATTTTAATTCTAACAATCCTTGATCATGGGAGATCTTTCTGTCTTCTTGTCTTTTTCTCAATTCTTTCTTCAAAGACTTGAAGTTTTCGTCATACAAGTCTTAAATGTGTTTGGTGAGAGTTACCCCAAGATATTTTATATTATTTGAGGCTATTGTAAAAGGTGTTGCTTCCCCACGTTCTTTCTCAGTTCATTTGTCATTTACATCTAAAAGGGATACTCTTTTTTTTTAGTTAATCTTGTATCCAGTGGCTGAGAACCACTTAAAGAAATTTTCAACAACCTTAGGAATCAGGGAAATGCAAACCAAAAGTACTTTGAGGCTCCATCTTACACCTGTCCAAATGGATAAGATCAAGAACACAAGAGACAACTCAAGCTGTTGAGGATGTGGAGCACAGTGAACATTCCTCCACTGCTGATGGGAGCACAAACTTGTACGGCCATTTTGGAAGCCAATATGACAGTTCCTCAGAAAACTGGTACTCAGTCTACCTCAAGACCCGAATATACCACTGTTTTAATTACAGTTTCTGTTGCAGCAATGAAACACCATGACCAGTGAGAAAGTTGGGGAGAGAAGGTTTTATTTGGATTACACTTGCAGATCACAATCCATTATTGGAAGAAGGCATAACGGGAACTCAAGCAGGGATGGAATCTGGAGGTAGGCTCTGATGCAGAGGTCATGGATGATAGCTGCTTACTGTTTTGCTTCCCCTCTCTTGCTCAGTCTGCTTTCTTAAAGAACCCAGGACTACCAGCCCAGGGATGGTACCATCTATCATGGGCTGTACACTCTTCCACCTAATACTAACTGGAAAAATGCCTTACCGCTGGATCTCATGAACAAACTTCCCCAACCAAGGCTCCTTCCTCTCTGATGACTTTAGCTTGTGTCAAGTTGACATACAAAGATACAAAGTACTACTTTTAGGCACATACCCAAAAGATGCTCAATCTTACCATAAAGATATTTGCTTAACTATGGTCATGGTGAATTTACTCATAACAACCAGAAACTAGAAATAATCTAGATGTTCATCAACTTAAGAATGGATAAAGAAAATGTGGTATATTTACACAATTCTCTGTACATCTTTGTCCTGGAATAATTCTGTGGATCAGGCTGTCCATAAACTCTCAGAGATCCGCCAGTCTCTGCCTGCCAGGCACTGGGATTAAAGGTGTGTGCACCACACCTTGTAGTCACAGAGGTCAGTCTCCCTCTGGCTCCCGAGTGTTGGGATTAAAGGTGTGTACTACCACACCCAACTACTCTCTTTCTTCCTTTTTTTTTTACTTTAAGAACTTTTAGCCTGCATATATTTTTAACACACAGTAAACCAGCCGGGCGGTGGTGGTGCACGCCTTTAATCCCAGCACTCGGGAGGCAGAGGCAGGCGGATCTCTGTGAGTTCGAGACCAGCCTGGTCTACAGAGCTAGTTCCAGCACAGGCTCCAAAGCCACAGTGAAACCCTGTCTCGAAAAACAAAACAAAACAAAACAAAACCAAATAACTGCACTTAGCACTGCATTCTTTTCCATTTATTTTACTTTTATTTGAGAGTGTTTCCAATTGTGTAGGACTTAGTTAAATTTCAATTTCTTAAGGAATTTTTTTATGATTTTCTTAACTTTATTTTATGTGCAATGGTCTGAAGATGTCAGATCACCCAGAAACTGAATTTACAATCACTATGAGCTGCCATGCAGGTGCTGGGAATTGAACCCAATTTCTCTGGAAGACCCGCAAAACTAGCTCTCCAGGCTCTTCTTAATTTAAAAATTTATTTATGTGTCTCTTGGTGTGCCTGTGCCTGTGTTTGGTTTGTGTGTGTGTTGTGTGTGGGGGGGGGTTGTGGGGGGGTGGCTTTTGACCTCACCAGACAAATGCATTCAAGAGCACTGGCTCCATATTTAGCAGAAACAGGATCATTGGGAGTTTTAGGACAGCCTGGTCTACAAGAAAGGAGCTAGTTTTAATAACAGTCTCCAAAGCAGCAGAGAAACCCTGTCTCATAAAGCAAAACACAAAACCAAACATATTTGAGAGAGAGAGAGAAAGAGAGAGAGAGAGAACAGCTAGGGCTGTTACACAGAGAAACCGTGCCTCAAGAACTAACTAATAAAAGAAGGGGAAAAAAACCAAGAGAGCAAGAAAGCAAAAAATCAAGCAAGCAAGCAAGAAGGAAAGCTAGAGAGAAACCCTGTCTCAGAAAACAAAAAAATAAATAAATAAACTAATAAATGAATGGATAGATAGATAGATAGATAGATAGATAGATAGATAGATAGATGATAAAACACCTCCAAGATCAGGGAGACCAAAGCAGGCAGATCACTGTGAGTTTAAGGCTACTTTGTCCTGCAGATTGAGATTCAGGACAGGCAAAGTGACACAGAAAAACCCTGTTTTCAAAAAAAATGTGTTTAGTGTACGCCTTTAATGCCATCACTAGAAGGCAGAGGCAGGCGGATCTCTGTGAGTCTGAGGCCAGTCTTGTTTACAAAGTGAGTCCCAGGGCATACAAGGATACACAAGGAAACCCTGTGTTGCAAAACCACAAATAAACAAACAGATAATAACAATAAAAATATTTGAGAGTTCAAATAATTGACCTCATCCACAATAAAAAAATATAAAAATAAAAATATCAAAAGCATTTTAACGGGGGCTGGAGAGATGGCTCAGCGGTTAAGAGCATTTCCTGCTCTTCCAAAGGTCCTGAGTTCAATTCCCAGCAACCACATGGTGGCTCACAACCATCTGTAATAGGGTCTGGTGCTCTCTTCTGGCCTTCAGACATACACACAGAAAGAATATTGTATACATAATAAATAAATATTTATTTTTAAAAAAAAGCATTTGAATGCATCGGCACAGGAGACCACTTCCTAAATCTAACTCCAGTAGCACAGACTCTGAGAGAAACAAAATTAATCAATGGGACCTCCTGAAACTGAAAAGCTTCTTCTGTAAAGCAAAGGACATGGCCAACAAGACAAAACGACGGCCTTACAGAATGGGCAAAAATCTTCACTAAAGTCTGATCTCCAAAATATACAAAGAACTCAAGACATTGGTCATTTCAAGAACAAATAATCCCATTCACAACATGGAGGTACAGACCTAAACAGAGAACTCTCAACCGAGAAATCTAAAATAGCTGAAAGACACTTAAGGAAATGTTCAACACCCTTAGTCATCAGAGATATGTAAATCAAAACAGCTCTGAGATTCCACTTTATACCTGTAAGAATGGCCAAGATCTAAAACACTGATGACAACTTATGCTGGAGAGGATGTGGGGAAAAGGGAACACTCCTGCATCGCTGGTGGGAATGCAAGCTGGTACAGCCCCCTTTGTATGTCAGTGTGGCGATTTCTCAGAAAATTAGGAAACAACCTTCCTCAAGACCCAGCAATACCACGTTTAGGTATATATGTAAAGGATGCTCAATTGTGCCACGAGGACATGGGCTCAACTATGTTCATAGCAGCATTCTGACTGAAGAATGGATGAGGAAAATGTGGTATACTTACACAATGGAGTAAAAGAATAATGACATCTTGAATTTTGCAGGCAAATGGATGAAGCTAGGAAACATCATTTTGAGGAAAGTAACCCAGACCCTAAAAGACAGTTACCACATATACTCACTCATAAGTGATTTTTAAACATAAAGCTCACAAATCACAATCCCAGAGAACCTAGACAACAATGAGGACCCTAAGAGAGACATACATAGATCTAAAATACATGAGTAGTAGAAAAAGACAAGATCTCCTGAGAGCATGGGAAACTTGGGAGAGGGTTGAAGGGGAGGCATGGAAAGAGAGGAAAGAAAAACGTAGAGCTTAACAAAAATAAATAAAAGAAACAAAGGCGGGTAGTGGTGGCACATTCCTTTAATCCCAGCACTTGGGAGGCAAAGGCAGGTGGATCTTTGTGAATTTGAGGCCAGCCTGGTCTACAAGGGTTAGTTCCAAAGCTACAGAGAAACCCTGTCGTGAAAAACCAAAAATAAATAAATAAGTAGGCATGGATTTTTTTTTTAAAAAATCAAACGCAAACCAAGTAGAAATAACTACTTTCAGTATGCCATTCAAGAATTAGGGAACCCTTTATCCCAGCACGTGGGAGACACAGGCAGAAGGACATCTGTGAGTTAAAATCCAGACTCATCTACCAAGTGAGATCACAAGACTCGTGCACTGTCTCATAGGTCCTAAACTCCCATGATCCAGTTTCTAGGACCAAGGAGACAGTTTATAATGTCTCCTTCTTCTTTCCTTCCTTCCTTTTTTTTTGGGGGGGGTGGTGTTTGGTTAAACTTTTATATATGTTTTTTTTTTTGTTATTTGGGTTGGGGGCCTCTCTATAAAGCCTGGGAATTCACAGAGGCCCACCTGCCTCTGTCTCTTTGATGATAGAATAAAAGATGTGCACCACAATAACCAGGCTCAGTTTCTTGTACATTTAGTTTAATTTCAAATTTTGTTTGTATCTCTTGGTCTGCACCAAGTGTGTCCCTGTGGGGGTCGGGGGGCAGGGAAGTTGTCCTATTTTAGAACATTTTATTTTACTTTTATTTGAGACTATCTTTCCGGTTGTGTAGAACTTATTTTAATTTCAAATTTTTAAAGAATTTTTTATGATTTATTTAACTTTATTTTATGTGCAGTCGTGTGAAACTGGATTTACAATCACTTATGAGCTGCTGCCTTGTGGGGCTTACATCTCAGGAGCACAAGAACCCAAATCTGTGCTGTACTCCCTGTCACCAAAAGAGGTCACTAGATCCCCACCATGTGGTTTCTGGACATTCCAGAAATTCCACCTCTCCAGTTCTCATTCTTTCATTGTTCCTCCTGCATGCCTGCAGAGAGAGTGGGCACTGTTCCTCCCTGCTTCTGTGTGTCTGTGTCTGTCACGTCCTGGATAGCCAGAGTGCCCACCACCTATGCCTGAGATAGATGTGGCTGGCAGCCCTGGGTCTGGGGGAAAGGGAGAGAGTGGGTTCCCTGGAGAGCCTTGGGCAGAGGCTCTGTGGATTCCCTGCAGGA